>NC_046640.1:15753422-16441338 GCF_900324485.2 Mastacembelus armatus
ACCTGCCCTTGGCACTTAGATCAGAGAGGGAAAAGCATGTGGCCACCACCCTTGTGTTACACAACAAGATCATCATAACCTCCACACAACCTTGTCTATTCAGCTTTCATCTAAGCTTTAATCAACATAACCTATTCATAACCCTCTAAGGATCAGTCCTTTTCATTACTAGCTGTTGGGTGGGAAGTAGAGGTCAGTCTTGTTGTGTTTAACTTAGAGTCCAGGGCTGGGGTGTGCTTTGTGTTTTATTACATTGGAAGGATGACCGTCTGGGGTTCTACAGCTTAGATTTGACAGCGTAACCTGTATTTCTTGCATGCACATGTTAAGCAACACTTTCCCTAAACCATGAAGAAATATTAACGTGGTCTACATGCCAGGACAAGGAAAGTGAGTTTAGGTGTATGTCTGTCTGGATGTGGAAGCTTCAGGCTTGGAAGGGGAAAGTGGTTGGGGGGGGGGGGGGATCTCCCAGCCTCTGTTCTCCTGCCAGAGTAAACCTTCCTTAGGGCGTATACTTCTCCCTCGTTCCCTCCATCTTTTTTCCACCATTGTTTAAGCTTGCTTGGACCAGGTCATACACTCAATTCAGTATTTACACACCTGATCAACAGCCCATAAAACACACAGTGAGTGGAACCCAATGCATCAGCCACCAAGGAATGTTGCCATCACACTTCACACACAATGAGGCAAATTATTGGCTGGTGTTTTTTATGAATCAGTTTATGAAAGAGTCATCAGTTACAGTGCTACGCCTCTTGATGCTAGCAGATGGGCAAAGAGTGCATGCATTCATTGACGACACTTGTGTAATGAAGAGTAGGCTCTGATCTTTTCTCTCTTCCTCTCTTCAGGTGGCTAAGGTGGAGTATGTCAGGAGAAGACCCAAGCTGAAAGAGGTCCTTGTGCGGTTAGAAGACCACCTGGAGTGTGTGTGCACATCACAACATCATATGGTGGAAAACTCAGATGTAGAAACAGGTAAATGCGACCCTCAAATTGTGCATCATTGTTAAAGTCTCACAAAAAGGCATTGCATTTTTGCAGGAAAGGGGTTGGGTTTAACATCCTGCTCTCATGCTCATCATCATGCATTGTGTCGATTTCCTGCCTTCCTCATATCTGTCTGATGGTTTTTCTTTTTCTTGCTCCTTGGCTTTGCACTCGATAACCCTTTTTCTATGACTGCTCCTAAATAGACACACCTATATAGTCTCCTGCTATTGCAAAACTGTGAAGCTTGGCAAGTTTGTGCCTTGTTAGATGAGGATGAGTGTGTAAGTGTATATGCAAGTCTTTGAGTTAAGGAAGGGTGTCCAAAGGCTGCTTGGTGTGACAACAGGTAAATCCACCAGTGCCTTGATCTGAAACCTTCCTCTCCCTGGGAGCAGATAAGTGCTGAGATGTGTGCTGATAAGGCATCTCAAGTATTTATAGTGTGTCATATCTTTGCACTCTCTGCTTCTGTCCCAGGGCTGTTGTGCCTCTTTCTGTATCATAAACCCTGCTTCTTGCTTTTAAATCTTCTTCCTATCCACCCTCCCCAACTTTGTTTTCAGGCCACCGTAGGGCTAAAGGTAAAAAAAGGAAACCTAAAAAGCTAAGGCCCAGCAAGGATTTATTGGCAACATAATAGACTTGCACTCATTTCCCAAAGTCCACTGGAGAGCTGTGAAGGGAACAGGTAGGACTTTAGCATTGCAGTGTCCTCTCACCTTTTGGCACTGTGCTAGCCCAATGAGGGTACAAAAAGGGCCTGCCAATCACTGTCACCAATCACATCACAGCCAATCAGTGTGAGAAGAGGGAGGGCTAAGGAGTAACATGCGCTGTGCCCCACTGCATGTTAACTTGGCCTGCTGAGCATGCACACTGCATTCATCTGCTTTTTGTCATTGTATTGTGATTGCATGTGGTTGCGGATACTATCTTTCTTGTGCTATAATGTATGAATGACAACACCAATTACATGTCTTTGCTTTTGTTTTTCTTCACTATTATTATTTGTCATCACCAATATTTATCCTCTCTTGTCTCACCAAAAAAGAGAGGATTCATTTTGTAAAATTTTTCACCACAAAGGTTTTGTTGTCCCACTGTCTTTTAGTTTGAAGACATACAAAATAACACGCACATTCAATATTTTGACTTGTTATAATAATGTCTTGCTTTGATCACTCTCTCCGAAATCTGGAGAAACGTGATTTCAATCATTGCGGGTCATTGTGTGTTGTTGTGGCAGCTTGTCTTGAGTGCATGAACAAATTAATGCAATTGAGCACAAAATACAAAAAGGCTTTTTTTCCTTATGAATCACATCTGGTGTGTTTGTACAACTGTGAGACTAATACCAATTTTTACTGTCTTCTCCACAGTGGATGTGAGGTGAGACTAATCAGCGCTAGGAACTTCTGCATGGGAGGGACCTATACAGAGGACGCCACCAGCAGGATACTTGTCCTCTTCCCCACTGCCATGCAACCTTCGTTTAAACAAATAAACTTTTATTAAAGACAAGACTGAAAATAGACAACAGACAAAAATAAATAAGATGGCAAAGGTGCTTTAAAAAAACAATAACCAGTGATGATGACTTCGTCTGTGGTACACCAACTACCCAGACAAGAGAAGAAGACAAGAGAAAGATGCTGCGGAGCTTGGGCAGGAAAAGGGCCAATGGGAGATGATGAAAGGGATTTGTGTTGAACCTTCTGATAGACTTTGTTTGAGCAAGATGCACAACAAAAATGACTATGACACAGTTGGATCGAGCTTTTGTGGGAATCTGGTGCTCAGTCTCCAAAAACAGCAGTGAATGACCTCCAGCTGGGCAACATAAAAGTGCCCTGCCCTGTTTTAATGACCCTTGCATACACAGGAAGAAAGAAACAGAGATATAGGAAAACAATGGAAAGCAATGGCATTATGGAAGTGTTTTTAAAAGACTCTATGGAGCATTAAACATTTAGAGTTTTTAGATGTCAGTAAGGAGACTCTCTCAGATTCCCCTGGTGGTCTGTGCCCATCTGCTGTACAGTCAAATTCAAAAAGGAAGATACGTCGCTACTCACAAACTATTTATATGTGTGGACAATTGCGTTCTGTCTCTTCCAGTTCAAAAGAAAGAACTAAACAGGTGTTTTTTTAAGATTTTGGAGACACAAGAGTTCTGTGTGGTCCGTTTTTTTTTTTTGTAACCATCAGTATCACAATCTCAATGTTATTTTTTTTAGTTGTTACTCTTGTCATCTATGTTTCTTATTATATTACATTATATCTGAATGATATCAAGTGTTGTATATGGTTTGGATATATGTGTGCAAGGAGGAGATGTGACAGTCAGTAAGGAAGATGCTTTATTTTTGTTATGAAATATATTATGCTTACTTATATCGAAGCAGGAATTATGTTTTGTTTCTTTTGTCGTGATTCAATGCCTGCATTTAATCCATTGGAAAAGGTACAAAAATGTGGGCAGGGCATGGAGTAGACAGTGCAGAGAAGCCTAACAGTACATGCTTGTGTGCATCAGTGGATTAGAACTGTGAAAAGGGGGACAGAGTGGCACAAACATCTCAGCTTCATAGTGAGTGGTCATGGTCACAGTCAGCACTGCCGAATATATAAGTGACATTTCATGCAAACACGCATACACCACGTTAAGCTGTGTTCATACTGATCCCATTAGCACACAAACATGTTAGAGCAACCATAGTGTGCAAATGTGTATGAAGAGGGATGGACAGGGTGTGCATGCGGTCAGCCATATCACATGGTTGATAAGGAAGATGCCCGCCTGGTCGACTTCACAAGCATACATGTTGTGCTCGCAAAGAGCAAAGTCCATCTTACAGAGTGAATGCGTGAGCAAAGCAAATCGACAAGTGCATGAATGGGCTCGTTGTTTAGTGAGAATCTGCTGACAAGAGAACTAATCTCTGACTGCTCCACCCTTTGAAGGGACTCACAACTTATGCAGCCATGAAACAGCAGGACACATGATGATGTGTGCTCTGAGGTGACCTGAAAACAGTGCAGTGCTGTCTTGATCTCATGATGGAACAAATACTTCCTTCCATGTTCTTTTAACAGTAATAAATGTGTAACGAAGCCAGCATATAAAAAAAGAAAAAATGAGTCTTCCAATGAGGAAGCTTGACTGAGATTGTTTTTTTTCTCAGCAGTCAAAGGAGTGAGTCAGTGTGCACTGTGAAGTGAGTCAGGGGAAAGTCAAATGAGAAAAGTTTGACTGAAACATGGCTATATCAGCTACTGCTGAGTTGTGAACATCATACACACACACACACACACACACACACACACACACAGCCCACCTGTGAATTAGTAAGCCATCGGTTGACTGGTGCTCTATTTATAAGGCTAATGTTTCATCACTGTTCACATCAATGCAAGTGTTATCAGTAAAACAGGGACCACGCTTAGAGATATTTGATTACAAATAAATGCCATTACTTTATCACTAAGCGTTTATTATTTTTCTTTTGGGCTTCCATTGGATAAAGACAGCAATAATCATAATTTATATATTTATGTTGTCAACAATAAATATATTTCTGCTTATGAAATTGTTCACTGGATACTGAGTCCTATAATTTGTTTGTGATGTGTCCGAAAATGGTATTTTGGATAAATTCTGTTACAGAACGAGATGTTAAGCAAAATTAGAGACAAATTTTTTTTTTTTGTGTGTGTGTGTTTGACTCTGAATGTAGGTTGTTCTAGTGAACCTAGTGTCAAAATGGATTGAAAGTCACACTTGTGGACCAATACAGGTTCAAATTTTGTCACAAAGGAGCTAAACTGTAAATCTCTGCATTGTTTTTTTTTAAGACTAAGTCTAAGCGAACCTTACTGCCATTTGGAGACTCAACAAATGGCCCAATGTAACCAAATGACTTTATGGATGTTTAGAACTGAAAAACACCATTTTTAAAAAATACAAATCAACAAAATTAGATAAATAACTCATAAAAATGTATTTATTGTAAAACAAAGTGCAAAACAGATAAAAACGCCCAATACAGTATAGAATAATGTAGAAAATTTCAGGTATTCACTAATCTAATTCATCATCCAATCCTTCTTCAGAAGCTAGCTAAATGAAAACCTTTTAATGAGGACTGAAATGTGAAGGACTATGGTTTTATGGCCTTTTCTCAAGGATAATACGTCTTTTGGACTAAAAACTCACTGGACTGATATGAGACACTTGCCGTTTCAGTACATGTGCAGATTTGTACACATCAGCAAAGGTAAGAAGTACTGTCTTGCTGTGTTTGTTAAACATCAAGGAACTGTTGTCACTGTGATAATTCAATCCTAAATAATGACGTTTTTTGCTTTGAAATTATATGTAGTTTGTCGGACCGTATTCAAAATAGGCCGATGATCTTTGGAACTACATTCAGAAATAATCTTACAGTTTCCAGCCTGCCGACGGGGCATGGGGTTGAGTACTGAGAAGTATAATATTGCAAGGTAAAGAAGAAATATAACCTCAAGGTTAAAGGGATAACCCTGCACTCAAAAAGTACCTGACTTTCTAGTAAGTTTTATCTTAATAGCTGTATAATAAGATCTACAGATTATGTGAGCTTAAGAGTTGAGTCCACACATGCTTTGTGCTGTTGCAGAAGGCAAGACAGAAGCTGAATGTGAGCGTGGTGGTGTATGTATACAGGAAATGTGAGCTTTTCCAGGCTCACATTTATTCCAGCATTCACCAGCAATGGACGGTAGGTGCCAGGGGCTTTATTACTTTTCCAAGTGGAGCTCACCCTAATCCAAGGTCCAAGGGCTATGAAAGTCACCTCTCCTCTATACGTCCTGACCATGCACCCTGCTCATTACCTCAGAAGGGAGCCAGCTAAAGAAAGACAAAACATGAAAGAAAAAAGGAATCAGAGAGACAGCAACAAGTTGAACATGGGATAAAGTTAAGATAAAAGGAAGAGGAGAGGCTTGACTGGTTTTATTGTTTTTATCTGACATGCATAACTTCATTCATAAGAACAGAGCTGAACAGGGCAGAGGTGAGGACTGGGAAGTCAGTACAGCGTGTGCAGTGTATTCAGCATGCAGGAAGACGAGAACAATAATGTCTGGTGAGGAGAGAGGGAGGAGGAGAATGGAGCGCAGGAGTGAGAAGTGAGAATACCCCGAGGAGTGAGAGTGCAGGGGGAGAAAAATGAAGAAAAGAGGGAATGAAGTGGACTCAGGATGTGGGTAATCGGCACCACAGCAAGAAGGGGCAGACAGGCCAGCACTAAGTGGACATGCTTTGATAAACAATGCCAGAGGGGGATGAGGGGGCAGACAAGGTGTGAAGAGGGCTGCTGAATGGGCCATGTGTGTCTGTGTGCAAGTGTGAAAATGTGAGCAAGTGTGTGCAGTGTAACAATACAAAAGAGGTCTCCTGGTGTGAAACATGAAGGATTGGAATTTTAGGCCCTTGTGGAGGGCAAACTATCTACAATGAACAGGATCAGAGTTCAGGGTTCAGGGGTCATATGGGGGATTGTTGCTGGTGTTGTAAAGTGGCAGATGCATTGTCTAGCTTTAATGATCTGCCTTGTTTTGTGTCTCTACTGTAAATTAACTTTACAGAGGCTTCTTGGACCACTTATCAGATCTTATTAACAAGATTTTAGTTTACAGCCTCAAAATCCTTCACTACTCGTGGCATAGCTTTGTAGTCTGTTAAAAGCTGTGTAGATGACCAATGCGGCTAACAGTCCAAGTCACTTCCTATGATTTCAGTCACTTGAGCTCATGTTTCCCAGTGACAGCAAAACACAGGGTCATGCTCTCTCTTACTACCTAGAGTACATTTATAGCACATAAGCAGTTATGTGTTTATCCCTGACACAGAGCAGCAGAGCTGAGCACCTCTTCCGATCTACTGAGCTGATCCACAGTGTTGATCCAAGTGTCCTCTGCAGCAGAACAGAATGTTTTGTATAACACAGATGTCTTAGTGAGATTATAACCTGAGTGTGAATCTATGTTCCTGACCCAGTTCTTCACATTTGTCCCTCTGCCTCTAAGATCTAAGCATTAGTATACAGTATGTCACCAGGCTGAGGCAAGTGAACAAGGCATAGAGGGGCTGTCGTGTGTAAAATATAAACACATAGGCAGAAGTCCCCAACACATTCTTTAGTCAACTGTGGCTATATATGTAATGCTGCCTTTACACCCTCAAAGGTAAAGTAAGGGAACTTTAATTAGTCCTATTCAAATTGTTGTGCAAGAAAAACCACAAAATTAAAAAGCTGTTTAGTCTGATGTCAACAGTTTTAACAGTGACTCTTTCTTTTTGCATTGGCTCTATAATTTAGCAATTTAAGTTTGAAATGAAATGAAACTATGGTGTTTAAGTCTTGACTTTCATCTTTAAGGGTATGTATCACCGAATAGGAAACACAGCTCTTTTTTAAAAAATAGTCCTGTAATTTTTGGGAACCAAATGCCTTTGACAAATTAACACAGTGGTGTTTATTTGTTAGTGTAAAATCCTGCACTGGATGAAGTCTGTGACATATAGAAACATCGGCTGACACTTGCTGTCCTGATGATGGAATCTCTGCAGTAAATGTGTTCATATTAAAATCATGAAATATTGGGGATATTTTTAAAAGAAAACTTGGTGAATTTTTCAGTGGTGATAAAATACTTCTAAATGCCAGATCCTCCCACTGAATATCTTATTAGTTGGGAACACTGTGTCCTGCCTCAGCTCTCCAATGGGAATGTCAATGCTCAAGGTGTCCAATGGACAATCAGAACAGTTTCTCTGTGCTGTGTGTGGGTTAACATTGGGGTCAGTTGAAAACCATTTAAATCAGTACACAGACGCCAAGGGTACCTTGAGCATTTCAATGAGACGCCAGTGGCTTTGACAAAGCATTAGTATTTGACAACCTGGGAATGAGAATGGGTTGGTTATGTTTCTCCTCTCTGCCCCAACCTGTGGCCTCTGGGTTTTGAGGCAAGGCAGGGGTGGCCTTTGAAGATGGCAACAGCCAAGTTTGTCTGGGGCCACAGCCATGAATGCTTGTCTTTGTCTGCCTCTCTTTCACGTCTTGATATCCTGCCCCCGCTATACACCTCATCCTCTTTCTGCCCCCCACAAATTGACACGGACACACTCATGCTCTCGCTGGGGCCCCCATTGCACAAATGACCCCACTAATTATGTATTTTAGGTATTTGGCTCCTGTGAAAATACCTTTGGGTTAGTGCTAGAAGGAGGTGGAAGCTGTTGAGGGTGTATAGGGACATGGGGTGGTCTACGGTCTCATGGCTATCATTACTACCCAGCGTTTTATGTAAACACTGGATTAGGGCAGCAGAGGCTGATTGAGGAGAGGGGTGGCGGGGTTTGGCACAGGGGTGGGGAAGCAGGTTTATTAGCAACAGAGGAGAGATAACAAGGTACATAAACACTCATCATACTTACTCCTACTGATATTATATATATATATATATATATATACATCTATATTAAATATCTAAAAAAATATATAGTTAAAACATAACATAAAATCACCAAATTATTGAGAAAAACCTTTTCATCCTCAATTGCCATCCTTGCTTTCTCCCATCTTCTTGTTGCATTTTGCCTTTCTCTCTGTTAAAATGCTTTGTCACAGACTCATCACCTGTCATGTGTCTGGGCCACATTGAATGATGGGGGCATCCTTTTGTATGTGGCCGCAAAAGGACTGCACTGAAACCAGATCACAGAGGTCTGGATCCCCGAGGGGAGGGAGATGACTGGTGCTGCTGATAAACCTGAGAGGGTGCAGCCGGT
The DNA here is from genome assembly GCF_900324485.2 of Mastacembelus armatus. Taxonomy (NCBI): domain Eukaryota; kingdom Metazoa; phylum Chordata; class Actinopteri; order Synbranchiformes; family Mastacembelidae; genus Mastacembelus; species Mastacembelus armatus. The sequence goes on from NC_046640.1 coordinate 15,762,262, forward strand.
TCGACCCTTCAGTGGTAACCTGCTGACACAGGACCCCTGTCACTGTAGTACTTCAGCACTAGGCCTCTGTTTTTCCTGTTCCTTGCTTACATAAACTTTCATTTTATTTAATATGATACTTGTCTCACTTTATGTCATCACGGTTATTTAGCCTTGGGTTCTGCAAAAGACAAGTGATCACATTTTCCCATGTGGTAAACATCACCCCTAATCCATCTAAGTCAGTGCGTACAGGATGTACTAGTAATGTGAGGGAATTAGTTGCAAGTTCCTATAAGTCCAGTCTGTTCTTATCTGTTTAATTGACTGTGCCAGTGTCTGCATGGAAGTTGAAAAAAATTAACCTGGAAATCCTCACTGGCTGATCCAAAAAATTCTCCTTTTTCCCTGAGTACTATCTGACTGAAGCAAACCTGGCAGGGCTTGTGTCAGGTCTTGTAAAATGTAGAGGAGGGAAGAAGCACAAGAAGCAGGCAGTGAAGGAGGGTGTGGCAGAGGAACTACTGAGAGTGTAGAGGTCTCTGGAGGGAGATAAGTCAGGTTTTAATGGGAGCTGAAGTTTGTATGTGTTGTAATTACAAAGGGAGATACATGGAGTCATTGCCGCAATCTGTGTGTGTGTGAGAGGTCGAGTGTGTGAGCATGCATGTTTTCCGATGGGAGCGTAGCTAGGGAAGATGGTTTCCCTTTGCACATCAAATAAATCAAAACTCTACAATTAGAAAGAAGGAGTGAGCAGTGTTTGGTTTGTGGGAAGAGAGGAAGAAAGCTTGGAATGTGTCACTGCTATTGAGGAATGAGGAGTGTGCGCATGTGTGCGTGCATGTTTGTGTGTGTGTACAATTATACGTGTGAGGTCGGGAGTAGCCGGCCCAGCCAGCATTCTTGGGCAGCAGTATTATTAACTGTGGTTCAACCATTATCAGTGTTTACTTTGATCCAACCACCATCAGAGGAGTAATGGACTCAGCTGAACTCGGCCTCTTTCTCTTTTTCCTCTTAGTGATTCATGTCTTTATCAAGATGATGATGTTCAGGACATACTTTATCTTATTATTAACAAGACAAGATGGACTGGTGAGGTAAAAGGAAGCTCCATTAACATGCTGACTAAGTGATGTGTGTGTGCACATAACACAGACCATCAAAGTCTCTGCTTCTTTGGATGACAGCTGTTGAACTCTCTCTTAGGTGAGCCAAACACAGGTCTTTGCGGTCTTGTACATCCTATAATTCAATAGTGTGATAAGACCACCTAGTTGTACAACCTTATGACAACACAGTTGAGGTAGCCTACACACAGACACACACACACACACACACAGACACACACACACACACACACTGCTTGCTTATCTTTAAAGCAAAACTCGTGTCAATAGAGAGGACATACACACGCAGACGTATAAACAGTCTCACAAAGACTTTCTTGTGCTGACAGAAAAAAATGACATTCGAGTTCATGTAAGATTGTGGACGTTTATGTATGTGTGTGTGTGCAGTTTATATTCAGAGTGTGGGAAAGACTGAGGAAGCAGCCATACACCTACCTGTCTGATGAGGGTATGATGAGAGCATCACAGAACAGACCTCACACTGTTCACACCGGCAGGTGGCAGGTGGCAGATGCACCTGGTATTGAAGGATAGTTGAAAACACACACACACACACACACCCTCACACACACACACCCTCACACACACACACACACACACACACACACACACACACACACACACACACACACACACACACATACACACACAAACACGTTTACTGTACAGATTTTGTGTTTTTGGCTTCTGCTAACTTATATTATAATATTTGGCATATTATTCTCTTGGAAAATCTCTTACTCATTATCATTAGTATCATTACTTTTGTCTTAACACTGTCTTAATGTAATTTTTCTTGTTTTCTGGTATAGTAACAGGTTTGTTTAATTCCAAAATGCTCACATGAATAAAACTGTCCTTTTTTAATTATGAACTGATTCCAGTAAAAGCATGCAATATAAATATCCTGTACATATATGATTTATACATGAAATTTAGTTGGTAGTTTCCACAATGGCCCCTTAACTTTTGCTAAACTTAATTAAAGCCATACGAATAAAGTGTGTGGTTTGTTTGTTTGTTTTTCAGTGAGCAACACAGCAAATTCCTTCATTCTCCAGGAAAACCACTGTTGCTGAGATATTAGAAGAAAGTAAGAACTACAAGAAAAACTCCCATTTTCTTATTGTACAAAACAAACTTAAAAGATCAGAAAGGTGACAAAGTTACTGTCTCAGTGAGTTAACCCTCTGACAACCTAAACAAATCTACTTTCATGTAAAAAAAAAAAAAATCTTCCCCAGCTAGCTGTGAACTTCCTGTTACATATGCTTAAATGGTGTCTGTGTGTATGTTTCTGTGGAGGTATTTTCTAAAGAACCACCCCCCAGCAAAATGTCTGAGTGGAAGCAAGTTTGACGGAGTGGCTTCTGAAGGGAGGTCATGCAGTGGGGGAGTAGGGAGTGAGGGATGGTGGGGGAGCGGAAAGACTGTGAAGGGATCTCTGACACCCTGTTAACATTGCCAATTCTCAGACTTCACAGCACCCTGTTTGTTCCCTTTGTCATGTCTTGTAAGAGCAAGTCCCTTTTTGTTTCTGTATAAATCCACTCATCTATGGCCTTTTCCTTTTATCTTTCTTGAGGGTTATTCTCTATGTTCTTATCAGAAATCCATGTTGCCCTTTTGTTGCATTTTATCATTGTTTTTGAATTCTCACTCTCCCTGCTACTTTTTAAAAACTGCTTTTGTAGTATTTTGACATCCTCTGTTTTTCAGTTTCATTTGCAGGCAGTCTTTCACTTCCCTCTTCACTCAGAAAATGAAGTCATTGTAGAGTCTGTAGAGACAGAAGCACACACACACACACGCATGCATGGTTCCCCACTAACCCCAGTGCTTTATATTCCGTGGTTTTTAGTCTGACCTGAATATCTCAGTCATGACTTTTACCAAAGCTAATAACAGCAACTGGATAACTGCTACCAGCGCTGATGGAAGTTGCCTGTTGAAGTTATTGTCGTAGGATGAGAAACAGGCCCAGCAGTGGTCGGGAAACTCAGTGACCTGCATGCCAGTTTGACTGCACCATTTCTGAGTTTAATTCACATTTGCTACTTCTCCCTTCTCCATCCCCTCACACACAACCTTTAGTCTTTCCCCATCCTTCTTCAACTCCAGCTATGCAACATGTGAACACCTGCTATTTTAAATGACAGTTGTTGTGTGGAGGTGTAAATCATTGTGGGCTATTGAATGAGGAACCCACTCTCACACATAAATGGCTTACATCTCTGATATGCTACAGGAGGTGCAGGAATTCTTCTTTTGCTCCAACTCTACTAACCAGAAGATTCATTTAATTACACACATCAAACACTTTCGATTATTCAGTAGCTGCAGATTTGTCTTTGCAGGTCTTGCAGTGTGTCTCCTGCTATGTTTGTTAACTGGGGTTTGTGCAAGTAGGTTTAGTGCAACATGGTTAAACTCTATGGCAATAAGAGTAGTCTGTTAGGCTGAATATAGTCACAGTGAAGCTTTAAGCCAAATGCTCAGTATGCCAACATACTTACTTTATTTCTACTCTGCTTCTACTCTAGTAAGTAAACATGTGCTAATTACATTTGCAATAAGATTTCTTTTAAAGGTCATTAAACAAAGTTTTGAACAAATTGAAATTCTGCTCTGGTGATGGCACTAGATTAAAGGTCAGAGGATAAGTGAAGTGATTACAATTCATTGCGAAGTAGACAATATGTGCACCAATTTTTAATTCAGTGCATCCCATAATTGTTGGGACATTTTATTCAACCACAAATATGATCCTGCTCTGGCAGCCTTAAAGGAAAAGTCAGGGGACTCTAAAAACAGAACAGGATTCGTTCTTTGGACACAATGAAAGTCTGCTCAAAATTTTATGGAAATCCTTAGAAATAAACTTGTATACAAATGAAACAAATCCAAATGAAAAAACTTTATCTTTCTTCTTTCCTGTCCCTTCCTCTGTGCACCTCTATACTGTGTCACCACTCTGTGCTGTGGAGTTGATGACAGACAATAAGAAATAAGCAAGTTGTTTTTAGCAGGTATGTATGTGCATGTGATCATGTGTGTATTCACAGATCATGGACATTGTGTGATGCTGTGAACACATGCTGAATGTTGAGGGACCTGTGGGGCCCTAGAGGGAAACAGACTCTATAAAGAGCTCAGTAATCCCTGGCTGTACCACAGGGGGCTGAGTTGATAAGACCAGGGTGAGCCCTGTGACTTGAGCCTCCTTTTCTCTTCCATTCTCTCATTGTAGCTGCAGACACTCACACCCAAGGGGGCTATGGTGAAAGAGACAATGCTTTGTCATCATTCTCTGTTGTCATACTGTTAATCACCTCTATACGATTTCCTCAACTGAACCTCCTTTCTGCAACACACTTAAGCTATCAGATGGAGGGATGGCTGATTTTTTTTTTTTTTTTTTTGGTCAGTTGATTTCCAGTCAGAGCAGTTCCTCAGCCTGACTTCCCTCATGCAGCTGCTGTATTAAGTTGTATTTGTTTATTTATTTGTTCATTTATTTATTTATTTTTCTGACATAATTGAGACTGCAGTCATGTTTGAATTTGTAGGAAACACCACAGGATATAAAAGATTACAACAGAACATTCAGTATTCAAAAGCTTGATATATTAACATTTTCTGTACTTAAATAAAACACTTACGTCCTGAAGTTTGCTGACACTGACACTGCTGACACTCCTATAATGCGGCTAGGTGGAATATTGTGTTTGAGGAGCTTTCCATTATGTCCAGGTTGACTGGTGATCTGTCCAGGGTGTACCTCTGCCTTTCACCCAAAGATAACTGGAATATTCTCCAGCAGATCCCTGTGACCCTGGTTAGGAATAAGCGGGTATAGATGATGGATGGATGGATAAATATGCATTGTTATAAAGACTTTCTCCTTGACACATGACTCAAGCAAAATTGTTTCTTTTTCCCCATTTCGTAAGACTGAATCAGAAGTGCAGTGCTATGATAGCAGAACCACAGGGATTAAATAGTGAAACAGACGCCCTGAGGTTTATGTGACTAGTGTGAAACCATAGATAATGTAATTGAATTTTTTTCCCCCTGATATAATTGCTCCATTATACCTTTATTACCAAGCCTCTAATGAGATCACTCTGCACCACAAATAAATCCAGTGGCTTTGTGTCTGTGCACAACAGCATTGGCTCGAACCGCTCAAAGTCCCATTAAAAATAGATTGTGCCGTTGCTTAGCCTGAATCCCATTAAAACACCCCACAGAAATAAAACAGTCATTAGCAAGTGAATCAGCTTTAGCAATTAATTCCCTCCCACTGCCAGCCATTGTGTTTATCGTTCTCCTCAAAAAGCCCTCCAGGGCCCAATGTGGCGAGACACAAGTTCCACACTGACGTAATGTTTTGGTTTACCTGCGGTCTCACAGGCAGGAAGTGAGCATTTAGATGATGTGTGATAGGAAAACAGGAAGTTGGAGTAAAATAAACAGAATTTTAGGTAGATAGCTAAATTCCCTTAAGCCCGAACACACTTTCATTATAGTTGAGGCCTTTTGATTAAACAAAGAATAACACCACGAGTTCCCGAGTTAGGATTTCTTCAGTGATTTCTGTCCTTGTGTAGCACACATTAATTGTGTTTATTTAAAAGACTCAACCTTCATGAGCTTAAAATGTAAATTATACAGTTAAAATAGCACCAGAGTAATACTATTCTATCAATGTTTACTTACCTTCAAAGTGCTTCACGTTCTTATACCCCTCCTTCTTCTTTGACTCATTTTTCTGAGCTGTGTTAAGTGAGTGTGTCCACTTGTTGAACTTTTTTACTGTAGCATCTCTGATATATTTTATTCCCCCTTTTCAAAGTTCACCAACAAGGTTTTTGATGGAGCAGTAACTAAATAATGCTCCCTTTTAACACTCAAGTTTTTCTTTCTCCACCACCCATATCAAAGAGCTGGCCTGATTCTGTCGGTGCTGTCACTGCTTCAAAGGCCGTGTTTCAGAGTGGGGCTCTATGACGTCCAGTGGCAGTGTTTCAAATCACCTCTGGTGCAGTAGATATAAAGATAACATTCATCTATTGACTGATTTTTGTTCCCACTGTGGCACAGATAACTAACCTTACTGTCCCAGGACAACAAGGCCTCTGTAGACCTTTGTTGCTCTTATGCCAGTGGCGCAAGTGTGCATTTCAGCTCTAAGTTCATTTGAGACATTTTATGCTGAAGGGCTCGTGTGTGTATATGAAAGTCAGAGAATGACAATGACAGTATGTTTGCACTGGGGAAACCAATACTGCAACAGGAAAATGTTAATGTGTTTTATAATTTGATGATATTACAGGCTTGAGACATTCATCTTACAGCAAATTAGGACAATGACCTTTTATGACAGAGCTTGGCACTGAGCCTCCGGTGTGAATGTGTAATGATATGTAAGTGGAGAGGAGAGCAGGTTGAGATAGAGGTTAAGTGAGAGAGCGTGAGAGAGAAAAAACACAGGAGATCAAGCTGAATCCTCTGATAAAACCAAAGAAAGGCAGAAATGAGATTTGGTGTAAAGATATAGGTACAGTCAAACAGTATTTAAGGTATGTTGATTAATAAGATTGTCTTCAAATCAGATTAATTTGTTTAGTTTCTAGAGGCAGAGCAAAGATGCCCTTGCAGAATGTTACCCCAAATTTGCAGCAAAAACCAGCAGAGTTAAAAAGAAAAGAGTTGTACTGATCTGCATGCATGTGTTGTGAGATGTCATGTCTATGACGTGAGTGTGTGTATTTGAAGATTTTGCCACAGCCGTGGTTCAATGGGAAGCTGTCCTCCTGTTGTTGGCTGAGTTGCTGCAGAGTTGATGGAAAAGAGAGATAGAGAAGTAAACAGCGGGCATGCCCACACTGCTCTCTCCTTTCTCTCTTCTCCTTTTTTCTCCCGCCCTCTCTCCATGTCGATCTCCGCCCTGTGATAACACACAAAGATGCGAAATCAAATCCCTGAATTACTGGCAGCAGTGGCAACATTTTGTGCTGTCTTTCCGCCTTCTGTCTCTTTTCATCTCTTGTTCTCGAACTGAGAACAAATGGTCTCATCAGTCTCTGGTTGGGCACAAGTGTCTGGTTGTGGTTGCCAGGCTTTAAGTATGGGTGGCATGTTCTTTCTGAACAGCTATGTTATACTGCGGTTGGTGCTACTAGGTGGCATTGCGTGGTCTAAAGTGTAGAGAAGTCACGTAAGTGTTCTGGTTAACCTCAGCTGCACACTAGGGTTACTGCAGTGATTATTTCATGTTAGTATATTGGAATTTGTGTGACTCTGCAGATTCTGCCTCAAACAAACAGTGAACTCAAAATATTGAATATTCAAACAAATATTCAAAACTTAATGTCAAGTTATATTTGTGATCTGAAATCCACATTTGACCACCATGTTGGCTTCTTTGGGAAGGTCACAAATATCTAATTCAATCCAAACATAAATATTGGATCAGATTTTTAAAAATCCAATTTCATATTTACTTCATTCATGTTATGCTTTGTTAGACACTTTTCTGGTCTGTTATCTCATGACATAACAGACCTTCATGGTGGAAAGAGCCTGGATTAACAGATGGAGTGTGAAGAATAGAAGGTTTGGAGTCTGAGACAGGAAGTCAGCTGAAATTGTTGAACACCTGTTTGTGTTGCAGGTTACTGCACCATTGAATGAATGCTATCTTGTAAGTTACGGCCTCTCTGCTGTTGCTATTAGCATGGGAGCACAACAAAGATGTTTTTCTCTCTGCTGCTTCTATTCTTACACCAGTATTCTCATTTGTCCCATTTTACTTGAAATCGTCAGATCAAGAGATGCAATCAGTGGGTGAAGATCAAAATTGAAGCTTCCCCCACTGAAAATGTCCCTTGACAATGAGACCAAAAACAGAAAAGAGCAAGCAGACGCCACATAGACCAAAGAAGATGTAAGGTTTTTCTTATTTTTATACTGGAGTGTGACTTCGCGTGATGAGAGATCAAAAGCAAACTTGTGCAGGCTCACTGGAGTTACAGAGGTGCTATTGTGTGAGTCTGTGGCCCTTGCAGTGAGAATGGCTGTTTGGTGCTCGCATGCAGCCAGCTCTGCCTTTGTGTTACCATATGAAACAAATCTCACTGTGCCAAGCTGGAGCCCAGATAGTCACTACTGCTGTGAAATGTCAAACAGCGGGGATAGCCCCCACACTACCACCACCACCATCACCCTTCCCACTGCACCCCATGCAATGACCTCTCTGGTGTCATAATCACAAAATCTCAAATTTCCAAATTTACAGACTCTGACTTCCTTGTTCTTCATTGTTATACCACTGGCAGGAGTTATAGGGTGTCTCCACACTGTCATCATTATGATTCATTTCCCTTTTCAATGGAATGCACCCGTGATGCTGTTTTGTGGTCATTTCTCACTCTGCTTTTCACTTAGTTTGCAAATGATTACATGTCATGTCAGCTCCCCAGGCGCTCAATGAGTTAGCGCTGAAGTGTTTTTTACTTTTGATTTAAAATCCAAATCAGCCACGTCACTTGCACCTAAAAGGTTCCCAGGGGACGAGGTCACATCCTTTTGTTTTGGTGTCAGGGCTGTGATGGAGCCGAGCCGGTTCACTCCATATCTCCCAACAATCCCAGTTTGACCCCATCGACCTCTCACCCCCAACCCCTGCAAAATAGTCGACGGACAGCAGCTCCTGTTGCTACAAACAAGGCAACAAGGCTACTGTGACTGCATACAGCTCACTAACATTCATATAGATACACATCAGCTGTTCCACTGGGACACATACACAAAATCATTCCACAATACCTTACATGCCTGCTTAATCGCTTTATGCTCTGTTGTGGCATGGCAGAATTTGTCTTTGAGAAGTGAGAAGGAGATGTTGAAAGCTCATGTGCTATGTTATTTTATGAAGACATTTGATCAGATTCCATTTCGGAGGGGTACATTTTTATCTCTTTAATATCCAGGTGATGGCCACTCAAAATAGCTGCCAGTTGCCCCAACCTTTCATCATATAAAAACAAGACTTTCTGTTTACAGTGTAAAGAGAGACAATAGAATGAGGCCTAGTAAAGCAGAAACATAGGAACATTCAGGATGAAGTAACTGAAAAGAAATGGGAAGTGAGCCCAAGTTTATGCGTAGAGGACTAAACGGTCAGTATAAGAGAAGAGCATCAGGTCAACAAGTGTGAGGTAACTTCTCCATCTACTGTCTCGCTCATCTCTTCTTTGTCCTTTTGCATGTTTGCCTTCAGCCAATGTGATCTCCCCTCTGCTTGATTCCTCACATATATTCCCCCGACTGCCTCACAATCTTTTCTCCATTTTTAATTGTCAATCTTTTAAAGAAGGTTGGTGAAACCACTGAACATAACAGTTCAAAGGATAGCTGATATCATGTGCATGCACAGTTGGTTCTTTCTGACACTATAACAAGTTACGATCACTTTTGCATTGTGAGAAAAAGAAACATGTCACCCACTGCAACCATGTGGCGTTTAATGGTTAACCTCCAACAATGGAGGTCTATAGATGAATAAGCTAAACCAGGTTCACAGACATTACATTGAGTACATTAAATGAATTGTTGGTTTTGGTCTATGTATGCGATTTGTGGAAAATGACCAAAAACAGAAAATCACTGGTCGTATTCTTTAAATGTTTCCTACAGTCACACATTTTTTTTGTTGCACTATTCAGTATCAACCTGTTGCCTCATATATTTATCAATCCTTTTCCCGCTTTGTCTTGTTTTCTTTTTGGAGCAGGAAGGAGAAATGAACACTGTTTAAAAAAAGGAGCCTCTTATGAAGGAATTTCTCTTTTTTCAGTTCCCCTTTTTTCTCCTGCTGTTGGCAGCTCTCCAGCAAATTTTAACACCCATCATGGCTTGCTGGGCATCGTCCAAGAGATGCCCTTGAGGAGGACATTCCTGTCTGGCACAACTCTTTTCACGCTATTTATACTCAAATATCTGAGCCTTCCACCTCCGAAAAAAATCAGTCCATTCTTCTCTATAAAAATAAAATAGTCTTTTTACATAGAAACACACAAATATTATGGTGCAGTGTAAAGTACACAACATGTTTTATTATTATTATTTATATGGTGATATTTGGGGAATTTGAAATGAGAGATTTGCTTATTACATCTTCGTTTGTCCTACAGAGGAGAGGACCATGTCTGCATAGTAAATACAGAAGTTACCTTTGTTAAGAAGTGGAGGAGAAAGTCTATTCAGGGTATTCTGAGATGTGTTTACTGAAAAAGAACATGCATTATGAGAACAGTGGACTTATCTCTCCGATAAAGAGTCCCGTCAGACTACCCACTTTTGAAATCCACTCACTGTGCAGCTCTTCTGCTTTGAGAAGCTCCAGTGAAAAGATCAAACAGGGGAGAAGGAGGAAGGGAGAGTAGACACAGTGTTGAACCTCAAAGAAAATTTATTTGCCTACTAATTCATGAAGTGCGCAGTATATTAGTTCACCAACTGATCCTTAGAAAAACATAGACTTAGTGCACTTGTTTATCTTTGGTCTGTGTATGCTTATTTTTCAATCTATACATCATGGCCATGAACAGGTTTAAAACAACTACTTCATATGTATAAAATTAACACCTGTGGGATACAGAACTATTGCTACATATCACCAGGATCAGGGCAAACACTGAGCTACTTTTATGAGAGCTACACTTAGAAACACTTAATACTGTCATCAAAGCTGGTGCTGGTTGGAGGGTTTCACTGTGACGTTGCGTAAGTGGAAAGAGAGGTGATAATGGACAGAGGGAGTGATGTGAAGAGGCTGGTTGAGGGCTGTATATGGACCAGAAAGCTCAACACATGTTGGGAAACAGTACCTTTAAAAAGCTCCTGTAAGGTAATGTGTTTTGGTGGTTGGCCTCCTGCGCACGCTTGTCCACATTTACGCAATAATAAATTACTACCAACATCTTCAACAGTCCCATCTTACATGGGTGATACATTTTATTGACATTACAACACAGTAGCCCTAAAGCCACTGTCTTGAGGTGCTGTGTACTGTTTATATTTGCCATATTTGCATTCAGTTGACAGTAACAGGGATGGATATAGATGGGGAGAAACAGTGCGATGACATGCAGCACAGGATCAACGCCTGTTTGCACGATAGATTATCATTGCGCAATTGCTATTTAATAGAGAGCAGTTCATTACAGCCTGATTTTGCAAAATGTGGGCAAATAAAACCAGAAGTAGTACATGGCTTCGTACTACAGGGCATAAGTGAGAAAATATGTTGTAATGTGGGTAAATTGACCCTTGAATCTTTCTAAAAGGCCAGAGACATTTTCCTGTGAACCCCACACCAAACGTGTTTCCTCTTCTGTGATTAAGACCTGAAAAGTAGACTGAGGAAAGACAGGCTGTGTGCTTTTTTCCCAGGGGTTAGGTTCATAGGTCGACTAATTCAACCAGCCTGACTGTCTTAAGTCTGCTCTCTGAAGGTTGCTGTTTGGATTTTAGATGTAGTATCTGTGAGGTTGGAGACATGTAGACATTTATTGACATTATTCAAACAAAAATGTCGTATTTGTTCTCACATACAGCTTTTTTTTTCCCCCAAAAAGTGTTCTTGCTGAGCTTTAAGCTCCAGGCCAGATTTTCTCTCAGTTTAGACAGCAAGCAGAGAAAGCCAATGGCGTTTGGGTTTATCCAAGGCAGCAGTTAAAGTACAGGACCACAGACGTAAAGCTGTCAACATGTGGACACGGTCCTGGAACACAGCCCTGCCTGTCCCCACAGCAACTTCACAGGAACATTTAACCCCCCCCCCACCACCACCTAAACATATCTGTCCTCTGTATCATATTTTCCCCTTGCCAGCTGCTTAATATGCAGGCTGCAATTTCCCCCTTCATTCCACTAGATAAATCTGCACTCAGGATCTTTCTTGAAACAAAGCCGTTAAGACTTGTTAGAAAATCTTCCACTTTCATCTAGATGCTTGCCCACCTATGTGTGGTGTTTCAAGTCGTTCTTACTGATATCAGTTTACCCACTGAAGGATATTTCAGCTGTTGATACAAGCCACTTAAATTGTCAGTGTGCATCGGTTTTAGGTGTAGAGACAAAGTGAGAAATATGTGTGTGACAGTGTGTCTGTGTGTGAGTTTTTTCCACCTCTTTGAAGTATACAAGATGGGATGGGCCAGCCTGTCACCCTGACACTGACAAATCTTTGATGCTTGATTAAAGGAGTGATGTATACCTTTATGTAATCAGTTTCAACATTTGACAACCTGTATCCCACAATGCAGCACTTGTGAGATCATCATTAAAACATTATTATTATCCTGCCTGTGCTTTTTGATCATCTATTGATGCCTTCCTTGTAGGCGGGCACAGTTACAGCGCTACAAGTGCTACAGTTACAATGGATAACAAATGATTCTGTCAGCTTTGCAGGATTAGTAAGGTGAGAGATTAGCGACATAGAGCAATGTCTGGGTTGGTTGGAGGCAAATCAAACAACACAGAAAAATAGACAAGAGCAGGACAATCATCACCTTGTTGGGTACATGTTAATCTTTTTGGGTTTTCCAAGTGATTACTCAGTGAAGGAGGGGAAATACAAGAGAGCTGCCTTACACCCTGTGCAGCATAATCAAGGCAACAATCACAACCCTGGCAGTCTAATAGCACTGCGATAGCATGTGATAACATCAGAGGCTGCTTTTTTGTAAAAATGCTTGCGTCCCTCCAGCCTGTGCCTAAGCAACTTTTATCAGCCTGGATATCAGCCAGAAACTGGCTATGGAGCCATGCCAATTTTGTTTTACTTTGTTCGTTGCTACTTTTTTCATCCCATATTTATTTTCCTGCTTGATACTCTCACTTTAAAGTGGAGTGACACACAAACTGGGTTTTCCAGCACAGGTTTCCTGTGTTTGCAAGGGGGTTGGGGGGGATATAAAAACAGGGAAAGGGTGAGGAGGTCAGATGGAAAGAAGGAAAGAGAGGTTGGGAAGTGTGGAGGTTAAGTGAGAGGTAAATCTGTGGATAGACATTTGTACTTTTGGCTTTTTGAATTCAGCCCAGAACCTCATAAAGAACAGTAGCTATGGGGGACGTAGATAAAATAAACAGACTGTGAATGTAGTTTCATGAAACGAAACCTTTGTTGACCTTATCCATATATATCAATACGAGCTCAGAGCACAGAAACTAGCAATGTAATGGCTGAGTGAGCTGTAATGTGACCTGAAAATAACAAGACAGCTCAACCATGAACTCACATGCTATCACCTATTCCAAAGACTATACAAACAAGATACTACCTGGTTTATCTCCTAAACATGACCACAACAGAGACGTCGTCAGGCAACAACCACAGCAATCATATCTGAGAGATGGCAGTGGACTTCAAGGCATTATCAGCTCTAGATGAATGATATCACACTTGACAGAGAGATTGTAGCAGACTGGCTTGTAGAAAGTGTTAAGGTGTTGTAACTCGTTTAAGTAGGAGAATAAAGGCATCTTTGTCTGCTCCAAAAAAGTGGGAGAGATTGACAAGATGATGCTGTCCAATACCAACAGCTGTAATAACGACAGACAGTTCCTTAACCACTGTTAGCCCTTCAAAAATATTATGAGAACCCAAAGTCCCCAAAAGAAATGGTAAATGAGACATTTTTTTCTGAAAGCTGTTTTATGGTTAAAGCTTCCATGAACAAGTCAGCATCCATCATTCACTGACAACCATGTTAATTACAAATAGTGTGACACATCTGTAGTTTCAAATCAAACCCTACCTAAAGTAGTGGCAAATCATAAAATACTTTTATGGCTCTTTTTGGAAGACAGAATGTGTACAGTATGTTTTTTTGGTTTGGAGGATTTGTTTGAAATGAAGATTATCCTAAAGGCCCTGATAACCTATTTTACAACACCAATGGGAGCGATGGGAGTTGTTTTATTAATATTAGGCACTTTATTTAATATTGTTAATGTTTGAACATTTACAAATGTTTGTTCCAGCAGGGAGCAAAACATTTGTGAGACAAAAACACAAAAATGATTTTACTTCTACTTATATAATGTAATTCTCTGTTATTTCGTGGTTTTGGTAGGATGTGCGGAATTACATTTACAGACAGTCTGCAGTCTACATTCACAAAAACACAGTTCTTTTACATAAAGAGGGTATTACCTGATCCATCCCAGGGTCACTCACGGCCACATTCACAGCAGAACACATTGTTGCTGATGTGGATGGTTAGTATGTTTTTCTCATTCCCATCCCACAAATTTCCAGCCATCTCTCTCTCCCTCCACCCGCAGTTTACTGATTCCAAATTATGCAGACATCATTTCCTCTGAGCAACAACTTTCTGTCTAACTGTGCCTTACAGTACTTAAACAAACATGGAGGATATCCTTCTAATGCTGTACCATCAAGTTGCTGTTTTTACATTCATACCACAGTTGGATGCAACATAGGAATAGAATAAATGAACCAATCATAAAGAAATTGGTGGCAATAAATCTTAGTAAGTAACCAGCAATATCAGGTACAAAGACACAAGTGACAGCATGGGAACCTGATGCCCCTGTGCCCTTTATTTACGTCTAGAAAAGAGGTCTAATAATCGTCTGCCTTTTTGTTGGTATGAAGCGATTCCATTAGTCTTCTAATGTCAAAACACAGAGGGGGTATAATATTTCCATCTAAAACATCCACAAGCAGAATGACCGTACACACACCCCTCTCTTCTGTTCTCATGCCCCTGCTTCCTCCCACACTCCCTGCTTTTATCACTTTACCATTCATATTCCATATTTTCTCCCTTCTTCACTTGGTCTTTGTTGCTTGACCTGATGCTACGTTTATACAACCGTTCTCCATTCACATGTTAAGGAAATGATCCTAGTCAGAAACTGCAGTTCTGTAATAAAAAACAGTGCTGGTTGAACTTTCACTTACGTAAATATAACCACTGTACCACACTGCAGTAGTTGTTCTCTAAATGCATGAAAACAATGTTATTCCTCTTTAACTGGGTGACAATGCATGCAATATTTAGGAGTCTCATTATATTTCTGTCTCATGCCTGCTTTAAATTTTGTAGCTCATCAATCCAATTTTAAGGCAAGGAAGTGGAAAAGCTGAGGCCCATAGTGAATCAACGTGCTGACCTGTGCTGAACAAAACTATAAGACACAGGAGGAAAACAGACACACTCAGGAATGTCATTACTGTGCAGAAACCTGCTAACGTATTCTGGTCTTCTCCAAGATATTAGTCAACACAGTACACAGATACTGTACAGATGGGCCTGTACACACAGACAAACACACAGGGTTGAAGAGGACACTTCAATAAATTACTCATTGAAATTGTTTTGGGAGGAAACATTAATTGTGTCTGAAGCACTGATTGAATTCAGATGGCAAACCTGCGGGACCTGTGCAGACATGCTGTTGGTTAAGCATCTGCTAACAGACATAAACACTGTGAACTGCTTGCTTAGGGCTTAGCTAATAGAAGAAACATGCAATTGTGTTTGAAAGATCATCCAAAAAAAGGTTGATTACAGTCAACACAGTAGAAAAGTGAGTTTTGTGACTGTCATGACTCACTTTAAATACGGTTCTTTTGGAAACAGGAGTCCTCCAAGAAACACAGGGCTCATACAACTAAACCTTGGAGTCTGATTTGATGGATAGGCTTGGCAGAGCTCTCTCAGTGCATTCCCGTTCTGGATGCAGCCAGCCATGAGACTACTGTGGATGTGCTGAGCTTTGACAAGGCTTTGACAGTTTCCAGTGCACCTAATGGCCTTGCTATCAGAGTAGATGCATAAAACAAACACAAACCTGCTCAGGCAGAGAATCGGGCAAGCAGAATTATAGAAGTACATTCAAAATGATACTGCTATTCACAGTACATTACAGATTGTATATTAGGGTGTGGTTTCATCAAATCCTGATCTCTATTGCTAACATTTGCAGACAGATGAGGTGATGTGAAAGCTGGTCTTTCTGCAAAACAATGGTGGGTACAGAAGTAAGATGGTAGTGCGTGTGATGGAGTGGCAGTGAGCTGTGACAAACATAGAAAGACAAGCTTAAAAACAGGGGGAAAGACAAGAACAAGAGGGAATGTGATAGATACGATAAAATTCACAGCAGAGACCAGAGCCATGCTCTAAGTGGCAAATAAAGAGAGAAGAAAGAGAGTGAGATGATGGAGGGCTGAGAAATGGTGACAAAATCAACAAAACAAATACCAGTATGAGTATGTAAGTTGTGTGTAAGATGAGTATGTGTGTGTGTCTGCCAGGATTTTTCAGGGTTATAGTATGTTTTAGTTTACAATCAGTGTGTCACAGTTCGGCATGTCCCAGTGCCTCAACCAGTCTGTTCTGAGTAAGAATTGTTTACAGCTGTCGAGATAACATCAGCAAAACACATCTCTGGACTCACGCTACAGGCTTGAGCCACCTCTCCACTTACAGTTGCTGTCTCTCTCCCTCCCTCTCTCTCTTCATCATCGGACAAGTACAAAAATGCTGCATAGACATTACATAAGCCTGATGTAGATGACTGCAGATGATGCATCGTACTTCAAAAATGAGATTGAAGTTGTTTTGATAATACAGCGAAGTCTAAAGGATCTCTTTGTCCTGCTGTGTGGACTTAAAAACAAGAATTTCCTGTAATGAAACATACATTAAATTTACTTTATACTTTTAGCCCACTACAATCCTGAAATGACATATGTTTTACAGCATTACATTTATTTAAGCTGCTTTACAAAACTGCTGATAAACTCATAAAATGTGATGTATTGTTGAAGATTAAACTACCCAATATTTAAAATAGAAACATAAAATACAACTTAAACTTAGCTCCATTTCAGAAACAACAATCCAGTAATATAAGCTTTTATAATATTACAGCCATAGGGACCATTTTTCTGCATTATGAGTACTTGCATAATTTTTCAAACATCTTAGCATTTTAATGTTGCAGTATTGCTACTTTTACTTAATGAAATATCTGAATACTTCTTCTAGTAAGTATTATTTTGCTGAGGACACTGTTTATGGTGAATAAAACTGGTATATTTGAGGGATGATATGACATGTCAGCATTTGATAAGGATCATCATCACAGGTTTATTTGGATTATTATGACTTACATTCTGTGTTATTATTTTTAGGTTAGACCCCACAGAGTGTTTAGAAAGTGGGTGGGAGGGGTTGTGTTTTATAACTCAGGGAGCCTAAAATATAGTCCCATGTCATTTTTTTCTTTAAATGCAAACATTTTTTTTTCTATATCAGGAGAGATTGATGTTCTCAGTAATCTTGAACAAACCCATGGGCTTTCAGTATGTTTTCTGTCATGAGTCCTTTGCTTCACTGTTTTTGTATTTCCTTTATTTCCTCTTGTTTCCACTCGCTTTCCATCTAGTTATGAAATCTTTGCTCCTCACAAGTAGGCTCCATATCTGTCTGCATGCTGAGGACGACTTGGGGAACTACCTACATAAACTCTTATTACCTGAATAATTTTCATGTGTGCTGGCTCTTGCTTCAGCGCTGCAGATGAAAGAGACCCAGAGAGATGCACTAGGTGTGTGGGATCAGCATGTAGTTTAAATGTTTGTTTTTCATTTGACTTGAACAGGATCCAGGTCTGTCTTCTGTCATCATTTGCTTCTTTTTTAGTTTGATGTGTTAGTCAACCTGTATTTCTATTCAACATCTCCTCTGCTGTATCTGAAATCCTGCTGTTATTGCTCCCTCTATTTCACCCCTAAACCACACTTTCACAAAAATATTAGTGTTTATGTTCCAATGTTTTGCAGATTTCTCATTATCAGACCAACACTATTGTCCTTCATCATTTTCTGCTTAGAATTTCTTCAATTTTGTGCGGTATCAATTATTTCTCTCTTCTTCTGCCTTTCTCCCTCAACGTTTTCCTTCTTTTGTCCATGTCTTCATGAGCTGTAATGATTATCTGTTGGTGGAGCTGAGCTACAGGCCTCTCCAGACACAAAGGCAGGTCATAAGCGGTAAAGCCTGTTATTCTTTCCTCCCCACCGTCTGGCATGTGTGGAGAATGGAGGGAGATTTGGAGCCTGCACTGGTGTAATTTCAGCCCTTCACTCTGAGTTGGCCAGTGGGAGTAGGAAGGTGAGCCTTTTTCGATGATAAGGGGAGGGATGGGGTTGAGACACGTTGAGACATTTGCTGCTTTGTTCTGTTTAGAGAGCCTCTCAACCCACCCTGACACCCACAGTGTGGTCTGCCCTGAAGAAAGCCTTAAAGGAGCACATATGTCCACATTGTGTGTGGGTTCATGTTTCTATTCATTCATTCAGCACTGGCACAAGTGTACATGAATTGTTTTAACAATTTATGCTAAAACAGTATTTCTGTAGTATTTGCTCCATTCTAATTAAAGTGTCTGTCTATAATGTTTGGCAGGTACTGCAATTTGCAGAGGTTGTACACTGACACTTTGATTTATAATATTGTAGCAGTGACACATTTTGAAAGGGTCTGCACTGTTGAAACTGGGCTTTTCTGCATGGTGCATGTAACTAGAAACACTGACTGTGTGGACAAGAAAACTAAAACTCTTAAGAAACAATTAAAAAAACACTCTCAATTACAGAATTGAGTTGCCATCAGTGGTGTGAATGAACAGTGTAATATGAATTCAGAGTATATTTATGTGTGTAAATGTATGCGCATGTGTGCATTTGTATTTAGTGCAGGTGTGTGGTACCTGAATGTGGGAGAAAACCTCAGATTTTGTTGGATCAAACAGTAGAACAACACTGAGGTTGAAGGGGTTCATACTGGCAGCTGAGGGGGCCCAGTCTCAAGCACAGGTGTGTGAAAAAGGGCCTGTGTGTATGACTGGTGGTGTGGGGATTAGCCTTTGGATGGTTGCCAGATTCACCAACCAATCCCCTACCTGGGCCTGGATACCTCCAGTCAGGGTTTGTATGTTAGGGAGGACATTGGCTGCTGCAGACAGCTGAGGGATGATGTATGTTGCAGAATAGAAAGCACACCGCAGAGTTATTACAAAACATTTATGTGGGTGGCCAGGAATGACAGAATAACCACAAGAATTAGAAAGATAATTGTAAGGTTATGATGAAACCTTTGTGTTGTTGAAGATTTGCTTTATGTACCAGGGATTCATTTGGTTTGTATAGAGAACTATACTCCTTACTCATGTAAGCAGGTTTGATAGGAGCTTATTTCCATGTCTCAGGGCTGTAAAATGACCCATTAGTTAAAGAGGAACACTGCATCTGCAGGATCTGGAATGTGTGTCTGGCCCAGTGCCTGAATTCAGGAAAACATCAAATAACTGCTTCAAGATGATCAGCCTCTCCATCTTCTTATTGCATTAGCTGAACTGTCGAGGATTCTCTCATTAGAAAATGAAACAAAGGACGATAAATGCCAAGCAGTCATTATAAGCCCTGTCCTGACAAGTACAGTTCTGCTCCTAACTGATCCTTCCTCCGTTTACTTTTCCAGTTTTAAAAAAGTAATACAAAGTTACGTGTATACACTGTGAGGTATTGTATAGCAATACTAAGCTGGATTTTCCCCTTTTCACAAGTGCTGCAGTGGAACATTAAAAAAAAACACAGACAACACACCCGTGGCAAATTAAAAAAAAAAAAAATTTAAAGTGAGTAGCTGAAAGGTGCATTGTATAAGGTATTCTTCAGGGAGTTCAGTCTAATAATCACATTTGGGTGGGTTTATTTTCTAAATAAGACATCAAGCAGCTGTGGATTAATCACAGCCCATGTAATCCTGTCACACTTTCCCCCAGTGGAAAAACATTGCTGTACTCAGAATGAGCTTTACCCCATCATGTCCAGCTCTCACGTCTCGGGACCTCCAGTTTGCCCCCTGACGCACATGTACCCATGTATACGTATATGCATGAACACATAAATACACACTTCCCAGAGTGTGAAAGGGTACCGTACACACAGGGAGGGTTGTTCTGATGGTTGCCAAATGGTTGAATATGGGCTGCTGAGAAAAGAGCCCTGTGAGGATCCTCTTTAGTCCTCATAGTGCTTTGGTACTTGTCTTGTCATACATGCATCGTCTCTTAGTGTGCAGGGGTATGTAGTGCATCCAACATGGAACTAAACTGGTTTTCAATTGGTACAATGATTCTGCAATGGAAGGTTATAAACAGAACTTAAACAAATGAGTGAAGCAATAACTAATTTTCTTTTGTGTGGTTCCACATTGCTGCCACCAAAACATGATGCTGAATCATGCTTAACTGAACCTCTTGACTTTGTTTATTGTAAAGCCATGACATTTCCTCAGTGCTGTAGCCAGACATCTCAGCATGGCCAGGGTCTGGCTTGCCACAGGCTCCACTGCCGGACAAGAGGCCTGCAATTATAGCTCACTTCAAAGATGCCAGTCAGTCAAAGACGGTATTCATGCATTTATTTTGGCAAACCCCCATCCACTCCCCCTTTCTTTCCTCCTCACCTTTCCACCTCCTGCCCCCTTGCCCTTCTTCCTCCTTTCCCACCAACCCTCAAGCTTGTTTAGATGAGCGATAAAGGAGAGAAACAAGTGCAAATGGAGTTTGGTTTGGCAGAAATCACTATTGACACCCAGTTTACTGAAATATCCCCCTGCGTAGTTTTCCCCTCACCTAAATTTGGCTGTGGTGGATGTCAGCAAAGGTGAGGGAGGAGTGCTCAAACAGGAAGGCTTTAGTCCTGGGCACAGAGACTGTCCTCTGCCCCCTTCTCACCCCACCTCCTCCAGCTGATCCAGAAATAAAACCCAAAGAGAGGGGGTGGGATGACATTTTTCACCTCAGGCCATCTGCTCCATGCAAGGTATTAGATGTTCAATTAACATGGTAAACTGATAGTTTTCCATGTCAACAGAGCACTGTATCACAAAGCATCAAGTCCTGCTCTTGACCCCCAATATCTATCTATCTAACTGTCAATGACAAATGTAGAGAAGTGATTATTCCCTGACCATTTCATTTTCTGCCATGGTTTATTTGATCACGAGAATTCTGTATATATAGGGGACTAATAATACTGCTTCCTAAAACTTGTTATTGCATGAGGGCTTTAAAGTGGCCTGGCAAGAGTTTTGAATGGAGAGCAGCAGCTGGTATATTCTCTCTATATATTTTACTTTATTGGAAGCGAATCATCCAGCATATAAGTGATCACATTTCAGAAAATTCCAGTTGTCTGCCATCTGTTGGGTGAGACAGCCCTGTAAACTATGATCCAGATCCAATCTAAGACCCAGATTGGCCATGATTGGCCCTGTATCTTCATCTCATCTGAAAGGGAGAGGAGGTCTGTATGCAATATGCAAATGTTGTGAGCTTGTTTGCATGATATTTTTGCTTGTCTGTTTTTTGCTGGGCTTTTGTATGACTATTGTAAGGTACCAAGTATGTGAAGAAGTCTCAGTAAATGTCTGTTATTAAAGCAGGCCAGACACCTCAGCCCCATTGAGCTAAAGCTCCACCATCGCACCCCCTGGAATCTGAAACCCAATGCTGGAAGTTGGGCAGCCAGAGTGATTAGGGGGACCCACCATGCTGGTGGTGTTACAGTTTAGCTCAGGTGTCCCATTCGTCACAGACCAGCCCCAGCCCACACGTTGGTTGCAGCACTGTCTTTGAGGCAGAGTCAGGCGGCCCAAGGACCTCTCTATAGGAGCCTCTATGGCTCCCATGGGTCCACCTTATCCATCTGTCTGTGCAGGCTCCTCTAACTCGTTAAAGAGCACAGACCTGCAGTGCTAAATCATCAGGCTGTCACACATATCATACACACCTGGTGAGACTTGTATCCCTGCAGAACAATAACTGTCACATACTGAATATTGGTGTGGACACCGAGAAGTGGAGTGAACATTTTAGGCTGGAGAATAGAGAGAGATCAAATCTCATATACCACACAGTATGCCAAATACACACACATACACACACTTTCCATCTTGGCCTGACAGCAGAGGTAGTTACTGGTCAAAGCCACAGTGAGTGGGTCCTTATAAAGGCAGCTTTGTTAAGATGCACTGTGCTCCAAATACCATCCAGCTTGGCCACAGAACGTTATAAGAGAGAAGACACAGTGAGAAGAGAGGACCAAAGTGTCACAACTGCTGCATACCTGGGAGGGAGGTTTTAAACAGGTATATATCTATTCACAAACGTGCACTCACAATTACAAACTCAAACAAGCACTCAAATTTAAACTGTCCCTCTGGGCCTTGGCAATCCCCCAGATTCTCATCAAAGTGTGATCATGAGGCTCTTTTTTTGTGTCTATCCCTTTACCAATGCGATACCTGACAACCTGCAGAAAGGTGCCGATCATAACTTACACACACAAATGCTATCACTCAGTCTTGTCTTTGTCTTCTCCCCATATTTTGGCTAGTATCCATGCAGGACTCAGTTTACAGTTTGCTGTCCTTGACTTCTCAGTGTTTATTTAAGGGATAATAATATTTTGTCAGAGCAGGATTTGCTTTTTCACTGTTATTGTTTTCAGAGGTGGGGCAGGGACTTTGGGGGGACAGTTTTAAGGAACGGGGGCATTTCTGAAAGGAGGATAACTGTGGACATTTAAAGTGCCTCATTATTTATTCAGTGTAATAAATGAATGATAAGTAAACAGCAACAACCTTAAATTCTAATATGACATAACAATAATAATAATAATTTTTTATTACATCCTTTGTGGTCAACAAAGGTAAACAAATGGCATTGCTTTGACAACAGGTGACCTTTAACCCCTCACACCCTCACAACATGGTTGTACCTTGAGGCGGCATTGTTAATGGCTCTCTGTTGGTATGCAGAGAGCGTGAGCAGAACAGAGAGGATCCTGCCAACACAGCATGAAAAAAAATCCAGTCCTGTGTGCATTAGTCCCTGAAAACACCTAGGTGGTCCTGAAAAAGATGGTAGGAGAGGGGAGAGAGAGAGAGAGGAGTATATGGGAAGACAGGAGTTATGTGGGAGGGAGACTGTCAGGTTGTCTGTGTCAACAATAAGGACATAATTGGCCTCTGTAACTCATGGGCCTCACCGCGGCAGCCCAGGGGCTTGCTGGGGTTGGGTGGGGCATGGCCCTGGCATTACACACAATTAGGCCAACAAGGGGGTTAAATGGGGAGGTAGGGGAGGTCTCAGCCCTGTCATTCATGAGAGGGATGTCTTTGTGCCCCAGGCTAAGCCAAGCCAAGGCCTGGGTCACAGGAAAAGGCCCTGAACTAGGCCCCTGTCTGGAGACGAAAGCTTCACGTGAGTGTCCTGCCGGTATGAGACCAGGGTAGAGATGCAAATTATAGTTGAACATGAGTAAGTTAATAGTGCACTGAGGATGTTAACAAGTAAATGTAGGAGTTTACAGGGCCCATGGACTAAAACAATGAAATTACTTTGTAATCGAATTCAAGAAGCTTCTTGTTTCTTTTCTTCATCTTCTTGTTCAACTTTTAATCATTTTCAGACTCAGTTAATCCCACACATGCTCTCCCCCTGTTCACAAAATCCTTCTCAACAGGTTAACATGTCTGTAGTGAGGCTCTGGACAGTATCATAAACTGGACTGCTGGGTGGTAGCCCACCAGCCCCTTTCTGACTTGACCCCCTCCTTGACCTCCTCCTAATGTGATAAACATTCCTAATCAATGGAGGAAACAGAGAGGAAGGGCCCAGGGAAGTGAACATGACCTCCTGGTTGGCTTCAAACAGCCAGTGACTCTCTGTTTACATCTAATCCTCACCTTGTTCTTCTGATCAGCTAAATTCAGCCTGAGATGGAGGAGGGAGGTCAACTGGTTCAAACCTGACAGTGTTTCATCATTGTATCCAGCTCATTAGCTTTTTCTCACAGAAAAGCCAAAAACCTCTACCAGTTGGCTGAAGCAATGTGAATCAACTTAATCGGGTAACTCAGACATCAGTTATATTCACTGGCACAGATCTTTCAGTTTGTTATGTATCATATACATATACCTTTTGAAAACAACTAAACATACTGACATAAAATGTTTTTATTTAGCTGCATAGTATATTGCTCTCTTATGCTGTGCTTTAGTCTTCATTATATTACATTTTAAGCTTTGCATAGTTTATTTTATACGTTACAACTGTTTTTAAAAAATGTTTGTATATTTTTATATTAACACTAAGTCATGGAAGCAGCACCTGCACATTTTACTGTACAGTGTTCTCTAAATAACAACTTGAGATGAAAAGTCTTTGTATATTGAATCTTGATCTCACAGGAATATGCCTGATTGCACACGGTTACAGGTCGCTGAAAAAAAAAAGATTTATTATGTATTTCCAGTATATACTCAATATATAAAAATATTTATAATGTCTGTGTACTTTTCTTGTATTAATACAGTAACAATCAAGTCTATATAATAACTGCATCTTGTACAACAGAACAAAGTGTGTTCATAGAATATGATGAAGACCAAGTGTTAGTTTTCTAAATTATAGCAGTGAATAAAGTGTATCAGGCAAATAAGCAGTTGAGATAACCTTTTCTTGTACAGGCTGTTGGTCAGTTTGTGAAAAAAAAAGTGTGTTACATAATATCAGTTTCCTTTATAACTACATAGCCAGACCTGAAGACTCTTCAGTGGCTTCCAGTCAGCGCTTCACCTCCACACAAACATGTGTTTTAGGGTACACAGTCACAAATACACACGGACATTCAGAGAACTATTTATTTGGTTGCCCCTTCAGATAAAATTTTACAACTTTGAACATATCTGTGACTTTGCAAAGTATATATCCAGCTTCTTGCATTCTCTCCTCAAAAAGCAGAGGGCTGGAGAGGGCTCTCATGTTCCACATGAATGACTTCATGTAAGGAGAGACGAGAGAGTAAACGATCTGCACTCACAGCCGGGGTCCGTGTAACATGTTCTGCACTACTTGTTGACTCTTTTCTACAAGAGGAAGTGCTGCAACAATCTAAGGTCACAACAAACAATAACACATAACCTGCCTACATCCTTTTTCTTTTCTAACCCTTCTTCCCTCAGTGAGCCAACTGGCTTTGCATAACAATATCTTTGTAAGGCCATTTTTTGAGTTTAACAGCCTGTGTTGGTCCCCTATGTAACTCTATCTGTGACAGTTCATGCTGCATTACTTACTTACCTCTACAGTATCTCCAACCACTTGACTCACTTCATCTTGCCTTCTCCCAGTAACACCATACTTTCCTCTAGCTGATGTACACATGCAGTAATGTTGCATGTGCCCCGCAGGAATTCATGGCTGGATGTAACAAAATATATGTCAGAGCTCTCCTTTTACTGAGGCCTTTCGGTGCTTCTTCTTAAAGTTTAGGACATGATCAAACAAGACAGGACAGGAAAGTAGGATAGCATTTAAGTATATGTGAGTCGGGGGCAGTCATAGTATGTGTCTCTGGAGATGAGAAGGGGATTGTATCTGTATCTCTGATCCCCTGCTGACCCCTGGGGAGCAGGCAGTGCTGCTGCTTAGACCAAGTGGGGCTCAAGTTTTGTCAATGAGCATCAATCTCTCTTGTCTGTCAGCCCTATAACTCCCAACCTCTGACCCTGCCCCACCCTTTCATGGCCTGGGTTACAAGCCTTCCTGGATGAGGATTGGTCAGAGAGGTTCAACTAAAAAACAGTGGAGACAGTAATCTGGCCTATGATTCTACTGTGTCTCAGGAGGATAGAGGTCCTATTGCCTGAACTTAAACAAATCCAAATTTATTTTGAGTTTTCTCGGCTTTCCTCTTCTTTCTCTTCTATCTTTGCTGATGTTGTCCACGATCTCTGTTCTTCTACCCATTTACTGATAATAACATATTCTACTATGGTATATCTCTTGGTCATATCAGTCCATTTCCCCTCCCTCTCTCTTCAAGGTACAAAGTGTCTTTATCCATCTCTCTTCTTGCAACTGACTGGTCTGTCAGTGAGCTACCTCCAGAGTGAAGGATGATGGTGTCACTGAACAAAGAGGTTCACTTGTTTTCTACACATGCACTGAGTCTGGTCTAAGCACTTGGAGTCTGGGATCTTGCAGTCAGGGTTGTGATATGTGTGTGTGGGGGTATAAAGATATGGTGGGAGCACAGAGAGAAACTGTAGAGAGAACATGACAAACCACTTGTGGCATGGTTGTCTCATTGCATCTCCCTGCGCTATTAATCCTTGGAAGACCCAGTTTGGCTGCTCCCCTCACTCAAAGCCTCTCTGTCAGTGAGCAGCTGAGGTCAACAATTCATGGAGCATCCCTCATTCCCTGCACTGCTTCATTCATCTTTTTCTTTCCTCCAGTGCATTTTAGGGTGCGTGAAGCCAGTGACATTTTTTGTGGGGTGTCAGGAGCAGAGGTTACTGAGGTGAGGGGTGGGGAGATGTTGAGGTACTCCAGCTGTATTTCTGCAAGCTCCTATCCTTTATCTTTGTCACCGCATGGCCCCCATCTCCTCATCTCCCACCATCACTCACTGTCACTTGTCCATCAGCATCCTGCAGGCTCCTGATTAAAGAGAATATTTCTTTAATGCTCCCTTTGACTAGCACCCCCTCACCCCCACCCCAACCCCCCACACACACTCTCTTCCCCTCTTACTCCATCTTCTTCTGTCCTCTCTTTCATATCTCCTCCCTCCCCTGCGAGGTGGCCTGGCTCACTTCCATCAGCTTGTCTGTGGAATCTGTGAGCTGAGCCTTGGTATGCTCCCTGCATGCTCAAACTAAATGCTTTTCCATTCTTCTTTATTTCTTTCCTCTCTTTATCCCCTTTGGATTTCAGAGCTCTTGTCTTGAACATTGCTTTCCCACGAAACAGGTGGAAGCTACAGTAGTCATGTGGCCATGACTGGATTGAGTGCTGAGTTCACTGACTAAAAGAAAAAAGAAGACAAACCAGTTTTTTTTTTTTTTTACTTTTAACCACTGCTCTTCTGTTCTTCCGTAAAATTTCAACCAAAACCCTCAGGCAGCTCTTGTCTGTTTGCCATTAAACTCAGGACAATACACCTGGTTAACAGAGCCCTTTGTCCCTGCTGGCCAATGATCAGTGAGTTGTAGCTGACATCGGCACCACTATATCACTTAACGAAACCCTCTAATCAAAGGCAGGGTGAACTTATGTGATGGTGCCTTTCACTCACAAACAGCTCTCTGAAGTAGGAGGCCCTACCCTTATGCCGAGACCCTCAACCATCATCAAATCATCAGTGGCGGCTTTGAAGCTCTATTCAGTTGATGGCCCATTGTCATAGCTCCCTATTCAGCAGCACCTGGGCAGGCTGGCACAGTTAACCCTTCCTACTGTGTTATCAAAATAAATGCGTGATCCTATTCACAGGATTGCAGACTGGGGCGAGTTGAGAGACTTTTTAGGAGAACAATAAAGTGAACAGAGATGCTCGCTCCCAGTGAGATGGTGGCAAGTGCAGAGTGTGGGGGAGTTCAGACAAAACCAAAGCCACTGAAAGTGTTATCAGGCTGCAACAGGGATGGACAATTTTATAATGTTCTTGATTATACAATCATTCAGGTTCTAACATTTTTGTTTTAACCTTAGTAACAATCTCAGATTTAATCTAAACCACATATTAAATTTTGTTATCCTTTTTTAAAACTCTTTTCTCACTGCAGTGCAACAAGACACCGGGATTTGCAGAGACTTTCAAACTGTCAGCTCTAACATGAACTGATAGAAATGGGAAATGCTGACCTGACTATGGAGCAGCCGTGGGCAGCAGCAGGCAAGACACACTGGCACCATCATCTTGAGATGAGCCAAGCTGTGTCTTGTCAGCTGTGTGAATGTAGGCCCAGACACCAGCCAGCATGTCCTCTGAGTGCCTCCTCACCTCTGTGGCCATGGATGGAAGAGTAGGAGTGGGGGACAGAGTCCTCCTTCATCACTTCAATGTGGAGATGGGACCAGATCCCAGAATGGCCATGCCCAGCCAAATCCATCCTTTGCTAAGCCACAGCACTGGCTAGAGCAGCTAAAAGGCTCTTGATCCACCGGGTATGGTAAAACTGACAGAGAACTCTCCGTGAGCTTAACCCAAATGGATAAACACATGGTGTTCTATGAAAAGGTGTGTACTGCTTGACAAGACACACACACACAAGTGCTTGTGCATGTCAGTGCATACATATCATATAACTGTCCCTATATTTGTTTTGCCCTGGAAAATTGCTGTTTGGAAATGATAACAACAACAATCTCGACTTTTCTGTTTGCCCTCATGTTGGTCTTTCTGAAAATAGGGTATGAGCGTGAGAGGCGGACAGGAGG
This sequence comes from Mastacembelus armatus, assembly GCF_900324485.2. Taxonomy (NCBI): domain Eukaryota; kingdom Metazoa; phylum Chordata; class Actinopteri; order Synbranchiformes; family Mastacembelidae; genus Mastacembelus; species Mastacembelus armatus. The sequence goes on from NC_046640.1 coordinate 15,790,794, forward strand.
AGAGACAAGGCTGGTGGTTCAACTTAGTGTCTTTGATGCACCGTTGTTCTGCTGGTCCCCCTCTCTTCTCTGTGTAGCCCTGTGGTTTGGCCTGAGCTCCACGACCCTCTTCATAGCTTTCTGGTCCAACTCTACTACCACAGGCGCACTTCTTTAGCTCATGTCAATATTAGTTTAAGATTATTTCTAGAAGTCCTGGAGGATAAAATCCCTTTAGAGATTATAGAGCTGACAGAAAATAATGAGGAAGAATCTGAGGAACTGTGGAAGAACCATTAATGAATATTTATTATTTGCATAACAAACAGATGATTTAACTGAGGCATACTGTGGGCAGCTAAATTTGGGTGAAGCCACATGGTGTCCTGGGTAACCTCAGCCCAGAATAGCCTAGGATGAAGACAGGAGTCACAGTGGTGTGTTAGACTCTTTTTGCTTACAGATGAGGATGGGTGGGATGAAGGCAGAGTGAATAGAAGTTAAGTCCTTCTACCCAGGGATGATCCTCAATAAAAGGCTTCATGTCTGGGTCAGCAGTAAGAGCCGAATGGAATTTGGCATTTCTTCTCCGGAGAGAAAGAACTGGGAAACCTGGGTGGTCAGAACCCTCACATGTGCATCGAAGCCAAAAGGTTTTACTCATTCACTTCATGCTATTTAATTGAGAACAACAGACATAAAGGAGGGATGTAAAAAAAAATGCTGTGTTTAAAAGGATGAGCTGTATTTCCATGATCTCTAAACGATTCCCAGGTGGGGTGTCGTCCTGGCAGGCCACAGACTTGAGCAAAAGTTTCTGATTGCTTTGACGCAGTCAGTGATTAGTCATGCAGTTCTTAAATATGGTTGATGCATTACAGCCATGTCAGCTTTGGGGTTCTGAGCTGAATCTTCTGTTTTTACTTGACAAGATGAGGCTATTCACCCCTTCCTCAGTCAGACTAGATTACATTAGATTAAAGTGGGGCCTACCAAAATAATTAGAGTTGAAATACATCCCCTTTGCCAAAAAAACTACTTCAGCTTGGAGATACATGATCTCTTTGTGGTGTTAAAGTTCCTGTAGATTCTAAAGGAATGCTTTTGTTTTACCTGCAGTGAGGGCGATTTTCCTTTCAGCTTAGAGGGTTGTCTGTCAGTGTGGAAGCAATGAACGTAAACCTTGATTTTTTCGCTAGAGTACAAGTAGCTTTAACTGTGAGTCACTCTTAGGGACATACCCTACAATCTCTCACACACACACATACACAGTCACACTTCTATATAGCTACAACAGGCCGGGATTTAGTACAGACAAAATAGAGGAATTTGTCATTTTTCACACACAAATTCTGCTTGTTCATTGTTAACTGGCAGGGTGGGAATCATTGATATCAGATTATCAGTGTGTTAAATTTACCTCACTGAACGTTGCAGTTCATACTTTACCTTCATGCTTGTCTTGGAAATATACAGCACAACATAGATTACTCGTAAGTGTCTGATCCTTTGAAGTCTTGACTGGGAGTATCAAAGAGTTGAAATCGCTTGTGAGGCACTCTGTTTGTCAAGCTAATAAATGAATGAAGCAATCCAAGTAAGCGTTTCCAGGTACGGCATTGCAGGTGAAGAGTCTATCTCTGCAGGGCTCTTTAAGTTCAAAAGTTCAAGTCCCACATGACACCTGAACTGGCTGACCTGCAGAGCCACAGCTTCGCCTGGTGATTCAACAGCAAATGTCTTCTTATTGACACAGTGTCTGTTCAGCTCAACAACAAACTGTGGCATGGATTTATTGTCTGTACTAAATGGTGTTTAACATGACGGCATGCTGAATATTTACCTTTGAGCAGATTAATAATTAAAGTCACCATCATGTCTGAGTCTGATAACAAGAGAAGATGGGCATGAGTCACCTGGAAAACCTGACTGAATTGTTTTTTTTTGCAGCATATGTGTTTCATTTTTTGTGAATGTATGTAGACAGCATCATTATAGGATTCTGGTTGCCCCACTCCCTCTTTAGTCTCCTCGTCTACTATTCAAGAGAATTGTGGAAAGTCCATAAGCACAAGGTGGAAACTACAACCACAACCATCCAATGCACAGGACACTTATTCATAGACTCTCGCGCACACACGCACACGTGGGGCAGGAAACAAGAGCAGCAGCAGTGGCAGTAGCAGTAAATTGGTACAGGCATCTGTCAGAAGCCCCATGAGTCACCCACTGGAAAACGTACAGCTCTCCAAAGCCAGAGTAGATATCCATCAAAAGTGATTGCGGCAAGTGTGAGCTCCTGCAAAAACATAGATATATACACACAATTATGTCCATATGCACACGAACATGTGCTTACTAGCACACATAGCAGCACATCCTAAATACAGATCCATGCATGCACACACACAGACACACACACACATACACAGCAGAGATTTTTGTGGTGTTGTTGGTAAGGCAAAGGAGGGATAACGAGCGGTATGTCATCCAGAGGAGAGACAGAGAGGCTGGGGTAGCCATGTGTAACCACTGCAGAGCCTTCATGAGGCTTTAAAATGCAGCCAACTTTTCTTGTGAGGTTACCTGATAATATAAACACTGACTCAAGAGTCAACCTCAAATCAATCTTCTATTCTTTGATACTTTGTGCGAGCTCAAGCCACTAATTGAGAAGCCACCCACCACCACCTGTAGAAAAGGAGGGTGTGGAGCATGGTGCGAATAGATACAATTGATCAGACATATTACTGCTGCTAATCTACCACACAGAAAAAACTAAGACCTCTCTAACCAGTTCCTGACAAAAAAGCAAATACATGCAGGTTAGTCAAGCCATGGAGTCATGTCTGACCCAGGGAAAGTGTGGGCTCAATCTGAGGGTCAGAATTCTTCACTTCTTTTCTGCTTAACTCTCCTCATTCCTCTAAACTGTATATCAAATCTCACATATGGTTGCTATGTATTGCACACATGTTACACACATTACACCTGCCTTATACTTTTGTGGAACATGAGAGAACATAAGGAGAGAACCACATAGAGCTGTTCAGTTTGGTTGGTAGTGAAGCTGTTATCCATGTTTTTTGGGAAATTTCTTTTCTCTTGCAATAAATCATGCGTCTGTTCCTCCTAGCCTGCTATGTGTCAGCGCTGCCCCTCCAGCCATCTTTAATAGCTTTGATATAGAGCATATCATTAGGTTATAAATATGTAGCCAAAGTTCCAAATAATGCCCTAGGTAAAGATTTTAATGATTTATGAAAGGGTTGGGACATGACTCTGCTGGAACTCACTTAGGAGAATTTATATTCAAAAAGCATATCATAGCATCAAGTAGGAATTAAAATATTTAAATAAAGATATTGACAGCACATGTGTTATCACAGCTGATTATGAGCTGATGTTCGTGAGTCATCTCTGACCTTTTCTCTGACTTTGGCCTTTCAAAGTTTTTCTGAGCGCCTTACAGAGGGTTCAGCTTCTGTGTAGAGGTCTGTGTGTGTGTGGTCAGGCAGAGTGGCGCTGCACAGATTCCTGAGATATCAGACATTCTGGTGTTGGTGGGGCTGGTGGCTGCAGCCTGTGCCTCACACATGACCTCCTCAAGGTCAGAAGGTGAGATCCTGTGATAATACCATCCAACAAGTTGCATGGTGTCCAGATTTGTCCTATCCTTGAGGTTTCCGCACCTCTGTGTGTTTTCATGTTGACTACATGTGCTGTTAGGGTTGGTTTTTACGTTGTTTTGTTTTCAGGTTTTGACTGCTAGAATGGAACACACACTGCATGCTTTGTTTGGGAGGTGGCTTCCAATCTCATTTCCACCTTGGTGCAGTAGATGTATGTACTACAACCTTTATGTGAGTGTGCCAATATATACAGGTCTGCGCAGACACACTTTATAATGTGTGTGTGGAAAAGGATGTGTGCAATTTGTCCAAGAGGGGATCAAAAGGGCCACACCTGCAGGAGGTCTTCAGAGAGAGCATCAGTGTCATCTGGAGAAGCGAGAAAAGAGAGAGAGAAGAGAGATGAAACAGAGAACAGAGGGCTCTCACTCTGCCCCCAGACATTGTTATTTCAAGCTTTTCTCATCATATTGAGGAAGAGGAGAACAATGCACAGCACACACGCTCACTCGGAGCACTCACTGAGAGCAGCACAGACAGTTCTTTCAGCAAAAAGAAGTAAGAGAAAAATCAAAGAGCAGAGAAGAGAGGAGAAGGAGGAATAGGGTGAAAGATATGGACAGCAGAGGAGATAAAACACCTTATTCAAAGAGGCTTCACTTTACACTAGTGTGATGCAAAACATGCGTCAACATGATCCGAGTTAGAGGCAGCTTTTTTTTTACTTACTCTTATGCTTTTCAACAGTTTTACCCTTCGTACATTTGCCAGTTTCACAGAGCCTGAGGAAAGTGAGATGGGACAAGTGGGAAAACTGATATGTGATTTAAAAAAAAAAAAGTTCTCAATCTGCTGATATTATCAGTAATGCTAACTTTAGTTATTTGCTTAGAGTGAAAATACATCCCTTTTTAATTTTCTTAGACTTAAGACATGACATTTTCCTCCTCATGTCTCAATCCTTCCCTTCTCTCCACACACAGACACACACAGTCTACCCCTTCTCCAGTTGTTAGGAAGGAATGTCTCTCCTGTAGATCTAATGGCAGTTGGGATGATTGATCAGGTGGCAAAGAGACTAGAGTCATAATAGAGTCTACAGTTTGTGTGAGTATGTGTGCATTTGTGCATGAATGTGCAGCATGGATGTCGCATAAGTGTGTGCACCACTGGCATTTGTGTATGTCCCTGCCTGTTTGCACATGTCAATTCCTTGCACATACATGTGTATGCAATGGAGACACCAGGACACTTGGCACCACACTGACGTGACCCAACACTCGACCCTGCAGGATGCCAGTGACAGTCTGGCATGAAAGATGAGGCACAGACGGGAACCTCAACAGTGAGTGAGAAAATTGAACCCCACTTCAGTTTATTACTGCACTGGCTTGTTGTTTTTATGCTGAAAAAACAGCCAAACTGAAACACAGATACAACATGCACACAGATTCTGTTTTACGCTGACCTCTTTGTACCTTGACAGGTTTAACATAGAGGAGGGAAAACAGCTAAAGACAACTTCAGGCACTTGTGTAACACACTACAAGAAGAAACATGATATCTGTGTGCATTCCCCCTTTGGGAACTGTCCAACTTTGAGGCTTTCTGATGCTTCTGCTCTCCTGCTGTTGCAGTACACTTGTGCTATGTACATTGTGCTTCTCCACTGTCAGATCCTTCATTTCTCAGTCTTTTTCCATTTTCTTTTCTTTTTTTTTTTACAGTTTTTTCTCAAAAATGTGTTGGCAAGGTTGACGTAGAGCTTGAATAAATTTCAATAGGCCTGGGATTTTGGGCATGGAGCCACTAGGCTCATCTAACATTGACAACCCCCTCTTCAGAAGTGCAAGACTTCTATTCAGATGTTATCTATCCAACAGGCACATGATCATGTCTGAGTTACAAGAGCTGCAGCTCATGATGTACTAGGAAACTACTAGCCAACATAATTCTTTTTTTTTATGTTTATTACATGGAAAATCCCACTGTTTCTCTGACATCATATGAGATGTTCAACCCTTGAGGCTATGTGACGTTGGCACAGGGGAAAAGGGCTGGGTATGCTAAATAAGTACTTTAAAGCATGCCCTGCTGTGTCTACCCACCCTTCTTTTTTTTCTCTTTCGCCTACAATTGCTCCATTCAGACCTGTTATTTCTGATACCTTGGGCGGTGCAGTTAGGTCAGCTAGCCAATCTAATGGGCTATCAGCTGAGAGCTCGCATTTACAGAGTTTTATGTTTTATGACTCAGGTGCATCTCACCTACAAACACACTCTTGATGAAAGGTAATAGCTTTGGCTAGACTGGGTAAGAGTTTTACCTTCAGCAGACCATGACATGCCAGTAGTCAAAGACACATGACGGCAGAATGTGAACGTCCCCGATTCAGCTCTGACTGGTGATCCTTATTTTTTAACCTTTACTTAGTTAGAAACATTTCTATTGCTAGGCCACCTCTTTACACAGTTGCACATTCACACCTGGTACGACCACAATCTCACCTGCTGACCACTGCAGTGGTCAGGGTTAAGCCCCTTCTCCAAGGGCATCACAGTGGAGTTAATGAGGAAGGTGCAATTGCTGCTTTTTTCTCTTGTCCCAACTGCATTTGCTTTCTCATTTCTTGCTCTCCATTGTTGTCGGTCAGATTTTCAGATAGCGTATCTTGTGCAGTCTTTAAACATGGGTCAATTAGTAAAAAGTAAGTGTGAAGAATGGCTAAAATGTTATATAATAATGTGAGGATTTTTAGAAAACAAATCCTGCTTGCATATGGAAACATTAAAAAGTGACAGAAGGGAGAAAAATCTTGGCATGGCTCCCTGCTAAAATGTTTGACATGGTGTAGGTCAGTATTCCTGTGTGGCATGCTGACTTGTGTCCTCATGCCTCACGTGTTAGCCAATATCCATCAAGGTTTAAAGATAGCAGAGGTGAGCAGGCAGTCAAGGAGGTAGTTCACCCACACAATAACAGGCAGGGAGGCCTGTGCTGGTACAGCAAATATTGATACTGACCTGTGGGCATTCTGGTGTGTTTTCAAAAAGTTAAGTGGTGAGATCTGGGAAAGGGAGGGTGTGGGATGTCTACATAGATGTAACTGTTGAGGACTGTGAAAAACTCACCAGCCCCTCACCCCTTTACCGCGACCCTTTACACTTTAACTGAGCCATAACTTCCTCTGGTACTGTCATGTTTAGTTTTCCAGTCAGCTCATGAATTCTTCAGCTTTCTCCAGCAGAGAGAAGTGTGGAAACTGAATCAGTCAGCTGCTCTTGCTTGAGGTTTCCTTCTGTTTTTGGAGGAACCAGGAGGAGGATCCTCCAAAAGCCACTCAGGCTTCCATGAACACAGTTGCTGTGTCAAACAGAGAGGAGCTCCCACAGTCAGATATAGCTTTTACATGTTTACACATGGGTAGATAAAATCATTAAGTAGTCACAGAGGGATGTATGTATAGTGTATGGACAGATGTGTATAGTCTATAAATTCAGGGATTCAAGAAAATAAAGACCTTAAAGTACATTTTAGTTTTCTATTCCTTAACAATAGGGCTGAAACTAAGGATTATTTTCATTATTAATTATTATCCAGATTTATTTTTTCTTGATTGAATGAATAATATTTAGTTCTGTAAAAGCAGTTTTCTAGAGCCCAAGGTGGGCTGCACTAAGATATTCACTTCACTATTCGAGAAAATGATAGAAATCCTTCCTATTTTGGCATCTTTGGTTAATAAAATTATTCCTTCACAGTCGTAATAGGAGAAACACACTTTCTGACACATGCAAATTCAGGAGTTATACATTTACTCTTTCTCCCTATCACAGAATCACACGGGTCCAAGCAGAGACATGAATTTTTGACTGGTTGTCTTGCGCCATCTGTAGGTAATAGAGGGTTACTTTCTTATAATGACCAGAAATGTCTCTGTAATCTTTACCAAACACTGCACAATTTCTCCCTATCACCTTTATACCTGTATCAAGCAGCACTAGAGATGTTGCCTGTGAATGACTGCAAAGTGTGCAGATTAGTGCATGCATGTGTCTGTCTGTCTTTCCATTTGGCTGTGAATATTGTGTGTGAAAGAGAGAGACACTATTCATGCCGGGTCTTCCTGGCCTTTGCACCACTCCCACCCTGAATACTTAGCAGCTTCACAGTAAGATTTAATTTTTCCTAAAACATTTACTTGGTAGATGGGAAAGTTTTAAATAAACCCAGATGAATAGAAACACAGTCTTTCCTATAAAACAAGGATTTCTCTGAGAACGTAGAAGCCAACACTTTGTCTACTGTGTGCTTCACATTCAGCAGTAAAGTTCCATATGCTCACATTTATGTTTTCCCACTCTGAATTATTTTGGATTTGTTTTCTGTTAATGACAGCAGGGAGGGAATGACAAGAGAGAGAGAGAGAGAGAGAGAGAGAGAGAGACGAGAAAAGGTCACAGCATGAATGGGCTTCTAAAATGCTTTTCTACATTGCTAATATTAAAACTTATTCTCTTACCCTAAAAGTATGTTTTGACTTCTGTGGCTTTACCAAAGTTCTCATACCACTTTTAATAGCCCCTAATAATGTGTCATACTGTTCTCCCTCTTCTTGCCTGTTTCTCCATCTTGCCATCCCTTCCCTCCATCCATGTGCCAAAGTAAAAGCTTAATAAAACCATCACTCATGAGGGCTCATTGAGGAGGCTGGCAGCTTGAGAAAGCTGGAAGAGAACTGAGGCTTTTAATATTATTTATGAGGGCCTGGTGGATGAGCTGCATGCCGAGGACCATAAAGTCTCACACACCAGAGTGAAGGCCTTAAGTAAAGGTTATTAGTGCCTAAACAGTTGATTTGTTGATGCATTTACTGACAGATATGAATCCTAATGACTTTGGGAATCTCCTTTTCCCACAGTGATGTTCATATTTGGGATTTTGAGTAAATGCATTCATTAACTATTTGATTGATCAAGAAACTAGACACATAATAGTTTTATTCACTGACATTTCTTTTATTGAAGGCTCTTGGTTGTCATTAACTCTCAGCACCTGTCGTTGTAGTTAAAGTTGATACTGTCACTATGTCCATAACTTCAATTGACCCAGGGCTTTACCAGCTGGTTGAGGTCTTATTCAACCATCAGAAGTGTTTGTGTGTGTTTTTAATTTTGATTTAAATATTTTCTTCTAAAATTTGAACATGGAAAACAACACATTATGTATTCATTAACTATTTGATTGACAGTCAAGAAACTGGGCACATAATAGTTATCTTCAGAATGATTTCATTCAGCACCGTTATCAGCTTTGAAATCAATTTATATATTGAATTCAAGATGCTATTTTATAACAATGAAGCTCAGTCTTAAACTTGTTTTTGAGTATGTTGCAGTAGCTGTAGCAACCTGTGTTTACTGTACACAGTGTCTTAGTGTGTAACAGCTATGCATTATTGGAATGTGTTATTCCATTATTGCAATAATACCTGAACACTCCCTGCTCAGAACAAAAGCTTTTCGTGTTGTTTCCTGATCTGCTGCCATCTCTTAAATGCGTCACCAGGCCTGTATGATATATTTAATTTTAGAGGACATTACTTTGAATTTCAGAATGAGCGAATGCATCTCAGTGTGGCTGCATTGTTTGATCATTTGAACATATTGAAATGTACATGTTCAGGCTGTCAGTGACTGCTGGTCAGATCAAACAGAATCTTGTTGACTTTTACACAACTCTGCTTGTCTTGTCTGTGTAGCCTGCAGTACCGTTCTGTTAGGTTCTGTAAGATCTTTAGTTTGTGCAAGAAGTATGCTGCTAAAATGCATGCCTTACTGTATGTATTGGGTAAAAACTATTCTAAAATCGGTGTTGGATAAAATAAAAGCATCACTTAGTAATTTCTGTTGCTGGGAGAAGACTAGAGGAATGACAGGGAGAAAGGAGTGGCATAGTTAGGTCCAGTTCTAGTGTGGTTGTAGATCTCTGGTGCTCTGTGTGTTCTGGTTGGACAGAAAGAGATGATCTAGTGCTATGTTTTCCAGAAGTTTACATGCAAGGCAAGAGTTTTTAGAGAAACTAGAGGGGTGTCATGGATGGATTTGTAAGACTGTTTCCTTTTATGTGTAAGGTGTTATGTAAAAATCAGTGAAATATCAGACCTAATTGTACGTTATTATGTTCTGTGGGCTTGACTTAATATTCCTAGCATGGTGTAACTGTATGAAATGGAAAAGACATTGTGGCTGTGGGTAAAAAAAAAGAGAACATACTCAACTTACTTGTTTTTCATTTGTGTTTTAAGGAATTTTATTGGTTTTCAGAATGATCCCAACCCATATAGGAACATATGTTTTATAACTTAGATGTTGACTTTGGTGTGATCTTTGCCTTGTTTCCACTCATGAACTTAGTCTTACATTTGTGTGAAATGTAATTGCTAAACTCTGTCTGATTTTCATAAGAGAGAGATACACACATACCATCAATGAGTTTTATCAGTCCCATGAAGAATAAGGCTGTTTTTAGATACACTGTTGGGGAATTGGGCCTCTTGGTGCCTTTGGTGTGGTTGCCAAAGAGTGGTTTTTCTAACACCATGAAAATACAGCAGTGTTACATGGTCTGGATCTAACATGGGAGGGAGTAGGGAGGTGGGCTGGCAGGCTGGATGTGGTGTTTTTGCTCAGTAGGAGTGGGATTTCCCCTCATGCTGTCATCTGTGACTGGAGCTGAATGGAGAAACTGCAGGGACTGAGAGTGGTACTACAGTTCTCTGTTCGGTCAGATGCTTTGCTGCCATCCATCACACACACACAAAGACCAGTGAACATTAATCTTTTCTCTGTTTTTTCACTTTATCAACTATATTTGTTTTTGGTTACCAGTTTCCAACCATTCTTATTCTAAGAGGAGAAAATCTGAACATATCCCATAATCAGGATATTAGATTGAGCCTCCTAAATCATACAGATCCCTTCACTTTCTAGAAACATCATTCCATACATGCCTCACACTGGCTTTCTCTATAGTGTTTCTGTAAAAGTGATCTCTGCAATGCTGCCAGTCCTCTTGGCTCGTTTGGATTTATACAAATTTAAGTTAATCCAGCTGCTTTACATTGCACAGAGGCCTGTTTCACCTCTGATTACTAATAAGCTTCACTACCACCACAGCTTTTCTTGGACAGAGGCAGTTTTTATCTACTGCTTACTGATTACTGACAAACTCCATACTCATACACACACACAAATACACAGACAGAGCATATATTACTGACACCAAACATGGTAGAGAGGGCACTGGGGTTACACAGAAGAAGGTGATGACAAACCTGAAAGAATGTTGTATTTTTCATTTTAAAACTATTCACTATGTTTCACATTTAAAAACCCTTTTAAGCAAGCACTGTTGAATTTTGGATCCTTCCCAGTGAGACATTCTGAAAGACAGGCTGAACTAAATTAGTCATTTAATCAGGTTCTTTATATAAGGCTTTATATAAGGCTTTACAGTGAATCATATAGCAAGTACTGTTCTCTTCTCCCCATGTTTAGAAAGGACCTACAGTCCTGCACTTCATCTGCATGTCACAAATGTACAGATGTCACAGTGTTGAAACAGTCATGCAGTTCTCACTTGGAGACTTTCTTCATAAACTACAAGGTTTGTGAAGAAATGAACAGTGGAGTTAAATCTGGATTTACAGGCCTGCTTTGACTGCAGCCACATACCTCAACACACTCACTGACACTGTGTCTTATCATCTTATCATCACATCAGTTTTTGTGAGGACATGCTTGTACAGACCAAGACCTTCTGTGCATACAGCCACAGTAAACTATACACCATACACACCCAACCTTAGGAAACTGCACCAAGGAGTAGGCCTACAGAAGTGGGGACTGGGCCCTGTTCAAGCAGGCCAGAAACAACCTGACAAAGGGTATTAGGGTAGATAAGAAGAGCCACAGTATATTAAGTATATATTTTACATTCATAGACTGATAGAACTGAGGAGCTATCTGAGACTTACCCTTAAGTAATTTATTGTTCTGAACGGACACCGTAGGCCTGTAGCCAAAAGACTTCAGAGGAATGCAGACATTTCTCCCAAACTGCAGGCTAAATGAGTTCCATCATTTATGTTTGTTTCACACAATAACTCGTCTCTGAATCAGAGAACTCCCACATTGATTAAAGAGTGATATTCTGTATAGCACATTAACTAACTGGTCGATCCTCCATCAAAGGATCTGGTGCCCTGAATTTATGAAGACTGTTTATGATGTTAATATTTCATAAACCAGACATTATAAACATTAATGTTCACTACATATATGTTTAGATTTACTACATAAATGTCCAACATGTTTGATATTACAGTGGAGGCTCTGACTCAATCAAGAGCAGTAAAATAATTGTATTGACACCACACACTTTTCTAGACAAATAATCAGTTGCGACAAGCGCTGAATCAGGCCACAACCCCGTTATCACTACAGGGTCAAATCAGAAACAAAATCTGGCATAAAAGTGTTTACTTTTGTGTTGTTTCATGTAGAACTTGATGTCCTAGGGTAATACTTTTGTTTCACTGTGTACTGTACCATCTGTATATAACTGAATAGCCACTTGATTTGACATGACTTGACTTGATGTTGCTGAACCTCCTCTTTGGGCAAAGAGAGGTGGAGCCAGTATAAAAGAAAGAGCTCAAAACAGGTCAGGCAGCAGAATAGTCATGTTTGTGCTTTAAAGAGGAACAGACTAATTGTAAGTGCACTAACTTTACTACATTGACAACTAAATATAAATTTATATAGTGATATATATAATAGTGTTGTGTATTGAGAACCTGTTTAAAGAAATCCATTTATTAAGTGAAACCAGTCAGTGGACTGGACAATCTAATTTGCTGCAGGATGAATACTTGTGATGATTTTATACCTTTACTTATATAGAAATATGAAAGTATTTTTACAGTGTGGTAATGGTACTCTTTCCTAAGAGTATGAATACCTTCACCTCTGCCTTTTAAACACTACTAGGTCTGTCTGTTGCTAAGTGACCACACATTAGAATCAAATAATGAAACTTTGTAACATACAGTGAACAGGAAATTTGCTCCTACACCACCTGTGAGTAGAACAAAGATATTTCTGTGAAAATCTACAGAAATATAATCAGGTTACATGAAGTATTTATAGACTGAAGAGAATCTTTTTGGTCATTCATTAAAAAAAAAAACACTATTAAAAGAACTTTATTAAAATACCATCAATATATTGTAGCAGTTTTAAAATGTTTTATCTATCTATCTACAGCGGGGGTGGGCAACTGAGCAGTAGGTAGGGCAGGGATAGTTGAAAAACAAGCAGGGCAGTGGCCCTTTAAGACCATGGGTTGCCCATCTCTGACCTTGAGCATAAAAAATTGGCATCCAGGCAGTTTAAACTCTCAAATGTGTTTTTCCTGGGCGGTTCTATAGGTCCAAAAGGGGTGAATATTCATATATACAGCAATACACCATATTCCACCATGTTGATGCACATTATACATCTGTTGCCCTTTACAGTTAAATATGAGTACGAACTCATTTTGAAACACTATAAAATGTTTTTATTAGAGCAGATTTGTACAGTAAGATTGATCAATATTATTCAGTATGTTTCCATCACTGGGTGTGATGTACTTTAGTTTCACTTTCATTTCATCACAGGGTGTTGGCTTGCTGAGCAGTTGCATTACTATACAACAACTGTACATCTGTAACAATGTACAAATGTACAGTTCATATAAATTAGTAATTTATATTATATATAGGTTTCTGCAATGTATTTCCAATTTGAATTGATCTTGCTAAACATTCCTTTGGGCAGAGAAGAGATGCCCCTTTTGAGAAGTGGCGATACCTGGGTGGGGTCCTGAGAGAACATTGTTTCATTTCACTGTACTGTAGTAACTTTGCATTTCTTTTAATTTTTGTTTATGTATATTATTTCATTCTACTAATGTTATATCTTTAATTTTCTTTATTTTATTCTAATATTTACCACTTATTGTTTTTGAAATGTGCTTTAAACTTTTGCTGTTTTAAATATGTAAAACATATAAATAATCTGCCTTGCCGCGCCTACATATACACACACACACACACCTGGTGAATGCATGCACACATACATATCATGTAGCTAAAGCTGCAGTTTGTCTAATGACAAACATCAAACCAGTTTTGCTGCCAAGGGGTAAATCCAGGATGCAGCATATGCTCTTCAAAACATGATGCTGGTTTGTCAGCGTCTATTGACAACCTAATGAAAAAATGTGTATTGTTATCATAAAGTGGAACACTGATACTTCGATAAAATAAACAAAACTAAAAGCCTTACTTAAAGTTTTTACATTGTAGCAATAAAACAAATTTGCTACCTTAATCTACCCCGACGCTATCTTTCAAATATAAACTGAAAATGCTTCTGTTTTCCTGTGTCTTGATGGATCAGTTTCTCTGCTTCAGTTATCACCTATGTTGCATTCAGGGTTTTCTTTCTTCATTCATTTAATTACCTCTATGTGTTTTATTTCATTCTAATGTTTTATCTTTACTTTGCTTTACTTGTTTTGTTTTTTACCCCTTATCTTTAGTATTATTAATGTTTCTTGATGTTTTCTTCCCTGTGCATGTGTATACACCCACACATACATATCTTGTAAACTCATCTGCAGGCAGGTCTCATGGCAAACATCAAACCAGTTTTGCTGCCAAGGGGTAATGTGTTTTTTATTGCTAACCCAATGACAAAAATGTTATTTTAAAGTGAAACACTGGTAATACATTGGTAAAATAAAATTTACAACTAAAAGCCTTATAAGGTTTTTACAGTGTAGATATAATTTGTTATATTAAATGATTTGTCAAAGTTATTAAGTTACCAGGGCTTGATTTCTCTCATGGTTTCTTGATCTCTGCTCTTTGTTTGAAATTGACATTTTAATTTGTGAATTTTCCGACAGAAGTATGAATTTTTTAGTGTCTATGGATTTGGAAGTTAAACTGAAAAGACATATTTTGTATATTCATACTGTATATCCATAGCATAAATTGCATTAAGCCATGGTCAGCTTGCATTATTAGTGGAAATTAAAATCTGCTCAGCAAATTTGATGTCACAACTGATGTCACAAATGCAAAATGTAAATGTTTGGATAGTGTTTTAATTAATCAGTTGGTTCGACAGGTTTGTGCACATTTCACTGCATGTTATTTTAACTTATTGACTTACAGTTTAATATCATTTATCATAAGATTCTGATAAATGTTATTGATTGATTATTTCTCTACTTTCCAGTTGCTCCAGTTGCTATGAAAAATATCAAATAATAAAACATTTATTATGCTGATATTATATTTTCAGTGTTTAGTCAGTTATTACGCATAAATACAGTAATTACCTTTATCTGTGTCAGCAGGAGCAGGGAGAAGCAGCAGATTCTTCTGAGGTAAGGTTAATAATGAATGTAGGCATGTAGTTAGTTTCTTTATGAGTAGGACGTACACCCCCCTCTACACATATTGAGGGGAGGGGAGTGTATAGGTGGACTCTAATTCCCACGGCTTTGCCAGGTTCCTCTGACAAAGAGCTGTCATAATCCAGATGGATATAATTTCTTGATCAAAAACTGTTTCAAGAATCAAATATTTATGTTCAGCCTCAGGTTTTTCCATCTACCAATGGAACAAGTGCTAAGGGTAAGATACAGTGTCTTTTTCCTTACATGTGGCGTTCATTTATGTTTTTAAGATGGTAATATTCAGACGCACATGCATCAACTTTAATTTTGTTTTTTTTTTTTTTTACTGCTTTTTTTATTTTTGAAAAAATTAATTATTTTTAAAAATCCAAAAAGGACAGAGAAAACTAGATCTTCAGGGTGAATCCAGCACATTGCAGTCACCGGCTAAACCCCAAAGATTAAACCCAGGTATTTATTTTATTTTAGCTTTTATTTTATTTACCCTTTGTACAGCCTAATGTCGAGCTAGTTGTATGTATAGAAACTGTTAAAATAAAATTGTATACATTTTTATACAATTAGAAGAGACATATTAATTAACTTTATAGTAACAGCTATTGCATAGTATCTAAAATGCTACTAAAATATATTCTTTGCACACGTAGCATTGAATTTAGTACTAAAACACGGTAAAGAGTTGAAATCTAAGATAATAAATATGCAGTCAGCTCGTACCATCACACTGTTAGGTGTTTAATGCTCTTGAAATTAAAATGAGCAGCTATGTCCCCACCTCTTTCACGCCAAAAAAACAGATAAATAGAGCATCACCTTGAAATTAACACGTGTGTTACATGAGTAAGATTGAACTACATGTGTTTTAATTGCAGATCAACAAAGTTTCAGGCCCTCATACCTAGATTGTGTAACAGCTTCTTTCCTCAAGCTATAAACCTCAACTCTTAGCGTCTGGACTGATCTCACTCTCACACACACAGCTACACTGCACATCTTCACTTTACATTAATTGAACATATATGCTGCTAATTTCTGTCCATCACAGTTTGCAAAATGTACAATTTGCACTTTATGAACATTGCACACAGCACATCAGACTGTTTACTTTACATGGAACTATGTCTGGTTGGTGTTTGTCAGATCCATGTCCTGGCTTCCTGTTTTGGACTCTTATTGTTTAGTTATTTCCTGTGTTTTTGTGTTTTAGTTCATGTTCATTGCCCTAGTTACTCTTGTTCCCTGATTTCTCCTCCCCTTTATCACTCCCTCTGTGTGTGTGTGGATGTGTTCTGGGCAACTAGGTGATGAGCCACACCCAATGCTCATAAGACATCAGGTGGCTCAGGCATCTAAGTCAGCTCTCCTGTTTACCTATTGGCTGGATTGTACTGGGACTTTACAGGCTCTTTGTGGCCCCAGTGGTGGATTACTTGTCTTGCCTTTTCCTGTTCTCCTTCTGGTTGGTCCCTGTGTTACATGTTTTCTGGCTCCTGTTTCCCTGTAAGTTACTATACTCTCCTGACTCTGCTCAAGTCTCTTCTTGATATATGTGTTCTGCTCTTCCTGGTTAATGTCTCCTGACTAGCAGGGCAGTGGCCCTTAAAGACTATGGGTTGTCCATCTCTGACCTTGAGCATAAAAAATTGGCATCCAGGTGGTTCTATTGGTCCACAATGTATTTATATATATGAATTGATCTTGCTGAACATCCTCTTTGGGCAGAGGTCCTTTAAACTTCAATTGTAAATTAAATGTGTAAAAATATATAAATAGTGAAAGTGACTTATATGGCCCACCATTTAACCCACCCAAGTGCACACACACAGCAGTGAACACACACTCACACCATGCAGCCAATGCTGTGGCGCCCGGGGAGCAGTTGGGGGTCTGGTGCCTTGCTCAAGGGTCTCACCTCAGTCGTGCCACCAACAATTCCTGCCAGACCTGAGACTCAAACCTGCAATTTTCAGGTTACAAGTATGACTCCCTAGCCATTAGGCCACGACTGGTTTATCAAAGTTGTTAAGTTAGACACTAAAAGAACATAAAACATTTTTTGAAATAGATTTTTTTAAAGTGTGAATTTTCTACAAGAGCATAAAAGTTAGCAGATTTGTCAGTGAATTACGGATTTTGAAATCAATGGAAATTAAACCTCATTAAATTTGATTTCACAACTCAACCCTACACTGTAAATGTTGGTTATCCAGGTGTGTCTATTTCATTGAACTTTATATTCACTTATTAATTTACATTGAAATGTAATTGTCTAACTATCTAATAAATCTTGTTAATCAATTACATTATTAATTACATTATTTCTCTACCTTCCAGTTGCTGTTGTTGGACATGGATGAATTTGTTTGTTGCAAGTTAACTGAATGGGGCCTCAGCCAGTCGATAGAAAAATTTAAAGGTAAAGCATTACTATTTTTCATAGATGATATACAGTGCAATATTGACATGACCTAACAACACCGAAATACTTCTACATCTACAAGTCTAACATTTGCAGTACATTGCTAAAATACGGTATATTTGCAATTTACACAGACATTTGCTGTTAAAATTGTTGAAAAATCCTATTGAAAATCTATTTGTGTGTGTGTTCACAATTTATAAAGCAGTTTCAATTTAACTGTGCCAATTTACCCTGCTTGTTTTCCAACTATTCCTGCCCTTATTGGCTGAACACATCTGATCCAGGTATTCAGTAGTGGGTATGGCAGGATTAGTTAAAATACAAGCAGGGCAGGGCTTTCTATGCCCAGGATTGGCTGCTACTGCTAACCACAGACATATTAATTTACTTCACAATAACAGCTATTTTGTAGCATCTAATGGGTTATTAAAGTATAATATTTAGGTAGGTGGCATTGAAATTATGACTGAAAAATAAATAGTTGAAATACAATAAATAAGGACGCAGGTCATACAATTACTCTATTAGGTCTGTGAGCCCGCAGTGCTCTTGAAAATAAAAATGAAGAGCTATGACCACACTTGTTTCACTTCTTATTAAATAGAGTATCACTTTGAAATTATCACTTTTGTTGCATGACTAAGATTTAACTGAATCTGTTTTAATTGCAGATGGAGAAGTTGACAAGGAAAGTTTTTACTGTCTTGGTGATGAAGAAATCAAAGAACTTATCCCAAAAGCGGGACCACGGGCAAAATTCAAGAAGAGACTCAGTTTATTGAAGGTAATATTCTGCTCTCTAAAGTCACTATTAGAGGTACAGCAGCATGAAAATTGATGTTAAAAGCTTCAAGGCAGTTAATATTTGGTATAAGTAATAGCATAATGTTAAATCCCCCCAGAGATGGATATGGTGAATGTACAGTATGTGTAACAGCTCTGCAGGTCCTCCCAGTCCACCCTTAATTGGCTTGGCGGAGGCCTGTGAGACAATTAGTGGACTGCTGTAGGCTCTGAAGGACTGAGCAGCCATTCTCCAGTGCCTTTTGGCCACACTGTTGACTTGGTGTTGCATGCTGCCCTTGTATGAGCTGTATGATTGCCCGGTTATGTGTATTAGTAACTTGATGTTGGTTTTGTTTTTCTTTTGTTTTAAGTCATGTTCCTTTCCTGTGTTGATGCTTTTTGGTTCAGATACACTTTGTTAAACTTTGCCCTGTCAGTAATAAATAAGACACTCTTTAAATTGAAAGTTGGCAGGGTGAAGTCAATTTTCAATTTAAAGAGTGTCAGTGAAATGAACTTCTGAAGATAAAGATAAAGTGAACTTCTTCATTAGTGAAGTGAAACCAACTCAGGAGTGTGGGTCTAACCATTCTCACTCTATTTACATAGTTCACCTAATGAGCCTATTTGGGCTGGAGGTGGAGTGAAACCAACCTGAAGGATAAATCAGAGGTTCCTTACCAGCTTTCTCTTTGACTGATAAAGTTACATGGATGAGTAGTGAAAAGTTTCGACCTAAAAACTAAAAGTCCAGTTGCCATGATTCAACATCTAGATGTTACCTCCTTGTTCTCCCCTAAACACAATATATAGAACGTAATATATAATAAGGTATTTGTTATAATATATAATAAGGTATTTGTTATAATCATACATATTTTAAATGTTTGGTCAATATTTAAAAAATGTAATAATTACTTTTACTTCTGTCAGCAGGAACAGAAAGAAGTAGAAGATTCTGCACAAGTACAATCAGCAAAAGATGGAGAACATACTGCAAATGTAAATTTCACTATATGAATTGTAAAGATACTGTATGTGTTCCAGCATGTAGAGGTGGAAAAGTCTAGATAATTATCATTTCTTGATCAAATACTGTTTTGAAAATCAAATATTTATGTTCAGCCTCAGGTTTTACCATCTACCAGTGATAGTGGTAAGTGTTTTTTTTTTTCATTGATTGACAGTAATTTTTGTTTTAAGAAACCATTTATATTGAGTGTATTGAGTTGAAATATTAAGGGCACATGCAACTACTTTCCTTTTTATTTTTTTTTAATATATAAAAACAATAAGGAAAGAGGACGCTGGAATATCAGAACGTGTCCAGCAAATGTCAGTCACCGCCAAGTAAAAAACGACGATTGAGCACAGGTATTTATATTTAATTCTAAATAATTGCAGCTGAGCTTATTGTAGGTCTAACACTTTTTTAGTTGCTTTGGCCCTAGAAAATATTCTGATCAATTCACTGGTCTTTGTTGAATGTTCCAGAACACATGGGTCACATAGGCTGTCTGAATGTCCACCCCTAAATTTGCAAGAATTTCTACATTTCTGTTTTTTTCTGTCAAGATGGGGTGCTGAGTGTACATTGAGAAATAAAATGAACTTTTTTGATTTTGACAAATGGCTGCAATGACACAAAGAGTGAAAAATTTAAAGGGGTCTGAATAGTTTCCGTACCCACTGTAATTGTATAAGTTCACTTGAAAGAGAAAATACATCTTGGGAGTTTTCTTTTCATTCTTACTTGTATTTTACTGAGTCGCATTGTACCTTAATTTGATAGACCGGTTCATGATTATGGGCAGCATGGTGGCTTAGTGGTTAGCACTGTTACTTCACAGCGAGAAGGTTCCTGGTTCACAACCTGTCAGGGGCCTTTCTGTGTGGAGTTTGCATGTTCTCCCTGTGCTTGTGTGGGTTTTCTCCAGGTACTCCGGTTTCCTCCCACAGTCCAAAAACATGTATGTCAGGTTGATTGGTGACTCTAAATCACCCATAGGAGTGAGTGTGAGTGTGTGAGGTTGTTTGTCTCTATGTGGCCCTGTGATGGACTGGTGACCTGTCCAGGGTGTACCCCTGCCTTCCACCTGAAAGAGAGCCGGGATAGACTCCAGCAGATCCCCGTGACTCTGGTTAGGAATAAGCAGGTATAGATCATGAATGGATAGTTCATAATTCCTGCTGAATAGTTTTTCTTCTGACAGAAAAATCCCTGAAATGTGTGAAAGGCATTATGAACAGCGTCAGCAAGAAGCTGCCTAAAGAAAATACCATAAGGCTCAATGAATTCCTGAAGTAAGTGTTAAGTTTCATATATTCCTTATGCTTTGTTGCATCTGCCTGCTCCTGACCAGGGCCTGGTTTCATCAACAGCCCTTACTTACATTGGTCTGTATTGTTAAAATAGTCTTTATTCGTTCTTAGATCAGCCCAGTAGAAGTGAGACCATTTCTCAAAAATATGTACTGACTTATTTAAAAATAAAGTTAACAGTGAGATGGAGTCAGAAGATTATGTTTTTTATTACTTACCCTCTTTTAGCGTGCTTCAGCGACATCACATCATGGATGGCTCTTAACCTTCATAATTTTAATAAGAAAACAGGTTGTATTGTTTGGTCCAGGGGGGAACTTTGTCAGCCGTCCTGTTGATCTCGGTTCTCTGACGCCGTTCTTAAAACTTGTCGTCACCAAATTGGGTATTTTAATGGACTCTGATTTTAAGTTTGACAAGCAGATTAATTCTGTTTTACTGAAGAGTGTCTTTCAACTATGGCAAATCGCCTAAGTCAAACACATTTTATCCAGAAATAATTTTGAAAAACTCATCTATGCTTTTATTTATTGTTTTAGTACAACTCGTTTAGATTACTGCAACGCACCTTATAGTGGAATTAGCCAGGCTTCTGTCCCTCACCTTCAGTTGCTGAAAAATGCTGCAGCTCAGTTTTTAACAGGAACACAGACAGGCAGTGGCACCCCCAGAAAATTTACACTGGAGTGGCCAGAGAGGGGGCCAGCTATTTTCCAGGGCTATTTTCTTTTGTAAATTTTGAACAGATTCGCTTTATACTTGGGTGGAAACTGCTAGTGTGTGAGTCACTTACTTGGTTGATGTATGTTGTTTTAAAATATGACAATAGCCTATCTGTAGATATGCTGAAATCAAAGTATACTAATTCAATCTATAGATTTGTATTTCTCAGCCGTTGCCAACAGTTAACAGCTTTGTGACAGAATTTTAAGCTCGCTGATTTGACTTTTTTTTTCCAAAATGCACCTTGTTGTATGAGTGGTCATTAGAGAAATAATTAATATAAAATAATAAATAGTTAATATAAATATATTCATTAGTGTTGCAATAAATTATGCTGGTGAGTAGGGTAGTGGTGTCTAAACTACTTCTTGATGTTCCTTTCTTTTTAAATGGATCTTGCTTTATGAGTGGTCTCTTATATCTGTAGATATTTTAAATATTAATTTAAAAAGATTTAGTGTTACTTTAAATTAATCTTGTCAGCAGGTTGTTCATAGAAAGACATTTTCTTGATTTTGACACTTTCTTCAACATTTGTATATTTTCCAAATGAATCATTTAACCCACATTTAAACTCTTTGTACAACAGGATTAAAATCAGTGAGTTGGAGACAGACAAGAGGGAGCTGGTTGGTGTCTTTGGTAAAACTGGGGCTGGAAAGAGCTCTCTGATAAATGCCATCATTGATGAGGAGAATCTTTTGCCCTCTGGAAGTGTCAGTGCATGTACCTCAGTCATGATTAAAGTAGAGGCTAATGTGCACAGCTCAAAGTATGAGGCAGAGATTGAGTTCATCACAAGAGAGGTAAAATGAGCTAAATATGTTTATTATGACTTGACGCTCGTTGAAAAGTTATGATGTAGCTGCAGAAATACAGTTGCTGTCAAATTATTTTTTTTTGCTTTCTGATTTTCAGGAGTGGGAAGATGAGTTGCCCTCCATGATTCAATATATTAAGGATAGTACAGATGACGAAAGGGAAGACGATGATGATTATCATGACATTGTGGAAAAGCTGTCAGCTTTGTATGGAGAAGAGTGGGAAAACAAAGAAAACTTGATGGACAAGAAATATTTCAGAGAAATTCCAGAGTTTCTCATTTCCAAGAATAAGATTTTGACATGTGAAACAGTAAGTAACTTTTACGAAAGCTTACATGTAATTGCAAAGAAAGCATTGCTTGAGTCTAGAATATATGCTATTAATTTTCAGTCATTGAAGTTTTCAATGTAGCCATTCCTGTAATAGTAATTTAACATGAGTACTATACTAACATTGAACAACTTGTCTTTCTGGTTGTGACTCACTTCATTATTGTGTTAAACCTGCTGGATAAATGCATAGAGCAACTTCAGCAATTGTCTTTGGTGGCCAGCATCATCATCTTCTTCTTTTCCTTTCGGCCGCATGAATAATACAATATAGTATTGGTGTTTCACTCATATTTTACCATTCCTACTGAATTAATTACAGTGTCAGCCAATGTCTAAACAGGATCTTGAAAAGTTTTTCCAACCTTTAATCTTGATAGTTTGACCCAAAAAAATCACATATACAACTAAAAATTAAAAAATAAAATAAAATAAACATTACACTTATTGTCTGCAGTGATCACCAGATCTTCTGATAATTCACTTGAAAACACTGTGACTAGGACTGAATAATGTATCTTACATGAGTTTTCCATGTAATTTCAAGAAAACTGGACACTGCAGATTGTCTGAGGTCAACACAAGTGTCACATTGTGCTACTACAACATAGTCTAATACATTTATGTGTTATGCCTTTCATACTAACATGCACTGTCAAAATCCATCCACTGTCACATTTAAATCTAATCTTCAAATGTAATTTTCACTATTGCCCAATATAAACTTGTGTCTCCACTTTGGGTGCACAGTTCACTATTTATTGATATAATTGTAACATTTGCCTTTGATGTTCCTTTACATTTCACTGTTTCAATAGATTTTCTTTTAATTGAATATTCTTTTAGATCATTTATACAAACTGACATTAACTTTGAATGCTCATATAAATAAAACATTTTTTTCAATGCCTCATGTTTACTTTATTTTTTATTGCAGGCTGAAGAGCTGTCTGCAAAATGTGTCAAATACATAAGAGGTGACTCCAAAGACGAAGCAGACAAAAACATTAAGAGGTGGTATTGGCCACTAGTGAAGTGTGTGACTGTCAGGGTGCCTCAGAATGATCTTCTCCAGCATGTCACACTTGTGGACCTTCCTGGAAATGGGGACTGTAACAACAGCAGAGACAAGATGTGGAAAGAGGTAATTTATTCACATGCATGGCTCTGTTTGTTGTGTATTATAGTTGTATTGTTGTCTGGAAACTAACACAATGTTATTACAAACCACTGATAATTATTAACCCATTAATAACGTGCTGATATGTTCACTCAGCTTGTTGGAAGTTGCTCTACAGTGTGGATTGTGACAGAAATGAATCGACCAGCATCAGAGAAAGAAGCCTGGGAGATCCTGGAAAGTGCCAGCAGCCTCATGGGAAATGGTGGCGAGTGTCAGCGCATTCACTTTATCTGCACCAAGACTGATGTTATTAAAGTTCAAAATGATCAGTAAGTAACTGAAGCTGCCAGATGACATCTAAAGAAGACTGACACAACCCACCTAGAAATCATTAAAGCTGCAGAACTTCCCTGCAAATGATCACATTTCTAGGTTATCTTCAGACAACACTAACCACAGTTCTTTCTATAATTTCATGGAAAGGAATTCATATGCAGGTATAAATTCATAGGGAGGTTCTTGGAAAGTTTAGAGTAATTGGTGTAATTTTGTTATTTGGTGTTATTGTGGTACATTTCCACTTAATTAATTCAAAAATAATTGTTAGTACAACACAGGGGGAGTCGGTGCACAGCAGGTCAGTTGAAGATAGAAATGTGACATTTGACAACAGGTAAGAAATCAATTCTTTCCAAAGGTTTAAGGTAGTAAAAGTAAAGTGGGGTATTTTCAATAATAATATTGTGAATGTTTTAGTTTGTCAAATAACTTACATACAAAGTACAACAAACATAGAAAAAATAAGTCCAATTAGTATTTATGAATACCCAAATAAGTACATTTGCACTTGACAGGTATTTAAAAACATCAAGAACCTGGTGAAGCTGTTCTGTGCATTTAGGCCATTTCAGTCTCTTTTGTCTCTATGTAATCCCAGTCTGAAACTATCATGTTGAGATCAACCTTCTGTAGGGGCCATAATCTTCTATTTCAGCACTCATTGTAGTTGTTTATAACCTAGGTGGCACTGTGTGATGTATAAATATGTAAATATGTATTTTTAATTTTTTTTTATTACCTGAATTTTCCTTCAGGGAGGAATAAAATTGATCTTATCTTATTATCTCATATCCATGCATACAACTTTTTTTCCTCCTGGTTGTGGAACGCTGGACCAGCACTATACCCTCCGGGGCCCTCTGCTAAGGGCTGTCCCGTCTCTGTGCAAACGGAGCAGGAGCCTGATTCGCTTTACAGGCAGTAAGTCAGACCTGTTACCCATGCATTTTGGACTCCAGCAGGGCTGCCTTTGTCACCGGTTCTGTTCAATATTTTTATGGACAGAATTTCTAGGTGCAGCCAGGGGCCAACGGAGTCCAGTTCGAGAAGCACAGGATTCCATATCTGCTTTTTGCAGATGATGTCCTGATGGCTCGCTGAAGCCATCAGGACATGCGCATGCGCTGGGGTGGTTTGCAGCCAAGTGTGAAACAACTGGTGTGAGAATCAGCACCTCCAAGTCTGAGGCCAGGATTCTCAATCAGAAAAAGGTGGCTTGCACTCCCCGGGTTGGAGGGAGTGATCCTGCCTCAAGTGGAGGAGTTTAAGTATCTTGGGGTCTTGTTCATGAGTGAGGGAAGAATGGAACAGTAGATTGACAGACAGATCGGTGCAGAGGCAGCAACAATGTGGTCGATGTACCGGTATCTTATAGTAAAAAA
This sequence comes from Mastacembelus armatus, assembly GCF_900324485.2. NCBI lineage: Eukaryota > Metazoa > Chordata > Actinopteri > Synbranchiformes > Mastacembelidae > Mastacembelus > Mastacembelus armatus. Next base: position 15,816,194 of record NC_046640.1, read on the forward strand.
GGAGCTGAGTCAAAAGCGGAAGCTCTTGATTTACCGGTCAGTCTACATTACTACCTTCACCTATTGTCATGACTGAAAGGGCATGATGACGGGTACAGGTGGCCGAAATGAGTTTCCCCTGCAGGTTCACTGTTTAATACCACTCCATTAAAGATAGGTTGAAGCTGATGTCGCTTGGACATTAATCCCTAATGCCCCCTAGACCACTGTCCCCGCGACCCAGCTCTGGATAAAGTGGCAGAAAATGGATGGATCAATGGATGGATGCAGCAAATGTTGTATGTTTTTTCTTATAGGTCAGCAGCTGACATCCGTGCTCGCATACTTACAAGAAACAAGAAAGCCAAGCTCATGATTAATCAAAAATTCAAACAGACCAAGGTTAAGGTGAGTTATAAGGAATGACAGAAAATATAACACAAAGACTTTGTGTGACTGTAAGCCTTACCTTAACACTGACTCTTTTTTTGTCCAGAAACAATTCAGTGATGAATGTTTCAAAGTGTTCACAGTGAGCACCTATGAGTTTCTGGAACAAAAATGTCTGGAGCCAGATGACACTGGTAGGTGAAGTCTCCACAGTAGAAAATAAATGATTTGTTTTTGTTTACTGTAACACGATCTTAACAATAATGACTAATTGGATCATGCAATATAAATATGTAATGTACAAACTGCACTTTTTTACAGAAATACCAAAACTTCAAGATTTTCTGCTAAATCTCAGTAACTCAGAGACATTAAACTATGTATGTCTCCATAACAGAAAATATCTACCTCAAATACATAATTATAATTAATTTTTACTTTAATAGCACTAACAATAATGACCCATTGTATCTTGACATTTAAATATGTAATGTACAAACTGCACTTTTTTACAGAAATTCCCAAACTTCAGGATTTTCTGAAAAATCTCAATGACTGTCACTCAGAGACATTAAACTATGTGTCTGGAGCTTATGGGATTCTCTCTTTGATGCAGGGGACTAAAAGTCGACTGGTGGTAAGATTAAGTTTCCATTAATTGCTAAAGGGGACAATAAACAGTACTGAGACCTAAAGTTATGGAGCCTTTTGAATAGGGCTATCTGGGAGATTTCAGTTACCATTATGATTTAAAAAGGCACAAACTATAAGTATCATGATACTTTTAAACACTCTCTTTAAATAAAATAGAGGCTCTTGAATTGGTTTCTATTTTCTTATTTCTATTCTATTTATTTTGTTTATTTTCATATATTCTATATGAAGAAACTATGTTAAAATTCCCCTCCTTCAACCGCCACCTTATCGTGGTGGAGGGGTTTGAGTGCCCAAATGATTCTAGGAGCTATGTTGTCCGGGGCTATATGCCCCTGGCAGGGTCTCCCAAGGCAAACAGGTCCTAGGTGACGGACCAGACCAAGAGCAATTCATAGACCCATTTTGAGGAAAACAGCAAGGACCATGACGTCTCCCGGTACAGCAAAGTTGGGGCACCACCCTGGAGCCAGGCCTGGTGTCGAGGCCTGTTGGCGAGCAACTGGTGGCTGGATCTCCCCCCATGGGGCCTAAAGCCAGAAAGTGCGACGTGGGGCCACCTTTCTGTGGTCCCACCACCCGCAGGAGGATCCATAACGGGCCGGTGCTCTGTGGATCGGGCAGTGGTTGGGGGTGGGGACCTCGACGACCTGATCCCTGGATGCTGAAACTGGCTCTAGGGACATGGAATGTCACCTCACTGGGGGGGAAGGAGCCTGAGCTCATGCGGGAGGTCGAGCGGTACCGACCAGAGATAGTTGGGCTCGCTTCCCCGTACAACCTGGGCTCTGGAACCCAATTCCTTGAGAGCGGCTGGACTCTCTACTCTGGAGTTGCTTGCGGTGAGAGGCACCGCGAGCAACTCCACCATGTTGGAGTTTTCCCCCCAGAGTGAAAGGGTCATTTCACACTCGGGTGAAGAGAGGGGCAGAGCTGTCAACTAATCACCACCTGGTGGTGAGTTGGATCTGCTGGCGGAGGAGGAATCGGGACAGACTTGGCAGGCCCAAACGTACTTTGAGGGTCTTTTGGGGATGTTTGGCTGAACCCTTTGTCAGAGAGGTCTTTAACTTCCACCTCTGAGAGAGCTTCAACCAAATCCCAAGGGAGGCTGGGGACATTGAGTCCGAATGGACCATGTTTTCCACCTCCGTTGTCGACACAGTGGGTAAGAGCTGTGCCTCTCGGGTGCATGTCATGGCAGTAATCCCCGAATCCGGTGGTGGACACTGGAGGTAAGGGAGGCCGTTAAGCTGAAGGAAGAGTCCTACCGAGCTTTGTTGGCTTGTGGGACTGCCAAGGCAGCTGATGGGTACCGCCGGGCCAAGAGTGCTGCAGCCGAGGCAGTGATGGCGGCAAAAACTCGGGTATGGGAGGAGTTCGGTGAGGCCATGGAGAAAGACTACTGGTCGGCCCTGAAGAGATTCTGGAAAACCATCCAGTGCCTCAGGAGGGGAAAGCAGTGCACTGCCAACACTGTTTACAGTGGAGTTGGGGAGCTGCTAACCTCAACTGGGGATATTGTCGGACAGTGGAAGGGATACTTAGTGGGTCTCCTTAACCCCGCCAACGTCTTCCATAAAGGAAGCAGGGGCTGGGGATTCGGAGACTGATCGATCCATCACCCAAGGCGAGGTCACTGAGGTAGTTCGGCAGCTCCTCGGTGGCAAAGCACAGGGGATGGATGAGATCCCCCCGAGTACCTTAAGTCTCTGGATGTTGTTGGGCTGTCATGGCTGACACACCTGTGCAACATCGCATGGCGTTCGGGGACAGTACCTGTCCAACGTGACCAATGCATGTGTGGCTGAATTGAGCTTCCTTCGCAGGGTGGCCGGGCGCTCCCTTTAGAGATAGTGTGAGGAGCTCGGAGTAGAGCCGCTGCTCCTCCACATCGAGAGGAGTCAGCTGAGGTGGCTTGACTATCTGCTCCGGATGTCTCCTGGGTGCCTCCCTGGGGAGGTGTCCCGGGCATATCCCACCGGGAGGAGGCCCCGGGGAAGACCCAGGACATGCTGGAGGGATTATGTCTCCCAGCTGGCCTGGGAACGCCTCGGTCTCCCCCCGGAAGAGCTGGAGGAAGTGTCCAGGGAAAAGGGTATTCCTGCTTAGGCTGCTGCCCTGGCAACCCGGCCGCGGATAAGCGGAAGAGGATGGATGGATGGATGGATGGATGGATGGATGTTAAAATTCCAATTAAATACTAAAATGGACCACATTTAATGACATAATTATAGAAATTTAAATTTCCATTTTTTAGTTCACTTCAATGAGGTTGTATTTCTTAGAGAGTAGTCACTTTATATCAGAACAGAATTTCAGAAAGAAATGTGTTGTTTTTGATTCCAGGCTGACAAAAAAGCAGCTGTGTGCAGACAGCTTGAAGGAAAAATAAGGAATGAACTTGATGAAGTGAGAAAATCCATGGAAGAGGCTAATAAGACTTTTGAAAAGTGCCTTACTAAAGGGGTTGAAAAATCAAAACATTCATGTGAAGAAAGGTTGAGGTCCATCATACGTCCTGTATGTATCTGAACAATTATTTGATTAAATTTGATTTTGCACTATAGCTGAGTATGTGTTTCAAGATGTTTTTTTTCATGTTTTGTCTCAGAGAATATCAGGTAGCCGCTTTCACAAGACATTAAAGAGTTTAGTTGAGAAAAAAGGCACCCATAAACCAATAAAAGGGAATCTGATTAACCTCAATGCAACGTTATCGTCATGCTTGACTGAGAGCATTGATGAGGAATTCAGGAAGACCTTCCCGTAAGAAATTTAAGTAATTTAGGACATAGAAAAGTGTTGGCTCATTATTTCAACTGTAAATAATGTGACTACATTTTACTGTATAACTTTACAAATAATTGAATGAAATATATAGAAAATACATGATTAAATCTTAACTCTGTTAATGCTAACTTTATGAAACTTTTCAATGTGTTAACATCACAGAAATGAAAGAAAATCTGGACCGTACCATGGAGCCATCAGTAAGTTTTCACTTGGTACAGAGGAGCTGATTCAGCAGAACAAAGATGTTGAACTGCAGCTGATGTTTCTCAAGACAGAGGTAAAAAATGAGAATAGAAACATCCTTTTCATTCATGTATTGTCAGTGAGACTTCAGCAGAATGAGATTAACATATACATGTACAGCACTGTGCAAATGTTTCAGGCACTTTAGATGTTTAGATTCTTATGTCACACAATTCTGAATTAATTCTGCTGCATTACTGTAGGAAATTGTTCATGTCCTTTATTTTGCATATTTGCACTGATAGGTGACAGTGTCTGTTCATGGAATATAGTTGTGTGGGTAATCAGTGCACAGGTGCTCATGCTGGAAAGCATACATTTTTGATGGTGTTTTGTGTCAATGTATAAAAATTATGGTAAGTTAAGTTATGGACGGAAATCTAATTTTGACCAGTGACAGGCATGGAGGATATATGGACTATGGAAACTAAACCAGCAATAACTGAAGGTGAACATTTGGACGACCCTCACCCGAGCTCACTTCTTTTGTTTACCTAACAAGCCTATTCAGGCCAGGTGTTAAATGAAATCAACTCAGGAGAGTGGGGATAACAACTCACCCAATTTACATAGTTCACCTAATGAGCTTAGTTTGGCTAAGGGTGGAGTGAAACTAACCTGAAGGATAAATTGGAGTTCCCATACCAGCTTTCTCTTAGACTGATGAAGCTACGTTGATGAGTAGTGAAGAAACATTTCAACCTAAAAACTAAAAGTCCAGTTGCCATGACTCAACCTCTAGATAGCTTCACTTGGACAATTGATGATCTCCACAGACAGATTTGCATCTAAATATGAAGCGTTATTTACGTTAATCTGTTCCAATACTTTTACTCACCTAAAAATTTGATGTTCAGTTACTAATAATGCAATCTTCTAAGTTGTGTGTCAGATCCAGATGTAAATACCTGGAAATACAAGCAGAAATTTTGATCTCGTCTCATATTTACGGTGGCCGACAAAGGCAAACGCGCTGCAAAAGAGAATCGCGCTGCAAAAGAGAATCGTGCTGCAAAAGAGAGAACACAACGGAAGTGCGCCAGGCCGATAGGGGGACCCCGAACTGAGGGGTGCTATGAACAAAGAACTTTTCCAGAGGCGAGAGAGACACATGTAGTGATATAAGTCACGTCTCATTTTGGAGGTTGTGTAATGATGCAGTTTATAGTGTTGAATTGCAACAGAATGAGCGACCTCTGATGATTGTTCTCATGTGCTAATATGTGCTAACAATGTTCTATTACATTTGTTTACTTGATCAAAAGTGTCATACAACGTTGGGAGACGTGGGGGGGGGGGGGGGGGGGGGGGGTGTTGCAGGGTGGGAGATCTGAAGGTGCTGTAATGACTATAGGTTGTTGTCTTGTTCAGGGTGTTCTTTGGGGAGTCGGTAGGGTGAGCTACAGGGAGATGGGTCAGGGAGGAGAGAAGAAGTGTGTGTGGAGGGAAGAGAGGGAGGGTGAGAGAGAGCTGTTCGGTGAGGGGAGTTAGCGTGGCTACGGCTGAAACAGTAGCCTGTTACCTGTTACCTGTTCTGACTAAAAAATTAATAAAGCAAAGTGACAAAAGAACGTCTGCTGGCTGTGAATTTAGTGGGTACAGTATGTTTTACATTTATTATTTTTTAAACACTTGGCCGTCATGTTTTACAGTATTATAAAAGTACAGTGTTGTAAAAGATGACGGCCAAGTGTTTAAAAAGTAATAAATGGAAAACGCACCTTCAGATCCCCCCCCCCCCCCGACACTTTTGATCAAGTAAACAAATGTAATAGAACATTGTTAGCACATATTAGCACATGAGAACAATCATCAGAGGACGCTCATTCTGTTTCAATTCAACACTATAAGCTGCATCATTACGCAGCCTCCAAAATGAGACGTGACTTATATCACTACATGTGTCTCTCTCGCCTCTGGAAAAGTTCTTTGTTCATAGCACCCCTCAGTTCGGGGTCCCCCTATTGGCCTGGCGCACTTCCGTTGTGTTATTTCTTTTGCAGCGCGTTTCTGTTTTGCAGCGCATTTCTGTTTTGCAGCGCAATTCTCTTTTGCAGCGCGTTTCTGTTTTGCAGTGCGATTCTCTTTTGCAGTGCGATTCTCTTTTGCAGCGCGATTCTCTTTTGCAGCGCATTTCTGTTTTGCAGCGCGATTCTGTTTTGCAGCGCGTTTCTCTTTTGCAGCGCGTTTCTCTTTTGCAGCGCGTTTCTCTTTTGCAGCGCGTTTGCCCTTGTTGGCCTTGCCCTTGATGTAAAACCCAAATGTTTTCAGTCTAGAGAAAAATTAAGGAATTGGCTTCACTGTTCCAATACTTTTGAAGGGGAGTGTACAAATCCGCATAAATGTTGACACTGAAAAGTGAAGCCTTATTTGTAATAACTTGATTTATGTAAAATGTTTATCAATACTTCATTTTCTCTCTAAGGAAGAAAAACTTAAGACAAAACTCAACAGAACCATCCGGCAGCGCAAGAAAACGATCTACAACAGTCTGACAGACACAATCGAAGAATCCATGGAGAAATGCTATAAAAGTACAAAATAAGACCCTGACAGACACAAGCTGATGCTATAATAATGCACACTTATCATAATTGTACAGAAAATCTAAGTTTGACAACAATTTTGTGTTTTATTATAGAAGCAGCAGCTTTTAGAGGAAAGGGCACACTGGACAACATGAGGGAAACTCTTGTGAAACATGTCCACAATGAAAAGAACAGGATGTTTGAGAGGGCTAAAGCTGTTATGTTGTACCTCCTTAATAAGCTGAAGGTTTGACACACTTTAAAATACAAATACAGCAATGGTTTAGTAAAATATGCTGTGCTTCCTTATCCAGGAACACAGGTTATCATTTACATGACTTTTTGATATTCATTATTTAATAATAATAATTTGTCATTATCGCATCTGTTTCTGCTCCTGCAAGTCCTAAAGGCTTTGACACAAATGTGCAGTTATGAATAAATAAAACACATTTATAGCCACTGATCATTTTATCAGCCCAGTCTGAGAAACCTTTTGTACACTAATTTAAACAGTTAAAATCTATGATTCAGTAAATACTGAACACAATATTTGGCTGTTTGAGCAATAAATGATAAAGATTCTGATGCTGTTTAGGAGGAGGATATCCTGCAAAGCCTGGAGACAACCCTGATGGAATCAATTGAGCAGTCACTGAAGACAGATGATTCCTCAATCCCAGGTAAAGAGATCAAATCTAAATTAAAGCAGTTATGTGGATAATTAGGAAACTGTGTTAATATATTAGTGAACTTAGTAAATGACAAACATTTTAAACAGTTTTTGCTTTTTTGTTTTTAGATGTTTCAAAAGCACTTGAGATGGTGAAGACCCATTACCATGGACTGTCAAACAGTCAAAATGAATAAATCTCAGTAACTGGGTAAAACCTGTGTTAAAATGTCTACACAACATATATGAAGGGCCTTTATTATAAGGTTTGGAGTTTGTGATAGTAGAAACAAAACCTTAGGTGGACAAATCAAGTCAAGGAGACAGCAGGAAATCGATAGGCTGGTGCGTGAACAAAGACAGCTTAGGAAGCAGTGAAGAAGAGCTGGTGAGAAGGAAGGCATTAATGCACTGCAAAATGAATTGAAATCAAGGTTGGCAGGCCTAAGAAGAGCAGAATGTCTGAGGAAGGCCAGGAAGAAAAAAGAGCGAGCTAGAACAGGTTTTTTCAAAGACCGATATAAATTTACTAAGGCGCTGTTCAACAAGGAGAAAAGCGGCAGCTTAAAAATGCCTAAGGGAGAGTTAGAGGCCTACATAGAAAAGGTGCATGCAGATAAGGATAGGGACTGAAAGTTAAGGTTACCTATGGATATGTCCGACATTGGTGCACTAGAGCATCGTATGGATGTAAAAGCACCAACACTGAGCGAGTTGGAAGCCGTAGTTAGGAGCGGATATAGTGTATGAGAGGGAGGTTACAATAGGTTAATGTAGGGAAGGGCATTGCTGTGGGACCCTGGAGATTTATGACGGCATGGCCTGATAACCTCCTCTTTGGGGCCACATGGCAAGACAGGGAGCTTCATGGGAATGCTCACCATTTCTTGGTACATTCCATCATGTATTACTAACTAAGCTGAGTGAAACTGACTATTCAATTCATTCTGTCAAATGATAGAATTTTATGTTTCAGTGTGATTTTGTGTTCCTCATGTATATAAGACAAATGCTCAGTAATGGTTGATGTGACAGTCCTTCTGTTTGTCATCATGTTTGAATGTTTATCTCTGGTGGATGTTCCAGGTTGGCTGAGTAGAGAGAAACAGCAGGAATTACCCACTAAATGTCCCTGCAGGCCTGAGGCTGAGGATCTGATCTCAACTGTTTTTGTCAAGTTATTATCCCTCTTTGCTTTGACTGTTGTTTTGCCTTTAATTGATTATGGTTCAGAAACAGAATACTATCAAGAATATCCCCAGAGAAAGGATGATGGAGTGGGATGTCTGAGCCTCTAGGCCACTATGAGGTGTCAAAGACTTTTTACTTTTGTTTTAACCATTTTTTACATATTTTCCATGATCTTATGAATTTAATGATAATGTGTTATCTGCAATGGTTCATTGGCAAAGCCACACTATAATTTTACTGATTTTTTTTTTTTTTTATGTGCTAACTACAACTTGAAACTTGTTTACAATATATAGACATACACTTCATGAGTAATGGCTTCTATGTGTGGATGGAGGGAAAAAAAGTTTTGGGCTGAAAAGGGAATTCCTCAGAAAATGTTTATGTAAGGTTTGGTGTGTTTTTTTTTTTTTACTTATTTTTACTTTTTAAACTTGTTTTTAGCTGTGGGTAGAGACAATTTATGATAAATGTTGAGCTTTGTTTTACTATTTGAAAAAAATATATTCTAATGATGTGCATACATGAAATAAAATCTAACAGTAGATTCAAGCGTAGTTTTGTCTTAATCTGCTGAACAAAATATTTCCAGAAATTATGTCCTGGTGAACGATGGCACTGACTTACATACATGTACACATATATACATAAATATATGCACACTTATGCATACATACACAAACACACACACACACATACAGTATCTCACAGAAGTGAGTACACCCCTCACATTTTCTGTGAATTGGGCGCAGCCCTCTGGGCTATCGTATGGGTCATATCCCCTCTTCGCGCCTGCGCACTGAAGAGATATTCATTTACGCCCACCCGGGGTGGGCCCCTCTTGCCCAAATCGCGTGACCACACGTCCGAAGCTCCCACATATAAGGCGGCGGTTCGGGCGGCTCTTCCCTTAGAACAACCGGTCTTTTCTTCAGCAGGCTCAAGGGACCAGTGGGGCCCACAGCCCAGAGGGCTGCGCCCAATTCACAGAATCTTGGGTTACGATACGTAACCAACGTTCTGCCCCATTGGGGCGCAGCCCTCTGGGCTATCGCTATGGGTCAAAGCGATAGCCAGAAATACTCTACGTCTCACTGGGCCTGGCTACCCAGGAGAAGAGTCTGAAAAACAAAGGAAATGCGAGGAACCGCCTGACCCGAAGCGAAGCAAGCACCAGGTGGGATACGTAAGCACTGGTTTCATATAAAGCTGAAAACAGACGGATGCCTGTCCGCATCCGTATAATAAAACACGCTTCCGGTCTTGCCAGCCTAATTATGATTGGGAGGCTGCCAGGACAGCGTGACAGAGGGATGAGCTAGTAACATCCCGCAAGTGGAAAAACGCACGAAGACACACGGGGAATGCCGTGCAATGTCTCCCAGCTGACAAAAACCGAGCAGAAGAGCCGTGGAAGATGACACTCCACTAGTGGAGTGTGCACGGATGCCGACCGGCGGCCCCCTGCCCAACGCAGAGTAAGCCTGTGCAATGGTCTCACATAACCAGTGAGACGAACATTCTACAGAGAAGGGGGAAGCACAGCGAACACTCTCTGTAGTGAACAAACAGGCGCTCCGAATGGCGCAACTCCGCCGTGCTTTCCACATAACATGACAGAGAGTGCAGCAGGCAGAGAAGATGCAGAACAGCTTCCTCTGCGGATGCGTGGGGGGGTGGGGGTGGGAAGCCCTCCAGTGTGATCACAGTGTGGGTTAGGACGCATAACTGCCGCACTGCGGTCCTCCCTGACCTGAAGGCACTCCGGGGATAATGATAGAGCCGACAGATCATTGACCCTCTTTGCGGAGGCTAACTTCAGCAGAAGAGAGGTTTTTTTTAAAAAAAAAAAAAACGGAGAGGAACCTGCTGTAGCGGCCCAAATGGGGCGTCCATGAGAGAGCGTAAAACCACAGCGAGGTCCCATTGTGGAGCCAGGGGACGTGCAATGGGGCGCTGCCTGCGCACTCCCCTCAGAAAACGCTTTGTGAGCAGGTGACTGAACACCGATCTGTCTCCAAACCCCTCATGGCATGAGGAAATAACCGCAGCGTATGCCTTAATGGTGCTAAATGCCAAGTTTCTCTCCAGTAATAACTGGAGAAAAGACAGAATCACGGGGAGAGGGTATGCAACGGAAGGAAACGCCGTTCTCCGTGCACTATCTCTCAAACGTGGGCCATTTAGCCACATAAGATGATGTAGTCGGGCGGGAGCGCACCCCTTGTATGGAGGCGACGACGCCGGCGAAAAAAACCCCCAGACTCTCTAAGCGGTTCCTCTCAGCAGCCAAACCCACAGGTGCTGCCCTATTATCGGAGGCCTGACTATTACGCCCCCTGCCTGTGACAGAGCATCCTCCCTCCATGGAATCTTCCAAGGGGAAGATGCCAGCATGCACTGCAGAAGGGGAAACCATGATGCTCCGAGGCGGTCCGGAGCTATCAGAATCACGTGCAGATCCTCCTCCTGAACCCGGGCCAGCAGCTGAGGGATCAGAGAGATCGGAGGAAACGCATAGAGAAGGTAACGGGGCCATGGCCGATGAGCGAAGGCGTCTACACCCAGCGGGGGATTGCCCTTCGCAACAGAGAAAACCACAGGTGATCCACTGTGGCGTATCCAAACCTGCTCCATATCTGAGCCACCAAGCTCGGATGGAGACGTAAATCCCCTGCGCGAGGACCGCCGTGTGACATGATGTCTGCGGCAAAGTTGCATTCTCCTGCAATGTGCACCGCTTTCACGGAGAGAAAATGCGTGTGAGTCCACAGCAATAGGTGGTGAGCGAGGGAGAGGAGATGAGCCAAGCGTACCCCCCCTTGCCAGTTGATATATGCCGCAGCTGTTGTGTTGTCCATTCGGACCAAGACGTGGCGACCCCTCAACAGTGGAGAAAAATGCCGAAGAACTTTCAACACTGTGAGGAGCTCTAGTTTGTTAATATGCACCGACTCTCTGACCGTTCAACCCCCCCGTACTGTACGGGAGAGGCAGGTTCCTCCCCAACCGGACAGGGAAGCATCTGTGAACACTGACACGTGATTGGACGGAATTCCCAGGGGAACCCCTCGTGTCAGAGCGCGGGGTTTTTCCAGTAAAGCAGATCCGGGCCCACTGACTGGGGGAGGGATAGTATATGCACCACCGGATGAGCCGCTGCCATCATCCCCAGAAGGTGCATTACCGATCGAGCCCTGACGCTTCTGCGTGGGGCGAAGTGATGCAGTAGGGAGGAGAGGGTTGCTGATCTCTCCTCCGAGTGTCGGGCCCTCATTTGTAAAGAGTTCAGTTTGACCCCCAGATACACTATGGACTGAGTGGGCTAGGGCGCGCTCTTTTTCCAATTTATGGTGAAACCTAAAGAGCTCAAATGATCCACTAGTTCCGCCGTCTGCTGCCACGACTCCTCTGGGGAGTGGGCCAGCAGAAGCAGGTCGTCAAGGTAGAACAGGACTCTCATTCCCTGTCTCCGAAGGGGCTCCAGTGCCGTCTCGAACACTTCGAGAAAGTACGGGGAGCCAGCGAGTACCCGAAGGGCAGGCGGTTGTACTGGTAGCTGGTCCCTTTTTGATTTGTTGAGACGCGTCAGATCCAGGACAGGCCTCATATCTCCCGATTTCTTTCCATGATGGCATCACAGAGCTGGTGGATGTTAGAGACCTTGCACTCCTCCACCTTCTGTTTGACGATGCCCCACAGATGCTCAATAGGGTTTAGGTCTGGAGACATACTTGGCCAGTCCATCACCTTTACCCTCAGCTTCTTTAGCAAGGCAGTGGTCATCTTGGAGGTGTGTTTGGGGTCGTTATCATGCTGAAATACTGCCCTGTGGCCCAGTCTCCAAAGGGAGGGGATCATGCTCTGCTTCAGTATGTCACAGTACATGTTGGCATTCATGGTTCCCTCAATGAACTGTAGCTCCCCAGTGCCAGAAGCACTCATGCAGCCCCAGACCATGACACTCCCACCACCATGCTTGACTGTAGGCACGACACACTTTTCTTTGTACTCCTCACCTGGTTGCCGCCAGACACGCTTGACACCATCTGAACCAAATAAGTTTATCTTGGTCTCATCAGACCACAGGACACGGTTCCAGTAATCCATGTCCTTAGTCTGCTTGTCTTCAGCAAACTGTTTGCAGGCCTTCTTGTGCATCGTCTTTAGAAGAGGCTTCCTTCTGGGACGACAGCCATGCAGACCAATATGATGCAGTGTGAGGCGTATGGTCTGAGCACTGACAGGCTGACCCCCCCCCCATCCCTTGAACCTCTGCAGCAATGCTGGCAGCACTCATACGTCTATTTCCCAAAGACAAACTCTGGATATGACGCTGAGCACGTGCACTCAACTTCTTTGACCGACCATGGCGAGGCCCGTTCTGAGTGGAACTTGTCCTGTTAAACCGCTGTATGGTCTTGGCCACTGTGCTGCAGCTCAGTTTCTGGGTCTTGGCAATCTTCTTATAGCCTAGGCCTCTTTATGTAGAGCAACAATTCTTTTTTTTCAAATCCTCTGAGAATTCTTTGCCATGAGGTGCCATGTTGAACTTCCAGTGACCAGTATGAGAGACAGAGCAATAACACCAAATTTAACACACCTGCTCCCCATTCACACCTGAGACCTTGTAACACTAATGAGTCACATGACACCTTGGAGGGAAAATGGCTAATTGGGCCCAATTTGGACATTTTCACTTAGGGGTGTACTCACTTTTGTTGCCAGCAGTTTAGACATTAATGGCTGTGTGTTGAGTTATTTTGAGGGGACAGCAAATTGACACTGTTATACAAGCTGTACACTCACTACTTTACATTGTAGCAAAGTGTCATTTCTTCAGTGTTGTCACATGAAAAGATATAAATTATTTACAAAAATGTGAGGGGTGTACTCACTTCTGTTAGATACTGTATATCAGATAACAACAATGCTCAGTGGCTGGTGGACCTAAGAAAAGACCACAGTGGGTAGTGAGGACAACTAAGAAAATCATCAGGATTAAGGATTTACTACACAGGCTGCATCCACCAGCATCATGGTTGAGCCTACACCAATCACACAAACTGTTCACTCCACTGCCATCCTGCGAAAGGCACTGAAGCTTTCAGGCCCTCATACCCAGATTGTGTAACATCTTCTTTCGTTAAGCCATAAACCTCAAGTCTCAGGGTCTGGACTGTTCACACACACAGCTACACTACACATCTTCACTTTATATTAACTGAACGTATATGCTGCTAATTTCTGTCCATCACAGTTTACAAAATTTACAACTTGCACTTTATGAACATTGCACACAGCACATTAGACTGTTTACATGGAACTATGTCTGGTTGGTGTTTGTCAGATCCATGTCCTGGCTTCCTGTTTTGGACTCTTATTGTTTAGTTATTTCCTGTGTTTTTGTGTTTTAGTTCATGTTCATTGCCCTAGTTGCTTTTACCTGTGTTTACTCTTGTTCCCTGGTTTCTCCTCCCCTTTGTCACTCCCTCTGTGTGTGTGGATGTGTGTGTATGTGTTCTGGGCAACTAGGTGATGAGCCACACCACATGAGACATCAGGTGGCTCAGGCATCTAAGCCAGCTCTCCTGTTGGCTGGATTGTACTGGGACTTTACTGTCTCTTTGTGGCTCCAGTGGTGGATTACTTGTCTTGCCTTTTCCTGTTCTCCTTCTGGTTGGTCCCTGTGTTACGTGTTTCCTGGCTCCTGTTTCCCTGTAAGTTACTATAGTCTCCTGACTCTGCTCAAGTCTCTACCTGATACCTGTGCCCTGCTCTTCCTGGTTAATGTCTCCTGACTTTCCCTTTACTTTCACCTGCCATCTGCTCTGGCTCATTGTGTGATGCCTTTCCTGGTCCTGCTCCTGTGTTCCCAGATTCCCTGGTGTAAATACCTGAGTTGAGTTTTCCTGTTTGTGTTGTATCTAATAGTCTTTGCCTGCAAGTTGGGTCCAACCCTATCATTTTACCTTAACACGACAGCACTGCTCTTAAGTATAATAATAACCACTCGACTTGACATGACTTGACTTGATGTTGCTGAACCTCTTTGGGCAAAGAGAGGTGGAGCCAGTATAAAAGAAAGAGCTCAAAACAGGTCAGGCAGCAGAATAGTCATGTTTGTGCTTTAAAGAGGAACAGACTAATTGTAAGTGCACTAACTTTACTACATTGACAAATAACATATTGTTGATACACTAAATTAAAGTAAGAGTAAGATAATATGTAGAGGTCTATGGTGCTGGTTTATCTGTATTCTATATTGAGAACCTATTCTATAAAATACAATTAAGTGAAACCAGTCAGTGGACTGGACAATCTAATTTAGTGCAGGATGAATACTTTTGATAACTTTATATCTTCACTCATATATATTTACATTTTAACATTGTGATGTTGGTGCTCTTTCCTGAGGTTATGAACACTTTCATTTTTCCTTTTTAGACACAGGTGTGTCTTACTAGGTGTGTCTGTTGTTAGGTGCCCACACATTAGAATCAAATGTCAGCACAGTGAACAGGAAATTTGCTTCTACATCACCTGTGTTTACATCTTTTTGCATTTGACCATCCATAGTTCAGTCTGTGGTACACATGTAGAACCTCAGCAAACTGTTAATTCTGTGAAAAGCTTCAAAAATATAAACACATAACATGAAATATTTACACATTGAGTCTTTTTGCTCACTCATTTTAAAGAGTCACTGTTAACTGTTATATATGTGTGTTTTATATGCCTACAGTGGGTGTGGGCAACCAAGCAGTGGGCAGGGCAGGGATAGTTTATTTATATAACATGTTTTAAAACAAGTTGACTAAAGTGCTTCACGATATAAAAACATGAAGAAAGTACAAACTAAAAATCAAGAACCAGAACTAAATGACTTACTAAAGTAAAGATCAGTAGTTAATTTAAGACATGGGTTGTTCCACAACCTGGGAGCAGCCACTGCAAAATCTCATTCTCCCCATCTCGACAATAGTTGTCGAACACCGCACGAGAAAGAAGTTCTGCCCAGATGATGTGTCAAGAACAAGCTGCAAGAAGACAGAACAAATCTCTCTGTTCTCATGGAGTATGTATAGGCCTTAACTACAAAATAGTGGATTGGGTTACTCCAGTGTAAAGGGCACTACAGTAATCCAAACGGGACATGACAAAGTTCAGAATTGGCTTGGCCTTAGTAAACAGATGTAACAGAAAGAAACAAGACTGAACTGCTGAGTTACTTCGGTTGCCAAATTTTAAATCACACTTGAAAATTACTCCCACATTTTTGACTACTAAACAGAAATTGAAATGAAATGGGGAGGAGAATCAAATTTTCCAAATAAAATACCTTCAGTTTTACTTTCGTTGAAACTGAGGAAGTTCTGAAACAACAATGTTTTCACGCCATTAAAAAAGTCCATTAAAGCTTGGACAGAATGACCATTGTTGGGCGTCAAAGGGAAGTAGATCTGAAGATTGAGAAGTATGCATCTAGGAGAGTGTTTGTATAAGCATTTAAAATTGAATTGACCGAGTTAAACAAGATTCTAGATATTGATTGATTACATTGATTATTTCTCTACCTTCCAGTTGCTGTTGTTGGACATGGATGAGTTTGTTCGTAGCAAGTTAACTGAATGGGGCCTCAGCCAGTGGATAGAAAAATTTGAAGGTAAACCGTTACCATTTTTCAGTGGTGGGCACAGATAATACAGTAACAACAATGAGACACTATGACAGAAAAATGGTGAATAGTTGAAATACAACAAAATAAATATTATTATACTGTGTATATATTATACTCAGCTCATCATTGCTCTATTAGGTCTGTGAGCCTGGAATACTCCTGAAAATTAAATGAACAGCTATGACCACACCTGTTTCACATATGAAATAAACATCACTTTGAATTTAACCTTTTATTGCATGAGTAAGATTGAACTGAATCTGTTTTAATTGTAGATGAAGGCATTGACGAGGAAAGTCTTTACTGTCTCCGTGATCAAGAAATCAGTGAACTGATCCCAAAAGTGGGACCACGAGCAAAATTCAAGGAGAAACTTATGTCATTAAAGGTAAAGGTAATGTTGTGCTCAATAAAGATGCTCTTACAGGGACAGGAGCATAAACATTGATATTAAAATCTTTGCAACAAATAATAAGACATTTATTATACTAATATGTTTTCAATGTCTGTAAAATTTTAGAAAACCTTCCCCATTCAGAATAACTTTTATCTGTGTCAGCAGGAGCAGGAAGAAACGGCAGATTCTGCTGAGGTACAGTGAATTTCACAGGCATATAATCATCTTCTTTCTAATTACAATATGTACTGAGGACATATAAGTGGACAGTGGATAGAGAACATACTATAAATATAAATTTCAATGTATGAATTTTAAAGATACAGTATATGTAGAGCTGTGTTACAGGTGAATATCATTTCCAGATCAAATACTCTTTTAAGAACCAAATATTTATGTTCATCCGCAGGTTCTACCATCTACAAGTGGAACAGGCGGTAAGGGCGCAGTTATTTTTTGTTTTTGTTTTTTTACATGTAGTGTTTGTACTGATATTTTCAAGGCACCTGCAACCACTTTCTTTTTTTCTTCTCTTCTACTGTATTTTTCTTCTACTGTATTTTTCTGTTTTTATTTTATTTTTTCTCTTCTACTGTTTTAAAAAGTCCAACAAGGAAAGAGAAAACTGGATCTTCAAGAGGAATCCAGCAAAGTTCCTTCACCAACTAGTAAACAACGAAGGTTATACCTAGGTATTTATATTTCTTTTTACAGCCTAATGAATATGAAGCCCCAAAGTGTATAAAATAAATTAATAGGACATTATGATATAACTGTTAAATAAATATGCACAATGCACATTATTTAAATACATGTACACAATTTTATTATATGATCATGAATTTGTAAAATAATACAACACATTATTTTATTATGCCCATTTCCACTATGAGTTCCACTACAAAGTTTATTGCAAGCCCTCCTTTTTTAATTTCAGCAGTTTTTATTTCAAAATGTCATTTTTCCAGTGTTTCTTTTTTTATTTCACAATGTCCTTTTTTTCTGTTGGAATGAATCTGTCAATTCAGGTCAAAAGGGCCTTTCATTGTCAACTGTCAATGAATCAAATGTTTAAATTTCCTGCTGAAGCTCATCATTTTAGCACCTTATGGCAAAAACATCCAAGATATAGTGGTAAGCTAACATGTTTGGTGTATCCTCTAGCACATAACTAGTCCCGCCCTCTTGGCCTTGATTGACAGATTAAGTCATTCTCCTGAAAAAAAAAAAAAACAACTGGAGATGGTTTAATGAATTTGATAATGCACTTATGCTTGTTTTTATGCCTAGCTTAACCTATTCAACAATGCCGTTTTTGGTAAAAGTGACTAATATATTGATGTGTATATGGTATTTAATTTTAAACACTTTGGGGCTCCATAAATGTGGAATCTAAAACATGTATATTTTTAAATTTCCTTGCACTTTACTTGGCCTAAGTAAAGGTTTTATCATCTGGCTGGTCTCCGTTAAAGGTTTATAAGAACACCTCAAACATTTAACATTAAAACAGGACAGACTTTAGTTTAACATGACTGTGATCAAACTATTTTCAAAATCCAACACAAAATAGAACCGAATGAAACGGTAATAAGCACAACTCATGAGATATGCAAGGCAAGGCTTACACAAACTACCATTCACGAACATCAACTAATGCTTCATCAAATAACAAAGGAGAACAGGAAGTATTTATATGAAGCAGAACAACAGGTGATTGAAAATAGGTGAGAGCGATTACAATGATTAATAAGTAAAGCTGCCGGGGATCAGTGCAGGGGAAAAAGTAAGGATCCTTACAAAGAGGAATCATATCAGTTTTTAGTTATTTCAGTGACCATTGTGACTTTTTCTTTCTTTAAGGAAGGGTACCAACATTTTTTGTCTACGTCTGTAAATGCCCAAATTGACTTATAAGATAAAATACCTATAAAGCTTTAATTTCTATTCATTCTTTTTTGTGTATCACAACACCTCATTGTGCATTTGGGATACATTGGTTCATGATTCCTGCTCAACTGTTCTTCTGTCAGAAAACAACATGCTGTTTGATGTAAAGTACATCATGAGATATGTCTATGAGGAGCTAAGTAAAGAAGAGAAAACAAGGCTCAATGAATTCTTGAAGTAAGTGTTAAGTTTTCCATATTCCTTATTCTTTGTTGTATCTGCCTGGTTCTGCTCCTGACCAGGGGCTGGTTTCACTAAAAGACCTTGGACTGGTCTGTGTTGTTGAGTCTTAACTTGTTCTTAGATTTCACAAAAATACATATTGACTTATTTGATTGATAAGATTGATAACTAGATGTTTCTTTCCAAAATGCATCTTCCTCTATGAGGAGTCAGTAGTCATTCTACTGTTAATATAAAACTATTCATTAACATCGACTTAAATTATGCTTGTGAGCGGACCAGTCAAACAAAGACATCTTTTTGATTTTGGCACTTTTTTTATCATTTGTATATTTTCCTGCTATTAACATCTTTGTGACAGAACTTTGAGCTTTATGATTGAATGTTCCTTTCTTTTTAAAATGCATCTTGCTCTATGACTGGTCTCTTATATCTGTAGACATTTAAAATATGCCTGTGAGCAGCTTTTTCACACAAAGACTTTTTCCTGATTTTTGTATATTTTCCAAATGAATCATTTAACCCAGATTTAAACTCTTTGTGCAACAGGATTAAAATCAGTGAGTTGGAGACAGACAAGAGGGAGCTGGTTGGTGTCTTTGGTAAAACTGGGGCTGGAAAGAGCTCTCTGATAAATGCCATCATTGGAGAGAAGAAGCTTTTGCCCTCTGGAAGTGTCAGTGCATGTACCTCAGTCATGATTAAAGTGGAGGCTAATGTGCGCAGCTCAAAGTATGAGGCAGAGATTGAGTTCATGACAAGAGAGGTAAAATGAGCTAAATATGTTTATGATGACTTGATGCTGGTTGAAAAGTTATGATGTAGCTGCAGAAATACAGTTGCCGGTGTACTCTACATCTTACTGAGTTAAACTTTTCTCCTTTTTGATTCTCAGGAGTGGAAAGATGAGTTATGGTCCATGAGTCAATATATTGGGGATAATACAGATCAGGAAAGGGACAAAGATGATGATTATCATGACATTGTGGAAAAGCTGTCAGCTTTGTATGGAGAAGAGTGGGAAAACAAATCCACAGAAAACTTGATGGACAAGAAATATTTCAGAGAAATTCCAGAGTTTCTCATTTCCAATAAGAAGATTTTGACATGTGAAACAGTAAGTAACTTTTTTAAAAAGCTTACTTGTCATTTATAAATATAATATATTATTACCTAAGCATTACCTATGTCTAGAATATATGCTATTAATTTTCAGTTATTGAGGTTTTCAACTGAGCCATTCCTGTTTGGTTAGTTACAACAGTTCATTTATACAAACTGACAATCACTTTGAATTCTCCTATAATAAAATGTTTTCCAACCCCTTAATTATACTTTATTATTCATTGCAGGCTATAGAGCTATCTACAGAATTTATCAAATACACAAGAGGTAACTCCAAAGACGGAGCAGACAAAGACATTAAGAGGTGGTATTGGCCACTAGTGAAGTGTGTGACTGTCAGGGTGCCTCAGAATGATCTTCTCCAGCATGTCACACTTGTGGACCTTCCTGGAAATGGGGACCGTAACAAGAGCAGAGACAGGATGTGGAAAGAGGTAATTTATTCACATGCATGGCTCTGTTTGTTGTGTATTATAGTTGTATTGTTATCTGGAAACTAACACAATGTTATTACAAACCACTGATAATTATTAACCCATAAGTAACGTGCTGATATGTTCAATTAGCTTGTTGGAAGTTGCTCTACAGTGTGGATTGTGACAGAAATGAATCGAGCAACATCAGAGAAAGAAGCCTGGGACATCCTGGAAAATGCCAGCAGCCTCATGGGAAATGGTGGCGAGTGTCAGCACATTCACTTTATCTGCACCAAGACTGATGTTATTGAAGATCTGGATGATCAGTAAGTATTTGAAGATGTCAAATGTACATAGTAAAGATCTAGATAAGACACTGACACAACCCACCTACAATTCATTAAAACTGCAGAAGTCGCCTGCAAATTATCCAATTTCTAGACAACACTGACCACAACTCTTCCTATAATTTCATGGAAAATGTCATATGCAGATGTAAATTCATAGGGAAGTGTGGTAGAGTGTAATTTTGTGCCTGCATTTAAAACAGCACCAGTTCCAGCACTAAGTACGAGTACATTTGAACAGTTTATCAAGATAATTGACAGCTAGTTATTTTCTAACACAGAGACTCTTCTGAAATTGTTGTGTGCATTTAGGCTGTTTCATTGTCTTCTGGCTCTTTATGTAGCTAATCCCAGGCTGACACCATGATCATGTTTTTGTTGGGGCCATTCCATCCACTGCACCCAGGCTTTGACTTTCACTTTGTAAAATTAGATATGTCTTCCCTGGCTGGCACTGTGTGATGGAAACATGTAAATAACTAAAGTGCTATAAATGAAACATGTTGTACTTTTCAGTATGGGTTTCATAAAAGGTTTTTTTGGCTTTTATTATGAGAAGAATGTGCAAAAAATGTTGGAATGAATTTCATTTTCAGAGCTACATGTGTGAGCTGCCACTTGACACAAATCTTTTCTTGTAGATCAGCAGCTGAAGTTCGCGCTCGCATACTTAGAAGAAACATAGGACTCAAGGAAGGAATGATCAAAGAATTCAACAAACTGAACAAGGTTAAGGTGAGTTATCAGGAATAACAGAAACTATAACACAAAGACTTTGTGTAACTGTAAGTCTTACCTTAACACTGACTCTTTTTTGTCCAGAAACAATTCAGTGATGGATGTTTCAAAGTGTTCACAGTGAGCTCCTATGAGTTTCTGAAAAAAAAATGTCTAGAGAAAGATGACACTGGTAGGTGAAGTCTCCATAACAGAAAGTATCTACCTGAAATACATAATTAGTTTTAACAACAGTTTAACAATAATGACTAATTTGATCATGATATTTAAGTATGTAATGTACGAAACTGCACTTTTTTACAGAAATACCCAAACTTCAGGATTTTCTGCAAAATCTCAATGACTGTCACTCAGAGACAATAAACTATGTGTCTGGAGCTCATGGGATTCTCTCTTTGATGCAGGGGACTAAAAGTCAGCTGGTGGTAAAATTAAGTTTTTACACCACTTTTAATGTCTTTAATTGTTTGAACTATCATTAATATTCACAGAAAACTACACTCAAGTGGAAAATATGAGGGAATTTAAATTTCCAATAGTGAATAGTGAAATAGTCCAAATTTCTTGTGACTATTATGTGCATTTTGATTTCCATAATTTAGTTTACTTTAAAGAGGGCACATAACTGCATTTATTAGAGCAGGGCTCCTCAATTTTCAAATTTGAATCAGGACCATGTGTCAGTGACTTGTCAATCTGGACACAGCCTACACTTTGTATGGGGAATGTAATAATACAGTATGTTTCCTATTTTGAAAAATGTGAAAATGTTTTATATTTATAAATAATGTTAATTTTTAGTATATAGAGTATTTGGAGATTGTTAAAGCAATTCTGGACTGAGGTTAAAGCTAAGCATAATTGTTTCCTTGTTCGATATCACTGTCATGGATGGTAATGATGAGCCAGTGCGCACATGTTTAAACATTTAAAGTCAACAGGCATTCACATTTTGTCCTATGGGCATAAGAAAACAAGATTTTGGTAACATCCGTCAGTGTACATTTTCAAAGATGATTAAATAGAGAAATCAGTATTAATTTTGCCCTAATCGCACAAACCCCTGTTGCAGTTGTGAAGAGTGGAAATGTTGAACATTATTAAGACACAAAGCAAAAGGGAAAGAATAATAATGAAGCCATAAAAGCACACCCAAGCCAAGACTGACTCCATGGGTCTCAAATGGCTGCTTATAAATATTTAGCCCCATCCCACAGATCATCACAAGATCATAAATACCTGTGCAAAACTCGCCCTATTTATTAGAGCAGGTAGGCTGTTTCACCCATCAAACAGGTGAACAGGAAACTGCAGTAAGTCTGTATGTGTGTGTGAAATGTAGTGTGACTGACTACAGAAACAGGTTGGGAAAAAGAGAGTGTGAGCCGCCAGCAGTTTGTTAATCTGCTGTAAAATTAATGTAGTGGAGTAACAGTAGAATATGTTCTTTTGAAAAAAAACTAGTGCAGTCTAGTCAGTCACAACGACATTGATCCCAGGGGGGAGGTGAATATTGCAAGGCCTTGAGAAGCTTGTCACATGGGCAAGGTGACATGGGCTTAAGCTCACCAAGTCACCTATGTCACCTTAAAGTTACATTTGTTTAATAAAATTAATTTGCTTATTGCACGTTTTTCTGGAACTTTGACCTTAAATATAAATGGACCTTTGAATATTACGCTTGAGTAACCCTGTATAGAAGGTGGTCTCTTTATATCAGAACATCATAACAGAATTTCAGAAGGAAACAAATTGACTTGAAAGAAGCTCAGTCAGTTAATGTTTACTGTGTAGTTTCATTACCATAAATACTAAATGTGTTGTTTTTGATTCCAGGCTGACAAAAAAGCAGCTGTGTGCAGACAGCTTGAAGGAAAAATAAGGAATGAACTTGATGAAGTGAGAAAATCCATGGAAGAGGCTAATAAGACTTTTGAAAAATGCCTCACTGAAGGGGTTGAAAAATCAAAACGTTCATGTGAAGGAAATTTAAGGTCCATCATATATCCTGTATGTAATTGAACAATAATTTGATTAAAGCAGCTGATTTTGCACCATGATTGAGTATACAGTATATTTCAAAATAACTTTTCTGTTGTATCTCAGAGAAAATCAGGTAGCAGTTTTCACAAGACATTGAAGTGTATTGTTGAGAACAATGGCATCTATAAACCAAAAAAAGGGAAACCAATTAACCTCAACATGAAGTTATCATCACACTTGACTGACAGCATTGATGAGGAATTCAGGAAGACCTTCCCGTAAGAAATTACTTAATTAGACATAAAACACTTCTGGCTCGTTTTCTGAACTCTGGAAAATGTCATTACATTTTACTGTCTAACGTCAAAATAATACATGTATAGAAAATACATTATTAAAATACAAACCTGCCAGTGCTACATTTATGAAACAGAAATGAAGGAAAATCTGGACCGTACCATGGAGTCATCAATAAGTTTTCACTTGGTACAGAGGAGCTGATTCAGCAGAACAAAGATGTTGAACTGCAGCTGATGTTTCTCAAGACAGAGGTAAAAAATGAGAATAGAAACATCCTTTTCATTCATGTATTGTCAGTGAGACTTCAGCAGAATGAGATTAAAATATACATGTACAGCACTGTGCAAATGTTTCAGGCACTGTAGATGTTTAGATTCCTATGACACAAAAGCCTACCCTCAAGGAGGCATCCTAAATTAATTCTGCAGCATGATAATGACTCCAGACACACAACTAGTCACAAACTACTATGTTAAGAGACAAGAACAACAAAGATCCTTTTAGCAGATAACATCAGTCTGGGATTACATGAAGAGACAGAAGCAACAGAGAGGCTTAAGCTTAGAACAGAACTGTAGCAAGTTCTCAGAGATTTGTGGAACAACCAACCTGACAAGTAAATAGAAAAAAAGTGTGTGTCCCTCCAGGAGAATTGGTGATGTTTAAAATACTGATTTCATTCAGGTTTTTGTGTTTGTCTGCACTTTCACTGCTTAAAACATTTGCACAGTACTACAGTATATATCACACTGTTGATATAGTCATAAACAGTGTAGAGTAAGTTCTGACATTGAAAATTTAATTGTTATTGGTAATAACTTGATCTATGTAAAATATTCATCAATACTTAAATTTGTCTCTAAGGAAGAAAAACTTCAGACAAAACTCAACAGAACCATCCGGAAGCGCAAGAAAACGATCTACAACAGTCTGACAGACACAATCGAAGAATCCATGGAGAAATGCTATGAAAGTACAAAAGAAGACCCTGACATACACAAGCTGATGCTATAATAATACACATTTATTATAATTGGACAGAAAGTCTAAGTTTGACAATTTTGTGTTTTATTGTAGAAGCAGCAGCTTTTAGAGGAGAGGGCACACTGGGCAACATGAGGGAAACTCTTGAGAGTCACGTGCGTGACAAGAAGCACTGGATGTTTGAGAGCGCTAAAGATGTTATGTTGGACAAACTGAATATGCTGAAGGTTTGTCACACTTTAAAATATAAAGTAGCGGTCTAAAAATTTGTTATAATACACATTTTTCCTTATCCAGGATAATAGGTCAACATTATAAATCTTTCTACTTCTTAAAGTCCTAAAGGCTTTGACACAAATGTGCAGTTAGGAATAAACAAAACACAATTATTTGTAGCCACTGATCATTTTATCAGCCCAGTCTGAGAAACCTTTTGTACACACATTTAAACAGTTAAAATCTATGATTCAGTAAATACTGAACACAACATTTGGCTGTTTGAGCAATAAATGATAAAGATTCTGATGCTGTTTAGGAGGAAATCCTGCAAAGACTGAAGAAAACCCTGATGGAATCAATGGAGCTGTCACTCAGGACAGATGATTACTCAATCCCAGGTAAAGAGATCAAATCTAAATTAAAGCAGTTATGTGGATCATTAAGAAACTGTGTAAACTGTTATTTTAAACTATATGCTATTGTTTACATTTTAGATGTGTCAAGAGAACTAGAGATGGTGAAGACCCATTACCATGAACTGATAAACAGTCAAGATCAATAAATGTCAGTAACTGGGTGAAACCTGTGTTAAATGTCTATGTAATAAATGTAAAGGCCTTTATTATAAGCTGAATGACAATTATTATCCAAACCAATCATTCAAACATATGATTTTATGTTTCAGTGTGATTTTGTGTTCCTCATGTATATAAGACAAATACTCAGTAATGGTTGATGTGACAGTCCTTCTGTTTGTCATCATGTTTGAATGTTTATCTCTGGTGGATGTTCCAGGTTGGCTGAGTAGAGAGAAACAGCAGGAATTACCCACTAAATGTTTTCTATTACTTTACTTTTTAGTTATTACATGTACACAGACTATAGATTTTCTTTGCCTTTAATTGATTATAGTTCAGAAACAGAGAGAATATGTGAGGTCCAAAAACCAGGAACATTCTGGTTTACAAAGGGGCCTCAGAGGTTTTTTGCTTTTAATGCTTTAACCACCTATGGTCATGAGCTCTGGGTCATGACCGAAAGGACAAGATCGCAGATACAAGCGGCTGAAATGAGCTTCCTCTGCAGGGTGGCCAGGCGCTCCCTTAGAGATAGGGTGAGGAGCTCGGTCACCCGGGAGGAGCTCGGAGTAGAGCCGCTGCTCCTCCACATCGAGAGGAGTCAGTTGAGGTGGCTCGGGCATCTGTTTCGGATGCCTCCTGGGCGCCTCCCTAGGGAGGTGTTCCGGGCATGTCCCACCAGGAGGAGGCCCCGGGGAAGACCCAGGACACCCTGGAGGGACTATGTCTCCCGGCTGGCCTGGGAACGCCTCGATGTCCCCCCGGAAGAGCTGGAGGAAGTGTCCAGGGAGAAGGAAGTCTGGGTATCCCTGATTCGGCTACTGCCCCGCAACCCGGCCCCGGATAAGCGGAAGAAGAAGGATGGATGGATGCTTTAACCATTCTTAAAATGTTTTTCATGTTTTATTAAATATGATTTTCTAGTGGATAGGACACTGATTTAGCTGATTTTATTGATGTGTAAATTGAAGCTTGGGCCCTAAGTGCAGAACATACTGTAGGTTGAATTTGACATAGTTTTTATGAATTTTTAATTAGTTAATGTTAAAAGCAAATGAAAAAATAAATGTCAGGGCATGTCAAAACTTGTCCAGAGCCCCAAAACACCCTTAGACCCCAGAGTGTTAAACATTAGTCTTAGGACAAAACCTTTACTGCAAAGTTATGGCTTCTGTGTGTGGATAAGGGAAAAAATCTTTCTTATTCATTTCTTGTCAATTCAGTTGTCTTTATGATATTTTGTCTGTTCTTCCTGAAAATACCATATGTAGTTTCATTTATTCGTCATTAATGATGTTGAAATTGTTTGAAAAGATTTTGTTTATTTTGTTTATGCTATATTTTATGAGTTAATTGTTTCAGATTACATTACATTCAGAGGTCTGATAAGGGAATCCCTATGAAAATGGTTGTGCAAGGTTTGCTGTGTTTTATTTGTCTTGGTTATTTTTTAACATTTACTTGCCTTTAGCTGTGAGTAGAGGAAAATTATAATATCTATCTATCTATATACACACACACACACGAGGTAAAAGATTTGTACAGGACCCAAGTGCAGGCAACAAACGTGTTTCATTAAGTCTCAGACAGGAACGGGTACCGGTAACTCATAATCTCCAGGATGATAACGTGGGAAACTCAGCTACTCAGCTAACACAGCAAACACACTAACTCCATCTAACTCAGACCACAAACTAAATTCAATACTCTGGCATGGAGCAGGACAGGTATATAAACAAGGGGAACAACTTCTGCTGGTCTATAAAGGTCATTATAGATAAAATATTGTTAAAATGAATGAAGAATAAAAACATATAAATGATGAAATAACACCAATGTTTGAAGGTTATTCATAGACTTTAGTTCAGCAGTTAACACCATCATTCCTCCATATCTGATTGGAAAACTGACCCTGGCCGGCCTGAATGGGTCCCTCTGCATCTAGATCCTACCTGAGAGACCTTGGTCAGGGCACTGGAGCCCCACAAGGTTTGGTGCTCAATCCACTGCTGTTTACACACTTACTCTTTACACACCGACTGTGTTGCAATGCCCAGCTCAAACCACATTATCAGTACATAGTGATCACTTTCTGCTTAACATTGACGATTCCTCTGCAGAGATTATGAAGAATGCCAAATTCCTTGGTCTTCACCTGGTCCTTCAACATCAACTGCACTGTAAAGGAAGCTCAGCAATGGCTTTAATTCCTGAGGAAGCTGGGGAAAGCTGATCTCATTCCACCCATCCTCACCACATTTTACAGAGCAAGTATTTAAAGTTGTTCACTCCAGTCCCATCCTACTAAAAGAACTGAAAGAGTCAGGCCCTTGACCTGTCCAGGGTGAACCCCTGCCTACTGTTTTTTCACTTTATATACTCTAGTAGGGTATTGTGTTGTCTTATTGTTCTGGTGCTTGATGTCTTGTGGGAACATTAATTAATTTCACTGTGTACTATACTGTATGTAACTGAGATGACAGTAATAATCACATAATGTGACTTGATGCCTCAGTTTTGACTCCTTTAGGTGCTCACAGTCTTGTTACACACAGAGTAGTTCATACTGTTTTCATCTCCTGAAATAAGTCCACACAGCTCCTCCACCATTACTTTGCTCCTCTCTACTTATTTTCTACAGGTATGACAGAAACTAATTTTTCTAACATTAACTGGGTTATGAGTCGACTGTCAATGTTTTGCTAGTGTTTGTAATAAGTTGGAGAAAGTTGGAGAAAGTTGTGTAACACTGTAAATTCCGTTTTGGGAGTGTTTGCTGAGTAAATGTAACTTTAGTCAACAGAACCAACCAACGGTTAAGAAAAGCAGTTTTTAAGTGGTTGTGATTGTAAATATAGTCCTGTAACATGTGAGTTTAGAGTGTTAACCAGCCAGTCACAACTTGGGTGGTAGGAGAAAGAGGCGCCAGATGTCATTACCTGACTTCCGGTGTCACCTGGCAATGTCATCGTTTTGTATCTCCCATTTCATGTGTGTGTGTGTGGTCATGTGGCAATTTTATAGGAGTGGTACCTGAGTGTCACATACAGTTGTGGTGTTAGTACATTTTCCTAAATGATATGCACACTTTTTTTTCTGTCTTGTTGCTAGGTGTGTCTGTTGCTAGGTGACCACACATTAGAATCAAATTTGCTCCTGCACCACCTGTGTTTGCATTTTATTTTGCATTTCACCATCCACAGTTCAGTCTGTGGTGCACATGTAGAACTTCAACAAAGACTAATTTTAACAACTCATTTTATGAACAATTACAAAAATGTAAACACTTATTGTATTTACATATTGATGAGTCTTTTTGGTCATTCTGGTATTTTTTAAATGCTATATGAAACATTTTGTTAAAACGTTTTTACAGTAGAAGAAAGCAGTTTAATTTATTATGTTTACACGACTGTGTGCTTTACTTTCATTTTGGGGTATTGGATTGCTGAGCAGTTTTAGTACTGAAGAGCTACTGTACATCTGTAACTATGTACAAATGTACAACCCATATAAATTAGTAGTTATAATTTATATTATTCATAAGCTTCTATTCTTGGTGAACCTCATCTTTGAGCAGAGAAAAGAGGAGGCTGGTTGAGAGGTGGAGATACCTGGACTCCGAAGGGAACATTGTTTCATTTCACTGTGTACTGCACCAACTGTATGTAACTTAAATGACAGTAATAACCACAGATTGATGTGACTTGGTCTGATGGTCTGAACCTCCTCTATGGGCAAACAAGAGAGCCCAGAATATAATATAAAGCGCTCAAAATGTCAAGCACCTGAAGAGTTTGTGCTCCAAAGAGAACCAGACAAATTGTAAATACACTAACTTTATAATACTAACAACTAACTATATTGTTGATTCGCTAAACAAAATACAAGAATTTAATTATCATTTATCATAACTGCCTCATAAATGTTGTTGATTGATTACATTGATTATTTGCCTTCCAGTTGATGTTGTTGTTTGCTTTGACTGTTGTTTTGATGTTTTCTATGACTTTACTTTTTAGTAATTACTTACAGATTTTATGCCGTTGATTGATTATAGTCCAGAAACGAGAGAATATGTGAGGAGAGAGGATGCAAAGGTCCCAAAACCAGGAACATTATGGTTTACATAGTACAGGTCTTAGCCACCAGGCCACTATGAGGCCTCAGAGGATTTGTGTTTTTAATCATTTTTAAAAAATATTTTCTATTCATGTTTCTTGGTCTGTTTTCAGTGGGTTTCATGAATTTATTTTGGTTTGTCATTAGATAGACTGCAGTTTTGATGATTTTACTGATGTGTAGATTAAAGCTTGAGCATTGATTACAATACATACTCTGGGTTGCATTTGACATAGACTTGCTGAATTTTGAAGAATGTTGTTTAGTTAATGATGAGCAGAAAATTTTGTTTTAGATGTTTTAAACTGTTATTGCAAAGTAATGACTATTATGTGTAGATGAGGAAAAAATGTCTTTCTTCTTCAGTTATTCCTTATATTGTATTTATCTAGTGTGTTTTTTGTCACCAATGAAAATGAAATGGTTTGTTGTTATATTTTGCTATAAGCATTAATTCTTTACATTACATTCAGACCGTAAAATAGTATGTCTATGATGCTGTTTTTTGTGTTGTCTATAGAGAACCCATTTCATATAATACAATGGTTTGAAAACAGTCAGTGGATTATAGAATCTGTTTTTCTGCAGAAGAAATACATTTAATACCTTTGCTCACATTGAATTGTGAATACATTTTTACTTTATGGTGTCCATAGTTTTTTTCTAATAATATCTGTACTTTCACTTAAACACAGTTGATGTGTCTTGTAACCAGGTATGTCTGTTTTTAGGTGTGTCTTGTTGCTAGGTGACCATCAAATATCAGATCTTTGTACAGTGAACAGGTAATTTGCTCCTGCACCACCTGTGTTTGCATTTTATTTAGCATTTCACCATCCACAGTTCAGTCTGTGGTACACATGTAGAACTTCAACGAATTATTTCTATGAGACTTTACAAAAATATAAACAGATAACATGAAGTATGTACATACTGATGAGTCATTAATTTAAAAATTCAATGTTACATGCATTTTGTTAAATTGTCACCAATATAGCAATTTTACATATTCTTCCTGATACCAGTTCTCTAAGGCTACAACCAGCAGCCACTTATGTTAGATTAAAACAAAAACTGGAGACAGTGGGACCTGAGTAGAATAAACATTTTAAAGCACTTTTTTACGAGCACTGTTGAATAATGAGACATTCTGAAATGTAGGCTGAATTAATTTAGTAATTTAATCATGTTCTATATATGAGGTAACAGAAAACCACATAGCAAGTACTGTTCTCCTTTTTGGACCTATGGATTTTTTGGCTTGTGATACAGTAGCATATCCACCACACCAATGCAGCTAGTTTCATTTTCATTTTGGAGCACTGCAATGCTGAAGAGCTCCATTTCTGAACAGCTCAGCTCCATAGGTTTCAATGCCATGTATTTCCACAATTAAACTGACTAAACCTCTGCTTTGGGCAGAAAAATGAGTAGGCTGCTGAGAGGTAGAGACACCTGGGGTCATGGGGAATGTACGTTTAGAGCTGACGATAATAACCAGTTGACGTGAATTTGCTTGATCTTGACCGTGGGCAAAGAGAGTATCGTCTAGAGGTGGAGCCAGTATAAAAGAGGGAACTCAAAACAGGTCAAACAGCACAAGAGTTATGTTTGTGCTTTAAAGAGGATCAGACAAATTGTAAGTGCACTGACTTTATTATATTTACAATTAAATATATTGTTACAGTGAATTAAACAGTAAGATACAGTAATATTTAGAGATTTATGATGCTGGTTTTTCTGTGATGAGAACCAATCAATAAAATGCCACCATTAGGTGAAACCAGTCTGGACTGCAGACTGCAGAGTCTGATTTGCTGCAAGATAAATACTTACATTTTTTTTTTTTTATATAATTATGTAGTATTTTGAATGAATTTTTTACCTTGTGGCGATGATACTTTTTAATAATGATGTGTTTCTGTCTTAAACTCTGCAGGGTGTCTGTTGCTAGGTGTGTCTGTTACCAGGTGTCCACACATTTGAATCAAACATCAGATCTTTGTAACGTACCAAACATTTTAAATTTTATTGTAATGTGAAATAGAGGATACTTAAAATAAACGTAAAACTGAAAACTGTATACTATACAGTGTAAAGATACAGATTTTGCATTATAAAACAATTTATCTTTTTTTTTCAGTGACCAGGGCTGAGAGAAACCAGAGAGAAAAAAAGAAAAGTGTTTGTCTATAAATTGTGAAATGTCCTACAGCATGAAAGTTACAAGATTTATCTTTGTGTTTTAACTATGGATTTGGAAGTGAAAGTGGAAATCCATATTCAGGATATTTATGAATATTTCTAACATAAATATTAAGCCATGGTCAGCTTGTACCATCAATGAAAATTAAAACCTACTCAGCAAATCTGATTCACAACTACATTGTAAATGTTCGGATAGTGTTTTTATTAAGCAGTTGGTTCTCCAGGTGTCTTTATTAGTTCACTGCACTTTATTTTATAACTTATAACTGTGAAGTGTTGTTGATGGATTACAATGATTATTTCTGTCTGTGTAGATTCTCAGTTGTCCAGGGAAAGTTATCTAGAGGTTGAGTCACGGCAACTGGACTTTCAGTTCTTTAAAGATGAAACGTTTCGTCACCCAATGATCATTTCTCTACCTTCCAGTTGCTGTTGGACATGGATGAGTTTGTTCGTAACAAGTTAACTGAATGGGGCCTCAGCCAGTGGATAGAAAAATTTAAAGGTAAATTATCATCATTCTTCACTGTTGGTATAAATGATCACCAATATTGCTCTAACGTTACTGAAACCCCTAAACAAGACTAACATTTGCAGTTCTAACCTATTCTTTGCAATTCACAGACTTAAGAGAGAGAGGAGTTGAAGAATCCTGACAATTAGTGTGTGTTTTCACAGTATAGAAAAGCCCTTGCAGTAAGATGTGTGTGCATTGCATCCAGCTATTCCTGCCTTTCAGCTTCTCACTGCTGAATAAACCTGATCCAGGTATTCAGTAGTGGGTAGGGAAGGGTTAATTAAAGAACAAGTATGGCAGAGCTCTATAAGACCAGGGTTGGCTGCAGCTGTGACACACAATTAGAAGGAACATATTAATTTAATATTATAATATTAATTCATAGTCACATCTATTCTGTGGCTTCTATGGGCTATTAAAATATAATCTCAGTATAGGTGGAATTGAAATTATGACAGAAAACACTGTTGACATACAATAAATATGCACTAAATTCATAAAATTGCTTTATTACTGTAGGACTGTGAACCTGTAATGCTCTTGAAAATACTTATTCCCATTATGAAATAGATAGGGTATTCATTTGAATTTAACACTATATTGAATGAGTAAGTTTGAACTGAATATGTTTTAATTACAGATCAACAAATTGACAAGAAAAGACTTTACTGTCTGACTCACTGTCTTTCTGATGAAGATCTCAAAGAACTGATCCCATTAGTGGGACCACGGGCAGAATTCAGGGAAAAACTGAAACTTTTAAAGGTAATGTTCTGCTCTATAAGGATGCTCTTACAGGTGCAGGATCATGAATATGTTAAAATGACATTTTTATGCTCACATAAGTTAAATTAAGTTTCATCTGTATGTGGTATTAGGAGTAACATTCAATAATAATAAATATAATAATATTTTTAGTCTTTGCTCAAACTTTTAGAAAACCTTACACATAATAAAATACTTTTATCTGTGTCAGCAGGAGCAGGAAGAAGCAGAGAATTCTGCTCAGGTAAGGGTAATAGTGGGTTTCACAGACATGTAGTTTCTTTATGTATATATATATATTGTGGACATACAGTATAAGTGGACTCCACTTCTCAGGCGTTGCCTTGCTCATCTATGATTGGAGGGGAACATACTGTAAATATTAATTTTGCAGTATAAATTGTAAACTGTGTGTTCCAGCCATAGAGCTGTGTTACAAGTTTCATGATCAGAAACTGTTTTAAGAGTCCAATATTTATGTTCATCCTCAGGTTTTACCATCTACCAGTGCAATAAGTGCTAAGGGTGAGATACACAGTAACTTGTATTACATGTAGTGTTCATTGATGTTTTTAAGAGTAATTTTTGCTTTGGGAAAACAATTATATTTCGTGTACTGAGTTGTAAGATTGAGAGACATGCAGCTAATTTCCTTTTGATTTAATTTTTGATGTATAAAAAATAATAAGGAAAGAGAAAGGTGGATCATCAGGATGTGTCCAGCAAATGTCAGTCACCACCAAGTAAACGACAACAATTAAGCCCAGGTATTTATATTTCTTTCTAAACAATTGCGAACTACAACCAAACATATGTCCAAAACTTCTTTCTAAATAAAAATTGTATTGTATTTTATTTGTCTACCGAAAATACTCCAATTAACTGTCTGGTCTTTAAAAGTTCAGTCAAAATTAGACATGTCATACTGTATGTTATATGTCATAATAGTATAGTGGGAATCCATAGCAGCAATATGAATGTCTAAATTGGCTTAATATACATTGGTTCATGATTCCTGCTGAGTAATTTTTCCTCTGACAGAAAACACCATTCTATCTGATGTGAAAAAGATCATGGAGAAAGTCAGTCAGAGGCTGCCTAAAGAAAAGGCCACAAAGCTCAATGAATTCCTGAAGTAAGTGTTAAATTTTCCATATTCCTTATTCTTTGTTGTACTTGTCTGATACTGCTCCTGACCAGGGGCTGGTTTCAACAAGAGACCTTAGACTGGCTGTGCTAAGTCAGTCTTAACTTGTTCTTAGAGTAGTCCAATAGAAGTTAGACCATTTCACCAAAACACGGTATATACTTACTTATTTGATGATGATGATTTTCTGTGCCTTGATTTACTGCTTCTGTGATA
This sequence comes from Mastacembelus armatus, assembly GCF_900324485.2. NCBI lineage: Eukaryota > Metazoa > Chordata > Actinopteri > Synbranchiformes > Mastacembelidae > Mastacembelus > Mastacembelus armatus. The sequence goes on from NC_046640.1 coordinate 15,850,524, forward strand.
TACTTCTGATCTTGAATTCATAGCAAATTGGTTATTTTTTACTGCACTATATTTGGGTTTCTGATCTTCTATTTATCTTCATGGTAGACTTGTAATGAAGATCCAGATTCAGCATTTAAAACAAAATTTTGAAAACAAATAAAGCAAAAACTGTAATATCATCTTTACAAATCATCAACTTTTATATGTAAATTTGGCTGGGCTGACAAGGATATATTTACTGTACCTATACAGCTATCCAATTATATATCACCCTATCTCATATTTAAATTCTGCTAATAATAATAATTAATGAATAAGTTAATGAAACTTGGAAATATGATAGTCTGAGTCAAGATTCAAGTGTTTTTCAAGTGAGTCAAGTGTTTTTCTTCTTAGGGCATGAAAAAAATTCATTTAAATTTTTTTTCAAAAATCTGATTTTTTCAGAAAGTTACAGATATGTCGAATCTAGTGGACTACATGCGCCTGAGCAATCAAGATAAAATAGTTTGAACTTATTGTAAAAATTAATTAAATTGTGTTTTTATGGCAAGTCCGTGAACAATTATTTCTTTTTCTGATTCAAAGAAACATTTCAATATATTTCCATGAATTTTAACATTCGATTGCCTATTGTTTTTCATGGTATTACAAGGCAAATTTATTTGAATAGCACCATTTATACACTATGCAATTCAAAGTGCTTTACAAGGCATATAATTACATTAAAAGCATGGAAAAGAGTATTTAAAAACAAAGACATTTAAAATAAAATAAATTTAAATCAAATAAAGTAAATTAAAATAAAATGTAAAAGCACATTAAGAAAACAAGGATGAACAATTATTTGAAGGCAGCAGTTTTCAAACTGAACCACAATTTAAAAGTGAACTGATTAAATCTATAGATTTGTATTTGTATTTTCAGTTTCTCAGCACTGCAGTTTTAGGTCCTGCTGTTACCAGCTTTGTGACACATACAGTAGGCCCATACCTGGTGTTTCAATATTTCGTTCATCTTGCTTTATGAGTGTTCTCTGTATATCAGTCATTAGAGATATTGCTCATATAAAATATTCATTAGTTGCTTTAAATTATACTTGTGAGCACCTGTTCATAGAAAGACATTTTCTTGATTTTGACACTTTCTTTAACATTTGTATATTTTCCAAATGAATCATTTAACCCACATTTAAACTCTTTGTACAACAGGATTAAAATCAGGGAGTTGGAGACAGACAAGAGGGAGCTGGTTGGTGTCTTTGGTAAAACTGGGGCTGGAAAGAGCTCTCTGATAAATGCCATCATTGGAGAGAAGAAGCTTTTGCCCTCTGGAAGTGCCAGTGCATGTACCTCAGTCATGATTAAAGTAGAGGCTAATGTGCGCAGCTCAAAGTATGAGGCAGAGATTGAGTTCATGACAAGAGAGGTAAAATGAGCTAAATATGTTTATGATGACTTGATGCTGGTTGAAAAGTTATGATGTAGCTGCAGAAATACAGTTGCTGGTGTACTCTACATCTTACTGAGTTAAACTTTTCTCCTTTTTGATTCTCAGGAGTGGAAAGATGAGTTGTGGTCCATGAGTCAATATATTGGGGATAATACAGATCAGGAAAGGGACAAAGATGATGATTATCATGACATTGTGGAAAAGCTGTCAGCTTTGTATGGAGAAGAGTGGGAAAACAAATCCACAGAAAACTTGATGGACAAGAAATATTTCAGAGAAATTCCAGAGTTTCACATTTCCAATAAGAAGATTTTGACATGTGAAACAGTAAGTAACTTTTTTAAAAAGCTTACATGTCGTTTATATTATTACCTAAGCATTACCTATGTCTGGAATATATGCTATTAATTTTCAGTTATTGAGGTTTTTAACTGAGCCATTCCTGTTTGGTTAGTTACAACAGTTCATTTATACAAACTGACAATCACTTTGAATTCTCCTATAATAAAATGTTTTCCAACCCCTTAATTATACTTTATTATTCATTGCAGGCTGAAGAGCTATCTACAGAATTTATCAAATACACAAGAGGTAACTCCAAAGACGGAGCAGACAAAAACATTAAGAGGTGGTATTGGCCACTAGTGAAGTGTGTGACTGTCAGGGTGCCTCAGAATGATCTTCTCCAGCATGTCACACTTGTGGACCTTCCTGGAAATGGGGACCGTAACAAGAGTAGAGACAGGATGTGGAAAGAGGTAATTCATTCACATGCATGGCTCTGTTTGTTGTGTATTATAGTTGTATTGTTATCTGGAAACTAACACAATGTTATTACAAACCACTGATAATTATTAACCCATTAGTAACTTGCTGATATGTTCACTCAGCTTGTTGGAAGTTGCTCTACAGTGTGGATTGTGACAGAAATGAATCGCGCAACATCAGAGAAAGAAGCCTGGGACATCCTGGAAAATGCCAGCAGCCTCATGGGAAATGGTGGCGAGTGTCAGCACATTCACTTTATCTGCACCAAGACTGATGTTATTGACAATTTAGATGATCAGTAAGTATTTGAAGATGTCAAATGTACATAGTAAAGATCTAGATAAGACACTGACACAACCCACCTACAATTCATTAAAACTGCAGAAGTCGCCTGCAAATTATCCAATTTCTAGACAACACTGACCACAACTCTTCCTATAATTTCATGGAAAATGTCATATGCAGATGTAAATTCATAGGGAAGTGTGGTAGAGTGTAATTTTGTGCCTGCATTTAAAACAGCACCAGTTCCAGCACTAAGTACGAGTACATTTGTACAGTTTAATCAAGATAATTGACAGCTAGTTATTTTCTAACACAGAGACTCTTCTGAAATTGTTGTGTGCATTTAGGCTGTTTCATTGTCTTCTGGCTCTTTATGTAGCTTATCCCAGGCTGACACCATGATCATGTTTTTGTTGGGGCCATTCCATCCACTGCACCCAGGCTTTGACTTTCACTTTGTAAAATTAGATATGTCTTCCCTGGCTGGCACTGTGTGATGGAAACATGTAAATAACTAAAGTACACAGTGCTATAATGAAACATGTTGTACTTTTCAGTATGGGTTTCATAAAAGGTTTTTTGGCTTTTATCATGAGAAGAATGTGCAAAAAATGTTGGAATGAATTTCATTTTCAGAGCTACATGTGTGAGCTGCCACTTGACACAAATCTTTTCTTGTAGATCAGCAGCTGAAGTTCGCGCTCGCATACTTGACAGAAACATAGGACTCAAGGAAGAAATGATCAAAGAATTCAACAAACTGAACAAGGTTAAGGTGCGTTATCAGGAATAACAGAAACTATAACACAAAGACTTTGTGTAACTGTAAGTCTTACCTTAACACTGACTCTTTTTTGTCCAGAAACAATTCAGTGATGGATGTTTCAAAGTGTTCACAGTGAGCTCCTATGAGTTTCTGAAAAAAAAATGTCTAGAGAAAGATGACACTGGTAGGTGAAGTCTCCATAACAGAAACTATATACCTGAAATACATAATTAGTTTTAACAACAGTTTAACAATAATGACTAATTTGATCATGATATTTCAGTATGTAATGTACGAAACTGCACTTTTTTACAGAAATACCCAAACTTCAGGATTTTCTGCAAAATCTCAATGACTGTCACTCAGAGACAATAAACTATGTGTCTGGAGCTCATGGGATTCTCTCTTTGATGCAGGGGACTAAAAGTCAGCTGGTGGTAAAATGAAGTTTTTACACCACTTTTAATGTCTTTAATTGTTTGAACTAATCATCTATAACTATCATTAATATTCACTGAAAACTATACTGAAGTGGAAAATATGAAGAGGGAGTTAAATTTCCAATGTAATAGTGAAATAGTCCAAATTTCTTGTGACTATTATGTGCATTTTGATTTCCATAATTTAGTTTACTTTAAAGAGGGCACATAACTGCATTTATTAGAGCAGGGCTCCTCAATTTTCAAATTTGAATCAGGACCATGTGTCAATGGCTTGTCAATCTGGACACAGCCTACACCATGTATGAGGAATGTAATAATACAGTATGTTTCCTATTTTGAAAAATGTGAAAATAATGTTTTATATTTATAAATAATGTTAATTTTTAGTATATAGAGTATTTGGAGATTGTTAAAGCAATTCTGGACTGAGGTTAAAGCTAAGCATAATTGTTTCCTTGTTCGATATCACTGTCATGGATGGTAATGATGAGCCAGTGCACACATGTTTAAACATTTAAAGTCAACAGGCATTCACATTTTGTCCTATGAGCATAAGAAAACGAGATTTTGGTAACATCTGTCAGTGTACATTTTCAAAGATGATTAAATAGAGAAATCAGTATTAATTTTGCCCCAATCACACAAACCCCTGTTGCAGTTGTGAAGAGTGGAAATGTTGAACATTATTAAGACACAAAGCAAAATGGCAAGAATAATGAAGCCATAAAAGCACACCCAAGCTAAGACTGACTCCATGGGTCTCAAATGGCTGCTTATAAATATTTAGCCCCATCCCACAGATCATCACAAGATCATAAATACCTGTGCAAAACTCGCCCTATTTATTAGAGCAGGTAGGCTGTTTCACCCATCAAACAGGTGAACAGGAAACTGCAGTAAGTCTGTATGTGTGTGTGAAATGTAGTGTGACTGACTACAGAAACAGGTTGGGAAAAAGAGAGTGTGAGCCGCCAGCAGTTTGTTAATCTGCTGTAAAATTAATGTAGTGGAGTAACAGTAGAATATGTTCTTTTGAAAAAAAACTAGTGCAGTCTAGTCAGTCACAATGACATTGGTCCCAGGGGGGAGGTGAATATTGCAAGGCCTTGAGAAGCTTGTCACATGGGCAAGGTGACATGGGCTTAAGCTCACCAAGTCACCTATGTCACCTTAAAGTTACATTTGTTTAATAAAATTAATTTGCTTATTGCACGTTTTTATGGAACTTTGACCTTAAATATAATGGACCTTTGCATATTACGCTTGAGTAACCCTGTATAGAAGGTGGTCTCTTTATATCAGAACATCATAACAGAATTTCAGAAGGAAACAAATTGACTTGAAAGAAGCTCAGTCAGTTAATGTTTACTGTGTAGTTTCATTACCATAAATACTAAATGTGTTGTTTTTGATTCCAGGCTGACAAAAAGCAGCTGTGTGCAGACAGCTTGAAGGAAAATAAGGAATGAACTTGATGAAGTGAGAAAATCCATGGAAGAGGCTAATATGACTTTTGAAAAATGCCTCACTGAAGGGGTTGAAAAATCAAAACGTTCATGTGAAGGAAATTTAAGGTCCATCATATATCCTGTATGTAATTGAACAATAATTTGATTAAAGCAGCTGATTTTGCACCATGATTGAGTATACAGTATATTTCAAAATAACTTTTCTGTTGTATCTCAGAGAAAATCAGGTAGCAGTTTTCACAAGACATTGAAGTGTATTGTTGAGAACAATGGCATCTATAAACCAAAAAAAGGGAAACCAATTAACCTCAACATGAAGTTATCATCACACTTGACTGACAGCATTGATGAGGAATTCAGGAAGACCTCCCGTAAGAAATTACTTAATTAGACATAAAACACTTCTGGCTCGTTTTCTGAACTCTGGAAAATGTCATTACATTTTACTGTCTAACGTCAAATAATACATGTATAGAAAATACATTATTAAAATACAAACCTGCCAGTGCTACATTTATGAAACAGAAATGAAGGAAAATCTGGACCGTACCATGGAGTCATCAATAAGTTTTCACTTGGTACAGAGGAGCTGATTCAGCAGAACAAAGATGTTGAACTGCAGCTGATGTTTCTCAAGACAGAGGTAAAAAATGAGAATAGAAACATCCTTTTCATTCATGTATTGTCAGTGAGACTTCAGCAGAATGAGATTAAAATATACATGTACAGCACTGTGCAAATGTTTCAGGCACTGTAGATGTTTAGATTCCTATGACACAAAAGCCTACCCTCAAGGAGGCATCCTAAATTAATTCTGCAGCATGATAATGACTCCAGACACACAACTAGTCACAAACTACTATGTTAAGAGACAAGAACAACAAAGATCCTTTTAGCAGATAACATCAGTCTGGGATTACATGAAGAGACAGAAGCAACAGAGAGGCTTAAGCTTAGAACAGAACTGTAGCAAGTTCTCAGAGATTTGTGGAACAACCAACCTGACAAGTAAATAGAAAAAAAGTGTGTGTCCCTCCAGGAGAATTGGTGATGTTTAAAATACTGATTTCATTCAGGTTTTTGTGTTTGTCTGCACTTTCACTGCTTAAAACATTTGCACAGTACTACAGTATATATCACACTGTTGATATAGTCATAAACAGTGTAGAGTAAGTTCTGACATTGAAAATTTAATTGTTATTGGTAATAACTTGATCTATGTAAAATATTCATCAATACTTAAATTTGTCTCTAAGGAAGAAAAACTTCAGACAAAACTCAACAGAACCATCCGGAAGCGCAAGAAAACGATCTACAACAGTCTGACAGACACAATCGAAGAATCCATGGAGAAATGCTATGAAAGTACAAAAGAAGACCCTGACATACACAAGCTGATGCTATAATAATACACATTTATTATAATTGGACAGAAAGTCTAAGTTTGACAATTTTGTGTTTTATTGTAGAAGCAGCAGCTTTTAGAGGAGAGGGCACACTGGGCAACATGAGGGAAACTCTTGAGAGTCACGTGCGTGACAAGAAGCACTGGATGTTTGAGAGCGCTAAAGATGTTATGTTGGACAAACTGAATATGCTGAAGGTTTGTCACACTTTAAAATATAAAGTAGCGGTCTAAAAATTTGTTATAATACACATTTTTCCTTATCCAGGATAATAGGTCAACATTATAAATCTTTCTACTTCTTAAAGTCCTAAAGGCTTTGACACAAATGTGCAGTTAGGAATAAACAAAACACAATTATTTGTAGCCACTGATCATTTTATCAGCCCAGTCTGAGAAACCTTTTGTACACACATTTAAACAGTTAAAATCTATGATTCAGTAAATACTGAACACAACATTTGGCTGTTTGAGCAATAAATGATAAAGATTCTGATGCTGTTTAGGAGGAAATCCTGCAAAGACTGAAGAAACCCTGATGGAATCAATGGAGCTGTCACTCAGGACAGATGATTACTCAATCCCAGGTAAAGAGATCAAATCTAAATTAAAGCAGTTATGTGGATCATTAAGAAACTGTGTAAACTGTTATTTTAAACTATATGCTATTGTTTACATTTTAGATGTGTCAAGAGAACTAGAGATGGTGAAGACCCATTACCATGAACTGATAAACAGTCAAGATCAATAAATGTCAGTAACTGGGTGAAACCTGTGTTAAATGTCTATGTAATAAATGTAAAGGCCTTTATTATAAGCTGAATGACAATTATTATCCAAACCAATCATTCAAACATATGATTTTATGTTTCAGTGTGATTTTGTGTTCCTCATGTGTATAAGACAAATACTCAGTAATGGTTGATGTGACAGTCCTTCTGTTTGTCATCATGTTTGAATGTTTATCTCTGGTGGATGTTCCAGGTGGCTGAGTAGAGAGAAACAGCAGGAATTACCCACTAAATGTTTTCTATTACTTTACTTTTTAGTTATTACATGTACACAGACTATAGATTTTCTTTGCCTTTAATTGATTATAGTTCAGAAACAGAGAGAATATGTGAGGTCCAAAAACCAGGAACATTCTGGTTTACAAAGGGGCCTCAGAGGTTTTTTGCTTTTAATGCTTTAACCACCTATGGTCATGAGCTCTGGGTCATGACCGAAAGGACAAGATCGCAGATACAAGCGGCTGAAATGAGCTTCCTCTGCAGGGTGGCCAGGCGCTCCCTTAGAGATAGGGTGAGGAGCTCGGTCACCCGGGAGGAGCTCGGAGTAGAGCCGCTGCTCCTCCACATCGAGAGGAGTCAGTTGAGGTGGCTCGGGCATCTGTTTCGGATGCCTCCTGGGCGCCTCCCTAGGGAGGTGTTCCGGGCATGTCCCACCAGGAGGAGGCCCCGGGGAAGACCCAGGACACCCTGGAGGGACTATGTCTCCCGGCTGGCCTGGGAACGCCTCGATGTCCCCCCGGAAGAGCTGGAGGAAGTGTCCAGGGAGAAGGAAGTCTGGGTATCCCTGATTCGGCTACTGCCCCGCAACCCGGCCCCGGATAAGCGGAAGAAGAAGGATGGATGGATGCTTTAACCATTCTTAAAATGTTTTTCATGTTTATTAAATATGATTTTCTAGTGGATAGGACACTGATTTAGCTGATTTATTGATGTGTAAATTGAAGCTTGGGCCCTAAGTGCAGAACATACTGTAGGTTGATTTGACATAGTTTTTATGAATTTTAATTAGTTAATGTTAAAAGCAAATGAAAAAATAAATGTCAGGGGCATGTCAAACTTGTCCAGAGCCCCAAAACACCCTTATAGACCCCAGAGTGTTAAACATTAGTCTTAGGACAAAACCTTTACTGCAAAGTTATGGCTTCTGTGTGTGGATAAGGGAAAAAATCTTTCTATTCATTTCTTGTCAATTCAGTTGTCTTTATGATATTTTGTCTGTTCTTCCTGAAAATACCATATGTAGTTTCATTTATTCGTCATTAATGATGTTGAAATTGTTTGAAAAGATTTGTTTATTTTGTTTATGCTATATTTTATGAGTTAATTGTTTCAGATTACATTACATTCAGAGGTCTGATAAGGGAATCCCTATGAAAATGGTTGTGCAAGGTTGCTGTGTTTTATTTGTCTTGGTTATTTTTTAACATTTACTTGCCTTTAGCTGTGAGTAGAGGAAAATTATAATATCTATCTATCTATATACACACACACACACGAGGTAAAAGATTTGTACAGGACCCAAGTGCAGGCAACAAACGTGTTTCATTAAGTCTCAGACAGGAACGGGTACCGGTAACTCATAATCTCCAGGATGATAACGTGGGAAACTCAGCTACTCAGCTAACACAGCAAACACACTAACTCCATCTAACTCAGACCACAAACTAAATTCAATACTCTGGCATGGAGCAGGACAGGTATATAAACAAGGGGAACAACTTCTGCTGGTCTATAAAGGTCATTATAGATAAAATATTGTTAAAATGAATGAAGAATAAAAAACATATAAATGATGAAATAACACCAATGTTTGAAGGTTATTCATAGACTTTAGTTCAGCAGTTAACACCATCATTCCTCCATATCTGATTGGAAAACTGACCCTGGCCGGCCTGAATGGGTCCCTCTGCATCTAGATCCTACCTGAGAGACCTTGGTCAGGGCACTGGAGCCCCACAAGGTTTGGTGCTCAATCCACTGCTGTTTACACACTTACTCTTTACACACCGACTGTGTTGCAATGCCCAGCTCAAACCACATTATCAGTACATAGTGATCACTTTCTGCTTAACATTGACGATTCCTCTGCAGAGATTATGAAGAATGCCAAATTCCTTGGTCTTCACCTGGTCCTTCAACATCAACTGCACTGTAAAGGAAGCTCAGCAATGGCTTTAATTCCTGAGGAAGCTGGGGAAAGCTGATCTCATTCCACCCATCCTCACCACATTTTACAGAGCAAGTATTTAAAGTTGTTCACTCCAGTCCCATCCTACTAAAAGAACTGAAAGAGTCAGGCCCTTGACCTGTCCAGGGTGAACCCCTGCCTACTGTTTTTTCACTTTATATACTCTAGTAGGGTATTGTGTTGTCTTATTGTTCTGGTGCTTGATGTCTTGTGGGAACATTAATTAATTTCACTGTGTACTATACTGTATGTAACTGAGATGACAGTAATAATCACATAATGTGACTTGATGCCTCAGTTTTGACTCCTTTAGGTGCTCACAGTCTTGTTACACACAGAGTAGTTCATACTGTTTTCATCTCCTGAAATAAGTCCACACAGCTCCTCCACCATTACTTTGCTCCTCTCTACTTATTTTCTACAGGTATGACAGAAACTAATTTTTCTAACATTAACTGGGTTATGAGTCGACTGTCAATGTTTTGCTAGTGTTTGTAATAAGTTGGAGAAAGTTGGAGAAAGTTGTGTAACACTGTAAATTCCGTTTTGGGAGTGTTTGCTGAGTAAATGTAACTTTAGTCAACAGAACCAACCAACGGTTAAGAAAAGCAGTTTTTAAGTGGTTGTGATTGTAAATATAGTCCTGTAACATGTGAGTTTAGAGTGTTAACCAGCCAGTCACAACTTGGGTGGTAGGAGAAAGAGGCGCCAGATGTCATTACCTGACTTCCGGTGTCACCTGGCAATGTCATCGTTTTGTATCTCCCATTTCATGTGTGTGTGTGTGGTCATGTGGCAATTTTATAGGAGTGGTACCTGAGTGTCACATACAGTTGTGGTGTTAGTACATTTTCCTAAATGATATGCACACTTTTTTTTCTGTCTTGTTGCTAGGTGTGTCTGTTGCTAGGTGACCACACATTAGAATCAAATTTGCTCCTGCACCACCTGTGTTTGCATTTTATTTTGCATTTCACCATCCACAGTTCAGTCTGTGGTGCACATGTAGAACTCAACAAAGACTAATTTTAACAACTCATTTTATGAACAATTACAAAAATGTAAAACACTTATTGTATTTACATATTGATGAGTCTTTTGGTCATTCTGGTATTTTTTAAATGCTATATGAACATTTTGTTAAAACGTTTTTACAGTAGAAGAAAGCAGTTTAATTTATTATGTTACACGACTGTGTGCTTTACTTTCATTTTGGGGTATTGGATTGCTGAGCAGTTTTAGTACTGAAGAGCTACTGTACATCTGTAACTATGTACAAATGTACAACCCATATAAATTAGTAGTTATAATTTATATTATTCATAAGCTTCTATTCTTGGTGAACCTCATCTTTGAGCAGAGAAAAGAGGAGGCTGGTTGAGAGGTGGAGATACCTGGACTCCGAAGGGAACATTGTTTCATTTCACTGTGTACTGCACCAACTGTATGTAACTTAAATGACAGTAATAACCACAGATTGATGTGACTTGGTCTGATGGTCTGAACCTCCTCTATGGGCAAACAAGAGAGCCCAGAATATAATATAAAGCGCTCAAAATGTCAAGCACCTGAAGAGTTTGTGCTCCAAAGAGAACCAGACAAATTGTAAATACACTAACTTTATAATACTAACAACTAACTATATTGTTGATTCGCTAAACAAAATACAAGAATTTAATTATCATTTATCATAACTGCCTCATAAATGTTGTTGATTGATTACATTGATTATTTGCCTTCCAGTTGATGTTGTTGTTTGCTTTGACTGTTGTTTTGATGTTTTCTATGACTTTACTTTTTAGTAATTACTTACAGATTTTATGCCGTTGATTGATTATAGTCCAGAAACGAGAGAATATGTGAGGAGAGAGGATGCAAAGGTCCCAAAACCAGGAACATTATGGTTTACATAGTACAGGTCTTAGCCACCAGGCCACTATGAGGCCTCAGAGGATTTGTGTTTTTAATCATTTTTAAAAAATATTTTCTATTCATGTTTCTTGGTCTGTTTTCAGTGGGTTTCATGAATTTATTTTGGTTTGTCATTAGATAGACTGCAGTTTTGATGATTTTACTGATGTGTAGATTAAAGCTTGAGCATTGATTACAATACATACTCTGGGTTGCATTTGACATAGACTTGCTGAATTTGAAGAATGTTGTTTAGTTAATGATGAGCAGAAATTTTGTTTTAGATGTTTTAAACTGTTATTGCAAAGTAATGACTATTATGTGTAGATGAGGAAAAAATGTCTTTCTTCTTCAGTTATTCCTTATATTGTATTTATCTAGTGTGTTTTTTGTCACCAATGAAAATGAAATGGTTTGTTGTTATATTTTGCTATAAGCATTAATTCTTTACATTACATTCAGACCGTAAAATAGTATGTCTATGATGCTGTTTTTTGTGTTGTCTATAGAGAACCCATTTCATATAATACAATGGTTTGAAAACAGTCAGTGGATTATAGAATCTGTTTTTCCTGCAGAAGAAATACATTTAATACCTTTGCTCACATTGAATTGTGAATACATTTTTACTTTATGGTGTCCATAGTTTTTTCTAATAATATCTGTACTTTCACTTAAACACAGTTGATGTGTCTTGTAACCAGGTATGTCTGTTTTTAGGTGTGTCTTGTTGCTAGGTGACCATCAAATATCAGATCTTTGTACAGTGAACAGGTAATTTGCTCCTGCACCACCTGTGTTTGCATTTTATTTAGCATTTCATTCACCATCCACAGTTCAGTCTGTGGTACACATGTAGAACTTCAACGAATTATTTCTATGAGACTTTACAAAAATATAAACAGATAACATGAAGTATGTACATACTGATGAGTCATTAATTTAAAATTCAATGTTACATGCATTTTGTTAAATTGTCACCAATATAGCAATTTTACATATTCTTCCTGATACCAGTTCTCTAAGGCTACAACCAGCAGCCACTTATGTTAGATTAAAACAAAAACTGGAGACAGTGGGACCTGAGTAGAATAAACATTTTAAAGCACTTTTTTACGAGCACTGTTGAATAATGAGACATTCTGAAATGTAGGCTGAATTAATTTAGTAATTTAATCATGTTCTATATATGAGGTAACAGAAAACCACATAGCAAGTACTGTTCTCCTTTTTGGACCTATGGATTTTTTGGCTTGTGATACAGTAGCATATCCACCACACCAATGCAGCTAGTTTCATTTCATTTTGGAGCACTGCAATGCTGAAGAGCTCCATTTCTGAACAGCTCAGCTCCATAGGTTTCAATGCCATGTATTTCCACAATTAAACTGACTAAACCTCTGCTTTGGGCAGAAAAATGAGTAGGCTGCTGAGAGGTAGAGACACCTGGGGTCATGGGGAATGTACGTTTAGAGCTGACGATAATAACCAGTTGACGTGAATTTGCTTGATCTTGACCGTGGGCAAAGAGAGTATCGTCTAGAGGTGGAGCCAGTATAAAAGAGGGAACTCAAAACAGGTCAAAACAGCACAAGAGTTATGTTTGTGCTTTAAAGAGGATCAGACAAATTGTAAGTGCACTGACTTTATTATATTTACAATTAAATATATTGTTACAGTGAATTAAACAGTAAGATACAGTAATATTTAGAGATTTATGATGCTGGTTTTTCTGTGATGAGAACCAATCAATAAAATGCCACCATTAGGTGAAACCAGTCTGGACTGCAGACTGCAGAGTCTGATTTGCTGCAAGATAAATACTTACATTTTTTTTTTTTTATATAATTATGTAGTATTTTGAATGAATTTTTTACCTTGTGGCGATGATACTTTTTAATAATGATGTGTTTCTGTCTTAAACTCTGCAGGGTGTCTGTTGCTAGGTGTGTCTGTTACCAGGTGTCCACACATTGAATCAAACATCAGATCTTTGTAACGTACCAAACATTTTAAATTTTTATTGTAATGTGAAATAGAGGATACTTAAAATAAACGTAAAACTGAAAACTGTATACTATACAGTGTAAAGATACAGATTTTGCATTATAAAACAATTTATCTTTTTTTTTCAGTGACCAGGGCTGAGAGAAACCAGAGAGAAAAAAAGAAAAGTGTTTGTCTATAAATTGTGAAATGTCCTACAGCATGAAAGTTACAAGATTTATCTTTGTGTTTTAACTATGGATTTGGAAGTGAAAGTGGAAATCCATATTCAGGATATTTATGAATATTTCTAACATAAATATTAAGCCATGGTCAGCTTGTACCATCAATGAAAATTAAAACCTACTCAGCAAATCTGATTCACAACTACATTGTAAATGTTCGGATAGTGTTTTTATTAAGCAGTTGGTTCTCCAGGTGTCTTTATTAGTTCACTGCACTTTATTTTATAACTTATAACTGTGAAGTGTTGTTGATGGATTACAATGATTATTCTGTCTGTGTAGATTCTCAGTTGTCCAGGGAAAGTTATCTAGAGGTTGAGTCAACGGCAACTGGACTTTCAGTTCTTTAAAGATGAAACGTTTCGTCACCCAATGATCATTTCTCTACCTTCCAGTTGCTGTTGGACATGGATGAGTTTGTTCGTAACAAGTTAACTGAATGGGGCCTCAGCCAGTGGATAGAAAAATTTAAAGGTAAATTATCATCATTCTTCACTGTTGGTATAAATGATCACCAATATTGCTCTAAACGTTACTGAAACCCCTAAACAAGACTAACATTTGCAGTTCTAACCTATTCTTTGCAATTCACAGACTTAAGAGAGAGAGGAGTTGAAGAATCCTGACATTAGTGTGTGTTTTCACAGTATAGAAAAGCCCTTGCAGTAAGATGTGTGTGCATTGCATCCAGCTATTCCTGCTTCCTTTCAGCTTCTCACCGGCTGAATAAACCTGATCCAGGTATTCAGTAGTGGGTAGGGAAGGGTTAATAAAGAACAAGTATGGCAGAGCTCTATAAGACCAGGTTGCTGCGCTGTGGACACACAATTAGAAGGAACATATTAATTTAATATTATAATATTAATTCATAGTCACATCTATTCTGTGGCTTCTATGGCTATTAAAATATAATCTCAGTATAGGTGGAATTGAAATTATGACAGAAAACACTGTTGACATACAATAAATATGCACTTAAATTCATAAAATTGCTTTATTACTGTAGGACTGTGAACCTGTAATGCTCTGAAAATACTTATGTCCCATATGAATAGATAGGGTATCATTGAATTTAACACTATATTGAATGAGTAAGTTTGAACTGAATATGTTTTAATTACAGATCAACAAATTGACAAGAAAAGACTTTACTGTCTGACTCACTGTCTTTCTGATGAGATCTCAAAGAACTGATCCCATTAGTGGGACCACGGGCAGAATTCAGGGAAAAAACTGAAACTTTTAAGGTAATGTTCTGCTCTATAAGGATGCTCTTACAGGTTCAGGATCATGAATATGTTAAAATGACATTTTTATGCTCACATAAGTTAAATTAAGTTTCATCTGTATGTGGTATTAGGAGTAACATTCAATAATAATAAATATAATAATATTTTTAGTCTTTGCTCAAACTTTTAGAAAACCTTACACATAATAAAATTTTATCTGTGTCAGCAGGAGCAGGAAGAAGCAGAGAATTCTGCTCAGGTAAGGGTAATAGTGGGTTTCACAGACATGTAGTTTCTTTATGTATATATATATTGTGGACATACAGTATAAGTGGACTCCACTTCTCAGGCGTTGCCTTGCTCATCTATGATTGGAGGGGAACATACTGTAAATATTAATTTTGCAGTATAAATTGTAAACTGTGTGTTCCAGCCATAGAGCTGTGTTACAAGTTTCATGATCAGAAACTGTTTTAAGAGTCCAATATTTATGTTCATCCTCAGGTTTTACCATCTACCAGTGCAATAAGTGCTAAGGGTGAGATACACAGTAACTTGTATTACATGTAGTGTTCATTGATGTTTTTAAGAGTAATTTTTGCTTTGGGAAAACAATTATATTTCGTGTACTGAGTTGTAAGATTGAGAGACATGCAGCTAATTTCCTTTTGATTTAATTTTTGATGTATAAAATAATAAGGAAAGAGAAAGGTGGATCATCAGGATGTGTCCAGCAAATGTCAGTCACCACCAAGTAAACGACAACAATTAAGCCCAGGTATTTATATTTCTTTCTAAACAATTGCGAACTACAACCAAACATATGTCCAAAACTTCTTTCTAAATAAAAATTGTATTGTATTTTATTTGTCTACCGAAAATACTCCAATTAACTGTCTGGTCTTTAAAAGTTCAGTCAAAATTAGACATGTCATACTGTATGTTATATGTCATAATAGTATAGTGGGAATCCATAGCAGCAATATGAATGTCTAAATTGGCTTAATATACATTGGTTCATGATTCCTGCTGAGTAATTTTCCTCTGACAGAAAACACCATTCTATCTGATGTGAAAAAGATCATGGAGAAAGTCAGTCAGAGGCTGCCTAAAGAAAAGGCCACAAAGCTCAATGAATTCCTGAAGTAAGTGTTAAATTTTCCATATTCCTTATTCTTTGTTGTACTTGTCTGATACTGCTCCTGACCAGGGGCTGGTTTCAACAAGAGACCTTAGACTGGCTGTGCTAAGTCAGTCTTAACTTGTTCTTAGAGTAGTCCAATAGAAGTTAGACCATTTCACCAAAACGGTATATACTTACTTATTTGATGATGATGATTTTCTGTGCCTTGATTTACTGCTTCTGTGATATACTTCTGATCTTGAATTCATAGCAAATTGGTTATTTTTTACTGCACTATATTTGGGTTTCTGATCTTCTATTTATCTTCATGGTAGACTTGTAATGAAGATCCAGATTCAGCATTTAAAACAAAATTTTGAAAACAAATAAAGCAAAAACTGTAATATCATCTTTACAAATCATCAACTTTTATATGTAAATTTGGCTGGGCTGACAAGGATATATTCTGTACCTATACAGCTATCCAATTATATATCACCCTATCTCATATTTAAATTCTGCTAATAATAATAATTAATGAATAAGTTAATGAAACTTGGAAATATGATAGTCTGAGTCAAGATTCAAGTGTTTTTCAAGTGAGTCAAGTGTTTTTCTTCTTAGGGCATGAAAAAAATTCATTTAAATTTTTTTTCAAAAATCTGATTTTTTCAGAAAGTTACAGATATGTCGAATCTAGTGGACTACATGCGCCTGAGCAATCAAGATAAAATAGTTTGAACTTATTGTAAAAATTAATTAAATTGTGTTTTTATGGCAAGTCCGTGAACAATTATTTCTTTTTCTGATTCAAAGAAACATTTCAATATATTTCCATGAATTTTAACATTCGATTGCCTATTGTTTTTCATGGTATTACAAGGCAAATTTATTTGAATAGCACCATTTATACACTATGCAATTCAAAGTGCTTTACAAGGCATATAATTACATTAAAAGCATGGAAAAGAGTATTTAAAAACAAAGACATTTAAAATAAAATAAATTTAAATCAAATAAAGTAAATTAAAATAAAATGTAAAAGCACATTAAGAAAACAAGGATGAACAATTATTTGAAGGCAGCAGTTTTCAAACTGAACCACAATTTAAAAGTGAACTGATTAAATCTATAGATTTGTATTTGTATTTTCAGTTTCTCAGCACTGCAGTTTTAGGTCCTGCTGTTACCAGCTTTGTGACACATACAGTAGGCCCATACCTGGTGTTTCAATATTTCGTTCATCTTGCTTTATGAGTGTTCTCTGTATATCAGTCATTAGAGATATTGCTCATATAAAATATTCATTAGTTGCTTTAAATTATACTTGTGAGCACCTGTTCATAGAAAGACATTTTCTTGATTTTGACACTTTCTTTAACATTTGTATATTTTCCAAATGAATCATTTAACCCACATTTAAACTCTTTGTACAACAGGATTAAAATCAGGGAGTTGGAGACAGACAAGAGGGAGCTGGTTGGTGTCTTTGGTAAAACTGGGGCTGGAAAGAGCTCTCTGATAAATGCCATCATTGGAGAGAAGAAGCTTTTGCCCTCTGGAAGTGCCAGTGCATGTACCTCAGTCATGATTAAAGTAGAGGCTAATGTGCGCAGCTCAAAGTATGAGGCAGAGATTGAGTTCATGACAAGAGAGGTAAAATGAGCTAAATATGTTTATGATGACTTGATGCTGGTTGAAAAGTTATGATGTAGCTGCAGAAATACAGTTGCCGGTGTACTCTACATCTTACTGAGTTAAACTTTTCTCCTTTTTGATTCTCAGGAGTGGAAAGATGAGTTGTGGTCCATGAGTCAATATATTGGGGATAATACAGATCAGGAAAGGGACAAAGATGATGATTATCATGACATTGTGGAAAAGCTGTCAGCTTTGTATGGAGAAGAGTGGGAAAACAAATCCACAGAAAACTTGATGGACAAGAAATATTTCAGAGAAATTCCAGAGTTTCACATTTCCAATAAGAAGATTTTGACATGTGAAACAGTAAGTAACTTTTTTAAAAGCTTACATGTCGTTTATATTATTACCTAAGCATTACCTATGTCTGGAATATATGCTATTAATTTTCAGTTATTGAGGTTTTTAACTGAGCCATTCCTGTTTGGTTAGTTACAACAGTTCATTTATACAAACTGACAATCACTTTGAATTCTCCTATAATAAAATGTTTTCCAACCCCTTAATTATACTTTATTATTCATTGCAGGCTGAAGAGCTATCTACAGAATTTATCAAATACACAAGAGGTAACTCCAAAGACGGAGCAGACAAAAACATTAAGAGGTGGTATTGGCCACTAGTGAAGTGTGTGACTGTCAGGGTGCCTCAGAATGATCTTCTCCAGCATGTCACACTTGTGGACCTTCCTGGAAATGGGGACCGTAACAAGAGTAGAGACAGGATGTGGAAAGAGGTAATTCATTCACATGCATGGCTCTGTTTGTTGTGTATTATAGTTGTATTGTTATCTGGAAACTAACACAATGTTATTACAAACCACTGATAATTATTAACCCATTAGTAACTTGCTGATATGTTCACTCAGCTTGTTGGAAGTTGCTCTACAGTGTGGATTGTGACAGAAATGAATCGCGCAACATCAGAGAAAGAAGCCTGGGACATCCTGGAAAATGCCAGCAGCCTCATGGGAAATGGTGGCGAGTGTCAGCACATTCACTTTATCTGCACCAAGACTGATGTTATTGACAATTTAGATGATCAGTAAGTATTTGAAGATGTCAAATGTACATAGTAAAGATCTAGATAAGACACTGACACAACCCACCTACAATTCATTAAAACTGCAGAAGTCGCCTGCAAATTATCCAATTTCTAGACAACACTGACCACAACTCTTCCTATAATTTCATGGAAAATGTCATATGCAGATGTAAATTCATAGGGAAGTGTGGTAGAGTGTAATTTTGTGCCTGCATTTAAAACAGCACCAGTTCCAGCACTAAGTACGAGTACATTTGTACAGTTTAATCAAGATAATTGACAGCTAGTTATTTTCTAACACAGAGACTCTTCTGAAATTGTTGTGTGCATTTAGGCTGTTTCATTGTCTTCTGGCTCTTTATGTAGCTTATCCCAGGCTGACACCATGATCATGTTTTTGTTGGGGCCATTCCATCCACTGCACCCAGGCTTTGACTTTCACTTTGTAAAATTAGATATGTCTTCCCTGGCTGGCACTGTGTGATGGAAACATGTAAATAACTAAAGTACACAGTGCTATAATGAAACATGTTGTACTTTTCAGTATGGGTTTCATAAAAGGTTTTTTGGCTTTTATCATGAGAAGAATGTGCAAAAAATGTTGGAATGAATTTCATTTTCAGAGCTACATGTGTGAGCTGCCACTTGACACAAATCTTTTCTTGTAGATCAGCAGCTGAAGTTCGCGCTCGCATACTTGACAGAAACATAGGACTCAAGGAAGAAATGATCAAAGAATTCAACAAACTGAACAAGGTTAAGGTGCGTTATCAGGAATAACAGAAACTATAACACAAAGACTTTGTGTAACTGTAAGTCTTACCTTAACACTGACTCTTTTTTGTCCAGAAACAATTCAGTGATGGATGTTTCAAAGTGTTCACAGTGAGCTCCTATGAGTTTCTGAAAAAAAATGTCTAGAGAAAGATGACACTGGTAGGTGAAGTCTCCATAACAGAAACTATATACCTGAAATACATAATTAGTTTTAACAACAGTTTAACAATAATGACTAATTTGATCATGATATTTCAGTATGTAATGTACGAAACTGCACTTTTTTACAGAAATACCCAAACTTCAGGATTTTCTGCAAAATCTCAATGACTGTCACTCAGAGACAATAAACTATGTGTCTGGAGCTCATGGGATTCTCTCTTTGATGCAGGGGACTAAAAGTCAGCTGGTGGTAAAATGAAGTTTTTACACCACTTTTAATGTCTTTAATTGTTTGAACTAATCATCTATAACTATCATTAATATTCACTGAAAACTATACTGAAGTGGAAAATATGAAGAGGGAGTTAAATTTCCAATGTAATAGTGAAATAGTCCAAATTTCTTGTGACTATTATGTGCATTTTGATTTCCATAATTTAGTTTACTTTAAAGAGGGCACATAACTGCATTTATTAGAGCAGGGCTCCTCAATTTTCAAATTTGAATCAGGACCATGTGTCAATGGCTTGTCAATCTGGACACAGCCTACACCATGTATGAGGAATGTAATAATACAGTATGTTTCCTATTTGAAAAATGTGAAAATAATGTTTTATATTTATAAATAATGTTAATTTTTAGTATATAGAGTATTTGGAGATTGTTAAAGCAATTCTGGACTGAGGTTAAAGCTAAGCATAATTGTTTCCTTGTTCGATATCACTGTCATGGATGGTAATGATGAGCCAGTGCACACATGTTTAAACATTTAAAGTCAACAGGCATTCACATTTTGTCCTATGAGCATAAGAAAACGAGATTTTGGTAACATCTGTCAGTGTACATTTTCAAAGATGATTAAATAGAGAAATCAGTATTAATTTTGCCCCAATCACACAAACCCCTGTTGCAGTTGTGAAGAGTGGAAATGTTGAACATTATTAAGACACAAAGCAAAATGGCAAGAATAATGAAGCCATAAAAGCACACCCAAGCTAAGACTGACTCCATGGGTCTCAAATGGCTGCTTATAAATATTTAGCCCCATCCCACAGATCATCACAAGATCATAAATACCTGTGCAAAACTCGCCCTATTTATTAGAGCAGGTAGGCTGTTTCACCCATCAAACAGGTGAACAGGAAACTGCAGTAAGTCTGTATGTGTGTGTGAAATGTAGTGTGACTGACTACAGAAACAGGTTGGGAAAAAGAGAGTGTGAGCCGCCAGCAGTTTGTTAATCTGCTGTAAAATTAATGTAGTGGAGTAACAGTAGAATATGTTCTTTTGAAAAAAAACTAGTGCAGTCTAGTCAGTCACAATGACATTGGTCCCAGGGGGGAGGTGAATATTGCAAGGCCTTGAGAAGCTTGTCACATGGGCAAGGTGACATGGGCTTAAGCTCACCAAGTCACCTATGTCACCTTAAAGTTACATTTGTTTAATAAAATTAATTTGCTTATTGCACGTTTTTATGGAACTTTGACCTTAAATATAAATGGACCTTTGCATATTACGCTTGAGTAACCCTGTATAGAAGGTGGTCTCTTTATATCAGAACATCATAACAGAATTTCAGAAGGAAACAAATTGACTTGAAAGAAGCTCAGTCAGTTAATGTTTACTGTGTAGTTTCATTACCATAAATACTAAATGTGTTGTTTTTGATTCCAGGCTGACAAAAAAGCAGCTGTGTGCAGACAGCTTGAAGGAAAAATAAGGAATGAACTTGATGAAGTGAGAAAATCCATGGAAGAGGCTAATATGACTTTTGAAAAATGCCTCACTGAAGGGGTTGAAAAATCAAAACGTTCATGTGAAGGAAATTTAAGGTCCATCATATATCCTGTATGTAATTGAACAATAATTTGATTAAAGCAGCTGATTTTGCACCATGATTGAGTATACAGTATATTTCAAAATAACTTTTCTGTTGTATCTCAGAGAAAATCAGGTAGCAGTTTTCACAAGACATTGAAGTGTATTGTTGAGAACAATGGCATCTATAAACCAAAAAAAGGGAAACCAATTAACCTCAACATGAAGTTATCATCACACTTGACTGACAGCATTGATGAGGAATTCAGGAAGACCTTCCCGTAAGAAATTACTTAATTAGACATAAAACACTTCTGGCTCGTTTTCTGAACTCTGGAAAATGTCATTACATTTTACTGTCTAACGTCAAAATAATACATGTATAGAAAATACATTATTAAAATACAAACCTGCCAGTGCTACATTTATGAAACAGAAATGAAGGAAAATCTGGACCGTACCATGGAGTCATCAATAAGTTTTCACTTGGTACAGAGGAGCTGATTCAGCAGAACAAAGATGTTGAACTGCAGCTGATGTTTCTCAAGACAGAGGTAAAAAATGAGAATAGAAACATCCTTTTCATTCATGTATTGTCAGTGAGACTTCAGCAGAATGAGATTAAAATATACATGTACAGCACTGTGCAAATGTTTCAGGCACTGTAGATGTTTAGATTCCTATGACACAAAAGCCTACCCTCAAGGAGGCATCCTAAATTAATTCTGCAGCATGATAATGACTCCAGACACACAACTAGTCACAAACTACTATGTTAAGAGACAAGAACAACAAAGATCCTTTTAGCAGATAACATCAGTCTGGGATTACATGAAGAGACAGAAGCAACAGAGAGGCTTAAGCTTAGAACAGAACTGTAGCAAGTTCTCAGAGATTTGTGGAACAACCAACCTGACAAGTAAATAGAAAAAAAGTGTGTGTCCCTCCAGGAGAATTGGTGATGTTTAAAATACTGATTTCATTCAGGTTTTTGTGTTTGTCTGCACTTTCACTGCTTAAAACATTTGCACAGTACTACAGTATATATCACACTGTTGATATAGTCATAAACAGTGTAGAGTAAGTTCTGACATTGAAAATTTAATTGTTATTGGTAATAACTTGATCTATGTAAAATATTCATCAATACTTAAATTTGTCTCTAAGGAAGAAAAACTTCAGACAAAACTCAACAGAACCATCCGGAAGCGCAAGAAAACGATCTACAACAGTCTGACAGACACAATCGAAGAATCCATGGAGAAATGCTATGAAAGTACAAAAGAAGACCCTGACATACACAAGCTGATGCTATAATAATACACATTTATTATAATTGGACAGAAAGTCTAAGTTTGACAATTTTGTGTTTTATTGTAGAAGCAGCAGCTTTTAGAGGAGAGGGCACACTGGGCAACATGAGGGAAACTCTTGAGAGTCACGTGCGTGACAAGAAGCACTGGATGTTTGAGAGCGCTAAAGATGTTATGTTGGACAAACTGAATATGCTGAAGGTTTGTCACACTTTAAAATATAAAGTAGCGGTCTAAAAATTTGTTATAATACACATTTTTCCTTATCCAGGATAATAGGTCAACATTATAAATCTTTCTACTTCTTAAAGTCCTAAAGGCTTTGACACAAATGTGCAGTTAGGAATAAACAAAACACAATTATTTGTAGCCACTGATCATTTTATCAGCCCAGTCTGAGAAACCTTTTGTACACACATTTAAACAGTTAAAATCTATGATTCAGTAAATACTGAACACAACATTTGGCTGTTTGAGCAATAAATGATAAAGATTCTGATGCTGTTTAGGAGGAAATCCTGCAAAGACTGAAGAAAACCCTGATGGAATCAATGGAGCTGTCACTCAGGACAGATGATTACTCAATCCCAGGTAAAGAGATCAAATCTAAATTAAAGCAGTTATGTGGATCATTAAGAAACTGTGTAAACTGTTATTTTAAACTATATGCTATTGTTTACATTTTAGATGTGTCAAGAGAACTAGAGATGGTGAAGACCCATTACCATGAACTGATAAACAGTCAAGATCAATAAATGTCAGTAACTGGGTGAAACCTGTGTTAAATGTCTATGTAATAAATGTAAAGGCCTTTATTATAAGCTGAATGACAATTATTATCCAAACCAATCATTCAAACATATGATTTTATGTTTCAGTGTGATTTTGTGTTCCTCATGTGTATAAGACAAATACTCAGTAATGGTTGATGTGACAGTCCTTCTGTTTGTCATCATGTTTGAATGTTTATCTCTGGTGGATGTTCCAGGTTGGCTGAGTAGAGAGAAACAGCAGGAATTACCCACTAAATGTTTTCTATTACTTTACTTTTTAGTTATTACATGTACACAGACTATAGATTTTCTTTGCCTTTAATTGATTATAGTTCAGAAACAGAGAGAATATGTGAGGTCCAAAAACCAGGAACATTCTGGTTTACAAAGGGGCCTCAGAGGTTTTTTGCTTTTAATGCTTTAACCACCTATGGTCATGAGCTCTGGGTCATGACCGAAAGGACAAGATCGCAGATACAAGCGGCTGAAATGAGCTTCCTCTGCAGGGTGGCCAGGCGCTCCCTTAGAGATAGGGTGAGGAGCTCGGTCACCCGGGAGGAGCTCGGAGTAGAGCCGCTGCTCCTCCACATCGAGAGGAGTCAGTTGAGGTGGCTCGGGCATCTGTTTCGGATGCCTCCTGGGCGCCTCCCTAGGGAGGTGTTCCGGGCATGTCCCACCAGGAGGAGGCCCCGGGGAAGACCCAGGACACCCTGGAGGGACTATGTCTCCCGGCTGGCCTGGGAACGCCTCGATGTCCCCCCGGAAGAGCTGGAGGAAGTGTCCAGGGAGAAGGAAGTCTGGGTATCCCTGATTCGGCTACTGCCCCGCAACCCGGCCCCGGATAAGCGGAAGAAGAAGGATGGATGGATGCTTTAACCATTCTTAAAATGTTTTTCATGTTTTATTAAATATGATTTTCTAGTGGATAGGACACTGATTTAGCTGATTTTATTGATGTGTAAATTGAAGCTTGGGCCCTAAGTGCAGAACATACTGTAGGTTGAATTTGACATAGTTTTTATGAATTTTTAATTAGTTAATGTTAAAAGCAAATGAAAAAATAAATGTCAGGGCATGTCAAAACTTGTCCAGAGCCCCAAAACACCCTTAGACCCCAGAGTGTTAAACATTAGTCTTAGGACAAAACCTTTACTGCAAAGTTATGGCTTCTGTGTGTGGATAAGGGAAAAAATCTTTCTTATTCATTTCTTGTCAATTCAGTTGTCTTTATGATATTTTGTCTGTTCTTCCTGAAAATACCATATGTAGTTTCATTTATTCGTCATTAATGATGTTGAAATTGTTTGAAAAGATTTTGTTTATTTTGTTTATGCTATATTTTATGAGTTAATTGTTTCAGATTACATTACATTCAGAGGTCTGATAAGGGAATCCCTATGAAAATGGTTGTGCAAGGTTTGCTGTGTTTTATTTGTCTTGGTTATTTTTTAACATTTACTTGCCTTTAGCTGTGAGTAGAGGAAAATTATAATATCTATCTATCTATATACACACACACACACGAGGTAAAAGATTTGTACAGGACCCAAGTGCAGGCAACAAACGTGTTTCATTAAGTCTCAGACAGGAACGGGTACCGGTAACTCATAATCTCCAGGATGATAACGTGGGAAACTCAGCTACTCAGCTAACACAGCAAACACACTAACTCCATCTAACTCAGACCACAAACTAAATTCAATACTCTGGCATGGAGCAGGACAGGTATATAAACAAGGGGAACAACTTCTGCTGGTCTATAAAGGTCATTATAGATAAAATATTGTTAAAATGAATGAAGAATAAAAACATATAAATGATGAAATAACACCAATGTTTGAAGGTTATTCATAGACTTTAGTTCAGCAGTTAACACCATCATTCCTCCATATCTGATTGGAAAACTGACCCTGGCCGGCCTGAATGGGTCCCTCTGCATCTAGATCCTACCTGAGAGACCTTGGTCAGGGCACTGGAGCCCCACAACGTTTGGTGCTCAGTCCACTGCTGTTTACACACTTACTCTTTACACACCGACTGTGTTGCAATGCCCAGCTCAAACCACATTATCAGTACATAGTGATCACTTTCTGCTTAACATTGACGATTCCTCTGCGGAGATTATGAAGAATGCCAAATTCCTTGGTCTTCACCTGGTCCTTCAACATCAACTGCACTGTAAAGGAAGCTCAGCAATGGCTTTAATTCCTGAGGAAGCTGGGGAAAGCTGATCTCCTTCCACCCATCCTCACCACATTTTACAGAGCAAGTATTTAAAGTTGTTCACTCCAGTCCCATCCTGCTAAAAGAACTGAAGGAGTCAGGCCCTTGACCTGTCCAGGGTGTACACCTGCCCGCTGTTTTTTCACTTTATATATTCTAGTAGGGTATTGTGTTGTCTTATTGTTCTGGTGCTTGATGTCTCGTGGGAACATTGATTAATTTCACTGTGTACTATACTGTATGTAACTGAGATGACAGTAATAATCACATAATGTGACTTGCTCTATATGAACATTGGCCTTGGGCAAACAGAGCAGGACCTAGAGGTGGAGCCTATGTAAAAGAGCTCAAAACAGGTTTGTACTTTAAAGAGGAACAAACTCATTGTAACTACAGTAACTTTACTACATTAACAACAAAGCATATTGCTGATACACTAAATTAAAGAGTAAGATAATATCTAGAGGTCTGTAAAGCTTGTTTGTTTTTTAATGAGAACCCATTTAATATCATTATTATATCCTGTAGGATGAATATTTTTGATAATTTATGGCTGTACTTTTAAATTTTTAATGTATTTTTACATTGTGCTGGTATTTTTTCCTAAGGGTATGAATACTTTCACCTCTGCCTTTTAAACACCACTAGCACAACAGACACATCATGACAACTAAAGAATAAGGTTAAGGATATGTTAAAACCCACAACAGATTTTAATATGGTATTTAGGCAAATAAGGTTTTTTATTACTGTAATTAACTCTGGTAAACTGAATTTTCTAGTTAAGAACATTTCAAGTCTTTGTGAGAGATTTCCCTCCCGTCTTGACTCCTTTAGGTGCTCACAGTCTTCTTACGCACAGAGCAGTCCACACTGTTTTCATCTCTTGAAATAAGTCTACACAGCTCCTCTTCCTCTCTGCCATTATGTCGCTGCCATGCTTTCACTCAGTGAGCTCCTTTATGGTACATGCGAGATGTAAAGGGAGCAGTGGTGTTTGCACAGACATGCACAGTCTTTGATGAAACAGAGACAACACCCTGAATGTAAAACTGAAAGTAAAAGATCGAGCCTGGCACACTACTATCGATCCAATACCGATATCACCGTTGGTATCAATATAAAGATTGATCCGCCCACACCAGAACAAAGAACCTCTGCCCAGGACACACCGTTACTTTGCTCCTCTCTCCTTATTTTCTACAGGTATGACAGAAACTAATTTTTCTAACATTAACTGGGTTGTGAGTCGACTGTCAATGTTTTGTTAGCGTTTGTAATAAGTTGGAGAAAGTTGGAGAAAGTTGTGTAACACTGTAAATTTGGGAGTGGTTGCTCAGTAAATGTAACTTTAGACAGCAGAACCAACCCGGTTAAGTCTGTGGAGCTTCTCAGTCGTCCAGGTGAAGCTATCTAGTTCATCTAAGGAGCTTAGTTCGGGCAGGGGTGGAGTGAAACCAACCTGAAGGATAAATTGGAGTTTCTATACCAGCTTTTTCTTAGACTGATGAAGTTACTCAGATGAGTAGTGAAACCCTTCGACCTAAAATCTAGAAGTCCAGTCGCCATGACTCAACCTCTAGACAACCAGGTTAAGAAAAGCAGTTTTTAAGTGGTTGTGATTGTAAATATAGTCCTGTAACATGTGAGTTTAGAGTGTTAACCAGCCAGTCACAACTTGGGTGGTAGGAGAAAGAGGCGCCAGATTGTATCAGTGTGTGTGTGTGCGCGCGTGTGTGTGGCAATTCTATAGGAGTGGTACCTGAGTGTCACATACAGTTGTGGTGTTAGTACATTTTCCTAAATGATATGCACACTTTCTTTTCTGTCTTGTTGCTAGGTGTGTCTGTAACTAGGTGTGTCTGTTGCTAGGTGACCACACATTAGAATCAAATGTCACCTATAGTGAACAGGAAATTTGCTCCTGCACCACCTGTGTTTGCATTTTATTTTGCATTTCACCATCCACAGTTCAGTCTGTGGTGCACATGTAGAACTTCAACAAAGACTCATTTTAACAACTCATTTTTATGAACAGTTACAAAAATGTAAACACATATTGATGAGTCTTTTTGGTCATTCTGGTATTTTTTAAATGCTATATGAAACATTTTGTTAAAATGTTTTTACAGTAGTAGAAAGCAGTTTAATTTATTATGTTTACACCACCGTGTACTTTACTTTCATTTTGGGATATTGGATTACTAAGCAGTTTTAGTACTATAGAGCTACTGTACATCTGTAACTATGTACAAATGTACAACCCATATAAATTAGTAGTTATAATTTATATTATTCATAAGCTTCTATTCTTGGTGAACCTCATCTTTGAGCAGAGAAAAGAGGAGGTTGCTGAGAGGTGGAGATACCTGGACCCCGGAGGGAACATTGTTTCATTTCACTGTGTACTGCACCAACTGCATGTAACTTAAATGACAGTAATAACCACAGATTGGTGTGACTTGGTCTGATGGTCTGAACCTCCTCTATGGGCAAACAAGAGAGCCCAGTATAAAATAAAGAGCTCAAAATGTCAAGCACCTGAAGAGTTTGTGCTTCGAAGAGAACCAGACAAATTGTAAATACACTAACTTTATTATACTAACAACTAAATATATTGTTGATTCGCTAAACAAAATACAAGAATTTAATTATCATTTATCATAACTGCCTCATAAATGTTGTTTATTGATTACATTGATTATTTGCCTTCCAGTTGCTGTTGGACATGGATGAGTTTGTTCGTAGCAAGTTAACTGAATGGGGCCTCAGCCAGTGGATAGAAAAATTTAAAGGTAAAGCATTACTGTTCTTCATTGGTGTACATAGGTGATATACAGTATTTATGTTCCCTAACAACACTGAAATACTTCAACATGTGAAAGTATATATCTACAGTTTGCAGTAGAATGCTAACATATACTTTGCAATTTACACAGACTTTTGAAAGAGTGTCTGTGTTCACAATGTATAAAGTCATTTTAAATTGTGTAAATCAGAGGTAGCCAACCTGCCCTGCTTGTTTTCCAACTATTCCTGCCCTTAGAGCTTCTGATTGGCTGAACACACCTGATACAGGTTTTCAGTAGTGGGTTAGAAAATGTGTTAGTTAGATTAGTTAAAAAACAAGTAGGGCAGGGCTGTCTAGTCCCAGGGTTGGCTACCCGTGGCAAACAGGGACATATTAACTTTATAGTAACAGTAATTAAATAGGATATAGTGCTATTAAAATATAATCTTTGCACAGGTGGCATTGAAATTATGAGTGACAAGCAGTGAACAGTTGAAATACAATAAATATGGACTGAATCTGTTTTAATTGCAGAAGAAGAAATTGGCAAGAAAAGTCTGTACTGTCTCCGTGATCAAGAAATCAATGAACTTATCCCAAGACTAGGGCCACGAGCAATATTCAAGGAGAAACTTACGGCATTAAAGGTAATGTTCTGCTCAATAAAGATGCTTTCACGGGGACAGGAGCTTGAACATTGATGTCAAAATGTTTGTAACAATTTTCTTTTCTTACAAGAGAAAACAGTTGATTTTTCTACTCACATAAGTTAAATGAAGTTGCATAAATATTTAATATAAGTAATTGTAATAAGAAATATGTATTTTAAATGTTTGGTCAAGTTTTATAAAACCTTACAAATAATTACTCTGTGTCAGAAGGATCAGGAAGAAGCAGCAGAGGGAACAAGTGATAAGGGTGATTCTTTTTTTATTTTCATTACATTAATGTTTTTAAGACAATAATTTTGCTTTGAGAAAACAATTACATTGAGTGTATTAAGTTGAAATCTGAGATGCACATGTAACTACTATCCTTTTGTTTCTTATTTCCATAATAAAACAACAAGGAAAGAGAAAGATGGATCCTCCGGACATGTCCAGCAAATGTCAGTCACCACCAAGTAAACAACGCCGATTACATTCAGGTATTTATGTTTCTTTCTAAACTATTGCAAATAAGCCTGTTACAGGTCTAATTTTATTTTATTTACTTTGTTGGCTATAGACTGGCTGGTCTTTGTTAACAGTTTCAGAACACCTCAGTACAGTAGACATACATGTCTGTAATAGTACAGTAAACTCTAGGGATCCATAGCAGCAATATGAATGACTTGAAAGAGAAAATACCTGAGAGGTTTTAAATTCTTTTCATTATTTTTTGTATATCACAACACCTCATTATGCATTAACTCGATACAGTGGTTCATGATTCCTGCTGAATAGTTTTTCTTCTAACAGAAAAAATCCTACTGTCTCGTATGAAACACATTATGGATAGCATCAGTCACAGGCTGCCTAAAGAAAATGCCACAAGGCTCAATGAATTCCTGAAGTAAGTGTGAAGTTTTCCATATTCCTTATTCTTTGTTGTATCTGCCTGATTCTGTTCCTGACCAGGGGCTGGTTTCACTAAAAAACCTTAGACTGGTCTGTGTTGTTGAGCCAGTCCTAATTTGGTTAAATGAGCCCATTTCACAAAAATACATACTGACTTATTTGAAGCCAACAAAATTATCCAACCTAATTCTGGGCGAATGCAGAGAAAAGAGCCAGTGGGAGAATAAAGCAGACAGTGAGATGCAGTCAAAATATATTTTTAAACTAATCTAAATGTAAAATCAACTATACTATAAATGTGACAATATCTGTAAAGTCCACAGAGGCTGTGCTGCTCACTGTCCAATAACAACATGTATCTAACATTCTAAATGCTGAATGTTCATAAGTGTTGCCTGTTGTTGCCATGGAGATACAGCCTATCAGAGGCAGAAAACAGTCATGAATTTAAAATACTGAGAAGAAAACCTAAAGTCATTGGTGCTGAAATCAAACAGATCCAGATTTTAGTGAACTGATTTAATCTATAGATTTGTATTTGTATTTTCAGGTTCTCAGAACTGCTCTTTCCTGTTGTTAACAGCTTTGTGACAGAAATTTAAGCTTCATGACTGAATGTTCCTTTGTTTCCAAAATGCATCTTGCTCTATTAGTGGTCTCTTATATCTGTAGACATTTAAAATTTTGTTAATTTAAAAAGATTAATTAGTGTTATGTGTTAACCCACATTTAAACTCTTTGTGCAACAGGATTAAAATCAGTGAGTTGGAGACAGACAAGAGGGAGCTGGTTGGTGTCTTTGGTAAAACTGGGGCTGGAAAGAGCTCTCTGATAAATGCCATCATTGGAGAGAAGAAGCTTTTGCCCTCTGGAAGTGTCGGTGCATGTACCTCAGTCATGATTAAAGTAGAGGCTAATGTGCACAGCTCAAAGTATGAGGCAGAGATTGAGTTCATGACAAGAGAGGTAAAATGAGCTAAATATGTTTATGATGACTTGACGCTGGTTGAAAAGTTATGATGTAGCTGCAGAAATACAGTTGCTGGTGTACTCTACATCTTACTGAGTTAAACTTTTCTCCTTTTTGATTTTCAGGAGTGGAAAGATGAGTTATGGTCCATGATTCAATATATTGGGGATAATACAGATCAGGAAAGGGACAAAGATGAAGATTATCATGAGATTGTGGAAAAGCTGTCAGCTTTGTATGGAGAAGAGTGGGAAAACAAATCCACAGAAAACTTGATGGACAACAAATATTTCAGGGAAATTCCAGAGTTTCTCATTCCCAAGAAGAAGATTTTGACATGTGAAACAGTAAGTAACTTTTTTAAAAGCTTACATGTGATTTCATAGCATTACGTGTTGTTACGGATCCTTTTTAAATGAGCGTCAATACTAACACCAAACAGCTTATCTTACTGGCTATAACTCACTTTGTTAGTGTGTTGTAGATGTTTCATACTGAATCAACTGAGTTGATTGTCTTTGGTGCCCAGTTTGAATGATATATAATTATGACATTTGGTGTTGGACTCATGTATGTTTCAGTTTGTTCATACTAAATCAGTTACAGTGTCAGAACATGTCAGAAGAGGATCTGTAAATTAAAGATGATAAAATAAACATACTTACATTTATTCTCTGCACTGATAACCAGTTGGTCTGATGACTGAACAATTCTACCACCTTCTCCCTGTGACTAGGACTGAATTCTATATTTCTTACAGTAAATGTTTTTTCTATATCTTTTCAAGAATATTGGAGTCTGCAGACTGTCTCAGGTCAACACAATAAAGGAAGAACCACATTATGCTACTATTATACATGTATCCTGTATGTTATAATGTCTTGCATAATCCCAGACACTGTCAGGTTTTAATCTAATCTTCAAATGTAATTTTCACTATTGTCCAATATAAACTTGTGTCTCCACTTTGGGTGCACAGTTCACTATTTATTGATATAATTGTAACATTTGATGCTCCTTTACATTTCACTGTTTCAATTGGTTTTCTTTTAATTGAATATTCTTTTAGATCATTTATACAAACTGACATTAACTTTGAATGCTCATATAAATAAAACATTTTTTTCAACGCCTCATGTTCACTTTATTTTTTATTGCAGGCTGAAGAGCTGTCTGCAAAATGTGTCAAATACATAAGAGGTGACTCCAAAGACGGAGCAGACAAAAACATTAAGAGGTGGTATTGGCCACTAGTGAAGTGTGTGACTGTCAGGGTGCCTCAGAATGATCTTCTCCAGCATGTCACACTTGTGGACCTTCCTGGAAATGGGGACCGTAACAAGAGCAGAGACAAGATGTGGAAAGAGGTAATTCATTCACATGCATGGCTCTGTTTGTTGTGTATTATAGTTGTATTGTTGTCTGGAAACTAACACAATGTTATTTACAAACCACTGATAATTATTAACCCATTAGTAACTTGCTGATATGTTCAATTAGCTTGTTGGAAGTTGCTCTACAGTGTGGATTGTGACAGAAACTAATCGAGCAGCATCAGAGAAAGAAGCCTGGGACATCCTGGAAAATGCCAGCAGCCTCATGGGAAATGGTGGCGAGTGTCAGCGCATTCACTTTATCTGCACCAAGACTGATGTTATTGATGATCTGGATGATCAGTAAGTATTTGAAGATGTCAAAGGTACATAGTAAAGATCTAGATAAGACACTGACACAACCCACCTACAATTCATTAAAACTGCATAAGTTGCCTGCAAATTATCCAATTTCTAGACAACACTGACCACAACTCTTCCTATAATTTCATGGAAAATGTCATATGCAGATGTAAATTCATGGGTTGTGTCAGTGTCTTATTTAGATATTTACTATGTACATTTTACATCTTCTTGATAAACTGTACAAATATACTCGTTTGGTGCTAGAACTGGTGCTGATTTAAATGCAAAGGGCCTAGAAATCATTAAAACTGCAAAACTTGCCTGCTTACAGGCAATTACATACTTACATTACTTGCATTTTGAGGTTTTCTTCTGGCAACACAATTGTTTCCTTGAAATGATAGAAAGGATTTCCTATGCAGGTATAAACTCGTTGGGAAGGTCTTGGAAAGCCTGGAGTAGTGTAACCAATATAATTTTGTAATTTGGTGTTATTGTGGCTAAAATAATCTGCTATTCAGTTGGTACATTTACTTTAATTTTTAGTTTTAGTTTGTTGCATTAGATGTTTATCAGACACTTCCACAGTTGCCACTGTGTAATGGATAAACACATTGATATCCAAAACTTGTGCTATAAATGAAACTTAAAGTTTCTAAACAAATATAATCAGTGACTAAAGTTAATGGGACAAAGAATTTGTTTCAAAGAAATTCCTCAATAACTGCTTATACTGTCAACTCAGCAGAAAAGAGTCATATGTGTCACTAGCTGGAGTTATTTTCTTATGTTGCAGTGTGAAGTAGAGGCGAAGGCCCCAAATACAGGATGAAGATAAACTTTATTTCTCCTGGGATTACCAGGGCTCAGAAACAAATACAAAATTCCCTGTCCAAGAATAAAATGGCACTCTGGTGAAGACAGGCAGGCAAAACATAAAAATTCACCACAGGTCATCAAGTAATGCTCCCACAAAGGAAAGCAGGATGCATATAAAGGGAGCGAGAACAAAAGGCAGATTGCAAACAGGTGCAAGGTTGAAGAACATAAAGCTGCTGGGGACCAGTGCAGGGAAAAGAGGGACTGAACACAGCAGGAAGTCCCAAAAGGAAATCATGACATTTCTGACATCACAAATCTATAAAATAAACTATTACTAAAGGAACTATTTTCATTATGGATTTCATAAATAATTATTTGGCTTTCATTATAAGACTGGAAAAGGTGTTAAATTTCAGGTTTCAGTGCTGCAAATGTTGTATGAGGTGCCACTTAATACAAATCTTTTCTTGTAGGTCAGCAGCTGATGTTCCTGTTCGCATACTTAGAAGAAACATGCAAGTCAAGGAAGAAATGATCAAAGAATTCAACAAACTGAACACGGTTAAGGTGAGTTATAAGGAATAACAGGAAATGTAACACAAAGACTGTGTAACTGTAAGTCTTACCTTAACACTGACTCTTTTTTGTCCAGAAACAATTCAGTGATGAATGTTTCAAAGTGTTCACAGTGAGCTCCTATGAGTTTCTGAAAAAAAAATGTCTAGAGCCAGATGACACTGGTAGGTGAAGTCTCCATAACAGAAAGTATCTACCCCAAATACATAATTAGTTTTTTGTTTACTTTAACAGTCATTTAACAACAGTGACTAATTTTTTTACAGAAATACCCAAACTTCTGAATTTTCTGCAAAATCTCAATGACTGTCACTCAGAGACATTAAACTATGTGTCTGGAGCTCATGGGATTCTCTCTTTGATGCAGGGGACTAAAACTATGCCATGTCAACTGGTGGTAAGATTAAGTCTTAACACCATTTTCACTGTCATCAATTGTTATAATATTCTCAGAAAAATACACTTAAATAAAAACTATTTATGTGAAGCAGGTAAGTTAAAATTCCAGTGTAATAGTGAAATGGTCCTCAGTTAATTATTATCATTGCATAAATTATTATTTCCATGATTTAGTTTACCTCAAAGAGGCAGTATAGCCACATTTATTAGAGGGTGGTCTCCTTATATCCAAACATCATAACAAAATTTTGGAAAATAACAAACACTGAAATGAAAGAAGCTCCAACAGCTATTATTGACTATGTAGTTTCACTGCCATAAATACTAAATGTGTTGTTTTTGATTCCAGGCTGACAAAAAAGCAGCTGTGTGCAGACACCTTGAA
The DNA here is from genome assembly GCF_900324485.2 of Mastacembelus armatus. NCBI lineage: Eukaryota > Metazoa > Chordata > Actinopteri > Synbranchiformes > Mastacembelidae > Mastacembelus > Mastacembelus armatus. Next base: position 15,885,559 of record NC_046640.1, read on the forward strand.
GAAGAAATAAGGAATGAACTTGATGAAGTGAGAAAATCCATGGAAGAGGCTAATAAGACTTTTGAAAAATGCCTCACTGAAGGGGTTAAAAAATCAAAAAGTTCATGTGAAGAAGTCTTGGGTTCCATCATACATCCTGTATGTATTTATATTTATCTAATTGATTAAAGCAGCTGATTTTGCACTTTGGATGGGTATGTATTTCAAAATGTTGTTTTTCTGTTTTGTCTCAGAGAAAACCCGGTCGGGGTTTTCACAGGACATTGAAGTGTATAGTTGAGAACAATGGAATCCATAAAAAAAAAAAAGGGAAACCAACTAACCTCAATGCAAAGTTATCATCACCATTGACTGACAGCATTGATGAGGAATTCAGGAAGACCTTCCCGTAAGAAATTGCTTAATTATACATAAAACACAGTGTTGGCTCATTTTCAAAACAGTTGATAATATGTCTACATTTTACTGTATAACTTCACATATAATATAAAAAAATTTCCCGTCTCAACCCTATGGGTGGTGTGTGTGTCTTCCTCAATCTCGGGTCCTCTACCAGAGGCCTGGGAGTTTGAGGGTCCTTCACAGTATCTTAGCTGTTTCTAGCACTGTGCTCTTCTGGACTGAGATCTCTGATGTTGTTCCTGGGATCTGTTGGAGCTACTCTCCCAGTTTGGGGGTCACAGCCCCGAGGGTGCCGATTACCACGGGGACCACTGTTGCCTTCACCTTCCACATCCTTTCTAACTCTTCTTTAAGCCCTTGTTATTTCTCCAGCTTCTCATGTTCCTTCTTTCTGATGTTGCTGTCACTTGGGATCGCTACATCTACCACTACGGCTTTCTTCTGTTGTTTGTCCACCACTACTATGTCCGGTTGGTTAGCCATCACCTGTTTGTCGGTCTGTATCTGGAAGTCCCACAGGATCTTAGCTCGGTCATTCTCCCTCACCTTTGGAGGCGTGTCCCATTTTGACCTTGGGACCTCCAACCCATACTCGGCACAGATGTTCCTGTACACTATGCCGGCCACTTGGTTATGGCGTTCCATGTACGCTCTGCCTGCTAGCATCTTACCACCTGCTGTTATGTGCTGGATTGTCTCAGGGGCATCTTTGCACAGCCTGCACCTGGGGTCCTGCCTGGTGTGGTAGACCCCGGCCTCTATCGATCTTGTGCTCAGGGCCTGTTCTTGTGCCGCTACGATCAGTGCCTCTGTGCTGTCTTTCAGTCCAGCCTTTTCTAGCCACTGGTAGGATTTTTCAATATCAGCCACTTCTTCTGGTTGTTGGTGGTACTTCTTGTATCTGTCGGTGGTACATGCCGTGCAGGGGTTTGTCCTGCCATGATGGTTCTTGCTCTTCTTCCTCTGCATCGAGCTTCTGTTGCCTGAGATATTCACTAAGTATTCCATTGCTCAGGGCCACCTTCCTGATGTACTCATGGATCTTTACTGTTTCATTTCGGATGATTTTCGATGCTCACCAGTCCTCAGCTTCCTTCCTTCCTCTTAGTGTACAGTCTCAGGATGCTAGATTTGGGGTGAAACCCTCAATGCATTGTGAGTAGCTTCCTTGTCTTGACATCAGTGGCCTCCATCTCCTCTTTTGGCCAGTTAATTTTGCCAGCAGGGTATCTGATGACCAGCAGAGCGTTGATAGCTTGGACCTTGTGTCAAGTGATGGACAAGTGTCCAGGATGGACAACACTTGGACAAGTGATGGCTTCTTAGAACTAGCCTTACTTTCTGTAGGTATTTGGCTGTGGCTGCTTTCCTTGTGGCTTCTTCTTGGTTCCCATGTCCCTGTAGGATTCCAAGGTACTTGTAGCTGCCCTCAACATCCGCTATGCTGCCTTCTGGCAGTTCAGTGACTTCAGTCCTGACTTCCTGTTATGTCGCACTTGATGGAGATTTGTGCAATCAGCCACTAGGGTTATTTTCCACAGTCCTGTTGAGTTCCTTATGAAGGTTCGTAGAGTCCTACTATGTTGTATACTGTAGCTCCAAGCATTTCTGGATTCATGTGTAAGGCTTTCTTGCAGTTAATCCAGGCGGTGCACAGGTTGGTCTGTCTGGTCTTACAGTCTCGAGTGACTGCTTTACTCATTTTAGCCATGAGAGGCAGGTTATCAGGCGGTAGTTGGATGTATTGCTCCCTTTTTGGTGTCCTTCAGGATCAGGACTGTCTTGCCTTCAATTAGCCATTCAGGGTGAGTTCCATGTAACCCCTCTCCCTGGGGTTACTCATGTAGTAGCATTCCAACAGTTCTCTATTCTCAGCCCTCGAGAATAAATGTCATGTTCCAGTGGCCCATTTCTCATCAGGTTTCCCTGGTTCCCTAGCACCTGACGCGGACCTTGTTGACAGGCGACGTCCAAGCCAGTATGAGTCCTGTGTTTCTATCTTGCATTTGTAATGAGGTAGGCAAGTAGCGTTAAGGACCTTGCCTAAGGGCCCTCACTAGTAATGCCCTGGTCAGGAATCGACGCCCCGACTCTTTGATCGCGCGTGTGTGTGTGTGTGTGTGTGTGTGTGTGTGTGTGTGTGTGTGCGTGTGTGAGTATAGTGCCACCTTCATGAAACATTTCATTGTGTTAACATCACAGAAATGAAGGAAAATCTGGACCATACCATGGAGTCATCAATAAGTTTTCACTTGGTACAGAGGAGCTGATTCAGCAGAACAAAGATGTTGAACTGCAGCTGATGTTTCTCAAGACAGAGGTAAAAAATGAGAATAGAATCATCATTTAATATTCTCATATGCAGTATATGTGAAGAATATCAGTGCAAGAAGTGTTGACACTGAAAAGTGAAGCCTTATTTGTAATAACTTGATCTATGTAAAATGTTCATCAATACTTCATTTTCTCTCTAAGGAAGAAAAACTTAAGACAAAACTCAACAGAACCATCCGGCAGCGCAAGAAAATGATCTACAACAGTCTGACAGACACAATCGAAGAATCCATGGAGAAATGCTATAAAAGTACAAAAGAAGACCCTGACATATATACAAGCTGACACTATAATAATACACATTTATTATAATTGTACAGAAAATCTAAGTTTGACAACAATTTTCTGTTTTATTGTAGAAGCAGCAGATTTTAGAGGAGAGGGCACACTGAAACGCATGAGGGAAACTCTTATGAATCATGTACATGATGAAAAGTACAGGATGTTTGAGAGGGCTAAAGATGTTATGTTGCACCACCTGAATATGCTGAAGGTTTGTCACTTATCCAGGATCACAAGTCATCATTTACATCACTTTTTCATATTCAAGCGGATTATGTATCAGTATTCTGAAAGTCCTGAAGGCTATGTGCAGTTATGAATAAATAAAACACATTTATAGCCACTGATCATTTTATCAGCCCAGTCTGAGAAACCTTTTGTACACAAATTTTAACAATTAAAATCTATGATTCAGTAAATACAGAATGAAGAATAAATGATAAATATTCTAACGCTGTTTAGGAGGAAATCCTGCAAGAACTGAAAAAAACCTTGATGGAATCAATGGAGCTGTCACTCAGGACAGATGATTACTCAATCCCAGGTAAAGAGATCAAATCTAAATTAAAGCAGTTATGTGGATCATTAGGAAACTGTGTAAATTGTTATTTTAAACTATATGCTATTGTTTACATTTTAGATGTGTCAAGAGAACTAGAGATGGTGAAGACCCATTACCATGAACTGACAAACAGTCAAGATCAATAAATGTCAGTAACTGGGTAAAACCTGTTAAATGTCTATGTAATATATGTAAAGGCCTTTATTATAAGCTGAATGACAATTATTATCCAAACCAATCATTCAAACACATGATTTGCTGTTTCAGTGTGATTTTGTGTTCCTCATGTGTATAAGACAAATACTCAGTAATGGTTGATGTGACAGTCCTTCTGTTTGTCATCATGTTTGAATGTTTATCTCTGGTGGATGTTCCAGGTTGGCTGAGTAGAGAGAAACAGCAGGAATTACCCACTAAATGTCCCTGCAGGCCTGAGGCTGAGGATCTGATCTCAACTGTTTTTGTCAAGTTATTATCCCTGTTTGCTTTGACTGTTGTTTTGATGTTTTCTATGACTTTACTTTTTAGTAATTACTTACAGATTTTATGCCGTTGATTGATTATAGTCCAGAAACAGAGAGAATATGTGAGGAGAGAGGATGCAAAGGTCCCAAAACCAGGAACATTATGTTTTACATAGTACAGGTCTTAGCCACCAGGCCACTATGAGGCCTCAGAGGATTTGTGTTTTTAATCATTTTAAAAAATATTTTCTATTCATGTTTCTTGGTCTGTTTTCAGTGGGTTTTATGAATTTATTTTGGTTTGCCATCAGATAGACTGCAGTTTTGATGATTTTACTGATGGGTATATTAAAGCTTGCTAGATGATGAATTTTGAAGAATGTTGTTTAATTAATGTTGATGAGCAGAAAAATTAATTTTAGATGTTTTAAACTGTTTTACTACAAAGTAATGGCTTCTATGTTTGAATGAGGAAAAAAGTTTCTTTCCTATTCAGTTATTCTCTATATAATATTTTGTGTGTGTTTGTGTCTACAGTCAAAATGACATATGTTGTTTATGTAATATTTTGCTATAAACATTAATTCTTTCCTACTATATTACATTCAGAGGACTGATAAGGGAATCCCTCTGAAAATGTTTCTGCAAGGTTTGCTCTGTTTTTTATTTCCTGTTTATTTTTAACATTTACTTGCCTTTTGCTGTGAAATTTATGATAAATGTCAGTTTTGTCTTACTATCTGAAAAAAATATTGTACTGACTTGCATAAAATAAAAATATCTAATGAGACACAAAAAGAGAAATGTTTACTCGGAGTAGTTTTGGTTTAACCTGTTGAAATGTTTAGAAATGGAGGGAAATGAAACATCTGACAAGCTGAACAGTTCATTTCCAGAAATGATGTCCTGGTGAATGAGGACACTGGCAACAGACTTCAGACACTGATTTAAAACCACTTATAAGTTTTTATTCTTTGTGTTTTGTTTTATGGTGAAGCAGTCTCCCTCCAACCAGCCTGCAAACTTCTGTGACTACTTCAGTGTACAACTGATCTAAGGTGGACAATCTATTTACTCAAGTGATCTTTACATTTGAATTAATTATGGTTACGCTGTGAGTCTAGAGCCATGGTCATAGGTGGAGTTTAGCTGTGATGGGGCTTAAAAATGACTCTTCTTGGGTTCATTTAATCTACTTCTGTAATGTGTGTATGTGGCTTTGTGACCAAAACATGAAGGTCTTAAATAATGTGTTTGAATCTGCATGACAGGAAGTGGGTTTTAGAAAACACATTTACACATTAGGTACACAGAGGCAGGTCAGTGTCCTTTTCAGTGGGAAAAAAACAACATTATTTTAAAACAAACAAGCCGAACCAGAATAAAATCAATTAAATTAAAGATAAAACATTGTTAAAATGAACTAAAATACATAAAACAGGAATGAAAACACAAACGATTAGAAGCACAAATACAGACACATAGGCACAGAAAAGACGCCAGTGTTTGAAAATTATTCATAGACTAGTTCAGCACTGAACACCATCAATCCTCCATATATGATTGGATAACTCTGCTGACCATGTCCCTCTGCATCTGGACCCTGGACGTCCCAAATGGGAGACCTCAGTCACTCTGGATCCAGTAAAGCATCTCCAACACCACCACACTGGGCACTGGAGACCCACAAGGCTGTGTGCTCAGTCCACTGCTGTTGACACATTGACAACCGTGTAGCAATGTCCAACTTAAACCATATCAAGTTCACTGATGACATCAGCAAGAACAGACTCACAGCCTGTCTCTGAAAGTCAGTAAAACAGACAAAAAAAGAAATTCCTGTGAACTTGAAGAATGTGGAGTGACCATTCTGCTCAACAGTGATGATTCCTCTGTGGGGATTACAAAGAACACCAAATTCCTTGGTGTTTGCCAGGCAGAGAACCTCTCCTGGTCCCTTAACCTCACTGTAAAGAAAGCCCAGGTCTCTGGAGCCTCTGCAATCTGGAATCATAAATATTAAACATGTTTGAAAAGCTGCTTCTCAATCAGAAGCAGTAAAATAACTGCACTGACACATTGTATTTGAGGATTTTTTGGACAATTAGGTGCAACAATATTCAAATTGGGCCACGTCCTCATGATCACTACAGATTCTGTCCATCACTATTTACATAATTTACAATAACTTCAACCTGCAATTCATGAATGTTGTACACAGCAACATCAGACTGTGTATTTTACATAGAACTATGTCTGGTCTGCTCTCATGTTATCATGTTTACTTCCAGCTGTTTGCACTGTATTCATACAATAGTTTGTGTTGTTTTGTATGTTTTTCATTACCTGCTTTTTTTGCACGTTGTTTTATAATCTCTTTTTGTGTTTATGTACCACTTGGTACATTGTTTATTTCACTGTGTACCGCACAACTTTATAAGTCGATACAAAGCTACTACCCTGACATCAACCATAGACTTTCCATTAAGGTAATATCCCTTTAACGTCAATAGATGGTGCTGCAAGCTCATGCGCATGCGCAGCTCCGAATATGAAGCGTGTGATTGCGAAATTTGGTTTTGGTCCGATACCAAGAAAATACAGGACTAATGTTACCAATGATACCACTATTGATACTGATACAGGCTTATGTAGTTTCATGTAGGGGACAGCAGCATTGTGTCATATTTTCAGTGAATGCATAATCAAAATGCTAAATCTAAATAAATTATAATGACAACTCAGTGAGCAACATACTGAAGTAATACTGAAAGTAAAAGATCGAGCCTGGCACAGTACTATCGATCCAATAACGATATCAACGCTGGTATCAGTATAAAGATTGATCCGCCCACACCAGAACAAAGAACCTCTGCCCAGGACACACCGTTACTTTGCTCCTCTCTCCTTATTTTCTACAGGTATGACAGAAACTAATTTTTCTAACATTAACTGGGTTGTGAGTCGACTGTCAATGTTTTGTTGGTGTTTGTAATAAGTTGGAGAAAGTTGGAGAAAGTTGTGTAACACTAAATTTCGTTTTGGGAGTGTTTGCTGAGTAAATGTAACTTTAGTCAGCAGAACCAACCAACGGTTAAGAAAAGCAGTTTTTAAGTGGTTGTGATTGTAAATATAGTCCTGTAACATGTGAGTTTAGAGTGTTAACCAGCCAGTCACAACTTGGGTGGTAGAAGGTTTTATTGCCTGACTTCCGGTGTGTGTGTGTGTGTGTGTGTGTGTGTGTGCGCCAATTCTATAGTATCACCCATTTTATTAATGATATTCATACTTTCACTTCTGTCTTTAAACACCTCAAGGTGTGCCTGTTGGTAGGTGACCAAACTTTGTAAAGTGCAGTGAACAGGAAATGTAGTCCTGCAGCCCCTGTGTCTGCACAGTATCAGACTTTTAATGGTGCTCAGTCCCCGAAGAAAATGTGGTAGGGATGAGTCTGTAGCAAACGAGAAGAGCCGACTCCTGTCGAGAGGAGCCGACTCTCGTCGAGAAGAGCCGACTCCTGTCGAGAAGAGCCGACTTCTTGCTGTGGTTCTTTGTTCAGTTATTTATTTAAAGGTTTGATTAAAATGTTAAACTGTAGTCAACTGTATTTTTTTCATTTTAACAAAAATGCATAACAATAAGACTTTTATGAAAACACAGAATAAAAAATTCAGTATGGGACAATCAGTGGGATCAGTATTGATCGGTGTGGGGAGGTGGCCGGGTGCTGTAAACAAATAATGTGTGGGGCCAAAAACACCAAGTGCTTCGGGGAGAGGTGGCCCCCCTTCTCTGCAGACTGTCTGTCTTGTTCCGGGTGTGACTACATGTCTCTTGCTAGGTGTGTCTGTTGCTAGGTGACCACGCATTAGAATCACAAGCTTGTGACGTACAGTGAACAGGAAATTTGTTGCTGCACCACCTGTGTTTGCTTTTTATTTTTCATTTCAACATCCACAGCTCAGTCTGTGGTGCACATGTAGAACTTTAACTGTTATTTCAGTGAAAAGTCTTTTTAGTCATTCTGATATTTTCTTTAAATGCTATGTTAAATGCATTTTGTTTAATTTGTCTACAGCAGCAACACAGCAGTGGGCAGGTCAGGTATACACTGACAGAATCAGGGCAGTGACCCTTAAGGAACATAGGTTGCCCACCTTTGATCTGCAGCATAAAAAGTGACATCCAGGCAGATTAAACTGTGTCTGATGTTTTTCTCTGGCAGTTTTTATGGTCCAAAAGTGACAAATATTAATATTTATTAGTTTGGATATCCTGATGTGTGAGTGCACACTATACATCACTGATGTCTGTTGCCCTGGTGTCTGATATTTATCTTTGTGTATTTGTTGTATTTTTATTTGATGTATTTTACTTTAAATTGTATTGTAAAGTGAAATACTGAGAAGCTGTACTTAAAGGTTTTACAGTGTATTATAAAACAATTTATTACATTTTTTCAGAGACCAGGGCTTTAGTTAAGGAGAGAAAAAACAAAGCATTTGTCTGGAATAGATTTTTTAAATTGTAAGTTTAACCCACAGAAGCATGAAAGTTACAAGATTTATCAGTGTCTTAACTTTGGAAGTTAAACTGGAAAGACTTATTTTGTAGAGTCATATATCCATAGTATAAATTGCATCAATTCAATTCAATTTTATTTGTATAGCGCCAAATCACAATACAAATCATCTCAAGGCACTTTCCAAAAACTAAAACTAAAAACCCAACAATTCCCTTATGAGCAAGCACTTGGCGACAGTGGAGAGGAAAAACTCCCTTTAACGTAAGAAAAAACCTCCAGCAGAACCGGGCTCAGTTTGGGCGGCCATCTGCCTCGACCGGTTGGGGTGAGTGGATAGAACAGAGAGAAAAGAACAGCAACAAACAAATAGACACTAGAGGTTGGTGGGACCAGTAACTGCACATCAGTGATATACAGCTCCAGGACCAGGGACACCTGCAGAAGGTACAGAGAGAGAGAACAGAGAGAGGGAGAGAGCACAAGGTTAGTAAGATTCAATGGTGGAATATACATGAGGTGGGAGGAGAGAAGAGAGGGGAGGGGAAGGGAAGGGGGGGGGGGGGGGGGGGGGGGTTAGGGTAGGGGAGCTCAGTGCACCGATGGTCCTCGGGCAGTCTAGGCCTATAGCAGCATAACTAAGGGATGGTTCAGGGTTACCTGAAGCCAGCCCCAACTATACGCTTTGTCAAACAGGAAGGTTTTAAGTCTAGCCTTAAAAGTATAGAGTGTCTGCCACATGAACCCAGGCTGGGAGCTGGTTCCATAGGAGAGGAGCTTGATAACTAAAGGCTCTGCCTCCCATTCTGCTTTTGGAAACTCTGGGAACCACAAGTAGACCTGCACTCTGAGAGCGAAGTGCTCTATTGGGATAATATGGTACTATGGGGTCTTTAAGGTATGAAGGAGCTCATAAATGTTGATGACTGATGGAATTGATTATTTCTCTACCTTCCAGTTGCTGCTGTTGGACATGGATGAGTTTGTTCGTAGCAAGTTAACTGAATGGGGCCTCAGCCAGTGGATAGAAAAATTTGAAGGTAAATCGTTACCATTTTTCAGTGATGGGTGTCAGGGTTGGTACTGAGGGGGTTAGGAATCGGACCAAGGATTGCCCACTCTGTTACTCAAGGTTCAAACGAAGCTTTATTTTAGACAGAACTCAAGAAAGTCAAAACATGAACATAAAGAACTAAAGGGAAACAGGTACATAGGCCAAGGGTCAAGACAACACAAACCAAGGAGATGAGACAAGAGGGTCAAGGTCACACACCAAGGGGGGAACAAACACGGTCAAAGGCCTGGGCTCACACAGACCTAGGGGACACACCAGACTTACACAAGCAAACAAGGGTCGAAGGTCTGGGGTCACACACATCTTGGGGACGCACCAGGCTCCACAAACAAACTAGCACACAGGCTAAAGGGACAATGCAGAAGACACACGACAAGACTAAGACATGAACAAAGAGGACTAAACACGAACACCAGGGAGCTAAACAAGAAGACGAGACATTGTAAAACACATACAAAACAGAGGTAGATACTTAACTTAAACTTGGGGAGAACAAAAACCATGATCAAAATCTCAAAAAGGAAAAGGGCAAGGCAATTCTGGGCAATCGGTAATCAAAATATGTCTGGCAGGGATCGTGACAAAAGCATGTTGAGCAGATGATCTAGCAAAGAACTGTGACTGAACAAAGGTATAAGAAGGGAAGAACACAAACGAGGCATGGGTGCAAACAATCAACTAATTGGGTCAAAGTAGAGTGGAAAAAGACAAAACAAAACCATATCCTAAAGGAATCTACAAAATAAAAGCATAAAACAGGAACTCAGAACACGAATCCTGACAGGTGGGCACAGATAATACAGTAACAACAATGAGAAACTATGACAAAAAAGTGGTGAATAGTTGAAATACAACAAAATAAATCTTATATACTGTGTATATATTATACTCAGCTCATCATTGCTCTATTAGGTCTGTGAGCCTGGAATACTCCTGAAAATTAAATGAACAGCTATGACCACAGCTGTTTCACATATGAAATAAACTTCACTTTGAATTTAACATTTTTATTGCATGAGTAAGATTGAACTGAATCTGTTTTAATTGTAGATGAAGGCATTGACAAGGAAAGTCTTTACTGTCTCCGTGATCAAGAAATCAGTGAACTGATCCCAAAAGTGGGACCACGAGCAAAATTCAAGGAGAAACTTATGTCATTAAAGGTAATGTTGTGCTCAATAAAGATGCTCTTACAGGGACAGGAGCATAAACATTGATGTTAAAATCTTTGCAACAAATAATAAGACATTTATTATACTAATATTATGTTTTCAATGTCAATGTAAAATTTTAGAAAACCTTCCCCATTCAGAATAACTTTTATCTGTGTCAGCAGGAGCAGGAAGAACCAGCAGATTCTGCTCAGGTAAGGATTTCACAGACATGTAGTTTCTTTGTGTATATACAGTGGGTACGGAAAGTATTCAGACCCCTTTAAATTTTTCACTCTTTGTGTCATTGCAGCCATTTGCCAAAATAAAAAAGTTCATTTTATTTCTCATTAATGTACACTCAGCACCCCATCTTGACAGAAAAAACCAGAAATGTAGAAATTTTTGCAAATTTATTAAAAAAGAAAAACTGAAATATCACATGGTCATAAGTATTCAGACCCTTTGCAGTGACACTCATATTTAACTCACATGCTGTCCATTTCTTCTGATCCTCCTTGAGATGGTTCTGCTCTTTCATTGGAGTCCAGCTGTGTTTAATTAAACTGATTGGACTTGATTAGGAAAGGCACACACCTGTCTATATAAGACCTTACAGCTCACAGTGCATGTCAGAGCAAATGAGACTCATGAGGTTGAAGGAACTGCCCAAGGAGCTCAGAGACAGAATTGTGGCAAGGCACAGATCTGGCCAAGGTTACAAAAGAATTTCTGCAGCACTCAAGGTTCCTAAGAGCCCAGTGGCCTCCATAATCCTCAAATGGAAAAAGTTTGGGACGACCAGAACTCTTCCTAGACCTGGCCGTACAGCCAAACTGAGCGATCGTGGGAGAAAAGCCTTGGTGAGAGAGGTAAAGAAGAACCCAAAGATCACTGTGGCTGAGCTCCAGAGATGCAGTAGGGAGATGGGAGAAAGTTCCACAAAGTCAACTATCACTGCAGCCCTCCACCAGTCGGGGCTTTATGGCAGAGTGGCCCGACGGAAGCCTCTCCTCAGTGCAAGACACATGAAAGCCTGCATAGAGTTTGCCAAAAAACACATGAAGGACTCCCAGACTATGAGAAATAAGATTCTCTGGTCTGATGAGACCAAGATTGAACTTTTTGGCGTTAATTCTAAGCGGTATGTGTGGAGAAAACCAGGCACTGCTCATCACCTGCCCAATACAATCCCTACAGTGAAACATGGTGGTGGGAGCATCATGTTGTGGGGGTGTTTTTCAGCTGCAGGGACAGGACGACTGGTTGCAATTGAAGGAAAGATGAATGCGGCCAAGTACAGAGATATCCTGGAAGAAAACCTCTTCCAGAGTGCTCAGGACCTCAGACTGGGCCGAAGGTTCACCTTTCAACAGGACAATGACCCTAAGCACACAGCTAAAATAACAAAGGAGTGGCTTTGGAACAACTCTGTGACCGTTCTTGACTGGCCCAGCCAGAGCCCTGACCTAAACCCAATTGAGCATCTCTGGAGAGACATGAAAATGGCTGTCCACCAACGTTCACCATCCAACCTGACAGAACTGGAGAGGATCTGCAAGGAAGAATGGCAGAGGATCCCAAAATCCAGGTGTGAAAAACTTGTTGCATCATTCCCAAGAAGACTCATGGCTGTACTAGCTCAAAAGGGTGCTTCTACTCAATACTGAGCACAGGGTCTGAATACTTATGACTGTGATATTTCAGTTTTTCTTTTTTAATAAATTTGCAAAAATTTCTACATTTCTGTTTTTTTCTGTCAAGATGTGGTGCTGAGTGTACATTAATGAGAAATAAAATGAACTTTTTTGATTTTGGCAAATGGCTGCAATGACACAAGGAGTGAAAAATTTAAAGGGGTTTGAATACTTTCCGTACCCACTGTATAAATTGTGGACATACAGTATAAGTGGACATATTTATGTTCATCCTCAGGTTTTACCATCTACCAGCGCAATAAGTGCTAAGGGTGAGATACACAGTAACTTGAATTACATGTAGTGTTCATTGATGTTTTTAAGAGTAATTTTTGCTTTGGGAAAACAATTATATTTCGTGTACTGAGTTGCAAGATTGAGAGACATGCAGCTAATTTCCTTTTGATTTAATTTTTGATGTATAAAAAATAATAAGGAAAGAGAAAGGTGGATCATCAGGATGTGCCCAGCAAATGTCAGTCACCACCAAGTAAACGACAACAAATAAGCCCAGGTATTTATATTTCTTTCTAAACAATTGCAAACTACAACCAAACATATGTCCAAAGCGTATTCATAAAGAAATTTGTAACTGAATTTTACATGTCCACAGAAAATCTAATTAACTGGCTGATCGTTAAATGTTACAGTCAAAAGTAGACATGTCATACTGTATGTTATATGTCATAATAGTATAGTTTGAATCCATAGCAGCAATATGAATGTCTAAATTGGCTTTAAAAAGTTAAAATGCCTTAGTTTAATTTTCTTTTCACTATTGTTTGTATATCACAACACCTCATTATGCATTAATTGGATACACTGGTTAAAGATTCCTGCTGAGTAATTATTAAGAAACTTTTATTTTTTTAATAGAAAACATCATACGTTCTTATGTGACAAAAATTGTGGATAGCATCAGTCAGAAACTGCCTAAAGAAAACACCACAAGGCTCAATGAATTCCTGAAGTAAGTGTTAGGTTTTACATATTTCTTATTCTTTGTTGTATCTGCCTGATTCTGCTCCTGACCAGGGGCTGGTTTCACTAAAAGAGACCATTTCACAAAAACACAGTGTATATTGACTTATCTGATGCCTATAAAGCTGTCCAATTGTAGGCAAAACAAAAGAGCCAATGTGGGAATAAGGAATACAAACCCAGCAGGGCTCTCTGCACAAGCTGCACTATCATCTTTACAAATCATCATCTTTTATATTGCAAAGTCAGTTGGGCTTCCTAACTGACAAGACAGACTATATTTACTGTACCTATACAGCTATCCAATTATATATCACCCTGTCTCATATTTAAATCCTGCTAATAATAATAATAATAATTGAATAAGTTAATGAAACTTGGATATCTGGTTGCCCAGTCTAGATTTCTGAGCATTTCACTTATTTCAGTCACTTTTTATGCATTTTTCAGTATTTTACTTATTTGACCTCATTTTTAATAAATCATGTTTTTCTTCATAATTAAGGCATGAAGACTCTAATTAGTAAAGTTTTGGCTGTGTTTGTCATGGATACATGGCCAGTCAGAAAGCCAAAGCAAAACAGTTATGAACTTAAAATACTTTCTCATTATACTTGAGAACAAAGCCTAGACCCACATTTGCTCATTTCAAACTGAGCCACAATTTAAAAGTGAACTGATTCAATCTATAGATTTGTATTTGTATTTTCAGTTTCTCAGCACTGCAGTTTTAGGTCCTGCTGTTACCAGCTTTGTGACACAAATACCTGGTGCTTCAATATTTCTTTCTGAAATGCATCTTGCTTTATGAGTGTTCTCTGTGTAACACTCATTAGAGATATTGCTCATATAAAATATTCATTAGTTGCTTTAAATTATACTTGTGAGCACCTGTTCATAGAAAGACATTTTCTTGATTTTGACACTTTCTTCAGCATTTGTATATTTTCCAAATGAATCATTTAACCCAGATTTAAACTCTTTGTGCAACAGGATTAAAATCAGGGAGTTGGAGACAGACAAGAGGGAGCTGGTTGGTGTCTTTGGTAAAACTGGGGCTGGAAAGAGCTCTCTGATAAATGCCATCATTGGAGAGAAGAAGCTTTTGCCCTCTGGAAGTGTCAGTGCATGTACCTCAATCATGATTAAAGTAGAGGCTAATGTGCACAGCTCAACGTATGAGGCAGAGATTGAGTTCATGACAAGAGAGGTAAAATGAGCTAAATATGTTTATGATGACTTGACGCTGGTTGAAAAGTTATGATGTAGCTGCAGAAATACAGTTGCTGGTGTACTCTACATCTTACTGAGTTAAACTTTTCTCCTTTTTGATTTTCAGGAGTGGAAAGATGAGTTGTGGTCCATGATTCAATATCTTGGTGAGGAAAGGGACGAAGAAGAAGAAAAAGAAGATGAAGAAGAAGAAGAAGATGATGATGATGCTGATGATCATAATGATGATGATGAGGATGATGATGGTCATGACTTTGGGGAAAAGCTGTCAGCCTTGTATGGAGAAGAATGGAAGGGCAAATCTGCAGATGATCTCCTCAAGGAAGAAAATTACAAAGATATTTCAGAAGTTCTGAATTCCACTAAGAAGATTTTGACATGTAAATCAGTAAGTAACTTATGGAAAAGCTTACATTACCTGTCTCTATAATACATGTTTAATAATTTTCAATTACTGAAGTTTTCATTCTGGCCATTCCAGTTTGTTTAGTTAAAACAGTAATAGAAGCAGATGTGAAAATAAGAGCAGTATAATCCCAGGCACTGTCATGTTTTAATCTAATCTTCAAATGTATTGTTCACTATGTCTTCACTTTGGGTGCACAGTTCACTATTTATTGATATTATTGTAATAATTTATGTTGATTTCCATTTTACTGTTTTAAAGGGGTTTTCCATTTAATCTCACCTTCTTCTAATTATTTATACAAGCAATCACTTTGAATACTCATACAAATGAAATAGCCTTCCAGCTCCTCACTTTTTGTTTATTTATTCCAGGCTGAAGAGCTGTCTGCAGAACTTGTCAAATACACCAGGGGTAGCTCAATAACGGAAGCAGACAAAAACATTAAGAGGTGGTATTGGCCACTAGTGAAGTGTGTGACTGTCAGGGTGCCTCAGAATGATCTTCTCCAGCATGTCACACTTGTGGACCTTCCTGGAAATGGGGACCGTAACAAGAGCAGAGACACAATGTGGAAAGAGGTAAACCACTGTGAATTATAGATGTTTCATTATTTGACAACAAATAAAATGTTGTTACAAACCACTGATAATTATTAACCCATTAGTAACTTGCTGATATGTTCACTCAGCTTGTTGGAAGTTGCTCTACAGTGTGGATTGTGACTGGAATGACTCGAGCAGCATCAGAGAAAGAAGCCTGGGACATCCTGGAAAGTGCCAGCAGCCTCATGGGAAATGGTGGCGAGTGTCAGCGCATTCACTTTATCTGCACCAAGACTGATGTTATTGATGAGTTAGATGATCAGTAAGTATTTGAAGATGTCAAAGGTACATAGTAAAGATCTAGATAAGACACTGACACAACCCACCAAGAAACCATTACAACTGCAGAGCTTTCCTACAAATGATCACATTTCTAGGTGTGAGGCATAAATGTCTAAAGTGCTTCATACTTTTT
Organism: Mastacembelus armatus; assembly: GCF_900324485.2. NCBI lineage: Eukaryota > Metazoa > Chordata > Actinopteri > Synbranchiformes > Mastacembelidae > Mastacembelus > Mastacembelus armatus. The sequence continues at coordinate 15,901,688 of NC_046640.1, forward strand.
CACAGTGCTATAAATAAAACTTCAAATTTCTAAACAAACATAACCAGAAAATTAATAATCAGAAAATTACCTTTGACATCAGTGATCCTCAAAATATTTTACTTTTCAGTATGGGTTTCATAAAAGATTACTGGGCTTTTATTTGTAGAGGACTGTGAAACAAATGTTGGAATGAATTTCAGGTTTCAGTGCTGCAAATGTTGTGAGCTGCCACTTGACACAAATCTTTTCTTGTAGGTCACCATCTGAAGTTCGTGCTCGCATAGTTGACAGAAACAAGCAAGTCAAGGAAAAAATGATCAAAGTATTAAACAAACGGAACAAGGTTAAGGTGAGTTATAAGGAATAACAGAAAATATATATGTAACTGTAAGTCTTACCTTAACACTGACTCTTTTTTGTCCAGAAACAATTCAGTGATGAATGTTTCAAAGTGTTCACAGTGAGCTCCCATGAGTTTCTGAAAAAAAAACGTCTAGAGCCAGATGACACTGGTAGGTGAAGTCTCCATAGCACTATATACTATATATATATAACTATATACCTCAAATACATAATTTGTTTTTTAAGACTAATTGGACGTGAGATGACATTGCAGTATATGTAATGTACAAACTGCACTTTTTTACAGAAATACCCAAACTTCAGGATTTTCTGCAAAATCTCAATGACTGTCACTCAGAGACATTAAACTATGTGTCTGGAGCTCATGGGATTCTCTCTTTGATGCAGGGGACTAAAAGTCAGCTGGTGGTAAAATGAAGTTTTAATACAATATTCACTCTCTTGAATTGTTTTAATTTTCATTGATAGTCACAGAAAACTACATTGAAATAATTAATATAAATAACTTTCATTGTCTTGAATTGTTTTATTGTTTTAACAATACTGAAATGGTCCACATTTAATGTCAGTTATGTTCATGATTTTCATAATGTAGTTTACTTATGCATTTATTAGAGTTGTCACATTATATCAGAATATCATAACAGAGATTCAGAAAGAAAGAAAGAAACGGTGACTTGAAAGAAGCTCAGTCAGTTAGTGTTTACTCTGTAGTTTAATTGCCACAAATATTAAATATGTTTTTGATTCCAGGCTGACAAAAAAGCAGCTGTGTGCAGACAGCTTGAAGAAGAAATCAGGAATGAACTTGATGAAGTGAGAAAATCCATGGAAGAGGCTAATAAGACTTTTGAAAAATGCCTCACTGAAGGGGTTGAAAAATCAAAACGTTCATGTGAAAGAAACTTGAGGTCCATCATATATCCTAGGGTACTTAAACAATCATTTGATTAAAGCAGCTTGTTTTTCACTTTGGATGCAAATGTGTTTCACTATGTTTTTTTCTGTTTAGTCTAAGAAAAAGAATAAGGGTTTTCACAGGACATTGAAGTGTATCGTTGAGAATGATGGCACCTACAAGTCAAAAAACAAGAAGCAAATTAACCTGAATGCCAAGTTATCATCACACTTGACTGACAGCATTGATGAGAAATTCAGGAAGACCTTCCCGTAAGAAATGACTTAATTAGACATAAAACACAGTGTTGGCTCATTTTCTGAACTCTGGAGAATGAGACTATATTTTACTGTCTAACTTCACAAATACAGAATGTATAGAAAATACATTATTAAAACACAAACCTGACAGTGCTACCTTCATGAAACATTTCATTGTGTTAACATCACAGAAATGAAGGAAAATCTGGACCGTACCATGGAGTCATCAATAAGTTTTCACTTGGTACAGAGGAGCTGATTCAGCAGAACAAAGATGTTGAACTGCAGCTGATGTTTCTCAAGACAGAGGTAAAAAATGAGAATAGAAACATCCTTTTCATTCATGTATTGTCAGTGAGACTTCAGCCGAATGAGATTAACATATACATGTACAGCACTGTGCAAATGTTTCAGGCAATTTAAATGTTTAGATTCTTATGACACAAAATTGTACTATCAAGAAGGCATCCTGAATTAATACAATAGCATGACTATGACTCCAAACTCACCAAGTGTTAAACAAAAACAACCAAGTGTAACAGATAATGACTCAGAGCTCTGATGTCAACATCAGGGAGTCAGTCTGGGATTATATAGAGAGACAGAAGACACTGAGAATCTTAAATTTACAACAGACTCATTTTTTCCAAGATTTGTGGACAAGTAAATAGAAGAGCTGTGTGCAAGGAGGATTGGTGATGTTTAAAATACTGATTTGATTCAGTTTTTTCTATTTACTGAGCATTTGGAAGTGTCAACTTTTATTGTGTGAAACGTTTGCACAGTACTATATAAATGTGCAAAACAAAGGAAATGAACAATTTGGCTCCTACAAAGCTGTTATAAACTTTGCATATGAAGAATATCAGCGCAGGAAATGTTGACACTGAAAAGTGAAGCCTTATTTGTAATAACTTGATCTATGTAAAATGTTTATCAATACTTCATTTTCTCTCTAAGGAAGAAAAACTTAAGACAAAACTCAACAGAACCATCAGGAAGCGCAAGAAAACGATCTACAACAGTCTGACAGACACAATCGAAGAATACATGAAGGAATGCTATAAAAGTACAAAAGAAGACCCTGACATATACAAGCTGACACTATAATAATACACATTTATTATAATTGTACAGAAAATCTAAGTTTGACAACAATTTTGTTTTATTATAGAAGCAGCAGCTTTTAGTGGAAAGGGCACACTGGGCAACATGAGGGAAACTCTTGAGAAACATGTCCATGATGAAAAGAACAGGATGTTTGAGAGGGCTAAAGCTGTTATGTTGTACCTCCTTAATAAGCTGAAGGTTTGTCACACTTTAAAATACAAATACAGCAATGGTTTAGTAAAATATGTTGTGCTGCACATTTTCCTTTTCCAGGATTACAGGTCATCTCTTAGATGACGTTTTGATATTCAAGTGGATTATGTCTCACTAAAAAACCTTTTGAAACATTATCCTTCTGAAAGTCCTGCACAAATGTGCAGTTAGGAATAAACAAAACATAATTATTTGTAGCCGTTGATCATTTTATCAGCCCAGTCTGAGACGCTCTTTGTAAACACATTTAAACAGTAAAATGTGTGATTCAATAAATACAGAGTGAGCAATAAATGATAAAGATTCTGATGCTGTTTAGGAGGAAATCCTGCAAAGACTGGAGACAACCCTGATGGAATCAATTGAGCAGTCACTGAAGACGGATGATTCCTCAATCCCAGGTAAAGAGATCAAATCTAAATTAAAGCAGTTATGTGAATCATTAAGAAACTGTGTAAATATATTAGTGAACTTAATAAATGACAATTCTTATTTTTATCAGTATGCTTTTGTTTATGTTTTTAGATGTGTCAAGAGAACTTGAGATGGTGAAGAGGTGCTACCATAAACTGAAAGACAGTGAAGATCATGAAATCTCAGTAACAGGGTAAAACGTGTGTTTAAATGTCTACACAATATATGTAAAGGGCCTTGATTATGAGCTGAGTGAAACCTAAATTATCCAAACAAATTCTTCAAACATATGATTTTATGTTCCAATGTGATTTTGTGATCCTCGTGTATATAAGACAAGTGCTCAGTAATGGTTGATGTGACAGTCCTTCTGTTTGTCATCATGTTTGAATGTTTATCTCTGGTGGATGTTCCAGGTTGGCTGAGTAGAGAGAAACAGCAGGAATTACCCACTAAATGTCCCTGCAGGCCTGAGGCTGAGGATCTGATCTCAACTGTTTTTGTCAAGTTATTATCCCTGTTTGCTTTGACTGTTGTTTTGATGTTTTCTATGACTTTACTTTTTTAGTAATTACTTACAGATTTTATGCCGTTGATTGATTATAGTCCAGAAACAGAGAGAATATGTGAGGAGAGAGGATGCAAAGGTCCCAAAACCAGGAACATTATAGTTTACATAGTACAGGTCTTAGCCACCAGGCCACTATGAGGCCTCAGAGGTTTTGTGTTTTTAATCATTTTTTAAAATATTTACTATTCATGTTTCTTGGTCTTTTTTCAGTAGGTTTTATGAATTTATTGTAGTTTGTCAGTTGATAGACTGCAGTTTTGGTGATTTTACTGAAAAAGCTTGAGCCTTGATTACAAAACATACTCTGGGCTGCATTTGACATAGATGATGAATTTTGAAGAATGTTGTTTAGTTAATGTTGATGAGCAGAAAAATTAATTTTAGATGTTTTAATCTGTTTTACTACAAAGTAATGGCTTCTATGTTTGCGTATTTGTGTCTACAATGAACATGACACATATGTTCTTTATGTAACATTTTGCTATAAACATTAATTCTTTCCTACTACATTACAGTCAGAGGACTGATAAGGGAATCCCTCTGAAAATGTTTCTGCAAGGTTTGCTCTGTTTTTTATTTCCTGTTTATTTTTAACATTTACTTGCCTTTAGCTGTGAAATTTATGATAAATGTCAGTTTTGTCTTACTATCTGAAAAAAATATTGTACTGACTTGCATAAAATAAAAATATCTAATGAGACACAAAAAGAGAAATGTTTACTCAGAGTAGTTTAGGTTTAACCTGTTGAAATGTTTAGAAATGGAGGCAAATGAAACATCTGACAATCTGAACAGTTAAAGTTTCATTTCCAGAAATGATGTCCTGGTGAATGAGGAAACTGCCAACAGACTTCAGCCTCTGATTTAAAACTACTTATAAGTTTTTATTCTTAGTGTTTTATGTAACACATTGTAATGACATGCATAAAGTAAAAATTTCTAACAGGAGCCATAAAACGAGAAATTTGTCATGATTCAAAGGAATTTACTGTCATTCCAGTCAGTATTTGCAATGAAGAATAAAACGAAATTGGTTGCTAAGGTCCAATTAACAGCATCAATAAAGATTTAAAATAAATAAGAAATTAAGACAGTGGATATTGCATGATGGATGTTACTCATCCCTAGTTTCGGTTTGACCTGTTGAAATATGTAGAAATAGAGGGAAATGAAACATCTGACAATCTGAACAGTTAAGTTTCATTTCCAGAAATGATGTCCTGGTGAATGAGGACACTGGCAACAGACATTGATTTAAAACGCTCATAAAGTTGAACCTTTTGTGGTTTTATTAAAATGGGAATGTTTTATGGTGCAGCAGTCTCCCTCCAACCAGCCTGCAAACTTCTGTGACCCAAATCACTAACCATTGACAGATTTTTGTTCAGAGTGTACAACTGATCTAAGGTGGACAATCTATTTACTCAAGTGATCTTTACATTTGAATTAATTATGGTTACACTGTGAGTCTAGAGCCATGGTCATAGGTGGAGTTTAGCTGTGATGGGGCTTAAAAATGACTCTTCTTGGGTTCATTTAATCTACTTCTGTGATGTGTGTATGTGGCTTTGTGACCAAAACATGGAAGATCTTAAATAATGTGTTTGAACCTGCATGACAGGAAGTGGGTTTTAGAAAACACATTTACACATTAGGTACACAGAGGCAGGTCAGTGTCCTGACAACATTATGACAACATTATTTTAAAACAAACAAGCCGAACCAGAATAAAATCAATTAAATTAAAGATAAAACATTGTTAAAATGAACTAAAATACATAAAACAGGAATGAAAACACAAACGATTAGAAGCACAAATACAGACACATAGGCGCAGAAAAGACGCCAGTGTTTGAAAATTATTCATAGACTAGTTCAGCACTGAACACCATCAATCCTCCATATATGATTGGATAACTAACTCTGCTGACCATGTCCCTCTGCATCTGGACCCTGGACGTCCCAAATGGGAGACCTCAGTCACTCTGGATCCAGTAAAGCATCTCCAACACCACCACACTGGGCACTGGAGACCCACAAGGCTGTGTGCTCAGTCCACTGCTGTTGACACATTGACAACCGTGTAGCAATGTCCAACTTAAACCATATCAAGTTCACTGATGACATTAGGAAGAACAGACTCGCAGCCTGTCTCTGAAAGTCAGTAAAACAGACAAAAAAAGAAATACCTGTGAACTTGAAGAATGTGGAGTGACCATTCTGCTCAACAGTGATGATTCCTCTGTGGGGATTACAAAGAACACCAAATTCCTTGGTGTTTGCCAGGCAGAGAACCTCTCCTGGTCCCTTAACCTCTGCACTCCCACAGTGCAGTCCCAATAGACCACTTCGATCTCAGAGTGCAGGTCTACTTGTGGTTCCCAGAGTTGGGAGGCAGAGCAGAATGGGAGGCAGAGCCTTTAGTTATCAAGCTCCTCTCCTATGGAACCAGCTCCCAGCCTGGGTTCAGGAGGCAGACACTCTCTATACTTTTAAGGCTAGACTTAAAGCCTTCCTCTTTGACAAAGCATATAGTTAGGGCTGGCTTCAGGCAACCCTGAACCATCCCTTAGTTATGCTGCTATAGGCCTAGACTGCCCGAGGACCATCGGTGCACTGAGCTTCCCTACCCTAACCCCCCCCTCCCTTCCCCTCCCCTCTCTTCTCTCCTCCCACCTCATGTATATTCCACCATTGAATGTTACTAACCTTGTGCTCTCTCTCTCCCCTAGTTTGTGCTCTCTCCCTCTCTCTCTGTACCTTCTGCAGGTGTCCCTGGTCCTGGAGCTGTATATCACTGATGTGCAGTTACTGGTCCCACCAACCTGCAGTGTCTATTTGTTGTTTATTGTTGCTGTTCTTTTCTCTCTGCTCTATCCACTCACCCCAACCGGTCGAGGCAGATGGCCGCCCAAACTGAGCCCGGTTCTGCTGGAGGTTTTTTTCTTCCGTTAAAGGGAGTTTTTCCTCTCCACTGTCGCCAAGTGCTTGCTCATAAGGGAATTGTTGGGTTTTTAGTTTTAGTTTTTGGAAAGTGCCTTGAGATGATTTGTATTGTGATTTGGCGCTATACAAATAAAATTGAATTGAATTGAATTGAATTAACCTCACTGTAAAGAAAGTCCAGGTCTTTGGAGCCTCCGCACTCTGGAATCATAAATATTAAACATGTTTGAAAATGTGCTTCTCGATCAGAAGCAGTAAAATAACTGCACTGACACATTGTATTTGAGGATTTTTTGGACAATTAGGTGCAACAATATTCAAATTAGGCCACGTCCTCATGATCACTACAGGTTCTGTCCATCACTATTTAAACAATTTACAATAACTTCAACCTGCAATTCATGAATGTTGTACCCAGCAACATCAGACCGTATATTTTACATAGAACTATGTCTGGTCTGCTCTCATGTTATCATGTTTACACTGTATTCATACAATAGTTTGTGTTGTTTTGTATGTTTTTCATTACCTGCTTTTTTTGCACGTTGTTTTATAATCTCTTTTTGTGTTTATGTACCACTTGGTACATTGTTTATTTCACTGTGTACCGCACAACTTTATAAGTTGATACAAAGCTACTACCCTGACATGAACCGTAGACTTTCCATTAAGGTAATAACCTTTAACGCCAACAGATGTTGCTGCAAGCTCATGCGCATGCGCAGCTCCGAATATGAAAGGTGTGATTGCGAAATTTGGTTTTGGTCCGATACCAAGAAAATACAGGACTAATGTTACAGATACCAATATTGATACTGATACAGGCTTATGTAGTTTCATGTAGGGGACAGCAGCATTGTGTCATATTTTCAGTAAATGCATAATCAAAATGCAAAATCTAAATAAATTATCATGACAACTCAGTGAGCAACATACTGAAGTAAAACAAAGTAAAAGATCGAGCCTGGCACACTACTATCGATCCAATACCGATATCAATGCTGGTATCAGTATAAAGATTGATCCGCCCACACCAGAACAAAGAACCTCTGCCCAGGACACACCGTTACTTTGCTCCTCTCTCCTTATTTTCTACAGGTATGACAGAAACTATTTTTTTTAACATTAACTGGGTTGTGAGTCGACTGTCAATGTTTTGTTAGTGTTTGTAATAAGTTGGAGAAAGTTGTGTAACACTGTAAATTCAGTTTTGGGAGTGTTTGCTGAGTAAATGTAACTTTAGTCAGCAGAACCAACCAACGGTTAAGAAAAGCAGTTTTTAAGTGGTTGTGATTGTAAATATAGTAACATGTGAGTTTAGAGTGTTAACCAGCCAGTCACAACTTGGGTGGTAGGAGAAAGAGGCACCAGATCTCACTACTTAACTTCCGGTGTGCATGTGCGTGCTTGTGTGTGCGCGCCTGCGTCTTCATGTGTCAATTCTATAGTATCACCCATTTTACTAATGATATTTATACTTTCACTTCCGTCTTTAAACACCTCAAGGTGTGCCTGTTGCTAGGTGACCACACTTTGTAACGTGCAGTGAACAGGAAATGTAGTCCTGCAGCCCCTGTGTCTGCACAGTATCAGACTTTTAATGGTGCTCAGTCTCCGAAGAAAATGTGGTAGGGATGAGTCTGTAGCAAACGAGAAAAGCCGACTCCTGTCGAGAAGAGCCGAATCTTCAGCCGCTCCTACTCAGTCTGCTGTAGATCTATGTAGGCAGGGGCGGGATTTTATTTTGATGGACACAACATGCGGCCAATAACATGCGAGGACAGACTGATCATATTCTGTGACAGAAGAAAGGAGGCAGACGCTCGGGTGAACTGTTATATTTATACAGGGCCTCATGCTCTCTGACAGGGGTCTTGCTGGTGGTCTTGCTTTCCCCCTTGTCTCCATCACTGTCCTCTCCTTTGTGCTGTCAACCAAATAGCAAACCTTACATCCAATCACTGGATGTATAATCTAATAAGCAGTATGAATTGATTATATCATTATGTAAGATTTTTCTAATGGAATATTATAATTTCTCACCTCAACCTGGTTGTTTTCTTTGAAAAAAAAAGTATATCCATCTACAGAAGAACAACTTTCTAGTTTTTGAGGGTTTGCCCATGTAGTGGATGATCCGGTCCCGGTGTGCACCGCCGCCGTTATCAATATTCTTGCGGTTGCGAAGCTGCCGGTGTGATGTCGTGTAAGAATGGCACCGACACGGGATTGCTCTCAATCTGTCTTTACTGGTACAAAAGACAAACACACAGTTTCCTTCAAACGTGTGTTGTAACTGCGACTTGGGTCACCAACCAGACATCACTTGCTTTTTTCCAATTACCCGTGATCGTATAGTGGTATTTTTACATTAACAGAAGATTTTAGAACATCATACAACAATGTACTGAACAACACATTAATCCGTAATACTGAAAAGAACAGCTTATAAAATAAAAACACATTTCACATTTACATTGAGCCTACCTGGTACAAAAGACATACACACAGTGTCCTTCAAACGTGTGTTGTAACTGCGACTTGGGTCTGGTACAGGGCAAAAATAGCACAATTACATTTAGCATCATGACTTTGCGGTGACAAGCTAGCCAGTAAGCTAGCGCTAACTTAATATGCTACTAAGTGTAGACAACATAGCAGTAACATTTTATCCACGCATATTTTCAATCTGGTTTACGAAATACAATCTAGCAGTGCTTATGTACCAGTTACATACTATAAACACTGTCATAACCAGGATATTAATAATTTTTATGTCGAAAACCGGTCTAAGCCATGCTACCATGCACTTACCACCAACCAGACATCACTTGCTTTGCTGGAGGTAGTGCAGAATGCCTGTAGGACCTCTGTACATGCAGTTACATATAACAACCAGCAGGCGGCTCTATTTCCCAAATTCAGCACATCAGTTTGGGTGAAATTCATTATATTTTCATCTCTGTTACACCCAGTATCTGGATGCACTGTCCATAAATGTGTAAGTAAATTCTTTGTGTAAATGCACAGCTGATATGTGTAATTCCAAAAAGTGCATGCAACTTAGGAATGGTTTTGTTATTTGGCCATGTGGAGCAAAGTTGCCCTTGTCTATTGTAAACAACATGTTTTCCTTCATTTGCTAATGAAGAAGAATATTGCGTTGCTTTATAATACTAGATGCTATTGATATTTCATAGCACTTGCACTAAAATAATAAAGTGCATCAGTTACAGTAGCGCATTACCTGGCAAATGTGCAGCTGCGTCAATTAATGTTGTGTGACAGTATTCACAGCATGGAGCTGTAACCACCATGGATTTAATCTCCACTATGAAATCCCTCTCCACCTCCTTCTTCCACTTTGCTTTTATGTGTGTGGCAGATTAGAAAACAAAACAAGTTCGTGAAATAAGACATTAGTTAATAATAGGCCTAATGAAGAATAGTAATGCCAGACTATGATCTGGACGTAAAACTGAAAGTAAAATATCAATCCCAGCACACTACTATAGATCCAATAGCGATATCAGTGTTGGTATCAGTATATGGATTACACCAGGTCCAGAACAAAGAACCTCTGCCCAGGACACACTGTTACTTTGCTCCTCTCTCCTTATTTTCCACAGGTATGACAGAAACTAATTTTTCTAACATTAACTGGGTTGTGAGTCGACTGTCAATGTTTTGTTAGTGTTTGTAATAAGTTGGAGAAAGTTGGAGAAAGTTGTGTAACACTGTAAATTCTGTTTTGGGAGTGAGTGAGGAATGAAGCTTAGCTGCAGTAAAACAGAGTACATGTGTGTAAATGAGAGGGACTCAAGTAGAACAGTGAGGTTACAGGGAGTAGAGATGAAGAAGGTGGAGGATTTTAAGTACCTAGGGTCAACAGTCCAGAGCAACGGAGAGTGTGGAAAAGAAGTGAAGAGACGTGTGCAAGCAGGTTGGAATGGGTGGAGGAAAGTGTCAGGTGTGATGTGTGAGAAAAGAGTGTCAGCAAGAATGAAAGGAAAGGTGGACAAGACAGTGGTGAGACCAGCAATGTTGTCTGGTTTAGAGACAGTGGCACTGAGAAAAAGACAGGAGGCAGAACTGGAGGTAGCAGAGCTGAAGATGTTGAGGTTCTCTCTGGGAGTGACGAGGATGGATAGGATCAGGAATGAGGACATCAGAGGGACAGCTCATGTTAGATGTTTTGGAGAAAAAGCCAGGGAAGCCAGATTGAGATGGTTTGGACATGTTCAGAGGAGGGACAGTGAATACATTGGTAAAAGGATGCTGAGGTTAGAGCTTCCAGGAAGGGGGCCTAGAGGAAGACCAAAGAGGAGGTTCTTGGATGTAGTGAAGGAGGACATGAGGATAGTTGGTGTGGGTGAGGAGGATACAGAGGATAGGGTTAAATGGAGGCAGATGATTCGCTGTGGCGACCCCTGAAGGGAGCAGCCGAAAGGAAAAGAAGAAGAAATGGATCTTAGTGAACCTCATCTTTGAGCAGAGAAAAGAGTCACTGTGTACTGCACCAACTGCATGTAACTTAAATGACAGTAATAACCACAGATTGGTGTGACTTGGTCTGATGGTTTGAACCTCCTCTATGGGCAAACAAGAGAGCCCAGTATAAAATAAAGAACTCAAAAGGTCAAGCACCTGAAGAGTTTGTGCTTCAAAGAGAACCAGACAAATTGTAAATACACTAACTTTATTATACTAACAACTAACTATATTGTTGATTCACTACACAAAATACAAGAATTTAATTATCATTTATCATAACTGCCTCATAAATGTTGTTTATTGATTACATTGATTATTTCCCTTCCAGTTGCTGTTGGACATGGATGAGTTTGTTCGTAGCAAGTTAACTGAATGGGGCCTCAGCCAGTGGATAGAAAAATTTAAAGGTAAAGCATTACTGTTCTTCATTGGTGTACATAGGTGATATACAGTATTTATGTTCCCTAACAACACTGAAATACTTCAACATGTGAAAGTATATATCTACAGTTTGCAGTAGAATGCTAACATATACTTTGCAATTTACACAGACTTTTGAAAGAGTGTCTGTGTTCACAATGTATAAAGTCATTTTAAATTGTGTAAATCAGAGGTAGCCAACCTGCCCTGCTTGTTTTCCAACTATTCCTGCCCTTAGAGCTTCTGATTGGCTGAACACACCTGATCCAGGTTTTCAGTAGTGGGTTAAAAAAATGTGTTAGTTAGATTAGTTAAAAAACAAGTAGGGCAGGGCTGTCTAGTCCCAGGGTTGGCTACCCGTGGCAAACAGGGACATATTAACTTTATCGTACCAGTTATTAAATAGGATATAGTGCTATTAAAATATAATCTTTGCACAGGTGGCACTGAAATTATGAGTGACAAGCAGTGAACAGTTGAAATACAATAAATATGGACTCAATCTGTTTTAATTGCAGAAGAAGAAATTGGCAAGAAAAGTCTGTACTGTCTCCGTGATCAAGAAATCAATGAACTTATCCCAAGACTAGGGCCACGAGCAATATTCAAGGAGAAACTTACGGCATTAAAGGTAATGTTCTGCTCAATAAAGATGCTTTTACAGGGACAGGAGCTTGAACATTGATGTCAAAATGTTTGTAACAATTTTCTTTTCTTACAAGAGAAAACAGTTGATTTTTCTACTCACATAAGTTAAATGAAGTTGCGTAAATATTTAATATAAGTAATTGTAATCAGAAATATGTATTTTAAATGTTTGGTCAAGTTTTATAAAACCTTACAAATAATTACTCTGTGTCAGAAGGATCAGGAAGAAGCAGCAGAGGGAACAAGTGATAAGGGTGATTCTTTTTTTATTTTCATTACATTAATGTTTTTAAGACAATAATTTTGCTTTGAGAAAACAATTACATTGAGTGTATTAAGTTGAAATCTGAGATGCACATGTAACTACTATACTTTTGTTTCTTATTTCCATAATAAAACAACAAGGAAAGAGAAAGATGGATCCTCCGGACATGTCCAGCAAATGTCAGTCACCACCAAGTAAACAACGCCGATTACATTCAGGTATTTATGTTTCTTTCTAAACTATTGCAAATAAGCCTGTTACAGGTCTAATTTTATTTTATTTACTTTGTTGGCTATAGACTGGCTGGTCTTTGTTAACAGTTTCAGAACACCTCAGTACAGTAGACATACATGTCTGTAATAGTACAGTAAACTCTAGGGATCCATAGCAGCAATATGAATGACTTGAAAGAGAAAATACCTGAGAGGTTTTATATTCTTTTCATTATTTTTTGTATATCACAACACCTCATTATGCATTAAGTGGATACAGTGGTTCATGATTCCTGCTGAATAGTTTTTCTTCTAACAGAAAAAATCCTACTGTCTCGTATGAAACACATTATGGATAGCATCAGTCACAGGCTGCCTAAAGAAAATGCCACAAGGCTCAATGAATTCCTGAAGTAAGTGTGAAGTTTTCCATATTCCTTATTCTTTGTTGTATCTGCCTGATTCTGTTCCTGACCAGGGGCTGGTTTCACTAAAAAACCTTAGACTGGTCTGTGTTGTTGAGCCAGTCCTAATTTGGTTAAATGAGCCCATTTCACAAAAATACATACTGACTTATTTGAAGCCAACAAAATTATCCAACCTAATTCTGGGCGAATGGAGAGAAAAGAGCCAGTGGGAGAATAAAGCAGACAGTGAGATGCAGTCAAAATATATTTTTAAACTAATCTAAATGTAAAATCAACTATACTATAAATGTGACAATATCTGTAAAGTCCACAGAGGCTGTGCTGTTCACTGTCCAATAACAACATGTATCTAACATTCTAAATGCTGAATGTTCATAAGTGTTGCCTGTTGTTGCCATGGAGATACAGCCAATCAGAGGCAGAAAACAGTCATGAATTTAAAATACTGAGAACAAAACCTAAAGTCATTGGTGCTGAAATCAAACAGATCCAGATTGTAGTGAACTGATTTAATCTATAGATTTGTATTTGTATTTTCAGGTTCTCAGCACTGCTCTTTCCTGTTGTTAACAGCTTTGTGACAGAAATTTAAGCTTCATGACTGAATGTTCCTTTGTTTCCAAAATGCATCTTGCTCTATGAGTGGTCTCTTATATCGGTAGACATTTAATAATTAATTGTTTTAATTTTGATAATTTAAAAAGATTAAGTTATGTGTTAACCCAGATTTAAACTCTTTGTGCAACAGGATTAAAATCAGGGAGTTGGAGACAGACAAGAGGGAGCTGGTTGGTGTCTTTGGTAAAACTGGGGCTGGAAAGAGCTCTCTGATAAATGCCATCATTGGAGAGGAGAAGCTTTTGCCCTCTGGAAGTGTCAGTGCATGTACCTCAGTCATGATTAAAGTAGAGGCTAATGTGCACAGCTCAAAGTATGAGGCAGAGATTGAGTTCATGACAAGAGAGGTAAAATGAGCTAAATATGTTTATGATGACTTGATGCTGGTTGAAAAGTTATGATGTAGCTGCAGAAATACAGTTGCTGGTGTACTCTACATCTAACTGAGTTAAACTTTTCTCCTTTTTGATTTTCAGGAGTGGAAAGATGAGTTGTGGTCCATGATTCAATATATTGGGGATAATACAGATCAGGAAAGGGACAAAGATGAAGATTATCATGAGATTGTGGAAAAGCTGTCAGCTTTGTATGGAGAAGAGTGGGAAAACAAATCCACAGAAAACTTGATGGACAACAAGTATTTCAGAGACATTCCAGAGTTTCACATTTCCAAGAAGAAGATTCTGACATGTGAAACAGTAAGTAACTTTTTAAAAAAGCTTACATGTTTATTTCATAGCATTGCATGACCCTAGATTAGATAATATCTATATTAGATCATATTTATATAATCTAATATTTGCAGTCATTGAGGTTTTTAAACTATCCATTCCAGTTTGTTTAGGTACAACAGTAATATTAACAAATGTGAAAATAAGCAGTACTAAAAAGTGTTTTTAGAAAATGCATAGATTTGATAAAACTGCTCAGTAATTATAAACCATATGAAATTAAGTCTTGTAGGGAAATCACAGGCTCAACTCACTGGAAAAACATTGTGTTTCTGCAGCAACAGAAATTAGACATTACACTGTACCTGAAAATGTCATATTAAAATCCTGAAAAACACTGACACTAAATACAGTCAAAGTTTTATTATCCCTTGATTTATTAAATGTCACAGCTGCTTAGGACCCTTTTTAAATGAACGTCAATACTAACACCAAACAGCTTATCTTACTGGCTATAACTCACTTTGTTAGTGTGTTGTAGATGTTTCATACTGAATAAAGACAAATGAGTCGATTGTCTTTGGTGCCCAGTTTGAATGATATAAAATGATGGCATTTGGTGTTGGGCTCATGTATGTTCCAGTTTGTTCATACTAAATCAGTTACAGTGTCAGAACATGTCAGAAGAGGATCTGTAAATTAAAGATGATAAAATAAAGATACTTACATTTATTCTCTGCACTGATAACCAGTTGGTCTGATGACTGAACAATTCTACCACCTACTCCCTGTGACTAGGACTGAATTATATATTTCTTACAGTAAATGTTTTTTCTATATCTTTTCAAGAATATTGGAGTCTGCAGACTGTCTCAGGTCAACACAATAAAGGAAGAACCACATTATGCTACTATTATACATGTATCCTGTATGTTATAATGTCTTGCATAATCCCAGACACTGTCAGGTTTTAATCTAATCTTCAAATGTAATTTTCACTATTGCCCAATATAAACTTGTGTCTCCACTTTGGGTGCACAGTTCACTATTTATTGATATAATTGTAACATTTGCCTTTGATGTTCCTTTACATTTCACTGTTTCAATTGGTTTTCTTTTAATTGAATATTCTTTTAGATCATTTATACAAACTGACATTAACTTTGAATGCTCATATAAATAAAACATTTTTTTCAATGCCTCATGTTCACTTTATTTTTTATTGCAGGCTGAAGAGCTGTCTGCAAAATGTGTCAAATACATAAGAAGTGACTCCAAAGACGGAGCAGACAAAAACATTAAGAGGTGGTATTGGCCACTAGTGAAGTGTGTGACTGTCAGGGTGCCTCAGAATGATCTTCTCCAGCATGTCACACTTGTGGACCTTCCTGGAAATGGGGACCGTAACAAGAGCAGAGACAAGATGTGGAAAGAGGTAATTCATTCACATGCATGGCTCTGTTTGTTGTGTATTATAGTTGTATTGTTGTCTGGAAACTAACACAATGTTACTACAAACCACTGATAATTATTAACCCATAAGTAACGTGCTGATATATTCAATTAGCTTGTTGGAAGTTGCTCTACAGTGTGGATTGTGACAGAAACTAATCGAGCAGCATCAGAGAAAGAAGCCTGGGACATCCTGGAAAATGCCAGCAGCCTCATGGGAAATGGTGGCGAGTGTCAGCGCATTCACTTCATCTGCACCAAGACTGATGTTATTGAAGATCTGGATGATCAGTAAGTATTTGAAGATGTCAAATGTACATAGTAAAGATCTAGATAAGACACTGACACAACCCACCTACAATTCATTAAAACTGCACAAGTTGCCTGCAAATTATCCAATTTCTAGACAACACTGACCACAACTCTTCCTATAATTTCATGGAAAATGTCATATGCAGATGTAAATTCATGGGTTGTGTCAGTGTCTTATTTAGATATTTACTATGTACATTTTACATTTTCTTGATAAACTGTACAAATATACTTGTTTGGTGCTAGAACTGGTGCTGATTTAAATGCAAAGGGCCTAGAAATCATTAAAACTGCAAAACTTGCCTGCTTACAGGCAATTACATACTTACATTACTTTCATTTTGAGGTTTTCTTCTGGCAACACAATTGTTTCCTTGAAATGATAGAAAGGATTTCCTATGCAGGTATAAACTCGTTGGGAAGGTCTTGGAAAGCCTGGAGTAGTGTAACCAATATAATTTTGTAATTTGGTGTTATTGTGGCTAAAATAATCTGCTATTCAGTTGGTACATTTACTTTAATTCCAGTGATCTGTTAGTAAAACAGAGGCAAAGTCAGTGCAAAGCTTTAAGGTACAATAGGTAAAGTGGGGAAGAATAATATTTCTAAAGTATAACCTCATACAAAGTACAGTAAACAGAGAAAACCTAAGTCTACTCAGTATTTGTGAACCTCTTTGCATTAAAACAACACCAGTTCCACCACAATACAAATACATTGGCACAGTGTCTCAAGGTCAATACATTGACAGGTATGTTCAAACATGGAGAAGCTGCTGGAAGTGTTCTGTGCATTTAGGCTGTTTCAGTGACTTCAGTCTGTTTATGTAATCCCAGACAGACACTTCTTCTTCTGTAGGGGCCACACCATCCACTTCAGGTTTTGTGTTTTAGTTTGTTGCATTAGATGTTTATCAGGCACTTCCACAGTTGCCACTGTGTAATGGATAAACACATTGATATCCAAAACTTGTGCTATAAATGAAACTTAAAGTTTCTAAACAAATATAACCAGTGACTAAAGTTAATGGGACAAAGAATTTGTTTCAAAGAAATTCCTCAATAACTGCTTATACTGTCAACTCAGCAGAAAAGAGTCATATGTGTCACTAGCTGGAGTTATTTTCTTATGTTGCAGTGTGAAGTAGAGGCGAAGGCCCCAAATACAGGATGAAGATAAACTTTATTTCTCCTGGGATTACCAGGGCTCAGAAACAAATACAAAATTCCCTGTCCAAGAATAAAACGGCACTCTGGTGAAGACAGGCAGGCAAAACATAAAAATTCACCACAGGTCATCAAGTAATGCTCCCACAAAGGAAAGCAGGATGCATATAAAGGGAGCGAGAACAAAAGGCAGATTGCAAACAGGTGCAAGGTTGAAGAACATAAAGCTGCTGGGGACCAGTGCAGGGAAAAGAGGGACTGAACACAACAGGAAGTCCCAAAAGGAAATCATGACATTTCTGACATCACAAATCTATAAAATAAACTATTACTAAAGGAACTATTTTCATTATGGATTTCATAAATAATTATTTGGCTTTCATTATAAGACTGGAAAAGGTGTTAAATTTCAGGTTTCAGTGCTGCAAATGTTGTATGAGGTGCCACTTAATACAAATCTTTTCTTGTAGGTCAGCAGCTGATGTTCCTGTTCGCACACTTAGAAGAAACATGGAACTCAAGGAAGAAATAATCAAAGAATTCAACAAACTGAAAAAGGTTAAGGTGAGTTATAAGGAATAACAGGAAATGTAACACAAAGACTTTGTGTAACTGTAAGTCTTACCTTAACACTGACTCTTTTTTGTCCAGAAACAATTCAGTGATGGATGTTTCAAAGTGTTCACAGTGAGCTCCCATGAGTTTCTGAAAAAAAAACATCTAGAGAAAGATGACACTGGTAGGTGAAGTCTCCATAGCAGGAAGTATCTACCCCAAATACATAATTAGTTTTTGTTTACTTTAACAGTCATTTAACAACAGTGACTAATTTTTTTACAGAAATACCCAAACTTCAGAATTTTCTGCAAAATCTCAATGACTGTCACTCAGAGACATTAAACTATGTGTCTGGAGCTCATGGGATTCTCTCTTTGATGCAGGGGACTAAAACTATGCCATGTCAACTGGTGGTAAGATTAAGTCTTAACACCATTTTCACTGTCATCAATTGTTATGATATTCACAGAAAAATACACTTAAATAAAAACTATTTATGTGAAGCAGGTAAGTTAAAATTCCAGTGTAATAGTGAAATGGTCCTCAGTTAATTATTATCGTTGCATAAATTATTATTTCCATGATTTAGTTTACCTCAAAGAGGCAGTATAGCCACATTTATTAGAGGGTGGTCACTTTATATCAGAACATCATAACAAAATTTTGGAAAATAACAAACACTGAAATGAAAGAAGCTCCAACAGCTATTATTGACTATGTAGTTTCACTGCCATAAATACTAAATGTGTTGTTTTTGATTCCAGGCTGACAAAAAAGCAGCTGTGTGCAGACACCTTGAAGAAGAAATAAGGAATGAACTTGATGAAGTGAGAAAATCCATGGAAGAGGCTAATAAGACTTTTGAAAAATGCCTCACTGAAGGGGTTAAAAAATCAAAAAGTTCATGTGAAGAAGTCGTGGGTTCCATCATACATCCTGTATGTATTTATATTTGTCTAATTGATTAAAGCAGCTGATTTTGCACTTTGAATGCATATGTATTTCAAGATGTGTTTTGTTATTTTTTGTCTCAGCGCAGACAATCAGGTCGGGGTTTTTACAAGACATTGAAGTGTGTAGTTGAGAACAGTGGCATCTATAAACCAAAAAAAGGGAAACCAATTAACCTCAACATGAAGTTATCATCACACTTGACTGAGAGCATTGATGAGGAATTCAGGAAGACCTTCCCGTAAGAAATGATTTAATTAGACATAAAACAGTATGTTGATTCATTTTCGAAACAGTGGATAATATGTCTACATTTTAATATGTCTACATTTTACTGTATAACTTGTATAACTTCACATATATGAAAAAAAATAGGAGTGGCTATATATGTACTATTCTACTATATATATGTATTTTTTTGTTTATTTATTTTTATTCTTGTATATAAAAAAAATGTTCCTACTCACCCCTATGGGTGTGTGTGTCTTCCTCAATCTCGGGTCCTCTACCAGAGGCCTGGGAGTTTGAGGGTTCTTCGCAGTATCTTAGCTGTTCCTAGCACTGCGCTCTTCTGGACTGAGATCTCTGATGTTGTTCCTGGGATCTGTTGGAGCTACTCTCCCAGTTTGGGGGTCACAGCCCCGAGGGTGCCGATTACCACGGGGACCACTGTTGCCTTCACCTTCCACATCCTTTCTAACTCTTCTTTAACCCCTTGGTATTTCTCAAGCTTCTCGTGTTCCTTCTTTCTGATGTTGCTGTCACTTGGGATCGCTACATCTACCACTACGGCTTTCTTCTGTTGTTTGTCCACCACTACTATGTCCGGTTGGTTAGCCATCACCTGTTTGTCGGTCTGTATCTGGAAGTCCCACAGGATCTTAGCTCGGTCATTCTCCCTCACCTTTGGAGGCGTGTCCCATTTTGACCTTGGGACCTCCAGCCCATACTCGGCACAGATGTTCCTGTACACTATGCCGGCCACTTGGTTATGGCGTTCCATGTACGCTCTGCCTGCTAGCATCTTACCACCTGCTGTTATGTGCTGGATTGTCTCAGGGGCATCTTTGCACAGCCTGCACCTGGGGTCCTGCCTGGTGTGGTAGACCCCGGCCTCTATCGATCTTGTGCTCAGGGCCTGTTCTTGTGCCGCTACGATCAGTGCCTCTGTGCTGTCTTTCAGTCCAGCTTTTTCCAGCCACCGGTAGAACTTTTCGATATCAGCCACTTCTTGTATCTGCCGTGCAGGGGTTTGTCCTGCCATGATGGTTCTCGCTCTTCTTCCTCTGCATCGGGCTTCTGTTGCCTGAGATATTCACTAAGTATTCCATCGCTTGGGGCCATCTTCCTGATCTACTCATGGATCTTGGCTGTTTCATCTTGGATGGTGGCTCTGACGCTCACCAGTCCCCGGCCTCCTTCCTTCCTCTTCCTCTCAGTCTCAGGATGCTGGATTTGGGGTGAAACCCTCAATGCATTGTGAGGAGCTTCCTTGTCTTGACATCAGTGGCCTCCATCTCCTCTTTTGGCCAGTTAGTTTTGTCTGTGGGGTACCTGATGACCAGCAGAGCGTTGATAGCTTGGACCTTGTTCTTCCCATTTAGCTGGCTTCTTAGGACTTGCCTTACTTTCTGTAGGTATTTGGCTGTGGCAGCTTTCCTTGCGGCTTCTTCTTGGTTCCCATTTGCCTGTGGAATTGTGGTAGAAATTTCTTTAAGTTTGAGAGTTGCTAATTCTCAGAAAACAACCACAAGTGTGATGAATCATCTCAGTTTAATCACGGGCCCGGAGAGGACATCCTTGCAGAAAGTCCTCTGCCGTCTGTGTTAAAAGACCAGTTTATATACATTTTGACAAGAAAGGGGTGGACTAATCTTGAACAGACTCCACGTTTGTTCAGGTACTATCTTCAGTCTTCTTACCATCAAAGAAACAAATTGTTGGCACTTATTTACAACCTTCTACCCTAAAACACTAAACCAATAAAACAGACAGAACCACATACCATGAAAGGATCAAGCAAACATTCAGCCCCCACATTGGTTTAAGTTAGTGACCATTTGCTCTGTTGTAAAATCCTCACAGGATTCCAAGGTACTTGTAGCTTCCCTCAACATCCGCTATGCTGCCTTCTGGCAGTTCAGTGACTTCAGTCCTGACAACCTTCCCTCTCTGTTATCATCCATCCACACTTATCCAGTCCAAATGACATTCTGATGTCATTGCTGTAGATCCTGATGGTGTGGAACAATGAGTCGATGTTTCGCTCACTCCTGGCATACAGCTTAATGTCATCCATGTACAGAGGGGACTGACTGTTGCTCCATTTTGTAGTCGGTATCCGAAGTCAGTCTTCGTGATGATCTAGCTGAGGGGGTTCAGGCTTAGGCAGCAGAGAACAGCAGCGGGACAGAGCATCTCTTTGGTTGATGCCGCACTTGATGGAGACTTGTGCAATCAGCCCCTAGTGTTGTCTGTGAAGATTATCAGTCATCCAGGGGAGGTTATATAAAGGTTGAGTGATGGCAACTGGACTTTCGCCACCCATCCAAGTGGCTTCATCAGTCTGAGATTCCAGTCCAGCCTTTCTCAGACCTTTTCTCCCCTCGCCTTAGCATTTATGTTGTATCCCTTCAGTCTCTAGTTGTGATAGCAGCTGTCATTTGCAGATGTTAGAACACTGAGCTACTAGTTGTTTTGGCACTAGTCTGGATGATTGGTTTCGTAGTTTTCATAGGTCCCACATTGTCTTCATATAACCCCTCTCCCTGGGGTTACGCATGTAGTAGCATTCCAGCAGTTCTTTATTCTCAGCCCTCGAGAATGAGTGGTCATGTTCCAGTAGCCCATTTCTCATCAGGTTGCCCTGGTTCCCTAGCACCTGACACAGACCTTGTTGCTGGGCCACGTCCAAGCCAGTATGACTCCTGTTTCTATCGTTCATTTGTAGGCGAGTAGCGTTAAGGACCTTGCCTAAAGGGCCACACTGGTAATGCCCTAGTCTGGACTTGAAGCCCCGACCCTTTGATCTCATATGTGTGTGTGTGTGTGTGTGTGTGTGTGCGTGCGTGCGTGCGTGCATGCGTGTGTGTGTGTGTGTGCGTGTGTGTGTGTGTGTGTAGTGCTACCTTCATGATACATTTCAATGTGTTAACATCACAGAAATGAAGGAAAATCTGGACCGTACCATGGAGTCATCAATAAGTTTTCGCTTGGTACAGACAAGCTGACTAAGCAGAACAAAGATATTGAACTGCAGCTGCTGTTTCTCAAGACAGAGGTAAAAAATGAACAGAAATATCCTTTATGTTCATAAGCATTATATATGAAGAATATCAGCGCAGTTAATGTTGACACTTAAAGTGAAGCCTTATTTGTAATAACTTGATCTATGTAAAATGTTTATCAATACTTCATTTTCTCTCTAAGGAAGAAAAACTTAAGACAAAACTCAACAGAACCATCCGGCAGCGTAAGAAAATGATCTACAACAGTCTGACAGACACAATCGAAGAATACATGAAGGAATGCTATAAAAGTACAAAAGAAGACTCTGACATACACAAGCTGACACTATAATAATACACATTTATTATAATTGTACAGAAAATCTAAGTTTGACAACAATTTTCTGTTTTATTGTAGAAGCAGCAGATTTTAGAGGAGAGGGCACACTGGGCAACATGAGGGAAACTCTTATGAATCATGTACATGATGAAAAGTACAGGATGTTTGAGAGGGCTAAAGCTGTTATGTTGGACGAACTGAATAAGCTGAAGGTTTGTCACTTATCCAGGATCACAAGTCATCATTTACATCACTTTTTCATATTCAAGTGGATCATGTATCATTATGAAAACTGCTTTGCTTTTCCTTCTAAAAGTCCTTAACATTTTGACACAAATTTGCAGTTATGAATAAATAAAACACATTTATAGCCACTGATCATTTTATCAGCCCAGTCTGAGAAACCTTTTGTACACACATTTAAACAGTTAAAATCTATGATTCAGTAAATACTGAACACAACATTTGGCTGTTTGAGCAATAAATGATAAAGATTCTGATGCTGTTTAGGAGGAAATCCTGCAAAGACTGGAGACAACCCTGATGGAATCAATGGAGCTGTCACTCAGGACGGATGATTACTCAATCCCAGGTAAAGAGATCAAATCTAAATTAAAGCAGTTATGTGAATCATTAGGAAACTGTGTAAATTGTTATTTTAAACTATATGCTATTGTTTACATTTTAGATGTGTCAAGAGAACTTGAGATGGTGAAGACCCATTACCATGAACTGACAAACAGTCAAGATCAATAAATGTCAGTAACTGGGTGAAACCTGTGTTAAATGTCTATGTAATAAATGTAAAGGCCTTTATTATAAGCTGAATGACAATTATTATCCAAACCAATCATTCAAACATATGATTTGCTGTTTCAGTGTGATTTTGTGTTCCTCATGTGTATAAGACAAATGCTCAGTAATGGTTGATGTGACAGTCCTTCTGTTTGTCATCATATTTGAATGTTTATCTCTGGTGGATGTTCCAGGTTGGCTGAGTAGAGAGAAACAGCAGGAATTACCCACTAAATGTCCCTTTAGGCCTGAGGCTGAGGATCTGATCTCAACTGTTTTTGTCAAGTTATTATCCCTGTTTGCTTTGACTGTTGTTTTGATGTTTTCTATGACTTTACTTTTTTAGTAATTACTTACAGATTTTATGCCGTTGATTGATTATAGTCCAGAAACAGAGAGAATATGTGAGGAGAGAGGATGCAAAGGTCCCAAAACCAGGGACATTATGGTTTACATAGTACAGGTCTTAGCCACCAGGACACTATGAGGCCTCAGAGGATTTGTGTTTTTAATCATTTTTAAAAATATTTACCATTTATGTTTCTTGGTCTGTTTTCAGTAGGTTTTATGAATTTATTGTGTTTGTCATTAGATAGACTGCAGTTTTGGTGATTTTGCTGATGTGTAAATTAAAGCTTGAGCCTTGATTACAAAACATACTCTGGGCTGACATAGACATACAGTGGGTACGGAAAGTATTCAGACCCCTTTAAATTTTTCACTCTTTGTGTCATTGCAGCCATTTGCCAAAATCAAAAAAGGTTAATTTTATTTCTCATTAATGTACACTCAGCACCCCATCTTGACAGAAAAAAAAAGAAATATAGAAATTTTTGCAAATTTATTAAAAAATAAAAACTGAAATATCACAGTCATAAGTATTCAGACCCTGTGCTCAGTATTGAGTAGAAGCACCCTTTTGAGCTAGTACAGCCATGAGTCTTCTTGGGAATGATGCAACAAGTTTTTCACACCTGGATTTGGGGATCCTCTGCCATTCTTCCTTGCAGATCCTCTCCAGTTCTGTCAGGTTGGATGGTGAACGTTGGTGGACAGCCATTTTCAGGTCTCTCCAGAGATGCTCAATTGGGTTTAGGTCAGGGCTCTGGCTGGGCCAGTCAAGAAGGGTCACAGAGTTGTTCCGAAGCCACTCCTTTGTTATTTTAGCTGTTTGCTTAGGGTCATTGTCCTGTTGAAAGGTGAACCTTCGGCCCAGTCTGAGGTCCTGAGCACTCTGGAAGAGGTTTTCTTCCAGGATATCTCTGTACTTGGCCGCATTCATCGTTCCTTCAATTGCAACCAGTCGTCCTGTCCCTGCAGCTGAAAAACACCCCCACAACATGATGCTCCCACCACCATGTTTCACTGTAGGGATTGTATTGGGCAGGTGATGAGCAGTGCCTGGTTTTCTCCACACATACCACTTAGAATTAACGCCAAAAAGTTCAATCTTGGTCTCATCAGACCAGAGAATCTTATATCTCATAGTCTGGGAGTCCTTCATGGGTTTTTTGGAAAACTCTATGCAGGCTTTCATTGGTCTTGCACTGAGGAGAGGGTTCCGTCGGGCCCTTCTGCCATAAAGCCCCGACTGGTGGAGGGCTGCAGTGATAGTTGACTTTGTGGAACTTTCTCCCACCTCCCTACTGCATTTCTGGAGCTCAGCCACAGTGATCTTTGGGTTCTTCTTTACCTCTCTCACCAAGGCTCTTCTCCCACGATTGCTCAGTTTGGCTGGACAGCCAGGTCTAGGAAGAGTTCTGGTCGTCCCAAACTTTTTCCATTTGAGGATTATGGAGGCCACTGTGCTCTTAGGAACCTTGAGTGCTGCAGAAATTCTTTTGTAACCTTGGCCAGATCTGTGCCTTGCCACAATTCTGTCTCTGAGCTCCTTGGGCAGTTCCTTCGACCTCATGAGTCTCATTTGCTCTGACATGCACTGTGAGCTGTAAGGTCTTATATAGACAAGTGTGTGCCTTTCCTAATCAAGTCCAATCAGTTTAATTAAACACAGCTGGACTCCAATGAAGGAGCAGAACCATCTCAAGGAGGATCAGAAGAAATGGACAGCATGTGAGTTAAATATGAGTGTCACTGCAAAGGGTCTGAATACTTATGACCATGTGATATTTCAGTTTTTCTTTTTTAATAAATTTGCAAAAATTTCTACATTTCTGTTTTTTTCTGTCAAGTTGGGGTGCTGAGTGTACATTAATGAGAAATAAAATGAACTTTTTTGATTTTGGCAAATGGCTGCAATGACACAAAGAGTGAAAAATTTAAAGGGGTCTGAATACTTTCCGTACCCACTGTAGATGATGAATTTTGAAGAATGTTGTTTAATTAATGTTGGTGGGCAGAAAAATTTTGTTTTAGATGTTTTAAACTGTTTTACAAAGTAATGGCTTCTATGTTTGCATGAGGAAAAAAGTTTTTCTATTCAATTATTCC
This sequence comes from Mastacembelus armatus, assembly GCF_900324485.2. NCBI lineage: Eukaryota > Metazoa > Chordata > Actinopteri > Synbranchiformes > Mastacembelidae > Mastacembelus > Mastacembelus armatus. The sequence continues at coordinate 15,927,453 of NC_046640.1, forward strand.
CTATATAATATTATGTGTGTGTTTTTAGTCTACAGTCAAAATGACACATATGTTCTTTATGTAACATTTTGCTATAAACATTAATTCTTTCCTACTACATTACAGTCAGAGGGCAGATAAGGGAATCCCTCTGAAAATGTTTCTGCAAGGTTTGCTCTGTTTTTTATTTCCCGTTTATTTTTAATATTTACTTGCTTTAGCTGTGAAATTTATGACAAATGTCAGTTTTGTCTTACTATCTGAAAAAAATATTGTACTGACTTGCATAAAATAAAAATATCTAACGAGACACAAAAAGAGAAATGTTTACTCTGAGTAGTTTTGGTTTGACCTGTTGAAATGTTTAGAAATAGAGGCAAATGAAACATCTGACAATCTGAACAGTTAAGTTTCATTTCCAGAAATGATGTCCTGGTGAATGAGGACACTGCCAACAAACTTCAGACTCTGATTTAAAACCACTTATAAGTTTTTATTCTTAGTGTTTTGTTTTGTGGTGCAGCAGTCTCCCTCCAACCAGCCTGCAAACTTCTGTGACCCAAATCACTAACCAGTGACAGATTTTTGTTCAGAGTGTACAACTGATCTAAGGTGGACAATCTATTTACTCAAGTGATCTTTACATTTGAATTAATTATGGTTACGCTGTGAGTCTAGAGCCATGGTCATAGGTGGAGTTTAGCTGTGATGGGGCTTAAAAATGACTCTACTTGGGTTCATTTAATCTACTTCTGTGATGTGTGTATGTGGCTTTGTGACCAAAACATGGAAGATCTTAAATAATGTGTTTGAACCTGCATGACAGGAAGTGGGTTTTAGAAAACACATTAACACATTAATTACACAGAGGCAGCTCAGTGTCCTTTTCAGTGGGAAAAAACATTATTAAAAAACAAACAAGCCAAACCAGAATAAAATCAATTAAATTAAAGATAAAACATTGTTAAAATGAACTAAATTTGGTTTTGGTCCAATACCAAGAAAATGCAGGACCAATGGATCTGCGCATGAAGTGCAATTCATTATTCATATGTAAAATAGACTGTAATGCCTTTTTTACGCTGTTGTTTCTTGGAGTAAGGCAAACGGTTGGGTTTACAGATACCAATATTGAAACTGATACAGGCTTATGTAGTTTCATGTAGGGGACAGCAGCATTGTGTCATATTTTCAGTGAATGTATCATCAAAATGCAAAATCTAAATAAATTATCATGACAACTCAGTGAGCAACATACTGAAGTAAAACTGAAAGTAAAACATCGAACCCGGCACATTACATCGATCCAATACCGATATTAATGTTGGTATCAATATAAAGATTGATCCGCCCACACCAGAACAAAGAACCTCTGCCCAGGACACATCGTTACTTTGCTCCTCTCTCCTTATTTTCTACAGGTATGACAGAAACTAATTTTTCTAACATTAACTGGGTTGTGAGTCGACTGTCAATGTTTTGTTGGTGTTTGTAATAAGTTGGAGAAAGTTGGAGAAAGTTGTGTAACACTGTAAATTTCGTTTTGGGAGTGAAAGAAGCGCCAGATTTCACTACTTAACTTCCGGTGTGTGTGTGTGTGTGTGTGTGCGCGCGTGCGTCTTCACGTGTCAATTCTATAGTATCACCCATTTTACTAATGATGTTCATACTTTCACTTCCGTCTTTAAACACCAAAGGTGTGCCTGTTGGTAGGTGACCAAACTTTGTAACGTGCAGTGAACAGGAAATGTAGTCCTGCAGCCCCTGTGTCTGCACAGTATCAGACTTTTAATGGTGCTCAGTCCCCGAAGAAAATGTGGTAGGGATGAGTCTGTAGCAAACGAGGAGAGCCGACTCCTGTCGAGAGGAGCCGACTCCTGTCGAGAAGAGCCGACTCCTTTCGAGAAGAGCCGACTTCTTGCTGTGGTTCTTTGTTCAGTTATTTATTTAAAGGTTTGATTAAAATGTTAAACTGTAGTCAACTGTATTTTTTTGTAACAAAAATGTATAACAATAAGGCTTTTATGAAAACACTGAATAAAAAATTCAGTATGGGACAATCAGTGGGATCAGTATTGATCGGTGTGGGGAGGTGGCCGGGTGCTGTAAACAAATAATGTGTGGGGCCAAAGGAAAAACACCAAGTGCTTCCGGGAGAGGTGGCCCCCCTTCTCTCTGACTGTTTTGGTCTGTCTTGTTCCTGGTGTGACTACATGTGTCTCTTGCTAGGCGTGTCTGTTGCTAGGTGACCACGCATTAGAATCACAAGCTTATGACGTACAGTGAACATGAAATTTGCTGCTGCACCACCTGTGTTTGCTTTTTATTTTTCATTTCACTATCCACAGTTCAGTCTGTGGTGCACATGTAGAACTTTAACTGTTATTTCAGCGAAAAGTCTTTTTAGTCATTCTGATATTTTCTTTAAATGCTATGTTAAATGCATTTTGTTTAATTTGTCTACAGCAGCAACACAGCAGTGGGCAGGTCAGGTATACACTGACAGAATCAGAGCAGTGACCCTTAAGAAACATGGGTTGCCCACCTTTGATCTGCAGCATAAAAAGTGACATCCAGGCAGATTAAACTGTGTCTGATGTTTTTCTCTGGCAGTTTTTATGGTCCAAAAGTGACAAATATTAATATTTATTAGTTTGGATATCCTGATGTGTGAGTGCACACTATACATCACTGATGTCTGTTGCCCTGGTGTCTGATATTTATCTTTGTGTATTTGTTTTATTTTATGTATTTTACTTTAAATTGTATTGTAAAGTGAAATACTGAGAAGCTGTACTTAAAGGTTTTACAGTGTATTATAAAACAATTTATTACATTTTTTCAGAGACCAGAGCTTTAGTTAAGCAGAGAAAAAAACAAAGCATTTGTCTGGAATAGATTTTTTAAATTGTAAGTTTAACCCACAGGAGCATGAAAGTTACAAGATTTATCAGTGTCTTAACTTTGGAAGTTAAACTGGAAAGACATATTTTGTAGAGTCATATATCCATAGTATAAATTGCATCAAGCGAAGATTAAAACCTACTCAGCAAATCTGATTTCCGAACTACACTGTAAATGTTTGGATAGTGTTTTTATTAAGCAGCTGGTTCCCCAGGTGTCTTTATTAGTTCACTGCACTTTAAATATAACTGAGTTACTGCCTCATAAATGTTGATGACTGATGGAATTGATTATTTCTCTACCTTCCAGTTGCTGCTGTTGGACATGGATGAGTTTGTTCGTAGCAAGTTAACTGAATGGGGCCTCAGCCAGTGGATAGAAAAATTTGAAGGTAAATCGTTATCATTTTTCAGTGGTGGGTGTCAGGGTTGGTACTGAGGGGGTTAGGAATCGGACCAAGGATTGCCCACTCTGGTACTCAAGGTTCAAACGAAGCTTTATTTTAGACAGAACTCAAGAAAGTCAAAACATGAACATAGAGAACTAAAGGGAAACAGGTACATAGGCCAAGGGTCAAGACAACACAAACCAAGGAGACGAGACAAGAGGGTCAAGGTCACACACCAAGGGGGGAACAAACACGGTCAAAGGCCTGGGGTCACACAGACCTCGGGGACATACCAGACTTACACAAACAAACACGGGTCAAAGGCCTGGGGTCACACACATCTTGGAGACGCACCAGGCTCCACAAACAAACTAGCACACAGGCTAAAGGGACAATGCAGAAGACACACGACAAGACTAAGACATGAACAAAGAGGACTAAACACGAACACCAGGGAGCTAAACAAGAAGACGAAACATTGTAAAACACATACAAAACAGAGGTAGATACTTAACTTAAACTTGGGGAAAACAAAAACCAGTCCGTGATCAAAATCTCAAAAAGGAAAAGGGCAAGGCAATTCTGGGCAATCGGTAATCAAAATATGTCTGGCAGGGATCGTAACAAAAGCATGTTGAGCAGACGATCTAGCAAAGAACTGTGACTGAACAAAGGTATAAGAAGGAAAGAACACAAACGAGGCATGGGTGCAAACAATCAACTAATTGGGTAGAGTAGAGAGTTGGGTAAAGTAGAGTGGAAAAAGACAAAACAAAACCATATCCTAAAGGAATCTACAAAATAAAAGCATAAAACAGGAACTCAGAACACGAATCCTGACAGGTGGGCACAGATAATACAGTAACAACAATGAGAAACTATGACAAAAAAGTGGTGAATAGTTGAAATACAACAAAATAAATCTTATATACTGTGTATATATTATACTCAGCTCATCATTGCTCTATTAGGTCTGTGAGCCTGGAATACTCCTGAAAATTAAATGAACAGCTATGACCACAGCTGTTTCACATATGAAATAAACTTCACTGTGAATTTAACATTTTTATTGCATGAGTAAGATTGAATTGAATCTGTTTTAATTGTAGATGAAGGCATTGACAAGGAAAGTCTTTACTGTCTCCGTGATCAAGAAATCAGTGAACTGATCCCAAAAGTGGGACCACGAGCAAAATTCAAGGAGAAACTTATGTCATTAAAGGTAATGTTGTGCTCAATAAAGATGCTCTTACAGGGACAGGAGCATAAACATTGATGTTAAACTCTTTGCAACAAATAATAAGACATTTATTATACTAATATTATGTTTTCAATGTCAATGTAAAATTTTAGAAAACCTTCCCCATTCAGAATAACTTTTATCTGTGTCAGCAGGAGCAGGAAGAACCAGCAGATTCTGCTCAGGTAAGGATTTCACAGACATGTAGTTTCTTTGTGTATATACAGTGGGTACAGAAAGTATTCAGACCGCTTTAAATTTTTCACTCTTTGTGTCATTGCAGCCATTTGCCAAAATAAAAAAGTTCATTTTATTTCTCATTAATGTACACTCAGCACCCCATCTTGACAGAAAAAACCAGAAATGTAGAAATTTTTGCAAATTTATTAAAAAAGAAAAACTGAAATATCACATGGTCATAAGTATTCAGACCCTTTGCAGTGACACTCATATTTAACTCACATGCTGTCCATTTCTTCTGATCCTCCTTGAGATGGTTCTGCTCCTTCATTGGAGTCCAGCTGTGTTTAATTAAACTGATTGGACTTGATTAGGAAAGGCACACACCTGTCTATATAAGACCTTACAGCTCACAGTGCATGTCAGAGCAAATGAGAATCATGAGGTCGAAGGAACTGCCCAAGGAGCTCAGAGACAGAATTGTGGCAAGGCACAGATCTGGCCAAGGTTACAAAAGAATTTCTGCAGCACTCAAGGTTCCTAAGAGCACAGTGGCCTCCATAATCCTCAAATGCAAAAAGTTTGGGACGACCAGAACTCTTCCTAGACCTGGCCGTCCAGCCAAACTGAGCGATCGTGGGAGAAAAGCCTTGGTGAGAGAGGTAAAGAAGAACCCAAAGATCACTGTGGCTGAGCTCCAGAGATGCAGTAGGGAGATGGGAGAAAGTTCCACAAAGTCAACTATCACTGCAGCCCTCCACCAGTCGGGGCTTTATGGCAGAGTGGCCCGACGGAAGCCTCTCCTCAGTGCAAGACACATGAAAGCCCGCATAGAGTTTGCCAAAAAACACATGAAGGACTCCCAGACTATGAGAAATATGATTCTCTGGTCTGATGAGACCAAGATTGAACTTTTTGGCGTTAATTCTAAGCGGTATGTGTGGAGAAAACCAGGCACTGCTCATCACCTGCCCAATACAATCCCTACAGTGAAACATGGTGGTGGGAGCATCATGTTGTGGGGGTGTTTTTCAGCTGCAGGGACAGGACGACTGGTTGCAATTGAAGGAAAGCTGAATGTGGCCACATACAGAGATATCCTGGAAGAAAACCTCTTCCAGAGTGCTCAGGACCTCAGACTGGGCCGAAGGTTCACCTTTCAACAGGACAATGACCCTAAGCACACAACTAAAATAACAAAGGCGTGGCTTCGGAACAACTCTGTGACCGTTCTTGACTGGCCCATCCAGAGCCCTGACCTAAACCCAAATGAGCATCTCTGGAGAGACCTGAAAATGGCTGTCCACCAACGTTCACCATCCAACCTGACAGAACTGGAGAGGATCTGCAAGGAAGAATGGCAGAGGATCCCAAAATCCAGGTGTGAAACACTTGTTGCATCATTCCCAAGAAGACTCATGGCTGTACTAGCTCAAAAGGGTGCTTCTACTCAATACTGAGCACAGGGTCTGAATACTTATGACTGTGATATTTCAGTTTTTCTTTTTCAATAAATTTGCAAAAATTTCTACATTTCTGTTTTTTTCTGTCAAGATGTGGTGCTGAGTGTACATTAATGAGAAATAAAATGAACTTTTTTGATTTTGGCAAATGGCTGCAATGACACAAGGAGTGAAAAATTTAAAGGGGTTTGAATACTTTCCGTACCCACTGTATAAATTGTGGACATACGGTATAAGTGGACATATTTATGTTCATCCTCAGGTTTTACCATCTACCAGCGCAATAAGTGCTAAGGGTGAGATACACAGTAACTTGAATTACATGTAGTGTTCATTGATGTTTTTAAGAGTAATTTTTGCTTTGGGAAAACAATTATATTTCGTGTACTGAGTTGTAAGATTGAGAGACATGCAGCTAATTTCCTTTTGATTTAATTTTTGATGTATAAAAAATAATAAGGAAAGAGAAAGGTGGATCATCAGGACGTGCCCAGCAAATGTCAGTCACCACCAAGTAAACGACAACAATTAAGCCCAGGTATTTATATTTCTTTCTAAACAATTGCAAACTACAACCAAACATATGTCCAAAGCGTATTCATAAAGAAATTTGTAACTGAATTTTACTTGTCCACAGAAAATCTAATTAACTGGCTGATCATTAAATGTTACAGTCAAAAGTAGACATGTCATACTGTATGTTATATGTCATAATAGTATAGTTTGAATCCATAGCAGCAATATGAATGTCTAAATTGGCTTTAAAAAGTTAAAATGCCTTAGTTTAATTTTCTTTTCACTATTGTTTGTATATCACAACACCTCATTATGCATTAATTGGATACACTGGTTAAAGATTCCTGCTAAGTAATTATTAAGAAACTTTATTTATTTTTTTAATAGAAAACATCATACGTTCTTATGTGACAAAAATTGTGGATAGCATCAGTCAGAAGCTGCCTAAAGAAAACACCACAAGGCTCAATGAATTCCTGAAGTAAGTGTTAGGTTTTCTTATTCTTTGTTGTATCTGCCTGATTCTGCTCTTGACCAGGGGCTGGTTTCACTAAAAGAGACCATTTCACAAAAACACAGTGTATATTGACTTATCTGATGCCTATAAAGCTGTCCAATTGTAGGCAAAACAAAAGAGCCAATGTGGGAATAAGGAATACAAACCCAGCAGGGCTCTCTGCACAAGCTGCACTATCATCTTTACAAATCATCATCTTTTATATTGCAAAATCAGTTGGGCTTCCTAACTGACAAGACAGGCTATATTTACTGTACCTATACAGCTATCCAATTATATATCACCCTGTCTCATATTTAAATCCTGCTAATAATAATAATAATTGAATAAGTTAATGAAACTTGGATATCTGGTTGCCCAGTCTAGATTTCTGAGCATTTCACTTATTTCAGTCACTTTTTATGCATTTTTCAGTATTTTACTTATTTGACCTCATTTTTAAGAAATCATGTTTTTCTTCATAATTAAGGCATGAAGACTCTAATTAGTAAAGTTTTGGCTGTGTTTGTCATGGATACATGGCCAGTCAGAAAGCCAAAGCAAAACAGTTATGAACTTAAAATACTTTCTCATTATACTTGAGAACAAAGCCTAGACCCACATTTGCTCATTTCAAACTGAGCCACAATTTAAAAGTGAACTGATTCAATCTATAGATTTGTATTTGTATTTTCAGTTTCTCAGCACTGCAGTTTTAGGTCCTGCTGTTACCAGCTTTGTGACACAAATACCTGGTGCTTCAATATTTCTTTCTGAAATGCATCTTGCTTTATGAGTGTTCTCTGTGTAACACTCATTAGAGATATTGCTCATATAAAATATTTATTAGTTGCTTTAAATTATACTTGTGAGCACCTGTTCATAGAAAGACATTTTCTTGATTTTGACACTTTCTTCAACATTTGTATATTTTCCAAATGAATCATTTAACCCACATTTAAACTCTTTGTACAACAGGATTAAAATCAGGGAGTTGGAGACAGACAAGAGGGAGCTGGTTGGTGTCTTTGGTAAAACTGGGGCTGGAAAGAGCTCTCTGATAAATGCCATCATTGGAGAGAAGAAGCTTTTGCCCTCTGGAAGTGTCAGTGCATGTACCTCAATCATGATTAAAGTAGAGGCTAATGTGCGAAGCTCAACGTATGACGCAGAGATTGAGTTCATGACAAGAGAGGTAAAATGAGCTAAATATGTTTATGATGACTTGATGCTGGTTGAAAAGTTATGATGTAGCTGCAGAAATACAGTTGCTGGTGTACTCTACATCTAACTGAGTTAAACTTTTCTCCTTTTTGATTTTCAGGAGTGGAAAGATGAGTTGTGGTCCATGATTCAATATCTTGGTGAGGAAAGGGACGAAGAAGAAGAAAAAGAAGATGAAGAAGAAGAAGATTATGATGATGATGCTGATGATCATAATGATGATGATGAGGGTGATGATGGTCCTGACTTTGGGGAAAAGCTGTCAGCCTTGTATGGAGAAGAATGGAAGGGCAAATCTGCAGATGATCTCCTCAAGGAAGAAAATTACAAAGATATTTCAGAAGTTCTGAATTCCACTAAGAAGATTTTGACATGTAAATCAGTAAGTAACTTATGGAAAAGCTTACATTACCTGTCTCTATAATACATGTTTAATAATTTTCAGTTACTGAAGTTTTCAACCTGGCTATTCCAGTTTGTTTAGTTAAAACAGTAATAGAAACAGATGTGAAAATAAGAGCAGTATAATCCCAGGCACTGTCATGTTTTAATCTAATGTATTGTTCACTATGTTTTCACTTTGGGTGCACAGTTCACTATTTATTGATATTATTGTAATAATTTATGTTGATTTCTGTTTTACTGTTTTAAAGGGGTTTTCCATTTAATCTCACCTTCTCCTAATTATTTATACAAGCAATCACTTTGAATACTCATACAAATGAAATAACCTTCCAGCTCCTCACTTTTTGTTTATTTATTCCAGGCTGAAGAGCTGTCTGCAGAACTTGTCAAATACACCAGGGGTAGCTCAATAACGGAAGCAGACAAAAACATTAAGAGGTGGTTTTGGCCACTAGTGAAGTGTGTGACTGTCAGGGTGCCTCAGAATGACTATCTCCAGCATGTCACACTTGTGGACCTTCCTGGAAATGGGGACCGTAACAAGAGCAGAGACAGGATGTGGAAAGAGGTGAATTATAGATGTTTCATTATTTGACAACAAATACAATGTTGTTACAAACCACTGATAATTATTAACCCATTAGTAACTTGCTGATATGTTCACTCAGCTTGTTGGAAGTTGCTCTACAGTGTGGATTGTGACTGGAATGACTCGAGCAGCATCAGAGAAAGAAGCCTGGGACATCCTGGAAAGTGCCAGCAGCTTCATGGGAAATGGTGGCGAGTGTCAGCGCATTCACTTTATCTGCACCAAGACTGATTTTATTGATGAGTTAGATGATCAGTAAGTATTTGAAGATGTCAAAGGTACATAGTGAAGATCTAGATAAGACACTGACACAACCCACCTAGAAACCATTACAACTGCAGAGCTTTCCTACAAATGATCACATTTCTAGGTGTGAGGCATAAATGTCTAAAGTGCTTCATACTTTTTCACAGTGCTATAAATAAAACTTCAAGTTTCTAAACAAACATAACTAGTGACTAAAGCTACTGGGACAGAGAAATTGTTTCAAAGAAATTCCTCAATAACTGATTATACTGTCAACTCAGCAGAAACGAGTCACATGTGTCATATTTGTCTTATATGTCTATTTTCAGAAAATTACCTTTGACATCAGTGATCCTCAAAATATTTTACTTTTCAGTATGGGTTTCATAAAAGATTACTGGGCTTTTATTTGTAGAGGACTGTGAAACAAATGTTGGAATGAATTTCAGGTTTCAGTGCTGCAAATGTTGTGAGCTGCCACTTGACACAAATCTTTTCTTGTAGGTCACCAGCTGAAGTTCGTGCTCACATAGTTGACAGAAACAAGCAAGCCAAGGAAGAAATGATCAAAGTATTAAACAAACGGAACAAGGTTAAGGTGAGTTATAAGGAATAACAGAAAATATATATGTAACTGTAAGTCTTACCTTAACACTGACTCTTTTTTGTCCAGAAACAATTCAGTGATGAATGTTTCAAAGTGTTCACAGTGAGCTCCCATGAGTTTCTGAAAAAAAAAACGTCTAGAGCCAGATGACACTGGTAGGTGAAGTCTCCATAGCACTATATACTATATATATATAACTATATACCTCAAATACATAATTTGTTTTTTAAGACTAATTGGACGTGAGATGACATTGCAGTATATGTAATGTACAAACTGCACTTTTTTACAGAAATACCCAAACTTCAGGATTTTCTGCAAAATCTCAATGACTGTCACTCAGAGACATTAAACTATGTGTCTGGAGCTCATGGGATTCTCTCTTTGATGCAGGGGACTAAATGTCAGCTGGTGGTAAAATGAAGTTTTAATACAATATTCACTCTCTTGAATTGTTTTAATTTTCATTGATAGTCACAGAAAACTACATTGAAATAATTAATATAAATAACTTTGAATTGTCTTGAATTGTTTTATTGTTTTAACAATACTGAAATGGTCCACATTTAATGTCAGTTATGTTCATGATTTTCATAATGTAGTTTACTTATGCATTTATTAGAGTTGTCACTTTATATCAGAATATCATAACAGAGATTCAGAAAGAAAGAAAGAAACGGTGACTTGAAAGAAGCTCAGTCAGTTAGTGTTTACTCTGTAGTTTAATTGCCACAAATATTAAATATGTTTTTGATTCCAGGCTGACAAAAAAGCAGCTGTGTGCAGACAGCTTGAAGAAGAAATCAGGAATGAACTTGATGAAGTGAGAAAATCCATGGAAGAGGCTAATAAGACTTTTGAAAAATGCCTCACTGAAGGGGTTGAAAAATCAAAACGTTCATGTGAAAGAAACTTGAGGTCCATCATATATCCTAGGGTACTTAAACAATCATTTGATTAAAGCAGCTTATTTTTCACTTTGGATGCAAATGTGTTTCACTATGTTTTTTTCTGTTTAGTCTAAGAATAAGGGTTTTCACAGGACATTGAAGTGTATCGTTGAGAATGATGGCACCTACAAGTCAAAAAACAAGAAGCAAATTAACCTGAATGCCAAGTTATCATCACACTTGACTGACAGCATTGATGAGAAATTCAGGAAGACCTTCCCGTAAGAAATTACTTAATTAGACATAAAACACAGTGTTGGCTCATTTTCTGAACTCTGGAGAATGAGACTATATTTTACTGTCTAACTTCACAAATACAGAATGTATAGAAAATACATTATTAAAACACAAACCTGACAGTGCTACCTTTATGAAACATTTCATTGTGTTAACATCACAGAAATGAAGGAAAATCTGGACCATACCATGGAATCATCAATAAGTTTTCACTTGGTACAGAGAAGCTGATTCAGCAGAACAAAGATGTTGAACTGCAGCTGATGTTTCTCAAGACAGAGGTAAAAAATGAGAATAGAAACATCCTTTTCATTAATGTATTGTCAGTGAGACTTCAGCCGAATGAGATTAACATATACATGTACAGCACTGTGCAAATGTTTCAGGCAATTTAAATGTTTAGATTCTTATGACACAAAATTGTACTATCAAGAAGGCATCCTGAATTAATACAATAGCATGACAATGACTCCAAACTCACCAAGTGTTAAACAAAAACAACAAAGTGTAACAGATAATGACTCAGAGCTCTGATGTCAACATCAGGGAGTCAGTCTGGGATTATATAGAGAGACAGAAGACACTGAGAATCTTAAATTTACAGACTGTCATTTTTTCTAAGATTTGTGGACAAGTAAATAGAAGAGCTGTGTGCAAGGAGGATTGGTGATGTTTAAAATACTGATTTGATTCAGTTTTTTCTATTTACTGAGCATTTGGAAGTGTCAACTTTTACTGTGTGAAACATTTGCACAGTACTATATAAATGTACAAAACAAAGGAAATGAACAGTTTGGCTCCTACAAAGCTGTTATAAACTTTGCATATGAAGAATATCAGCGCAGGAAATGTTGACACTGAAAAGTGAAGCCTTATTTGTAATAACTTGATCTATGTAAAATGTTTATCAATACTTCATTTTCTCTCTAAGGAAGAAAAACTTAAGACAAAACTCAACAGAACCATCCGGCAGCGCAAGAAAATGATCTACAACAGTCTGACAGACACAATCGAAGAATACATGAAGGAATGCTATAAAAGTACAAAAGAAGACCCTGACATACACAAGCTGACACTATAATAATACACATTTATTATAATTGTACAGAAAATCTAAGTTTGACAACAATTTTGTGTTTTATTATAGAAGCAGCAGCTTTTAGTGGAAAGGGCACACTGGGCAACATGAGGGAAACTCTTGAGAAACATGTCCACGATGAAAAGAACAGGATGTTTGAGAGGGCTAAAGCTGTTATGTTGTACCTCCTTAATAAGCTGAAGGTTTGACACACTTTAAAATACAAATACAGCAATGGTTTAGTAAAATATCTGTGCTGCACATTTTCCTTTTCCAGGATTACAGGTCATCACTTACATGACTTTTTGATATTCAAGTGGATTATGTCTCACTAAGAAACCTTTTGAAACATTATCCTTCTGAAAGTCCTGCACAAATGTGCAGTTAGGAATAAACCAAACACAATTATTTGTAGCCATTGATCATTTTATCAGCCCAGTCTGAGACGCTCTTTGTAAACACATTTAAACAGTAAATGTGTGATTCAATAAATACAGAGTGAACAATAAATGATAAAGATTCTGATGCTGTTTAGGAGGAAATTCTGCAAAGACTGGAGATGACCCTGATGGAATCAATTGAGCAGTCACTGAAGACGGATGATTCCTCAATCCCAGGTAAAGAGATCAAATCTAAATTAAAGCAGTTATGTGGATCATTAAGAAACTCTGTAAATATATTAGTGAACTTAATAAATGACAATTCTTATTTTTATCAATATGCTTTTGTTTATGTTTTTAGATGTGTCAAGAGAACTTGAGATGGTGAAGAGCTGCTACTATAAACTGAAAGGCAGTGAAGATCATGAAATCTCAGTAACAGGGTAAAACATGTGTTTAAATGTCTACACAATATATGTCAAGGGCCTTGTAATAAATGTAAAGGCCTTTATTATAAGCTGAGTGAAACCTAAATTATCCAAACAAATTCTTCAAGCATATGATTTTATGTTTCAGTGTGATTTTGTGTTCCTCGTGTATATAAGACAAGTGCTCAGTAATGGTTGATGTGACAGTCCTTCTGTTTGTCATCATGTTTGAATGTTTATCTCTGGTGGATGTTCCAGGTTGGCTGAGTAGAGAGAAACAGCAGGAATTACCCACTAAATGTCCCTTTAGGCCTGAGGCTGAGGATCTGATCTCAACTGTTTTTGTCAAGTTATTATCCCTGTTTGCTTTGACTGTTGTTTTGATGTTTTCTATGACTTTACTTTTTAGTAATTACTTACAGATTTTATGCCGTTGATTGATTATAGTCCAGAAACAGAGAGAATATGTGAGGAGAGAGGATGCAAAGGTCCCAAAACCAGGAACATTATGGTTTACATAGTACAGGTCTTAGCCACCAGGCCACTATGAGGCCTCAGAGGATTTGTGTTTTTAATCATTTTAAAAAATATTTACTATTCATGTTTCTTGGTCTGTTTTCAGTAGGTTTTATGAATTTATTGTGGTTGTCATTAGATAGACTGCAGTTTTGATGATTTTACCGATGTGTAAGCTTGAGCCTTGATTACAAAACATACTCTGGGCTGCATTTGACATAGATGCTGAATTTTGAAGAATGTTGTTTAGTTAATGTTGATGAGCAAAAAAATTAATTTTAGATGTTTTAAACTGTTTTACTACAAAGTAATGGCTTCTATGTTTGAATGAGGAAAAAAGTTTCTTTCCTATTCAATTATTCTCTATATAATATTTTGTGCGTGTTTGTGTCTACAGTCAAAATGACACATATGTTCTTTATGTAACATTTTGCTATAAGCATTAGTTTTTTCCTACCACATTACAGTCAGAGGGCTGATAAGGGAATCCCTCTGAAAATGTTTATACAAGGTTTGCTCTGTTTTTTATTTCCCGTTTATTTTTAACATTTACTTGCCTTTAGCTGTGAAATTTATGACAAATGTCAGTTTTGTCTTACTATCTGAAAAAAATATTGTACTGACTTGCATAAAATAAAAATATATAATGAGACACAAAAAGAGAAATGTTTACTTGGAGTAGTTTTGGTTTGACCTGTTGAAATGTGTAGAAATGGAGGCAAATGAAACATCTGACAATCTGAACAGTTAAAGTTTCATTTCCAGAAAGGATGTCCTGGTGAATGAGGACACTGCCAAACGGACTTCAGCCTCTGATTTAAATCCACTTATAAGTTTTTATTCTTAGTGTTTTATGTAACACATTGTAATGACATGCATAAAGTAAAAATATCTAACAGGAGCCATAAAACGAGAAATGTGTCATGATTCAAAGGAATTTACTGTCATTCCAGTCAGTATTTGCAATGAAGAATAAAACGAAATTGGTTGCTAAGGTCCAATTAACAGCATCAATAAAGATTTAAAATAAATAAGAAATTAAGACAGTGGATATTGCATGATGGATGTTACTCATCCCTAGTTTCGGTTTGACCTGTTGAAATGTGTAGAAATAGAGGGAAATGAAACATCTGACAATCTGAACAGTTAAGTTTCATTTCCAGAAATGATGTCCTGGTGAATGAGGACACTGGCAACAGACATTGATTTAAAACGCTCATAAAGTTGAACCTTTTGTGGTTTTATTAAAATGGGAATGTTTTATGGTGCAGCAGTCTCCCTCCAACCAGGCTGCAAACTTCTGTGACCCAAATCACTAACCAGTGACAGATTTTTGTTCAGAGTGTACAACTGATCTAAGGTGGACAATCTATTTACTCAAGTGATCTTTACATTTGAATTAATTATGGTTACACTGTGAGTCTAGAGCCATGGTAATAGGTGGAGTTTAGCTGTGATGGGGCTTAAAAATGACTCTTCTTGGGTTCATTTAATCTACTTCTGTAATGTGTGTATGTGGCTTTGTGACCAAAACATGGAAGATCTTAAATAACGTGTTTGAACCTGCATGACAGGAAGTGGGTTTTAGAAAACACATTTACACATTAATTACACAGAGGCAGCTCAGTGTCCTTTTCAGTGAGAAAAAACATTATTAAAAACAAACAAGCTAAACCATAATAAATTAATCAATTAAATTAAAGATAAAACATTGTTAAAATAAACTAAATTTGGTTTTGGTCCAATGTCAAGAAAATACAGGACCAATCGGTCAGCGCATGAAGTGAAATTCATGATTCATATGTAAAGTAGACTGTAATGCCCTTTTTACGCTGTTGTTTCTTGGAGTAATTTGGTATCACGCAAACGGTTGGGTTTACAGATACCAATATTGACACTGATACAGGCTTATGTAGTTTCATGTAGGGGACAGCAGCATTGTGTCATATTTTCAGTGAATGCATCATCAAAAAGCTAAATCTAAATAAATTATCATGACAACTCAGTGAGCAACATACTGAAGTAATACTGAACGTAAAAGATCGAGCCTGGCACACTACTATCGATCCAATACCGATATCAACGCTGGTATCAGTATAAAGATTGATCTGCCCACACCAGAACAAAGAACCTCTGCCCAGGACACACCGTTACTTTGCTCCTCTCTCCTTATTTTCTACAGGTATGACAGAAACTAATTTTTCTAACATTAACTGGGTTGTGAGTCGACTGTCAATGTTTTGTTAGTGTTTGTAATAAGTTGGAGAAAGTTGGAGAAAGTTGTGTAACACTGTAAATTCCGTTTTGGAAGTGAAAGAAGCACCAGATTTCACTACTTAACTTCCGGTGTGTGTATGTGTGTGTGTGTGTGTGTGTGTGTGTGTGTGTGTGTGTGTTTGTGTGTGTCAATTCTATAGTATCACCCATTTTACTAATGATGTTCATACTTTCACTTCTGTCTTTAAACACCTCAAGGTGTGCCTGTTGGTAGGTGACCAAACTTTGTAACGTGCAGTGAACAGGAAATGTAGTCCTGCAGCCCCTGTGTCTGCACAGTATCAGACTTTTAATGGTGCTCAGTCTCCGAAGAAAATGTGGTAGGGTTCAGCCCCTCCTACTCAGTCTGCTGTAGATCTATGTAGGCAGGGGCGGGATTTTATTTTGATGGACACAACATGCGGCCAATAACATGCGAGGACAGACTGATCATATTCTGTGAAAGAAGGAAGGGGGCAGACGCTCGGGTGAACTGTAGTAGGTGTAGTGGTACAGGCCAGGTACACAGAGCGAGAGAAAGAGGCGGGGGAGCCGGATTTAAATGCAAGCACGGCGGAAAAAGTGAAGCAATGGGCGGAAATCGAAATAACTTTACTCACGTAGAGGAGATATCAGATCAGACCGTCCAAGCTGAGGCATTTTTTCTGAATGCCGACCCTGCACTAAAGACTTTTGTCTAAAGTGTCATCATGTTAAGACCTCGGCCTTTTTTTATTTGGTTTGGTTGCTGTGATTGTGTGTTCATGTTTGATTAAAATGTTAAACTGTAGTCAGTTGTATTTTTTGTAACAAAAATGCATTAAAAATAAGGCTTTTATGAAAACACTGACTAAACCATTGCTTACCATTGCTGCTAAATTAGGCTCTTAGGCTCAGAGTGATACTAAATAAAAAGCCATTTGGGATCCGTAAGAGCTGACTCTCCTAAGAGGGCCGAGCAAAAAAAGAACTGAATCTTTGAAAAGAGCTGAACCTGCCATCACTAGGATGTGGCATTTATACAGGGCCTCATGCTCTCTGACAGGGGTCTTGCTGGTGGTCTTGCTCTCCCCCTTGTCTCCATCACTGTCCTCTCCTTTGTGCTGTCAACCAAATAGCAAACCTAACATCCAATGTTTTCCTTCATTTGTTAATGAAGAAGAATATTTGCGTTGCTTTATAATACTAGATGCTATTGATATTTCATAGCACTTGCACTAAAATAATAAAGTGCATCAGTTACAGTAGCTCATTACCTGGCAAATGTGCAGCTGCGTCAATTAATGTTGTGTGACAGTATTCACAGCATGGAGCTGTAACCACCATGGATTTAATCTCCACTATGAAATCCCTCTCCACCTCCTTCTTCCACTTTGAAAACAAAACAAGTTTGTGAAATAAGACATTAGTTAATAATAGGCCTAATGAATAATAATAATACCAGACTATGATCTGCAGCATAAAAAGTGACACCCAGTAAGATCAAACTCTGTCAGATGTTTTTGCACGGCAGTTTTTATGGGTCCAAAAGTGGTGAATATTAATATGTTTGGCTTGAGATCCAGTAGCATCTCCTGAATTTCTGAACATCACTGCTGCAGCTACTGTACATCTTTGTACAAAAGTACAATTCATATAATTTAGTAATAGTAATTCATACAGTATCTCACAGAAGACAGAAGTGAGTACACCCCTCACATTTTTGTAAATAATTTATATCTTTTCATTTGACAACACTGAAGAAATGACACTTTGCTACAATGTAAAGTAGTGAGTGTACAGCTTGTGTAACTGTCAATTTGCTGTCCCCTCAAAATAACTCAACACACAGCCATTAATGTCTAAGCCGCTGGCAACAAAAGTGAGTACACCCCTAAGTGAAAATGTACAAATTGGGCCCAAAGTGTCAATATTTTGTGTGACCACCATTATTTTCCATCACTGCCATAACCCTCTTGGGCATGGAGTTCACCAGAGCTTCACAGGTTGCCACTGGAGTCCTCTTCCACTCCTCCGTGATGACATCACAGAGCTGGTGGATATTAGAGACCTTGCGCTCCTCCACCTTCCGTTTGAGGATGACCCACAGATGCTCAATAGGGTTTAGGTCTGGAGACATGCTTGGCCAGTCCATCACCTTTACCCTCAGCTTCTTTAGCAAGGCAGTGGTCATCTTGGAGGTGTGTTTGGGGTCGTTATCATGCTGGAATACTGCCTTGTGGCCCAGTCTCGGAAGGGAGGGGATCATACTCTGCTTCAGTATGTCACAGTACATGTTGGCATTCATGGTTCCCTCAATGAACTGTAGCTCCCCAGTGCCAGAAGCACTCATGCAGCCCCAGACCATGACACTCCCACCACCATGCTTGACTGTAGGCAAGACACACTTTTCTTTGTACTCCTCACCTGGTTGCCGCCAGACACGCTTGACACCATCTGAACCAAATAAGTTTATCTTGGTCTCATCAGACCACAGGACACGGTTCCAGTAATCCATGTCCTTAGTCTGCTAACTGTTTGCAGGCTTTCTTGTGCATCATCTTTAGAAGAGGCTTCTTTCTGGGACGACAGCCATGCAGACCAATATGATGCTGTGTGCGGTGTATGGTCTGAGCACTGACAGGCTGACCTCCCACCCCTTGAACCTCTGCAGCAATGCTGGCAGCACTCATACGTCTATTTCCCAAAGACAACTTCTGGATATGACTCTGAGCACGTGCACTCAACTTCTTTGGTCGACCATGGCGAGGCCCGTTCTGAGTGGAACCTGACCTGTTAAACCGCTGTCCTGTTAAACCGCTGTATGGTCTTGGCCACTGTGCTGCAGCTCAGTTTCTGGGTCTTGGAAATCTTCTTATAGCCTAGGCCTCTTTATGTAGAGCAACAATTCTTTTTTTCAGATCCTCTGAGAGTTCTTTGCCATGAGGTGCCATGTTGAACTTCCAGTGACCAGTATGAGAGACAGAGCAATAACACCAAATTTAACACACCTGCTCCCCATTCACACCTGAGACCTTGTAACACTAACGAATCACATGACACCTTGGAGGGAAAATGGCTAATTGGGCCCAGTTTGGACATTTTCACTTAGGGGTGTACTCACTTTTGTTGCCAGCGGTTTAGACATTAATGGCTGTGTGTTGAGTTATTTTGAGGGGACAGCAAATTGACACTGTTATACAAGCTGTACACTCACTACTTTACATTGTAGCAAAGTGTCATTTCTTCATTGTTGACACATGAAAAGATATAAATTATTGACAAAAATGTGAGGGGTGTACTCACTTTTGTTGCCAGCGGTTTAGACATTAATGGCTGTGTGTTGAGTTATTTTGAGGGGACAGCAAATTTACACTGTTACACAAGCTGTACACTCACTACTTTACATTGTAGCAAAGTGTCATTTCTTCATTGTTGACACATGAAAAGATATAAATTATTGACAAAAATGTGAGGGGTGTACTCACTTCTGTGAGATACTGTAGTCTTAATAAGTCTCTGCAATGTATTTCTACATTTGAATTGATGTTGCTGAACCTCCACCTTGGGCAAAGAGAAAACTGCTGAGAGGTGGAGCCAGTACAAAAGAAAGACCTGAAAATAGACTAATCAGCAGAATAGTCATGTTTGTGCTTTAAAGAGGAACAAATCATTTGTAAGTACAGCACCTTCACAAGTTAGTATTTTGTTGATACACTACAATGATACACTAAGATAATATATAGATGTTTATAATTGTTATACTGAATATAATAGTTTTTTTGCATGGTTCAAATTCAGAAATGAAACAAAATAAAGATATATTCAGGATATTCATATAAATTGCATTAAGCCATGGTCAGCTTGCACCATCAGTGGAAGTTAAAACCTGCTCAGCAAATTTGATTTCACGACTCAGTTACACTACACTGTAAATAGTTGGATTGGATTTTAATTAAGCAGTTGGTTCAACAGGTTTGTGTACATTTCACTGCACCTCATTTTCAATTGTTAACTCACAGTTAAACACAACATATGACTCTCTTGTTGCTGATTGATGGAATTGATTATTTCTCTTCCTTCCAGTTGCTGTTGTTGGACATGGATGAGTTTGTTCGTTGCAAGTTAACTGAATGGGGCCTCAGCCAGTGGATAGAAACGTTTCAAGGTAAATCAATGCCAATCTTCATTTGTGGGCACAGATATACACTAGAAGGTCTGTGAGCTTGTAATGCTCTTGAAAATAAAAATGGGGAGCTATGCCCTGACTATTTCACTCCTTATGAAATATGTAGGGTATCTATTTAAAATGAACATTTTGTCACATGAGTAAATTTGAACCGAATCTGTTTTAATTACAGAACGATGCATTGACGAGAAAACACTTTACTGTCTTCCTGCTGACGAAATCAAAGAACTGATCCCATTAATGGGACCACGGGCAAAATTCAAGGAAAAACTGAGACTGTTAAAGGTAATGTTCTGTTATATAAAGATGGTGTTACAGGTACAGGGGCATGGACATTGATGTTAAAATCTTTGCAGTTGTTTTCTTTCATTTCAAGAGAAAACAAACCATAACATTTGATTCACTGAAGGTTCATAAATAATTTGCTATGAGAATTATTAAGACATTTATTATACTACTATTGTATTTTCAGTATTAGCCCAAGATTTTAGAAATGCATCGATACAGTAATTATTTTTATCTGTCAGCAGGTGCAGAAAGAAGCAGAAGATCCTGCTGAGGTAATGATAAAAGTCAATTTCACAGGCATGGAATTTGTTTATTTATGCATATGTATTGAGGACATTCTGTATTTTCTGGACTACAAGTCACACTGGAGTATTATTTTACTTTTAGCACAAAGGATTTTGTTGAACAGGAAAATACATATTCAAGTCACTTCAGTGTATGAGTTGCATGTCTAATTATAGTCTAAATTAGTCTATGAAGAAACTGGGGTTTTAAAGGTCGAATATTTACGTTCAGTCTCAGGTTTTTCCATCTACCAGTGGAACAAGAGCTCCAGGTGAGATCTACAGTTTCTTTTTTCATTAGATGTAGATAGTAATGTTAATAGTAATATAGAGGTACATGCGTCAATTTTCATTTTGGTTGCTTTTTTCTGTTGTTTTTCTTTTTTATATTTCAAAATATAAATTAAAAAAATCCAATAAGGAAAAAGAAAGCCTGATTTTCAGGATGAGTCCAGCAATTCGCCGTTACTGTATTTTAAACAACGTCGATTGAACCCAGGTATTTATACAACATATTCCTGAATTTCCTTGCATTTTATTTGCCTCAATTTTTTTTGCATTGACTAGCTAACCTCTAAGGCTTTAATTCTGTTTTTTTATATCACAACACCTTATTGTACATTGATAAGCTACACTGGTTCATGATTCCTGCTGAATAGTTTTTCCTCTGACAGAAAAGACCATTCTGTCTGATGTGAAAGAGATCATGGAGAAAGTCAGTCAGAGGCTGCCTAAAGAAAACACAACAAAGCTCAATGAATTCCTGAAGTAAGTGTTAGGTTTTCCATATTCCTTATTCTGTGTTGTATTTGTCTGAGTCTGCTGACCAGGGGCTGGTTTCTCTAAAAAACCTTAGACTGGTTTGTGTTGTTGAGTCTGTCTTAACTTGTTCTTAGATTAGTCCAATTGCAAGTTAGACCATCCATCCATCCATCCATCTCCTTCCGCTAATCTGGGGCCGGGTCGCGAGGGCAGTAGCCGAATCAGGGATACCCAGACTTCCATCTCCCTGGACACTTCCTCCAACTCTTCCGGGGGGACACCGAGGCGTTCCCAGGCCAGCCAGGAGACATAGTCCCTCCAGCGTGTCCTGGGTCTTCCCCCGGGGCCTCCTCCTGGTGGGACATGCCCAGAACACCTCCCCAGGGAGGCGCCCAGGAGACATCTAAAACAGATCCCCGAGCCACCTCAACTGACTCCTCTCGATGTGGAACAGCAGCGGCTCTACTACGAGCTCCTCCCAGTTGACCGAGCTCCTCACCCTATCTCTAAGGGAGCGCCCGGCCACCCTGCGGAGGAAGGTCATTTCAGCCGCTTGTATCCGCGATCTTGTCCTTTCGGTCATGACCCAGAGCTCATGACCATAGGTGAGAGTAGGAACGTAGATGGACCGCTAAATCGAGAGCTTCGCCTTCCGGCTTAGCTCCTTCTTCATCACAATGGACCGGTACACCGACCGCATTACTGCTGCCGATGTCCCTATCCGTCTGTCAATCTCACGTTCCATCCTTCCCTCACTCGTGAATAAGACCCCGAGATACTTAAACTCCTCCACCTGAGGCAGGATCTCTCCCCTGGCCTGGAGATGGCAAGCCACCTTTTTCTGGTTGAGTACCACGGCCTCGGACTTGGAGGTGCTGATTCTCCTCCTCCTTTCCTCCTCCTGGATCCAAGGTTCGACCACCGGCCGGATCCTCCTCTCCAGTACCCTGGCATAGACGTTCCCCGGGAGGCTGAGGAGTGTGATCCCTCTGTAGTTGGAACACACCCTCCGGTCCCCCTTCTTAAAAAGGGGAACCACCACCCCGGTCTGCCAATCCAGGGGTACTGTTCCTGAATGCCAAGCGATGTTGCACAGGCATGTCAGCCATGACAGCCCAATAACATCCAGAGACTTGAGCTGCTTTGCCACCGAGGAGCTGCCAATCTACCTCAGTGACTTCGGCTTGGGTGATGGTTGGATCAGCCTCCGAATCCCCAGCCCGTGCCTCCCTTATGGAAGACGTGTTGAGGGGATTGAGGAGATCCTCAAAGTATTCCTTCCACCGTCCAACAATATCCCCAGTCGAGGTCAGCAGCTCCCCACTTCCACTGTAAACAGTGTTGGTGGAGCACTGTTTCCCCCTCCTGAGGCGCCAGACGGTTTGCCAGAATCTGTTTGGGGCCGAAAGGCAGTCCTTCTCCATGGCTTCACCGAACTCCTCCCATACCCGAGTTTTTGCCGCCGTCACCGCCTGGGCTGCAGTACGCTTGGCCCAACGTTACCCGTCAGCTGCTTTGGGAGTCCCACAAGCCATCCAAGCTTGGTAGGACTCCTTCTTCAGCTTGACGGCATCTCTTACCTCTGGTGTCCACCACGGGTTCGGGGATTGCTGCCACAACAGGCACCCGTCCACAGAAGGGCGGCCCCACGTTGCTCTTTCGGGCTTTGGCTGGCTGGGCCCCATGTGGGGAGACTCAGCCACCAGGCGCTCGCCAGCAGGCCCCAATCCCAGGCCTGGCTCCAGGGTGGGGACCCGGCTTTGGCGACGTCATGGTCCTCGATTTTTGCTTCATAAGAGGTCACTGAACTGCTCTTAGTCTGGTCCGTCACCTAGGACCTGTTTGCCTTGGGAGACCCTGCCAGGGGCATATAGCCCCGGACAACATAGCTCCTAGGATCATACGGGCACTCAAACACCTCCACCACGATAAGGTGGCGGTTCAAGGAGGGGACAAGTTAGACCATTTCACAAAAATATGTACTGACTTATTTAAAACCAATAAAGTTGGGCTAATGCAGAGAAATGTGTCCAAATGTGACAGAATTTTAGGCTTTATAATTGAATGTTCCTTTCTTTCCAAAATGCATCTTGTATGAGTGTTCATTAGAGAATATAACAATATTTGTTAGTGTTACTTTAAATTAGTCTTGTGAGCAGGTTGTTCATACAAAAACATCTTCTTGGTTTTGACAATTTCTTTAGCATTTGTATATTTTCCAAATGAATCATTTAACCCACATTTAAAATCTTTGTACAACAGGATTAAAATCAGGGAGTTGGAGACAGACAAGAGGGAGCTGGTTGGTGTCTTTGGTAAAACTGGGGCTGGAAAGAGCTCTCTGATAAATACCATCATTGGAGAGAAGAAGCTTTTGCCCTCTGGAAGTGTCGGTGCATGTACCTCAGTCATGATTAAAGTAGAGGCTAATGTGCACAGCTCAAAGTATGAGGCAGAGATTGAGTTCATGACAAGAGAGGTAAAATGAGCTAAATATGTTTATGATGACTTGATGCTGGTTGAAAAGTTATGATGTAGCTGCAGAAATACAGTTGCCGGTGTACTCTACATCTTACTGAGTTAAACTTTTCTCCTTTTTGATTTTCAGGAGTGGAGCGATGAGTTGTGGTCCATGATTCAATATATTGGGGATAATACAGATCAGGAAAGGCACAAAGATGATGATTATCATGACTTTGCGGAAAAGCTGTCAGCTTTGTATGGAGAAGAGTGGGAAAACAAATCCACAGAAAACTTGATGGACAAGAAATATTTCAGGGAAATTCCAGAGTTTCTCATTTCCAAGACAAAGACTTTGACATGTGAAACAGTAAGTAACTTTTGAAAAAGCTAATATGTCATTTCATAGAAATCAATACTCTGGATTATATGTTATTAGTTTGCAGTCATTAAGGTTTTCAGCCTATCCATTCCAGTATGATTAGGTACAACATTAACTGTAACAGTTGTAAAACTAAGAGCAGTACTAAACAGTGTTTTTAAAAAACAGCGTATTTGATCAAACTTAATCATTCCAAACCATATCAAATTAACCCTTTACATTACAATCACATGCTCAACACAATGAAAAAACATTGTTTCTACAACAAAAGAAATTTAAATAACAACTTAGACGTATTGCATTGAACCTGAAAAGGTCATACTGAGTTTGTATTATTGAATGTCATTGGTTGCTTTTGACCCAGATGGAGCCATTTTAAAATTAACATAAATTCTATACTTATACTAAACAACTTATCTCTCTGGCTGTGACTCACTTAGTGTGTTAGACATGTTTAATGGCGAATAAAAACAACTGAGTCCATTGTATTTGTTGTTTTATAAATAGTCAATAAATTACAGTGTTGTTCCATTTCAAAAGTAAAAAGGTTTTCCAGGCATTAATCTCAAGCAGGTTTTTAAAAAGACTTTTGTTAGTTCTAACTAGAAAAAGCAGAAAAGTTTTATTAAAAACAAAAGCAAATAACAGACATTACACTAATTCTCTGCAATTGACATAGATAAACTATATGAGTAGGACAGAATTATGTTTCTTACATGGTTTTTCTTTAGCTTTCTAATGCCTTAAATTTAATTTTTTTATTCATTGCAGGCTGAAGAGCTGTCTGCAAAATTTGTGAAATACACCAGGGGTAACTCAATAAAGGGAGCAGGCAAAAACATTAAGAGGTGGTATTGGCCACTAGTGAAGTGTGTGACTGTCAGGGTGCCTCGGAATGATCTTCTCCAGCATGTCACACTTGTGGACCTTCCTGGAAATGGGGACCGTAACAAGAGCAGAGACAGGATGTGGAAAGAGGTAATTTATTCACATGCATGGCTCTGTTTGTTGTGTATTATAGTTGTACTGTTGTCTGGAAACTAACGCAATGTTATTACAAACCACTGATAATTATTAACCCATTAGTAACTTGCTGATATGTTCACTCAGCTTATTGGAAGTTGCTCTACAGTGTGGATTGTGACAGAAATGAATCGAGCAGCATCAGATAAAGAAAACTGGGACATCCTGGAAAGTGCCAGCAGCCTCATGGGAAATGGTGGCGAGTGTCAGCACATTCACTTTATCTGCACCAAGACTGATGTTATTGATGATCTGGATGACTGGTAAGTAACTAAACCTGTCAAATATATATGGTAAACATCTAAAGAAGACCCTGACACAACCCAACTAAAAACCATTAAAACTGCAGAACTGAACTCATTTTCTTGGTTTTCTTCTTCAACACTGACTACAATTGTTCCTTTGGTTTCATGGAAAGTAGGGCTGGGTATCATTAAGGACATCACAATACGTACTGACATTAGAGTTACCATCACATACAGTGGGTACGGAAAGTATTCAGACCCCTTTAAATTTTTCACTCTTTGTGTCATTGCAGCCATTTGCCAAAATCAAAAAAGTTCATTTTATTTCTCATTAATGTACACTCAGCACCCCATCTTGACAGAAAAAAACAGAAATGTAGAAATTTTTGCAAATTTATTAAAAAAGAAAAACTGAAATATCACATGGTCATAAGTATTCAGACCCTGTGCTCAGTATTGAGTAGAAGCACCCTTTTGAGCTAGTACAGCCATGAGTCTTCTTGGGAATGATGCAACAAGTTTTTCACATCTGGATTTTGAGATCCTCTGCCATTCTTCCTTGCAGATCCTCTCCAGTTCTGTCAGGTTGGATGGTGAACGTTGGTGGACAGCCAATTTCAGGTCTCTCCAGAGATGCTCAATTGGGTTTAGGTCAGGGCTCTGGCTGGGCCAGTCAAGAACGGTCACAGAGTTGTTCCGAAGCCACTGCTTTGTTATTTTAACTGTGTGCTTAGGGTCATTGTCCTGTTGAAAGGTGAACCTTCGGCCCAGTCTGAGGTCCTGAGCACTCTGGAAGAGGTTTTCTTCCAGGATATCTCTGTACTTGGCCGTATTCATCTTTCCTTCAGTTGCAACCAGTCGTCCTGTCCCTGCAGCTGAAAAACACCCCCACAACATGATGCTCCCACCACCATGTTTCACTGTAGGGATTGTATTGGGCAGGTGATGAGCAGTGCCTGGGTTTCTCCACACATACCGCTTAGAATTAACGCCAAAAAGTTCAATCTTGGTCTCATCAGACCAGAGAATCTTATTTCTCATAGTATGGGAGTCCTTCATGTGTTTTTTGGCAAACTCTATGCAGGGTTTCATATGTCTTGCACTGAAGAGAGGCTTCCGTCGGGCCACTAAGCCATAAAGCCCCGACTGGTGGAGGGCTGCAGTGATAGTTGACTTTGTGGAACTTTCTCCCATTTCCCTACTGCATCTCTGGAGCTCAGCCACAGTGATCTTTGGGTTCTTCTTTACCTCTCTCACCAAGGCTCTTCTCCCACGATTGCTCAGTTTGGCTGGACGGCCAGGTCTAGGAAGAGTTCTGGTCGTCCCAAACTTTTTCCATTTGAGGATTATAGAGGCCACTGTGCTCTTAGGAACCTTGAGTGCTGCAGAAATTCTTTTGTAACCTTGGCCAGACCTGTGCGTTGCCACAATTCTGTCTCTGAGCTCCTTGGGCAGTTCCTTCGACCTCATGATTCTCATTTGCTCTGACATGCACTGTGAGCTGTAAGGTCTTATATAGACAGGTGTGTGCCTTTCCTAATCAAATCCAATCAGTTTAATTAAACACAGCTGGACTCCATTGAAGGAGCAGAACCATCTCAAGGAGGATCAGAAGAAATGGACAGCATGTGAGTTAAATATGAGTGTTACTGCAAAGGGTCTGAATACTTATGACCATGTGATATTTCAGTTTTTCTTTTTTAATAAATTTGCAAAAATTTCTACATTTCTGGTTTTTTCTGTCAAGATGGGGTGCTGAGTGTACATTAATGAGAAATAAAATGAACTTTTTTGATTTTGGCAAATGGCTGCAATGACACAAAGAGTGAAAAATTTAAAAGGGGTCTGAATACTTTCCGTACCTACTGTAGTTTGATACCAATATATAATAATAAATATATAAATAATAAATATAATAAATGTTAAATATTGCAATAGTCAACATAATTTAAAAAATAGTGCTGACATTGCACTTCAATAATGATCACTAACTTACTTCAACCATATTAGTTCAGAAGAAAAACAAAGCACACTATGATAAACAACAAACAGAACGATATATTAAGCTAGACACTTCCTTGTTCTCCTGTCATGTGAACTAAGAGATGTTCCATTTTTCTTCATTTTCTTCACTTCTCCATACAACAACACTGTAAGTGTACAGATTGTAATGCACCACCGACAAAATCTTTTGTGCATGAACTGACATAGATGTTAGCTTGTAGCTTTACCTCCACAGGTTGTGTAGAGGTGGCATTGTTAACTTTTAACATGGTGTCTTTGTAAGTGAACCTGCTGGTCATGTTGCTTGTATGCCATATTAGAACACAGCAATGCTCACAAATGATTTTAGTTTTTTCCCATGTCATTACTTCCATCTTTAACTTTAAAGCCAAAATACAGCCAAACATCTTTTTCTATTAAATAAAATGCATTTTGCATTTTTACTTTTCAGTATGGGTTTAATAAAAGATTATTTGGCTTTGATTGTAAGAAGACAGTGTGAAAAATGTTGGAATGAATTTCAGGTTTCAGTGCTGCAAATGTTGTGAGCTGCCACTTGACACAAATCTTTTCTTGTAGGTCAGCAGCTGAAGTTCGTGCTCGCATACTTGACAGAAACAAGCAAGTCAAGGAAGAAATGATCAAAGAATTCAACAAACTGAAAAAGGTTAAGGTGAGTTATAAGTTATAACAGGAAATGTAACACAAAGACTGTGTAACTGTAAGTCTTACCTTAACACTGACTCTTTTTTGTCCAGAAACAATTCAGTGATGGATGTTTCAAAGTGTTCACAGTGAGCTCCTATGAGTTTCTGATAAAAAGACGTCTAGAGCCAGATGACACTGGTAGGTGAAGTCTCCATAACAGAAAATATCTACCTCAAATACATAACTTGTTTTTTAAGACTAATTTGATCATGACATTGCAGTATATGTAATGTAAAAACTGCACTTTTTTACAGAAATACCCAAACTTCAGGATTTTCTGCAAAATCTCAATGACTGTCACTCAGAGACATTAAACTATGTGTCTGGAGCTCATGAGATTCTCTCTTTGATGCAGGGGACTAAAAGTCAGCTGGTGGTAAAATTTGTGGTAAGATGTTTTAACACCATTTTCAATTATTTTAACAGTCACTTATATTTACAGAAAACTACACTTAAATATAAAATATCTATTTGGCGTAGCTATGTTAAAATTCCAATATAATAACAAAATGGTACACATTTAATGTCACTGTACATTTTGATTTCCATAATATAATTTATTTCTATGGAGCCAATTCGATGTCTATAAGTTTTGGCATTGTAAATAAAGTTTGACATTGTAAAAAGAAGCACTGGCATTGTAAATAAACTTAAATAAAGTAAATAAGACGTCGAATTGGCTCCATAATTTCCAAAGAGGCTGCATTTATTAGAGTTGTCGCTTTATATCAGAATATCATAACAGAATTTCAGAAAGAAACAAACAAGCACTGACATGAAAGAAGCTCAGTCAGTCAGTGTTTACTGTGTAGTTTCACTGCCATAAATACTAAATGTGTTGTTTTTGATTCCAGGCTGACAAAAAAGCAGCTGTGTGCAGACAGCTTGAAGGAAAAATAAGGAATGAACTTGATGAAGTGAGAAAATCCATGGAAGTGGCTAATATGACTTTTGAAAAATGCCTCACTGAAGGGGTTGAAAAATCAAAACGTTCATGCGAGGAAAACTTGAGGTCCATCATATATCCTAGGGTATTTGAACAATAATTTGATTAAAGCAGCTGATTTTACACATTGGATGGGTATGTATTTCACTATGTTGTTTTTCTGTTTGTCTCAGGGAACACCAGGTAGCATTGTTCACAGGATGCTGAAGTGTTTAGTTGAGAAGAGTGGCATCTATGAAACAAGAAAAGGGAAACCAATTAACCTCAATGCAGAGTTATCATCACACTTGACTGACAGCATTGATGAGGAATTCAGGAAGACCTTCCCGTAAGAAATGACTTAATTAGACATAAAACATAGTGTTGGCTTATTTTCAAAACAGTGGATAATATGTCTACATTTTACTGTATAACTTCACATATAAAATATATATATGTATATATATATTTTTTTCATCTTCTTCTTTCTGATACAGTATATAATAATTCAATAATTCTAAACTGTGGAATGTAATACATAGAAAGTACATTTCATTGTGTTAACATCACAGAAATGAAGGAAAATCTGGACCGTACCATGGAGTCATCAATAAGTTTTCACTTGGTACAGAGGAGCTGATTCAGCAGAACAAAGATGTTGAACTGCAGCTGACGTTTCTCAAGACAGAGGTAAAAAATGAGAATAGAAACATCCTTTTCATTCATGTATTGTCAGTGAGACTTCAGCAGAATGAGATTAACATATACAGTGGGTACGGAAAGTATTCAGACCCCTTTTAAATTTTTCACTCTTTGTGTCATTGCAGCCATTTGCCAAAATCAAAAAAGTTCATTTTATTTCTCATTAATGTACACTCAGCACCCCATCTTGACAGAAAAAAACAGAAATGTAGAAATTTTTGCAAATTTATTAAAAAAGAAAAACTGAAATATCACATGGTCATAAGTATTCAGACCCTGTGCTCAGTATTGAGTAGAAGCACCCTTTTGAGCTAGTACAGCCATGAGTCTTCTTGGGAATGATGCAACAAGTGTTTCACACCTGGATTTTGGGATCCTCTGCCATTCTTCCTTGCAGATCCTCTCCAGTTCTGTCAGGTTGGATGGTGAACGTTGGTGGACAGCCATTTTCAGGTCTCTCCAGAGATGCTCAATTGGGTTTAGGTCAGGGCTCTGGCTGGGCCAGTCAAGAACGGTCACAGAGTTGTTCCGAAGCCACTCCTTTGTTATTTTAGCTGTGTGCTTAGGGTCATTGTCCTGTTGAAAGGTGAACCTTCGGCCCAGTCTGAGGTCCTGAGCACTCTGGAAGAGGATTTCTTCCAGGATATGTCTGTACTTGGCCGTATTCATCTTTCCTTCAATTGCAACCAGTCATCCTGTCCCTGCAGCTGAAAAACACCCCCACAACATGATGCTCCCACCACCATGTTTCACTGTAGGGATTGTATTGGGCAGGTGATGAGCAGGGCCTGGGTTTCTCCACACATACCGCTTAGAATTAACGCCAAAAAGTTCAATCTTGGTCTCATCAGACCAGAGAATCTTATTTCTCATAGTCTGGGAGTCCTTCATGTGTTTTTTGGCAAACTCTATGCAGGCTTTCATGTGTCTTGCACTGAGGAGAGGCTTCCGTCGGGCCACTCTGCCATAAAGCCCCGACTGGTGGAGGGCTGCAGTGATAGTTGACTTTGTGGAACTTTCTCCCATCTCCCTACTGCATCTCTGGAGCTCAGCCACAGTGATCTTTGGGTTCTTCTTTACCTCTCTCACCAAGGCTCTTCTCCCACGATTGCTCAGTTTGGCTGGACGGCCAGGTCTAGGAAGAGTTCTGGTCGTCCCAAACTTTTTCCATTTGAGGATTATAGAGGCCACTGTGCTCTTAGGAACCTTGAGTGCTGCAGAAATTCTTTTGTAACCTTGGCCAGATCTGTGCCTTGCCACAATTCTGTCTCTGAGCTCCTTGGGCAGTTCCTTCGACCTCATGAGTCTCATTTGCTCTGACATGCACTGTGAGCTGTAAGGTCTTATATAGACAGGTGTGTGCCTTTCCTAATCAAATCCAATCAGTTTAATTAAACACAGCTGGACTCCAATGAAGGAGCAGAACCATCTCAAGAAGGATCAGAAGAAATGGACAGCATGTGAGTTAAATATGAGTGTTACTGCAAAGGGTCTGAATACTTATGACCATGTGATATTTCAGTTTTTCTTTTTTAATAAATTTGCAAAAATTTCTACATTTCTGGTTTTTTCTGTCAAGATGGGGTGCTGAGTGTACATTAATGAGAAATAAAATTAACTTTTTTGATTTTGGCAAATGGCTGCAATGACACAAAGAGTGAAAAATTTAAAAGGGGTCTGAATACTTTCCGTACCCACTGTACATGTACAGCACTGTGCAAATGTTTCAGGCACTTTAGATGTTTAGATTCTTATGCCACAAAATTGTACTATCAAGAAGGCATCCTGAATTAATACAATAGCATGACTATGACTCCAAACTCACCAAGTGTTAAACAAAAACAACCAAGTGTAACAGATAATGACTCAGAGCTCTGATGTCAACATCAGGGAGTCAGTCTGGGATTATATAGAGAGACAGAGACACTGAGAATCTTAAATTTACAACAGACTCATTTTTTCCAAGATTTGTGGACAAGTAAATAGAAGAGCTGTGTGCAAGGAGGATTGGTCATGTTTAAAATACTGATTTGATTCAGTTTTTTCTATTTACTGAGCATTTGGAAGTGTCAACTTTTACTGTGTGAAACATTTGCACAGTACTATATAAATGTACAAAACAAAGGAAATGAACAATTTGGCTCCTACAAAGCTGTTATAAACTTTGCATATGAAGAATATCAGCACAGGAAATGTTGACCCTGAAAAGTGAAGCCTTATTTGTAATAACTTGATCTATGTAAAATGTTTATCAATACTTCATTTTCTCTCTAAGGAAGAAAAACTTAAGACAAAACTCAACAGAACCATCCGGCAGCGCAAGAAAATGATCTACAACAGTCTGACAGACACAATCGAAGAATACATGAAGGAATGCTATAAAAGTACAAAAGAAGACCCTGACATACACAAGCTGACACTATAATAATACACACTTATCATAATTGTACAGAAAATCTAAGTTTGACAACAATTTTGTGTTTTATTATAGAAGCAGCAGCTTTTAGAGGAAAGGGCACACTGGGCAACATGAGGGAAACTCTTGAGAAACATGTCCACGATGAAAAGAACAGGATGTTTGAGAGGGCTAAAGCTGTTATGTTGTTCCACCTTAATAAGCTGAAGGTTTGTCACATATTAAAATACAAATACAGAAATGGTTTAGTAAAATATGCTGTGCTGCACATTTTCTTTGTCCAGGATTACAGGTCATCACTTACATGACTTTTTGATATTCAAGTGGATTATGTCTCACTAAGAAACCTTTTGAAACATTATCCTTCTGAAAGTCCTGCACAAATGTGCAGTTAGGAATAAACAAAACACAATTATTTGTAGCCATTTATCATTTTATCAGCCCAGTCTGAGACGCTCTTTGTAAACACATTTAAACAGTAAATGTGTGATTCAATAAATACAGAGTGAACAATAAATGATAAAGATTCTGATGCTGTTTAGGAGGAAATTCTGCAAAGACTGGAGATGACCCTGATGGAATCAATTGAGCAGTCACTGAAGTCGGATGATTCCTCAATCCCAGGTAAAGAGATCAAATCTAAATTAAAGCAGTTATGTGGATCATTAAGAAACTCTGTAAATATATTAGTGAACTTAATAAATGACAATTCTTATTTTTATCAATATGCTTTTGTTTATGTTTTTAGATGTGTCAAGAGAACTTGAGATGGTGAAGAGCTGCTACCATAAACTGAAAGGCAGTGAAGATCATGAAATCTCAGTAACTGGGTAAAACGTGTGTTTAAATGTCTACACAATATATGTAAAGGGCCTTGATTATGAGCTGAGTGAAACCTAAATTATCCAAACAAATTCTTCAAACATATGATTTTATGTTCCAATGTGATTTTGTGTTCCTCATGTATAAGACAAATACTCAGTAATGGTTGATGTGACAGTCCTTCTGTTTGTCATCATGTTTGAATGTTTATCTCTGGTGGATGTTCCAGGTTGGCTGAGTAGAGAGAAACAGCAGGAATTACCCACTAAATGTCCCTGCAGGCCTGAGGCTGAGGATCTGATCTCAACTGTTTTTGTCAAGTTATTATCCCTGTTTGCTTTGACTGTTGTTTTGATGTTTTCTATGACTTTACTTTTTAGTAATTACTTACAGATTTTATGCCGTTGATTGATTATAGTCCAGAAACAGAGAGAATATGTGAGGAGAGAGGATGCAAAGGTCCCAAAACCAGGAACATTATGGTTTACATAGTACAGGTCTTAGCCACCAGGCCACTATGAGGCCTCAGAGGATTTGTGTTTTTAATCATTTTAAAAAATATTTACTATTCATGTTTCTTGGTCTGTTTTCAGTAGGTTTTATGAATTTATTGTGGTTGTCATTAGATAGACTGCAGTTTTGGTGATTTTACTGATGTGGAAATTAAAGCTTGAGCCTTGATTACAAAACATACTCTGGGCTGCATTTGACATAGATGCTGAATTTTGAAGAATGTTGTTTAGTTAATGTTGATGAGCAGAAAAATTAATTTTAGATGTTTTAAACTGTTTTACTACAAAGTAATGGCTTCTATGTTTGGATGAGGAAAAAATTTTCTTTCCTATTCAATTATTCTCTATATAATATTTTGTGCGTGTTTGTGTCTACAGTCAAAATGACACATATGTTCTTTATGTAACATTTTGCTATAAACATTAATTCTTTCCTACCACATTACAGTCAGAGGACTGATAAGGGAATCCCTCTGAAAATGTTTATACAAGGTTTGCTCTGTTTTTTATTTCCCGTTTATTTTTAACATTTACTTGCCTTTAGCTGTGAAATTTATGACAAATGTCAGTTTTGTCTTACTATCTGAAAAAAATATTGTACTGACTTGCATAAAATTAAAATATCTAATGAGACACAAAAAGAGAAACGTTTACTCGGAGTAGTTTTGGTTTGACCTGTTGAAATGTGTAGAAATGGAGGCAAATGAAACATCTGACAATCTGAACAGTTAAGTTTCATTTCCAGAAAGGATGTCCTGGTGAATGAGGACACTGCCAACGGACTTCAGCCTCTGATTTAAAACCACTTATAAGTTTTTATTCTTAGTGTTTTATGTAACACATTGTAATGACATGCATAAAGTAAAAATATCTAACAGGAGCCATAAACCGAGAAATGTGTCATGATTCAAAGGAATTTACTGTCATTCCAGTCAGTATTTGCAATGAAGAATAAAACGAAATTGGTTGCTAAGGTCCAATTAACAGCATCAATAAAGATTTAAAATAAATAAGAAATTAAGACAGTGGATATTGCATGATGGATGTTACTCATCCCTAGTTTCGGTTTGACCTGTTGAAATGTGTAGAAATGGAGGGAAATGAAACATCTGACAATCTGAACAGTTAAGTTTCATTTCCAGAAATGATGTCCTGGTGAATGAGGACACTGCCAACAGACACTGATTTAAAACGCTCATAAAGTTGAACCTTTTGTGGTTTTATTAAAATGGGAATGTTTTATGGTGCAGCAGTCTCCCTCCAACCAGCCTGCAAACTTCTGTGACCCAAATCACTAACCAGTGACAGATTTTTGTTCAGACTGTACAACTGATCTAAGGTGGACAATCTATTTACTCAAGTGATCTTTACATTTGAATTAATTATGGTTACACTGTGAGTCTAGAGCCATGGTCATAGGTGGAGTTTAGCTGTGATGGGGCTTAAAAATGACTCTTCTTGGGTTCATTTAATCTACTTCTGTGATGTGTGTATGTGGCTTTGTGACCAAAACATGGAAGATCTTAAATAATGTGTTTGAACCTGCATGACAGGAAGTGGGTTTTAGAGAACACATTTACACATTAATTACACAGAGGCAGCTCAGTGTCCTTTTCAGTTGGAAAAACAAAAAGTATTTTTAGACCATATCAAGTTCAGTGATGACATCAGCAAGAACAGACTCACAGCCTGTTTATGAAAGTCAATAAAACAAACAAAAAAAGAAATTCCTGTGAACTCGAAGAATGTGGAGTGACCATTCTGCTCAACAGTGACAATTCCTCTGTGGGGATAATGAAGAACAAACAAGCCGAACGAGAATAAAATCAATTAAATTAAAGATAAAACATTGTTAAAATGAACTAAAATACATAAAACAGGAATGAAAACAAAATAAAAGATTAGAAACACAAATACAGACACATAGGCGCAGAAAAGACACCAGTGTTTGAAAATTATTCATAGACTTGTTTAGACAATTAGGTGCAACAATCTTCAAATTGGGCCACGTCCTCATGATCACTACAGGTTCTGTCCATCACTATTTACATAATTTACAATAACATCAACCTGCAATTCATGAATGTTGTACACAGCAACATCAGACTGTGTATTTTACATAGAACTATGTCTGGTCTGCTCTCATGTTATCATGTTTACTTCCTGCTGTTTGCACGGTATTCATACAATAGTTTGTGTTGTTTTGTATGTTTTTCATTACCTGCTTTTTTTGCACGTTGTTTTATAATCTCTTTTTGTGTTTATGTACCACTTGGTACATTGTTTATTTCACTGTGTACTGCACAACTTTATAAGTCGATACAAAGCTATTACCCTGACATCAACCATAGACTTTCCATTAAGGTATTAACCTTTAACGTCGAATGGATGGTGCTGCAAGGAGCGCTGCTCCATGCGCATGCGCAGCTCCGAATATGAAGCGTGTGATTGCAAAATTTGGTTTTGGTCCGATACCAAGAAAATACAGAATAAATGGGACCACAGATGTTGTCGATACCAATATTGATACTGATACAGGCTTATGTAGTTTCATGTAGGGGACAGCAGCATTGTGTCATATTTTCAGTGAATGCATCATCAAAATGCTAAATCTAAATAAATTATCATGACAACTCAGTGAGCAACATACTGAAGTAAAACTGAAAGTAAAAGATCAAGCCCGGCACGCCACTATCGATCCAATACCGATATCAGCGTTGGTATCAATATAAGGATTGATCCGCCCACACCAGAACAAAGAACCTCTGCCCAGGACACACCGTTACTTTGCTCCTCTCTCCTTATTTTCTACAGGTATGACAGAAACTAATTTTTCTAACATTAACTGGGTTGTGAGTCGACTGTCAATGTTTTGTTAGTGTTTGTAATAAGTTGGAGAAAGTTGGAGAAAGTTGTGTAACACTGTAAATTTCGTTTTGGGAGTGTTTGCTGAGTAAATTTAACTTTAGACAGCAGAACCAACCAACGGTTAAGAAAAGTCTCCTCCTGTCGAGAAGAGCCGACTCCTGTCGAGAAGAGCCGACTTCTTGCTGTGGTTCTTTGTTCAGTTATTTATTTAAAGGTTTGATTAAAATGTTAAACTGTAGTCAACTGTATTTTTTTCTTTTTAACAAAAATGCATAACAATAGGGCTTTTATGAAAACACTGAATAAAAAATTCAGTATGGGACAATCAGTGGGATCAGTATTGATCGGTGTGGGTAGGTGGCCGGGTGCTGTAAACAAATAATGTGTGGAGCCAAAAACACCAAGTGCTTCGGGGAGAGGTGGCCCCCCTTCTCTGCAGACTGTCTGTTCCGGGTGTGACTACATGTCTCTTGCTAGGTGTGTCTGTTGCTAGGTGACCACGCATTAGAATCACAAGCTTGTGACGTACAGTGAACATGAAATTTGCTCCTGCACCACCTGTGTTTGCTTTTTATTTTTCATTTCACTATCCACAGTTCAGTCTGTGGTGCACATGTAGAACTTTAACTGTTATTTCAGCGAAAAGTCTTTTTAGTCATTCTGATATTTTCTTTAAATGCTATGTTAAATGCAGTTTGTTTAATTTGTCTACAGCAGCAACACAGCAGTGGGCAGGTCAGGTATACACTGACAGAATCAGGGCAGTGACCCTTAAGGAACATGGGTTGCCCACCTTCGATCTGCAGCATAAAAAGTGACATCCAGGCAGATTAAACTGTGTCTGATGTTTTTCTCTGGCAGTTTTTATGGTCCAAAAGTGACAAATATTAATATTTATTAGTTTGGATATCCTGATGTGTGAGTGCACACTATACATCACTGATGTCTGTTGCCCTGGTGTCTGATATTTATCTTTGTGTCAGGTTTTCGAGAATTATTGTATATTTTAGGACCATTAATTGCCCACTCTGGTACTCAAGATTCAATTCAAGAGCTTTATTTAACAGAACAAGACAAAAAAAAAAAAAAAAAAAAAAAAAAAAAAAAAGACACGACAAAACAGGAACAGATCAAGGCAGGGCAACTCACGGAACATGAACACGGGACAAAGACATGGACATAAGAAAAGGGAATCAAGGCATGAAGCAGTCTGGGTCACACACACTTGGGGAGACGCACCAGACTCCTCAGATACATGAACACAAGAAGGGAACAAGGCATGAACAAAAGGGAGCTAGACGAGAACACAAGACATGGGGAAACGATCTGGACACACATACAAAAAGATAACTTAAAACTGGTGAAACGAAAAGCAGTCCATGATCAAAAATCCAAAAGAAGAGAAAACAAAGCAGACTTGAGGCATGGAACATGAGTGTATCAACAGACAACCTGACAACTAAACTGTTAGTCGAACAAAGGTATATAAAGGAAAGGAACAAAACAAGACACAGGTGAAAACAATAACTTATTAGGTCAAAGTAAAGTGAACCGAATACAACAAAAAGCAGTTCTGGTCATGACCCGCCAAAATAAATGTCCAACCAGAAATCACAAAATGCGGATCCTGACACTTTGTGTATTTGTTTTATTTTTATTTTATGTACTTTACTTTAAATTGTATTGTAAAGTGAAATACTGAGAAGCTGTACTTAAAGGTTTTACAGTGTATTATAAAACAATTTATTACATTTTTTCAGAGACCAGGGCTTTAGTTAAGGAGAGAAAAAACAAAGCATTTGTCTGGAATAGATTTTTAAATTGTAAATGAGCACTGTAATGTTTGGATAGTGTTTTTATTAAGCAGTTGGTTCTCTTCTTTATTAGTTCACTGCACTTTAAATATAACTGAGTTACTGCCTCATAAATGTTGATGACTGATGAAATTGATTATTTCTCTACCTTCCAGTTGCTGCTGTTGGACATGGATGAGTTTGTTTGTAGCAAGTTAACTGAATGGGGCCTCAGCCAGTGGATAGAAAAATTTGAAGGTAAATCGTTACCATTTTTCAGTGGTGGGCACAGATAATACAGTAACAACAATGAGAAACTATGACAGAAAAGTGGTGAATAGTTGAAATACAACAAAATAAATATTATATACTGTGTATATATTATACTCAGCTCATCATTGCTCTATTAGGTCTGTGAGCCTGGAATACTCCTGAAAATTAAATGAACAGCTATGACCACAGCTGTTTCACATATGAAATAAACTTCACTTTGAATTTAACATTTTTATTGCATGAGTAAGACTGAACTGAATCTGTTTTAATTGTAGATGAAGGCATTGACGAGGAAAGTCTTTACTGTCTCCGTGATCAAGAAATCAGTGAACTGATCCCAAAAGTGGGACCACGAGCAAAATTCAAGGAGAAACTTATGTCATTAAAGGTAATGTTGTGCTCAATAAAGATGCTCTTGCAGGGACAGGATCTTAAACAATGATGTTAAAATCTTTGCAACAAATAATAAGACATTTATTATACTAATATTATGTTTTCAATGTCAATGTAAAATTTTAGAAAACCTTCGCCATTCAGAATAACTTTTATCTGTGTCAGCAGGAGCAGGAAGAAACAGCAGATTCTGCTCAGGTAAATAATAAACCATGTCATTTTTCT
Source organism: Mastacembelus armatus (assembly GCF_900324485.2). Lineage (NCBI taxonomy): Eukaryota > Metazoa > Chordata > Actinopteri > Synbranchiformes > Mastacembelidae > Mastacembelus > Mastacembelus armatus. The sequence goes on from NC_046640.1 coordinate 15,966,788, forward strand.
GCTCACTTAAGTTTAAATGAAGCTTCATCTGTATTTGGTAACATTCAATAGTAATAGATAATATTATAATAATATTTTCAGTGTTTGGTCAAACTTTAAGAAAACCTTACACATAATAAAATACTTTTATCTGTGTCAGCAGGAGCAGGAAGAAGCAGATAATTCTGCTCAGGTAAGGATAATAGTGGGTTTTACAGACATGTAGTTTCTTTATGTGTATATATATATATTGTGGACATACAGTATAAGTGGACTCCACTTCTCAGGCGTTGCCTTGCTCATCTATGATTGGAGGGGAACATACTGTAAATATTCATTTTGCAGTATAAATTGTAAACTGTGTGTTCCAGCCATAGAGCTGTGTTACAAGTTTCATGATCAGAAACTGTTTTAAGAGTCCAATATTTATGTTCATCCTCAGGTTTTACCATCTACCAGTGCAATAAGTGCTAAGGGTGAGATACACAGTAACTTGAATTACATGTAGTGTTCATTGATGTTTTTAAGAGTAATTTTTGCTTTGGGAAAACAATTATATTTCGTGTACTGAGTTGTAAGATTGAGAGACATGCAGCTAATTTCCTTTTGATTTAATTTTTGATATATAAAAAAATAATAAGGAAAGAGAAAGGTGGATCATCAGGATGTGTCCAGCAAATGTCAGTCACCACCAAGTAAACGACAACAATTAAGCCCAGGTATTTATATTTCTTTCAAAACAATTGCAAACTACAACCAAACATATGTCCAAAGCGTATTCATAAAGAAATTTGTAACTGAATTTTACTTGTCCACAGAAAATCTAATTAACTGGCTGATCATTAAATGTTACAGTCAAAAGTAGACATGTCATACTGTATGTTATATGTCATAATAGTATAGTTTGAATCCATAGCAGCAATATGAATGTCTAAATTGGCTTTAAAAAGTTAAAATGCCTTAGTTTAATTTTCTTTTCACCATTGTTTGTATATCACAACACCTCATTATGCATTAATTGGATACACTGGTTAAAGATTCCTGCTGAGTAATTATTAAGAAACTTTATTTATTTTTTTAATAGAAAACATCATACGTTCTTATGTGACAAAAATTGTGGATAGCATCAGTCAGAGGCTGCCTAAAGAAAATACCACAAGGCTCAATGAATTCCTGAAGTAAGTGTTAGGTTTTACATATTTCTTATTCTTTGTTGTATCTGTCTGATTCTGCTCCTGACCAGGGGCTGGTTTCACTAAAAGAGACCATTTCACAAAAACACAGTGTATATTGACTTATCTGATGCCTATAAAGCTGTCCAATTGTAGGCAAAACAAAAGAGCCAATGTGGGAATAAGGAATACAAACCCAGCAGGGCTCTCTGCACAAGCTGCACTATCATCTTTACAAATCATCATCTTTTATATTGCAAAGTCAGTTGGGCTTCCTAACTGACAAGACAGGCTATATTTACTGTACCTATACAGCTATCCAATTATATATCACCCTGTCTCATATTTAAATCCTGCTAATAATAATAATAATTGAATAAGTTAATGAAACTTGGATATCTGGTTGCCCAGTCTAGATTTCTGAGCATTTCACTTATTTCAGTCACTTTTTATGCATTTTTCAGTATTTTACTTATTTGACCTCATTTTGAAGAAATCATGTTTTTCTTCATAATTAAGGCATGAAGGCTCTAATTAGTAAAGTTTTGGCTGTGTTTGTCATGGATACATGGCCAGTCAGAAAGCCAAAGCAAAACAGTTATGAACTTAAAATACTTTCTCATTATACTTGAGAACAAAGCCTAGACCCACATTTGCTCATTTCAAACTGAGCCACAATTTAAAAGTGAACTGATTCAATCTATAGATTTGTATTTGTATTTTCAGTTTCTCAGCACTGCAGTTTTAGGTCCTGCTGTTACCAGCTTTGTGAGTTAAACTTTTCTCCTTTTTGATTTTCAGGAGTGGAAAGATGAGTTGTGGTCCATGATTCAATATCTTGGTGAGGAAAGGGACGAAGAAGAAGAAAAAGAAGATGAAGAAGAAGAAGATTATGATGATGATGCTGATGATCATAATGATGATGATGAGGGTGATGATGGTCATGACTTTGGGGAAAAGCTGTCAGCCTTGTATGGAGAAGAATGGAAGGGCAAATCTGCAGATGATCTCCTCAAGGAAGAAAATTACAAAGATATTTCAGAAGTTCTGAATTCCACTAAGAAGATTTTGACATGTAAATCAGTAAGTAACTTATGGAAAAGCTTACATTACCTGTCTCTATAATACATGTTTAATAATTTTCAGTTACTGAAGTTTTCATTCTGGCCATTCCAGTTTGTTTAGTTAAAACAGTAATAGAAGCAGATGTGAAAATAAGAGCAGTATAATCCCAGGCACTGTCATGTTTTAATCTAATGTATTGTTCACTATGTCTTCACTTTGGGTGCACAATTCACTATTTATTGATATTATTGTAATAATTTATGTTGATTTCTGTTTTAAAGGGGTTTTCCATTTAATCTCACCTTCTTCTAATTATTTATACAAGCAATCACTTTGAATACTCATACAAATGAAATGGCCTTCCAGCTCTTCACTTTTTGTTTATTTATTCCAGGCTGAAGAGCTGTCTGCAGAACTTGTCAAATACACCAGGGGCAGCTCAATAACGGAAGCAGACAAAAACATTAAGAGGTGGTTGTCACGAGCGTGTGGGTGGTGTGGTGTGAAGGAGGAGAGGTGAGGACCCAAATGCAGGACAAACAGGGATTTATTTCCTCCTGGGAAACTCCAGGGCACAAAACACAAAACTCAGACAGAACCGGATGAGACGGTCGAAACTAAGACCGGGTGAGACGGTCGCTACGAAAACACACTTAAACATCCAAACCCCCAACTATAACTAATTGCAACTATAACAATAACTCTAAGCTACTAGCAACTAGCGATAACTAATAACCACTAATGCTACGGCAAGGGACAAAGGAAGAAGGGAGCTATAAGTAGGGGAGAACACAACAGGTAATCAAACTCAGGTGAACATAATGGGGACAGGTGAAACTAATAACACAGATAATCAACATAAAGCCACCAGGGACCAGAACAGGGGAAACAGGAAGGCCACACAAAATAAGAGTCCTCTGGCGGGAAGTCCCCAGAGGGACTCATGACAGTGGTATTGGCCACTAGTGAAGTGTGTGACTGTCAGGGTGCCTCAGAATGATTATCTCCAGCATGTCACACTTGTGGACCTTCCTGGAAATGGGGACTGTAACAAGAGCAGAGACTGGATGTGGAAAGAGGTGAATTATAGATGTTTCATTATTTGACAACAAACCACTGATAATTATTAACCCATTAGTAACTTGCTGATATGTTCACTCAGCTTGTTGGAAGTTGCTCTACAGTGTGGATTGTGACTGGAATGACTCGAGCAGCATCAGAGAAAGAAGCCTGGGACATCCTGGAAAGTGCCAGCAGCTTCATGGGAAATGGTGGCGAGTGTCAACGCATTCACTTTATCTGCACCAAGACTGATGTTATTGATGATCTGGATGATCAGTAAGTATTTGAAGATGTCAAAGGTACATAGTGAAGATCTAGATAAGACACTGACACAACCCACCTAGAAACCATTACAACTGCAGAGCTTTCCTACAAATGATCACATTTCTAGGTGTGAGGCATAAATGTCTAAAGTGCTTCATACTTTTTCACAGTGCTATAAATGAAACTTCAAATAAATAAAACTGCTATAAAAGTGCTATAAATAAAACTTCAAGTTTCTAAACATACATAACTAGTGACTAAAGCTACTGGGACAGAGAAATTGTTTCAAAGAAATTCCTCAATAACTGATTATACGGTCAACTCAGCAGAAACGAGTCACATGTGTCATATTTGTCTTATATGTCTATTTTCAGAAAATTACCTTTGACATCAGTGATCCTCAAAATATTTTACTTTTCAGTATGGGTTTCATAAAAGATTACTGGGCTTTTATTTGTAGAGGACTGTGAAACAAATGTTGGAATGAATTTCAGGTTTCAGTGCTGCAAATGTTGTGAGCTGCCACTTGACACAAATCTTTTCTTGTAGGTCAGAAGCTGAAGTTCGTGCTCACATAGTTGACAGAAACAAGCAAGCCAAGGAAGAAATGATCAAAGTATTAAACAAACGGAACAAGGTTAAGGTGAGTTATAAGGAATAACAGAAAATATATATGTAACTGTAAGTCTTACCTTAACACTGACTCTTTTTTGTCCAGAAACAATTCAGTGATGGATGTTTCAAAGTGTTCACAGTGAGCTCCCATGAGTTTCTGAAAAAAAGACGTCTAGAGCCAGATGACACTGGTAGGTGAAGTCTCCATAACAGAAAGTATCTACCTCAAATACATAACTTGTTTTTTAAGACTAATTTGATCATGACATTGCAGTATATGTAATGTACAAACTGCACTTTTTTACAGAAATACCCAAACTTCAGGATTTTCTGCAAAATCTCAATGACTGTCACTCAGAGACAATAAACTATGTGTCTGGAGCTCATGGGATTCTCTCTTTGATGCAGGGGACTAAAAGTCAGCTGGTGGTAAAATTTGTGGTAAGACGTTTTAACACCATTTTCAATTATTTTAACAGTCACTTATATTTACAGAAAACTACACTTAAATATAAAATATCTATTTGACGTAGCTATGTTAAACTTCCAATATAATAACAAAATGGTGCACATTTAATGTCACTGTACATTTTGATTTCCATAATATAATTTATTTCTATGGAGCCAGTTCGATGTCTATAAGTTTTAGCATTGTAAATAAAGTTTGACATTGTAAAAAGAAGCACTGGCATTGTAAATAAACTTAAATAAAGTAAATAAGACGTCGAATTGGCTCCATAATTTCCAAAGAGGCGGCATTTATTAGAGTTGTCACTTTATATCAGAATATCATAACAGAATTTCAGAAAGAAACAAACAAACACTGACATGTAAGAAGCTCAGTCAGTCAGTGTTTACTGTGTAGTTTCACTGCCATAAATACTAAATGTGTTGTTTTTGATTCCAGGCTGACAAAAAAGCAGCTGTGTGCAGACAGCTTGAAGGAAACATAAGGAATGAAGTTGATGAAGTGAGAAAATCCATGGAAGAGGCTAATAAGACTTTTGAAAAATGCCTCACTGAAGGGGTTGAAAAATCAAAACGTTCATGTGAAGGAAATTTAAGGTCCATCATATGTCCTGTATGTAATTGAACAATAATTTGATTAAAGCAGCTGATTTTGCACTTTGGATGGGTATGTATTTCACTATGTTGTTTTTCTGTTTGTCTCAGAGAAAAACAAGTAGCAGTTTTCACAGGCTATTGAAGTGTGTAGTTGAGAACAATGGCATCTATGAAACAAGAAAAGGGAAACCAATTAACCTCAATGCCAAGTTATCATCACACTTGACTGACAGCATTGATGAGGAATTCAGGAAGACCTTCCCGTAAGAAATTACTTAATTAGACATAAAACGTAGTGTTGGCTTATTTTCAAAACAGTGGATAATATGTCTACATTTTACTGTATAACTTCACATATAAAATATATATATGTATATATATATATATTTTTTTCTTCTTCTTCTTCTTTCTGATATATATACAGTATATAATAATTCAATAATTCTAAACTGTGGAATGTAATACATAGAAAGTACATTTCATTGTGTTAACATCACAGAAATGAAGGAAAATCTGGACCGTACCATGGAGTCATCAATAAGTTTTCACTTGGTACAGAGGAGCTGATTCAGCAGAACAAAGATGTTGAACTGCAGCTGATGTTTCTCAAGACAGAGGTAAAAAATGAGAATAGAAACATCCTTTTCATTCATGTATTGTCAGTGAGACTTCAGCAGAATGAGATTAACATATACATGTACAGCACTGTGCAAATGTTTCAGCCACTGTAGATGTTTAGATTCTTATGACACAACAATTAAGAAGGCATCCTGAGTTAAGTGTCTTCACTTTAGTTGCTTAAATGTATCATTAGTAGTGTATCTGAAGAATATCAGTGCAGTAAACATTAAAAAGTGAATCGTTATTTGTAATAACTTGATCTCTGTAAAATGTTTATCAATACTTCATTTTCTGTCTAGGAAGAAAAACTTAAGACAAAACTCAACAGAACCATCCGGCAGCACAACAAAATGATCTACAACAGTCTGACAGACACAATTGAAGAATACATGAAGGAATGCTATAAAAGTACAAAAGAAGACCCTGACACAAGCTGACACTATAATAATACACATTTATTATAATTGTACAGAAAATCTAAGTTTGACAACAATTTTCTGTTTTATTGTAGAAGCAGCAGATTTTAGAGGAGAGGACACACTGATTCACATGAGGGAAACTCTTATGAATCATGTACATGATGAAAAGAACAAGATGTTTGAGAGGGCTAAAGCTGTTATGTTGTACCTCCTTAATAAGCTGAAGGTTTGTCACATTTTAAAATACAAATACAGAAATGGTTTAGTAAAATATGCTGTGCTGCACATTTTCTTTGTCCAGGATTACAGGTCATCACTTACATGACTTTTTGATATTCAAGTGGATTATGTCTCACTAAAAAACCTTTTGAAACATTATCCTTCTGAAGATCCTGCACAAATGTGCAGTTAGGAATAAGCAAAACACAATTATTTGTAGCCATTGATCATTTTATCAGCCCAGTCTCAGACGCTCCTTGTAAACACATTTAAACAGTAAATGTGTGATTCAATAAATACAGAGTGAACAATAAATGATAAAGATTCTGATGCTGTTTAGGAAGAAATCCTGCAAAGACTGGAGACAACCCTGATGGAATTAATGGAGCAGTCACTGAAGACAGATGATTACTCAATCCCAGGTAAAGAGATCAAATCTAAATTAAAGCAGTTATGTGAATCATTAGGAAACTGTGTAAATATATTAGTGAACTTAATAAATGACAATTCTTATTTTTATCAATATGCTTGTTTATGTTTTTAGATGTGTCAAGAGAACTTGAGATGGTGAAGAGCTGCTACTATAAACTGAAAGGCAGTGAAGATCAATAAATGTCAGTAACTGGGTAAAACGTGTGTTTAAATGTCTACACAATATATGTAAAGGGCTTTGATTATGAGCTGAGTGACAATTATTATCCAAACCAATCATTCAAACATATGATTTTATGTTTCAGTGTGATTTTGTGTTCCTCATGTATATAAGACAAATACTCAGTAATGGTTGATGTGACAGTCCTTCAGTTTGTCATCATGTTTGAATGTTTATCTCTGGTGGATGTTCCAGGTTGGCTGAGTAGAGAGAAACAGCAGGAATTACCCACTAAATGTCCCTGCAGGCCTGAGGCTGAGGATCTGATCTCAACTGTTTTTGTCAAGTTATTATCCCTGTTTGCTTTGACTGTTGTTTTGATGTTTTCTATGACTTTACTTTTTAATAATTACTTACAGATTTTATGCCATTTATTGATTATAGTCCAGTAACAGAGAGAATATGTGAAGAGAGAGGATGCAAAGGTCCCAAAACCAGGGACATTATGGTTTACATAGTACAGGTCTTAGCCACCAGGCCACTATGAGGCCTCAGAGGATTTGTGTTTTTAATCATTTTTAAAAATATTTACTATTCATGTTTCTTGGTCTGTTTTCAGTAGGTTTTATGAATTTATTGTGGTTTGTCATTTGATAGACTGCAGTTTGGTGATTTTACTGATGTGTAAATTAAAGCTTGAGCCTTGATTACAAAACATACTCTGGGCTGCATTTGACATAGATGATGAATTTTGAAGAATGTTGTTTAATTAATGTTGATGAGCAGAAAAATTTGTTTTTGATGTTTTAAACTGTTTTACTACAAAGTAATGGCTTCTATGTTTGCGTATTTGTGTCTACAATGAACATGACACATATGTTGTTTATGTAACATTTTGCTATAAACATTAATTCTTTCCTACTACATTACAGTCAGAGGGCAGATAAGGGAATCCCTCTGAAAATGTTTATGCAAGGTTTGCTCTGTTTTTTATTTCCCGTTTATTTTTAACATTTACTTGCCTTTAGCTGTGAAATTTATGATAAATGTCAGTTTTGTCTTACTATCTGAAAAAAATATTGTACTGACTTGCATAAAATAAAAATATCTAACGAGACACAAAAAGAGAAATGTTTACTCTGAGTAGTTTTGGTTTCACCTGTTGAAATGTTTAGAAATGGGGGGAAATGAAACATCTGACAATCTGAACAGTTAAGTTTCATTTCCAGAAATGATGTCCTGGTGAATGAGGACACTGCCAACAGACTTCAGACTCTGATTTAAAACCACTTATAAGTTTTTATTCTTAGTGTTTTATGTAACACATTGTAATGACATGCATAAAGTAAAAATATCTAACAGGAGCCATAAAACGAGAAATATGTCATGATTCAAAGGAATTTACTGTCATTCCAGTCAGTATTTGCAATGAAGAATAAAACAAAATTGGTTGCTAAGGTCCAATTAACAGCATCAATAAAGATTTAAAATAAATAAGAAATTAAGACAGTGGATATTGCACGATGGATGTTACTCATCCCTAGTTTCGGTTTGACCTGTTGAAATATGTAGAAAAAGAGGGAAATGAAACATCTGACAATCTGAACAGTTAAGTTTCATTTCCAGAAATGATGTCCTGGTGAATGAGGACACTGGCAACAGACATTGATTTAAAACGCTCATAAAGTTGAACCTTTTGTGGTTTTATTAAAATGGGAATGTTTTATGGTGCAGCAGTCTCCCTCCAACCAGCCTGCAAACTTCTGTGATCCAAATCACTAACCAGTGACAGATTTTTGTTCAGACTGTACAACTGATCTAAGGTGGACAATCTATTTACTCAAGTGATCTTTACATTTGAATTAATTATGGTTACACTGTGAGTCTAGAGCCATGGTCATAGGTGGAGTTTAGCTGTGATGGGGCTTAAAAATGAACCTGCATGACAGGAAGTGGGTTTTAGAAAACACATTTACACATTAGGTACACAGAGGCAGGTCAGTGTCCTGACAACATTATGACAACATTATTTTAAAACAAACAAGCCGAACCAGAATAAAATCAATTAAATTAAAGATAAAACATTGTTAAAATGAACTAAAATACATAAAACAGGAATGAAAACACAAAAGATTAGAAGCACAAATACAGACACATAGGCGCAGAAAAGACGCCAGTGTTTGAAAATTATTCATAGACTAGTTCAGCACTGAACACCATCAATCCTCCATATATGATTGGATAACTCTGCTGACCATGTCCCTCTGCATCTGGACCCTGGACGTCCCAAATGGGAGACCTCAGTCACTCTGGATCCAGTAAAGCATCTCCAACACCACCACACTGGGCACTGGAGCCCCACAAGGCTGTGTGCTCAGTCCACTGCTGTTGACACATTGACAACTGTGTAGCAATGTCCAACTTAAACCATATCAAGTTCACTGATGACATCAGCAAGAACAGACTCACAGCCTGTCTCTGAAAGTCAGTAAAACAGACAAAAAAAGAAATACCTGTGAACTTGAAGAATGTGGAGTGACCACTCTGCTCAACAGTGATGATTCCTCTGTGGGGATTACAAAGAACACCAAATTCCTTGGTGTTTGCCAGGCAGAGAACCTCTCCTGGTCCCTTAACCTCTGCACTCCCACAGTGCAGTCCCAATAGACCACTTCGCTCTCAGAGTGCAGGTCTACTTGTGGTTCCCAGAGTTGGGAGGCAGAGCAGAATGGGAGGCAGAGCCTTTAGTTATCAAGCTCCTCTCCTATGGAACCAGCTCCCAGCCTGGGTTCAGGAGGCAGACACTCTCTATACTTTTAAGGCTAGACTTAAAACCTTCCTCTTTGACAAAGCATATAGTTAGGGCTGGCTTCAGGCAACCCTGAACCATCCCTTAGTTATGCTGCTATAGGCCTAAACTGCCCGAGGACCATCGGTGCACTGAGCTCCCCTACCCTAACCCACCCCCTTTCCCTTCCCCTCCCCTCTCTTCTCTCCTCCCAGCTCATGTATATTCCGCCATTGAATGTTACTAACCTTGTGCTCTCTCTCTCCCCTAGTTTGTGCTCTCTCCCTCTCTCTCTGTACCTTCTGCAGGTGTCCCTGGTCCTGGAGCTGTATATCACTGATGTGCAGTTACTGGTCCCACCAACCTGCAGTGTCTATTTGTTGTTTATTGTTGCTGTTCTTTTCTCTCTGCTCTATCCACTCACCCCAACCGGTCGAGGCAGATGGCCGCCCAAACTGAGCCCGGTTCTGCTGGAGGTTTTTTCTTCCGTTAAAGGGAGTTTTTCCTCTGCACTGTCGCCAAGTGCTTGCTCATAAGGGAATTGTTGGGTTTTTAGTTTTAGTTTTTGGAAAGTGCCTTGAGATGATTTGTATTGTGATTTGGCGCTATACAAATAAATTTAATTGAATTGAATTGAATTAACCTCACTGTAAAGAAAGTCCAGGTCTTTGGAGCCTCCGCACTCTGGAATCATAAATATTAAACATGTTTGAAAATGTGCTTCTCGATCAGAAGCAGTAAAATAACTGCACTGACACATTGTATTTGAGGATTTTTTGGACAATTAGGTGCAACAATATTCAAATTGGGCCACTTCCTCATGATCACTACAGGTTCTGTCCATCACTATTTACATAATTTACAATAACTTCAACCTGCAATTCATGAATGTTGTACACAGCAACATCAGACTGTATATTTTACATAGAACTATGTCTGGTCTGCTCTCATGTTATCATGTTTACTTCCTGCTGTTTGCACTGTATTCATACAATAGTTTGTGTTGTTTTGTATGTTTTTCATTACCTGCTTTTTTTGCACGTTGTTTTATAATCTCTTTTTGTGTTTATGTACCACTTGGTACATTGTTTATTTCACTGCGTACTGGACAACTTTATAAGTCGATACAAAGCTACTACCCTGACATCAACCATAGACTTTCCATTAAGGTAATAACCTTTAACGTCAACAGATGGTGCTGCAAGCTCATGCGCATGCGCAGCTCAGAATATGAAAGGTGTGATTGCAAACATTTTTTTGGGTTCCGATACCAAGAAAATACAGGACTAATGTTACCAATGATACCACTATTGATACTGATACAGGCTTATGTAGTTTCATGTAGGGGACAGCAGCATTGTGTCATATTTTCAGTGAATGCATCATCAAAATACTAAATCTAAATAAATTATCATGACAACTCAGTGAGCAACATACTGAAGTAAAACTGAAAGTAAAACATCGAGCCTGGCACACTACTATCGATCCAATACCGATATCAACGCTGGTATCAGTATAAAGATTGATCTGCCCACACCAGAACAAAGAACCTCTGCCCAGGACACACCGTTACTTTGCTCCTCTCTCCTTATTTTCTACAGGTATGACAGAAACTAATTTTTCTAACATTAACTGGGTTGTGAGTCGACTGTCAATGTTTTGTTAGCGTTTGTAGTAAGTTGGAGAAAGTTGGAGAAAGTTGTGTAACACTAAATTTCGTTTTGGGAGTGTTTGCTGAGTAAATGTAACTTTAGACAACAGAACCAACCAACGGTTAAGAAAAGCAGTTTTTAAGTGGTTGTGATTGTAAATATAGTCCTGTAACATGTGAGTTTAGAGTGTTAACCAGCCAGTCACAACTTGGGTGGCAGGAGAAAGAGGCGCCAGATCTCACTACTTGACTTCCGGTGTGTATGTGCGTGCGTGTGTGCGCGTGCGTCTTCACGTGTCAATTCTATAGTATCACCCATTTTACTAATGATGTTCATACTTTCACTTCCGTCTTTAAACACCTCAAGGTGTGCCTGTTGCTAGGTGACCACACTTTGTAACGTGCAGTGAACAGGAAATGTAGTCCTGCAGCCCCTGTGTCTGCACAGTATCAGACTTTTAATGGTGCTCAGTCCCTGAAGAAAATGTGGTAGGGATGAGTCTGTAGAAAACGAGAAAAGCCGACTCCTGTCGAGAGGAGCCGAATCTTCAGCCGCTCCTACTCAGTCTGCTGTAGATCTATGTAGGCAGGGGCGGGATTTTATTTTGATGGACACAACATGCGGCCAATAACATGCGAGGACAGACTGATCATATTCTGTGAAAGAAGGAAGGGGGCAGACGCTCGGGTGAACTGTAGTAGGTGTAGTGGTACAGGCCAGGTACACAGAGCGAGAGAAAGAGGCGGGGGAGCCGGATGTAAATGCAAGCACGGCGGAAAAAGTGAAGCAATGGGCGGAAATCGAAACAACTTTACTCACGTAGAGGAGATATCAGATCAGACCGTCCAAGCTGAGGCATTTTTTCTGAATGCCGACCCTGCACTAAAGACTTTTGTCTAAAGTGTCATCATGTTAAGACCTCGGCCTTTTTTTATTTGGTTTGGTTGCTGTGATTGTGTGTTCATGTTTGATTAAAATGTTAAACTGTAGTCAGTTGTATTTTTTGTAACAAAAATGCATTAAAAATAAGGCTTTTATGAAAACACTGACTAAACCATTGCTTACCATTGCTGCTAAATTAGGCTCTTAGGCTCAGAGTGATACTAAATAAAAAGCCATTTGGGATCCGTAAGAGCTGACTCTCCTAAGAGGGCCGAGCAAAAAAAGAACTGAATCTTTGAAAAGAGCTGAACCTGCCATCACTAGGATGTGGCATTTATACAGGGCCTCATGCTCTCTGACAGGGGTCTTGCTGGTGGTCTTGCTCTCCCCCTTGTCTCCATCACTGTCCTCTCCTTTGTGCTGTCAACCAAATAGCAAACCTAACATCCAAAGTTTTCCTTCATTTGTTAATGAAGAAGAATATTGCGTTGCTTTATAATACTAGATGCTATTGATATTTCATAGCACTTGCACTAAAATAATAAAGTGCATCAGTTACAGTAGCGCATTACCTGGCAAATGTGCAGCTGCGTCAATTAATGTTGTGTGACAGTATTCACAGCATGGAGCTGTAACCACCATGGATTTAATCTCCACTATGAAATCCCTCTCCACCTCCTTCTTCCACTTTGCTTTTATGTGTGTGGCAGATTAGAAAACAAAACAAGTTTGTGAAATAAGACATTAGTTAATAATAGGCCTAATGAATAATAATAATGCCAGACTATGATCTGCAGCATAAAAAATGACACCCAGTAAGATCAAACTCTGTCAGATGTTTTTGCACGGCAGTTTTTATGGGTCCAAAAGTGGTGAATATTAATATGTTTGGCTTGAGATCCAGTAGCATCTCCTGAATTTCTGAACATCACTGCTGCAGCTACTGTACATCTTTGTACAAAAGTACAATTCATATAATTTAGTAATAGTAATTCATAGTCTTAATAAGTGTCTGCAATACATTTGAATTGATGTTGCTGAACCTCCACCTTGGGCAAAGAGAAAACTGCTGAGAGGTGGAGCCAGTACAAAAGAAAGAACTGAAAACAGACTAATCAGCAGAATAGTCATGTTTGTGCGGAACAATTGAATTGAACAGTAACTTTATTACCTTCACAAGTTAGTATTTTGTTGATACACTACAATAAATACTAAGATAATATATAGATGTTTATAATTGTTATACTGAATATAATAGTTTTTTTTGCGTGGTTCAAATTCAGAAATGAAACAAAATAAAGATATATTCAGGATATTCATATAAATTGCATTAAGCCATGGTCAGCTTGCACCATCAGTGGAAGTTAAAACCTGCTCAGCAAATTTGATTTCACAACTCAGTTACACTACACTGTAAATAGTTGGATTGGATTTTAATTAAGCAGTTGGTTCAACAGGTTTGTGTACATTTCACTGCACCTCATTTTCAATTGTTAACTCACAGTTAAACACAACATATGACTGTCTCTTGTTGCTGATTGATGGAATTGATTATTTCTCTTCCTTCCAGTTGCTGTTGTTGGACATGGATGGGTTTGTTTGTAGCAAGTTAACTGAATGGGGCCTCAGCCAGTGGATAGAAACGTTTCAAGGTAAATCAATGCCAATCTTCATTTGTGGGCACAGATATACACTAGAAGGTCTGTGAGCTTGTAATGCTCTTGAAAATAAAAATGGGGAGCTATGCCCTGACTATTTCACTCCTTATGAAATATGTAGGGTATCTATTTAAAATGAACATTTTGTCACATGAGTAAATTTGAACCGAATCTGTTTTAATTATAGAACGATGCATTGACGAGAAAACACTTTACTGTCTTCCTGCTGACGAAATCAAAGAACTGATCCCATTAATGGGACCACGGGCAAAATTCAAGGAAAAACTCAGATTACTAAAGGTAATGTTCTGCTCAGTGAGGATGCTCTTACAAGTACAGACATGAACATTGATGGTAAACTTTGCAATTATTTTCTTTTTTACAAGAGAAAACAAACCACAACAGTTGAACAGTTGATTTTTTTTTTTTGTTCACATGTGTTCAGTGAAGTTTCATAAATAATTTGTTACAAGAATGATCATATATTAAGACATTTATTATACTAATATCGTATTTCCAATGTAAAGCCAATATTTTAGAAGATACAGTAATTATCTTTATCTGTGTCAGCAGGAGCAGGAAGAAGCTGCAAATTCTAAGGTAAGGAAAATTCACAGGCATGTAATTAGTTTCTTTATGCATACATACTGAGGACATCCCATACTTTCTAGATTATAAGTCACACTGGAATATTAGTGGGTTTTAGCAAAAACTGTCTTGTTGAACAGAAAAAACAGATATAAGTCACTTTGATGTAGAAGTTGCATTTCTAATGATACTAATTATAGTCTAAATTAGGCTTTGAAGTACCTAGGCTAGGCATAACAACAAGTAGAAGTGCATTACCCAGTTCATTTAACTAATCATCCTCTGTGTCAAGTAACAACTCTGCCAACTTCAGGGAGAAGGTGAAGCGGTATGTCCTTCTCAGTTTGACCAAATGCAGACACTCACTTCAAACTTTCTTGACCTTCCAGTTGCTGTGGTCGGACATGGATGAGTTTGTTCGTAACAAGCTAACTGAATGGGGCCTCAGCGAGTGGATAGAAAAGTTCCAAGGTAAATCATTCCTATTCTTCTTTAGTTTGGCACAGAAAATTAACTAATAATTTGCAAACACATAAACAGGTACAAGTACTAGTTTAACATTTGCATTACAATACTAACATATACTTTGCAGTTTTTTTGAGAAATAAAGTTTGACATGTCCTGGTAATTATTGTGTTCACAAAGTATAAAATCTCTTGCAGTAAAATCTTGTATATTTTCACACAATTATGATTTTATTAATTAATAAACTTCACAATAACAGCTAATACATACAAACTAATGTGCTACTGAAATATAATTTCTGCACCAGTGGCATTGAAAATATGACTGAAAAGCAGTGAATAGTTAAAATACTATAAATATGAATTTAGCTCAAACCATTAATCTATTAGATCTGTGAGCCTGTAATGTCCTTGAAAATAAAAGTGAACACATATGCCTATTTTACTCATTATGAAATAGCTTGGATATGAATTTAAAATGAACATTTTGTTGAGTAAGACTGAATTGAATGTTTCAATTGCAGAACAACGCATTGATGAGGAAAGCCTTTACTATCTTCCTGTTGAAGATATCAAAGACCTAATCCCATTAATGGGACCACGGGCAAAATTCAATGAAAAACTGAGACTGTTAAAGGTAATGTTCTGTTATATAAAGATGGTGTTACAGGTACAGGGGCATGGACATTGATGTTAAAATCTTTGCAGTTGTTTTATTTCATTTCAAGAGAAAACAAACCATAACATTTGATTCACTGAAGGTTCATAAATAATTTGCTATGAGAATTATTAAGATATTTATTATACTACTATTGTATTTACAATATTAGCCCAAGATTTTAGAAATGCATCGATACAGTAATTATTTTTATCTGTCAGCAGGTGCAGAAAGAAGCAGAAGATCCTGCTGAGGTAATGATAAAAGTCAATTTCACAGGCATGGAATTTGTTTATTTATGCATATGTATTGAGGACATTCTGTATTTTCTGGACCACAAGTCACACTGGAGTATTATTTTACTTTTAGCACAAAGGATTTTGTTGAACAGGAAAATACATATTCAAGTCACTTCAGTGTATGAGTTGCATGTCTAATTATAGTCTAAATTAGTCTATGAAGAAACTGGGGTTTTAAAGGTCGAATATTTATGTTCAGTCTCAGGTTTTTCCATCTACCAGTGGAACAAGAGCTCCAGGTGAGATCTACAGTTTCTTTTTTCATTAGATGTAGATTGTAATATTAATAGTAATATAGAGGTACATGCATCAATTTTCATTTTGGTTGCTTTTTTCTGTTGTTTTTCTTTTTTATATTTCAAAATATAAATTTAAAAAATCCAATAAGGAAAAAGAAAGCCTGATTTTCAGGATGAGTCCAGCAATTCGCCGTTACTTAATTTTAAACAACGTCGATTGAACCCAGGTATTTATACAACATATTCCTGAATTTCCTTGCATTTTATTTGACTCAATTTTTTTTGCATTGACTAGCTAACCTCTAAGGCTTTAATTCTGTTTTTTTATATCACAACACCTTATTGTACATTGATAAGCTACACTGGTTCATGATTCCTGCTGAATAGTTTTTCCTCTGACAGAAAAGACCATTCTGTCTGATGTGAAAGAGATCATGGAGAAAGTCAGTCAGAGGCTGCCTAAAGAAAACACAACAAAGCTCAATGAATTCCTGAAGTAGGTGTTAGGTTTTCCATATTCCTTATTCTGTGTTGTATTTGTCTGAGTCTGCTGACCAGGGGCTGGTTTCTCTAAAAAACCTTAGACTGGTTTGTGTTGTTGTGTCTGTCTTAACTTGTTCTTAGATTAGTCCAATTGCAAGTTAGACCATCCATCCATCCATCCATCTCCTTCCGCTAATCTGGGGCCGGGTCGCGAGGGCAGTAGCCGAATCAGGGATACCCAGACTTCCTTCTCCCTGGACACTTCCTCCAACTCTTCCGGGGGGACACCGAGGCGTTCCCAGGCCAGCCAGGAGACATAGTCCCTCCAGCGTGTCCTGGGTCTTCCCCCGGGGCCTCCTCCTGGTGGGACATGCCCAGAACACCTCCCCAGGGAGGTGCCCAGGAGACATCTAAAACAGATCCCCGAGCCACCTCAACTGACTCCTCTCGATGTGGAACAGCAGCGGCTCTACTACGAGCTCCTCCCGGTTGACCGAGCTCCTCACCCTATCTCTAAGGGAGCGCCCGGCCACCCTGCGGAGGAAGGTCATTTCAGCCACTTGTATCCGCGATCTTGTCCTTTCGGTCATGACCCAGAGCTCATGACCATAGGTGAGAGTAGGAACGTAGATGGACCGCTAAATCGAGAGCTTCGCCTTCCGGCTTAGCTCCTTCTTCATCACAATGGACCGGTACACCGACCGCATTACTGCTGCCGATGTCCCTATCCGTCTGTCAATCTCACGTTCCATCCTTCCCTCACTCGTGAATAAGACCCCGAGATACTTAAACTCCTCCACCTGAGGCAGGATCTCTCCCCTGGCCTGGAGATGGCAAGCCACCTTTTTCTGGTTGAGTACCACGGCCTCGGACTTGGAGGTGCTGATTCTCCTCCTCCTTTCCTCCTCCTGGATCCAAGGTTCGACCACCGGCCGGATCCTCCTCTCCAGTACCCTGGCATAGACGTTCCCCGGGAGGCTGAGGAGTGTGATCCCTCTGTAGTTGGAACACACCCTCCGGTCCCCCTTCTTAAAAAGGGGAACCACCACCCCGGTCTGCCAATCCAGGGGTACTGTTCCTGAATGCCAAGTGATGTTGCACAGGCATGTCAGCCATGACAGCCCAATAACATCCAGAGACTTGAGCTGCTTTGCCACCGAGGAGCTGCCAATCTACCTCAGTGACTTCGGCTTGGGTGATGGTTGGATCAGCCTCCGAATCCCCAGCCCGTGCCTCCCTTATGGAAGACGTGTTGACGGGATTGAGGAGATCCTCAAAGTATTCCTTCCACCGTCCAACAATATCCCCAGTCGAGGTCAGCAGCTCCCCACTTCCACTGTAAACAGTGTTGGTGGAGCACTGTTTCCCCCTCCTGAGGCGCCAGACGGTTTGCCAGAATCTGTTTGGGGCCGAAAGGCAGTCCTTCTCCATGGCTTCACCGAACTCCTCCCATACCCGAGTTTTTGCCGCCGTCACCGCCTGGGCTGCAGTACGCTTGGCCCAACGTTACCCGTCAGCTGCTTTGGGAGTCCCACAAGCCATCCAAGCTTGGTAGGACTCCTTCTTCAGCTTGACGGCATCTCTTACCTCTGGTGTCCACCACGGGTTCGGGGATTGCTGCCACAACAGGCACCCGTCCACAGAAGGGCGGCCCCACGTTGCTCTTTCGGGCTTTGGCTGGCTGGGCCCCATGTGGGGAGACTCAGCCACCAGGCGCTCGCCAGCAGGCCCCAATCCCAGGCCTGGCTCCAGGGTGGGGACCCGGCTTTGGCGACGTCATGGTCCTCGATTTTTGCTTCATAAGAGGTCACTGAACTGCTCTTAGTCTGGTCCGTCACCTAGGACCTGTTTGCCTTGGGAGACCCTGCCAGGGGCATATAGCCCCGGACAACATAGCTCCTAGGATCATACGGGCACTCAAACACCTCCACCACGATAAGGTGGCGGTTCAAGGAGGGGACAAGTTAGACCATTTCACAAAAATATGTACTGACTTATTTAAAACCAATAAAGTTGGGCTAATGCAGAGAAATGTGTCCAAATGTGACAGAATTTTAGGCTTTATAATTGAATGTTCCTTTCTTTCCAAAATGCATCTTGTATGAGTGTTCATTAGAGAATATAACAATATTTGTTAGTGTTACTTTAAATTAGTCTTGTGAGCAGGTTGTTCATACAAAAACATCTTCTTGGTTTTGACAATTTCTTTAGCATTTGTATATTTTCCAAATGAATCATTTAACCCACATTTAAAATCTTTGTACAACAGGATTAAAATCAGGGAGTTGGAGACAGACAAGAGGGAGCTGGTTGGTGTCTTTGGTAAAACTGGGGCTGGAAAGAGCTCTCTGATAAATGCCATCATTGGAAAGGAGAATCTTTTGCCCTCTGGAAGTGTCAGTGCATGTACCTCAGTCATGATTAAAGTAGAGGCTAATGTGCACAGCTCAAAGTATGAGGCAGAGATTGAGTTCATGACAAGAGAGGTAAAATGAGCTAAATATGTTTATGATGACTTGATGCTGGTTGAAAAGTTATGATGTAGCTGCAGAAATACAGTTGCCGGTGTACTCTACATCTTACTGAGTTAAACTTTTCTCCTTTTTGATTTTCAGGAGTGGAAAGATGAGTTATGGTCCATGATTCAATATATTGGGGATAACACAGATCAGGAAAGGGAAGATGATGATGATTATCATGAGATTGTGGAAAAGCTGTCAGCTTTGTATGGAGAAGAGTGGGAAAACAAATCCACAGAAAACTTGATGGACAACAAGTATTTCAGAGAAATTCCAGAGTTTCACATTTCCAAGACAAAGACTTTGACATGTGAAACAGTAAGTAGCTTTTGAAAAAGCTAATATGTCATTTCATAGAAATCAATACTCTGGATTATATGTTATTAGTTTACAGTCATTAAGGTTCTCAGCCTAGCCATTCCAGTATGATTAGGTACAACATTAACTGTAACAGTTGTAAAATTAAGAGCAGTACTAAACAGTGTTTTTAAAAAACAGCGTATTTGATCAAACTTAATCATTCCAAACCATATCAAATTAACCCTTTACATTACAATCACATGCTCAACACAATGAAAAAACATTGTTTCTACAGCAAAAGAAATTTAAATAACAACTTAGACATATTGCATTGAACCTGAAAAGGTCATACTGAGTTTGTATTATTGAATGTCATTGCTGCTTTTGACCCAGAAGGAGCAATTTTAAAATTAACATCAATACTATACTTATACTAAATGTTAGAATAAGGGCATTGTAAATTGCTAACTGTGTTATGAGAATTGTCATTTTGTAGACAGATTTATGTAAAGGGTGTAACCAGGCATGTCATAGTTGAGGAAACCCAGGTTTTCTGTGCAAATCACCAAGACATGTAAATGTATGGATGTGAACTTTGTATGAACTCTGAAGTTAACCTATGTTTCAACTCTCCCCTATTGTGTAAAGTGAGACGGTGCCTGGAACCCATGTAACCACCTCCAGATATAAATTAAAGTGTTCTGAGCGGGCTCGTGGCTGCAGCCGGAGATAAGCAACAAGTTTGTATCTCCTAACAGTCACGAGCTCAACCTAGAACAAAGAAAAGAAAGTCTCTGTTTAAATGTTTGATTAGAACCAACACTAAACAACTTATTTCTCTGGCTGTGACTCACTTACTGTGTTAAACATGTTTAATAACGAATGAAGACAACTGAGTCCATTGTCTTTGGTGCCCAGTATAAATGATACATTATGGCATTTGTTGTTTTATAAATAGTCAATAAATTACAGTTTTGTTCCATTTCAAAAGTAAAAAGGTTTTCCAGGCATTAATCTCAAGAAGGTTTTTAAAAAGACTTTTGTTTGTTCTAACTAGAAAAAGCAGAAAAGTTTTATTAAAAACAAAAGAAAATAAAGACAGTACACTAATTTTCTGCAACTGACTTAAAAAATTCTACCAACTATATGAGTAGGACAGAATTATGTTTCTTACATGTTTTTTCTTTAGCTTTCTAATGCCTTTAATTTTTTCATTCATTGCAGGCTGAAGAGCTGTCTGCAAAATGTGTCAAATTCACCAGGGGTAAGTCAAAAAAAAGAGCAGACAAAAACATTAAGAGGTGGTATTGGCCACTAGTGAAGTGTGTGACTGTCAGGGTGCCTCAGAATGATCTTCTCCAGCATGTCACACTTGTGGACCTTCCTGGAAATGGGGACCGTAACAAGAGCAGAGACAGGATGTGGAAAGAGGTAAACCACTGTGAATTATAGATGTTTCGTTACACATACAATGTTATTACAAAACGCTGATAATTATTAACCCATAAGTAACGTGCTGATATTTTGAATTAGCTTGTTGGAAGTTGCTCTACAGTGTGGATTGTGACGGAAACTAATCGAGCAGCATCAGAGAAAGAAGCCTGGGACATCCTGGAAAGTGCCAGCAGCCTCATGGGAAATGGTGGCGAGTGTCAGCACATTCACTTTATCTGCACCAAGACTGATGTTATTGATGAGTTACATGATCAGTAAGTAACTGAACCTGTCAAATATATATGGTAAACATCTAAAGAAGACCCTGACACAACCCAACTAAAAACCATTAAAACTGCAGAACTGTGTTTCATTTTCTTGGTTTTCAGCACTGACTACAATTGTTCCTATAGTTGCATGGAAAGTAGGGTAGGGTATCATTAAGGACATCACAATACGTACCTCAATACAGTATGGTACGATACGATATAGTTTGCTACCAATATATAGTCAACATAATTTAAAAAATAGTGCTGACATTGCACTTCAATAATGATCACTAACTTACTTCAACCATATTAGTTCAGAAGAAAAACAAAGCACACTATGATAAACAACAAACAGAACGATATATTAAGCTAGACACTTCCTTGTTCTCCTGTCATGTGAACTAAGAGATGTTCCATTTTTCTTCATTTTCTTCACTTCTCCATACAACAACACTGTAAGTGTACAGATTGTAATGCACCACCGACCAAATCTGAAATCTTTTGTGCATGAGCTGAGGTAGATGTTAGCTTATATGGCATTAACTTTTAACATGGTGTCTTTGTAGGTGAACCTGCTGGTCATGTTTCTTGTATGCCATATTAGAACACAGCAATGCTCACAAATAATTTTAGTTTTTTCCCATTACTACTTCCATCTTCAACTTTAAAGCCAAAATACAGCCAAACATCTGTTTTCTATAAAATAAAATGCATTTGCATTTCTATTTTTCAGAATGGGTTTAATAAAAGATTATTTGGCTTTGATTGTAAGAAGACTGTGTGAAAAATGTTGGAATAAATTTCAGGTTTCAGTGCTGCACTGGATACACATCTTTTCTCATACTACAGGTCAGCAGCTGAACGTCATGCTCACATACTTGAAAGAAACATGGAAGTCAAGGAAGATGTGCAGACACAATTCAACAAACTGCACAGGGTTAAGGTGAGTTATAAGTTATAACAGAAAATGTAACACAAAGACTTTGTGTAACTGTAAGTCTTACCTTAACACTGACTCTTTTTTGTCCAGAAACAATTCAGTGATGGATGTTTCAAAGTGTTCACAGTGAGCTCCAAAGAGTTTCTGAACAAAAAACATCTAGAGAAAGATGACACTGGTAGGTGAAGCCTCCATAACAGAAAATATCTACCTCAAATACATAATTAGTTTTTTAAGACTAATTTGATCATGACATTGCAGTATATGTAATGTACAAAACTGCAGTTTTTACAGAAATACCCAAACTTCAGGATTTTCTGCAAAATCTCAATGACTGTCACTCAGAGACATTAAACT
The DNA here is from genome assembly GCF_900324485.2 of Mastacembelus armatus. NCBI lineage: Eukaryota > Metazoa > Chordata > Actinopteri > Synbranchiformes > Mastacembelidae > Mastacembelus > Mastacembelus armatus. The sequence goes on from NC_046640.1 coordinate 15,989,391, forward strand.
ATGTGTCTGGAGCTTATGGGATTCTCTCTTTGATGCAGGGGACTAAAAGTCGACTGGTGGTAAAATTAAGTTTTAATACAATATTCACTCTCTTGAATTGTTTTAATTTTCATTGATAGTCACAGAAAGCTACATTCAAATAGGAAATATCTATGTGAAGCAGTTATGTTAAAATCCCAATGTAATCTACATTTAATTATTATCATTGCATAAATTTTGATTTCCATGATTTAGTTTACCTCAAAGAGGCAGTATAGCCACATTTATTAGAGGGTGGTCTCCTTATATCAGAACATCATAACAAAATTTTGAAAAGAAACAAACACTGAAATGAAAGAAGCTTCAACAGCTATTTTTGACTGTGTAGTTTCACTGCCATAAATACTAAATGTGTTGTTTTTGATTCCAGGCTGACAAAAAAGCAGCTGTGTGCAGACAGCTTGAAGGAAAAATAAGGAATGAACTTGATGAAGTGAGAAAATCCATGGAAGAGGCTAATATGACTTTTGAAAAATGCCTCACTGAAGGGGTTGAAAAATCAAAAAGTTCATGTGAGGAAAACTTGAGGTCCATCATATATCCTAGGGTACTTAAACAATCATTTGATTAAAGCATCTGATTTTGCACATTGGATGCAGATGTAATTCAAGATGTTTTTCTGTTTGTCTCAGGGAACACCAGGTAGCGCTTTTCACAAGACATTAAAGAGTTTAGTTGAGAAAAATGGAATCCATAAAACGGGGAAAGGGAAGCCAATTAACCTCAATGCCAAGTTATCATCACACTTGACTGACAGCATTGATGAGAAATTCAGGAAGACCTTCCCGTAAGAAATGACTTAAGTAGGACATAAAACATAGTGTTGGCTCATTTTCTGAACTCTGGAGAATGGGACTATATTGTCTAATTTTACAAACAAAATTAAAGTACATAATGCAAAATATATAATGTATAAAATACATCATTAAATCACAATCTGACAGTTCTACCTTTATGAAACATTTCATTGTGTTAACATCACAGAAATGAAGGAAAATCTGGACCGTACCATGGAGTCATCAATAAGTTTTCACTTGGTACAGAGGAGCTGATTCAGCAGAACAAAGATGTTGAACTGCAGCTGATGTTTCTCAAAACAGAGGTAAAAAATGAGAATAGAAACATCCTTTTCATTCATGTATTGTCAGTGAGACTTCAGCAGAATGAGATTAAAATATACATGTACAGCACTGTGCAAATGTTTCAGCCACTGTAGATGTTTAGATTCCTATGACACAAAAGCCTACCCTCAAGGAGGCATCCTAAATTAATTCTGCAGCATGACAATGACTCCAGACACACAACTAGTCACAAACTACTATGTTAAGAGACAAGAACAACAAAGATCCTTTTAACAGATAACATCAGTCTGGGATTACATGAAGAGACAGAAGCAACAGAGAGGCTTAAGCTTAGAACAGAACTATAGCAAGTTCTCAGAGATTTGTGGAACAACCAACTTGACAAGTAAATAGAAAAAGTGTGTGTCCCTCCAGGAGAATTGGTGATGTTTAAAATACTGATTTGATTCAGGTTTTTCTGTTTGTCCGCACTTTCACTGCTTAAAACATTTGCACAGTACTACAGTATATATCACAATGTTGATATAGTCATAAACTGTAGAGTAAGTTCTGACACTGAAAAGTGAAGCCTTATTTGTAATAACTTGATCTATGTAAAATGTTTATCAATACTTCATTTTCTCTCTAAGGAAGAAAAACTTAAGACAAAACTCAACAGAACCATCCGGGACGACAAGAAAAAGATTTACAACAGTCTGACAGACACAATCGAAGAATCCATGAAGGAATGCTATGAAAGTACAAAAGAAGATCCTGACATACACAAGCTGATGCTCTAATAATACACATTTATTATAATTGTACAGAAAATCTAAGTTTGACAACAATTTTCTGTTTTATTGTAGAAGCAGCAGATTTTAAAGGAAAGGACACACTGCAAAACATGAGGGAAACTCTTGAAAGTCACGTGCGTGACAAAAAACACACGATGTTTGAGAGCGCTAGAAATCGTGTGTCGGCAGGCCTGGAGAAATTAAAGGTTTGTCACACTTTAAAATACAGAATATAATATTGACCTGGTAAAGATGTTGCCCTGCACATTTTTTCTTATCCGGGAATACAGGACATCAGTTACATGATGAAGTCGTGAAGGCTGTCACGACTGGGGGGATTGTGGACCAATAATTCGCCCACTCTGTTAACTCGGTATAAAAGACTGAAAAACAGGGAACCGAAAACACAAGTCTCTCTCCTCGGGCTGATCACAGCATGAGAAATTCAAAAAACAGACATTCATTCCTCCTGCGTGTTGCGGCCTGGAAATATGTTAGAAATTCTATGCTTTGGCAATGTGTGAGTTAAGTTTTATGAGGGGAATATAATCAATTTAATTACTATTTTGCCGTTAGTTTAAATATTTTTCAGATTTGTTTTACTGCTAAGAGGTCAGGGGTAATCATTTTGATGACGTCATTTTTAAAAGTATGCGCAGAGAGCGAGAGAGCATGTATTAGCAGTGTGTGGGTCAGATCTCTGTGTGCAACGCTAAAGAAAAACTCCAACAGTGAATCGGGAGAATAAAACGTTGCAGAGAAAAGGAAAAAAGGGAGACGAAGTCTGATTCAGTCTTGTCTGTCCAAGGGTGCAACATGCGCAAAAACAACTCTCCAATTCAGTGCAGACATGAGCAGCTCATAATTTAGCTGGAAAAGCAGGGAAACGAAAATCTCCTCTTGAAGAAAACACACAAAAAAACTGTTGCGCTAAAAACTTTTCTTTGCTACAACTTAGCAAAAACATGGTCTAGGTTAGCGCCCCTTGATTGTCGGAGTCATCACAACAGCAAGCTCCTCTTGAGCAAGATACAAACAGTAATACTCCTTTCGAGAGACAAGGAAGCGCTACAGCAGGGCCAGGCACAATTTGTGGATTTTAAGAGGTGCCACGGCATTTTAAGAGGTGCTACTGCCGATGCCACTACCTGCTGACTCTCAAGCGCTACTTTAGCTTGGCTAGGAGAGGGGAGAGGTCCGTGATCAACAATCCTATGGAAGAATCGGGTGGCGTGGAGTAAATTTAGGCAGGCAAATCCTGATGAGCTGTAGGTCAAGGCACAGAAATAATAACAGACAACCTGGCGATTTGTCTTTGGCTGCAAGTCGGTATATATCTGTGAACTCAGGAGAGAGCACAGGTGGAAACAATTACTTAATCTGTTAAGCGAAAACCAGATCCTGTATGATCACATGTAAACTAACAAAAACGTAATACAGGAAGTCAAGTTGCGGATCATGACAAAGGCGTTGACACAAATGAGCAGTTAGAAATATAAAATCATTTATAGCCACTGATCCTTTTATCAGCCCAGTCTGAGAAGCCTTTTGTACACACATTTAAACAGTTAAAATCTATGATTCAGTAAATACTGAACACAACATTTGGCTGTTTGAGCAATAAATGATAAAGATTCTGATGCTGTTTAGGAGGAAATCCTGCAGGACCTGAAGAAAACCCTGATGAAATCAATGGAGCTGTCACTCAGGACAGATGATTACTCAATCCCAGGTAAAGAGATCAAATCTAAATTAAAGCAGTTATGTTATGGTAAACAAAATTGAAAACGCTATGCTTTTGTTTATGTTTTTAGATGTGTCAGAAGAACTTGAGATGGTGAAGAGGTGCTACCATGAACTGAGAGACATTCAAGATGAAGAAATGTCAGTAACTGGGTAAAACCTTTGATGAAATGTTCTACAAAATAAATGTTCTACACAGTATATATAATGGGCCTTGATTATGAGCTGAGTGAAACCTAAAATTCTTCAAACATATGATTTTATGTTTCAGTGTGATTTTGTGTTCCTCATGTGTATAAGACAAATGCTCAGTAATGGTTGATGTGACAGTCCTTCTGTTTGTCATCATGTTTGAATGTTTATCTCTGGTGGATGTTCCAGGTTGGCTGAGTAGAGAGAAACAGCAGGAATTACCCACTAAATGTCCCTGCAGGCCTGAGGCTGAGGATCTGATCTCAACTGTTTTTGTCAAGTTATTATCCCTGTTTGCTTTGACTGTTGTTTTGATGTTTTCTATGACTTTACTTTTTTAGTAATTACTTACAGATTTTATGCCGTTGATTGATTATAGTCCAGAAACAGAGAGAATATGTGAGGAGAGAGGATGCAAAGGTCCCAAAACCAGGGACATTATAGTTTACATAGTACAGGTCTTAGCCACCAGGCCACTATGAGGCCTCAGAGGATTTGTGTTTTTAATCATTTTTTAAAATATTTTCTATTCATGTTTCTTGGTCTGTTTTCAGTGGGTTTTATGAATTTATTGTGGTTGTCATTAGATAGACTGCAGTTTTGGTGATTTTACTGATGTGTAAATTAAAGCTTGAGCCTTGATTACAAAACATACTCTGGGCTGCATTTGACATAGATGATGAATTTTGAAGAATGTTGTTTAATTAATGTTGATGAGCAGAAAAATTAATTTTAGATGTTTTAAACTGTTTTACTACAAAGTAATGGCTTCTATGTTTGTATGAGGAAAAAGTTTCTTTTCTATTCAATTATTCACTATATAATATTTTGTGCGTGTTTGTGTCTGCAGTGAACATGACACATATGTTCTTTATGTAACATTTTGCTAATATTAATTTTTTTTCTACTACATTACAGTCAGAGGGCTGATAAGGGAATCCCTCTGAAAATGTTTATGCAAAGTTTGCTCTGTTTTATTTTTATTTACTTTATATAGGCATATTATTTCTTAATATTCACTTGCCTTCAGTGTAGAGGAAATTTATGATAAATGTCGAGTTTTGTTTTACTATTTGAACTTTTTTTTAATGACATGTACACATTAAATGGGAAATGAAACATCTGACAATCTGAACAGTAAAGTATTTCCAGAAATGATGTCCTGGTGAATGAAGACACTGGTAACAGATTTCAGACACTGATTTAAAACACTCAGTTCTGGTTTATTTGTAGTGGCTTTATTATTAATGGATTGTTTCATGGTGAGCCAGTCACCTCTCAGCCAGCCTGCAAACCTCTTACCCAAATTACTAACCAGTGACAAATAATTGTATTTGGGTGTACAACAGATCTAAGGTTTGAAATCTATTAACTCCAGTAATCTTCACATTTGAATGAATTATGTTTACACTGTGCGTCTAGTGCAGGGGTAGGTAACCATTTTGAAGCGTTGTGCCATTATATTAGGTTACCAACCACTGGTCAAGTGCCATGGTCATATTTGGACCTAAGCTCATACCGAGCTCTATTTGTATATGTATATACACTACTCACAAAAAGTTAGGGATGTTTGACTTTCAGGTGAAATTTCAGAATGCACCTAAAATGCACTATAACCTTTACAGCTGAACTTAATTTGACCTTCTCTAAACTTTTGAATACACATATCCAACTGTACTGGTGACCTGTCCAGGGTGTACCCCTGCCTTCCACCCGAGAGAGAGCTGGGATAGACTCCAGCAGATCCCTGTGACCCTGGTTAAGGAATAAGTGGGTATAGAAAATGGATGGATGGATGGATGGATGTCCAACTGTTCAATGTTTCAGTACTTATTGCATAACATGGTGTTCTCTAACAAGGTGATTAACCACAAAAATCACAAGTGTGTGATCCATGACAATCGACCACTAAATGTTCTGGTTCAATGACAGTTCATATTTAAACAGTCCTCTTCATCATGCTGTTCACATTTTGACATCATGAGACCAAGACAACACCTAGCAATTGACAAGTTATTGAGACATTGACATTTTTTGTTGTGGTATACCCACCACTGTTGTTAGCTTTTGTTTCAATAAATTGTTTGAGATGAAGAAATTACCATTGCATACTTCGACTTAAATGCCCTACTTTCATGATATAATATCACTGTAGTATGAACCTTTTACATTTTCCATAAATTTCACCTGAAAGTCGAATATCCCTAACTTTTTGTGAGTAGTGTATGTATGTGGCTTTTGAGCAAGACATAGGTTTAAATGAAATGAGCAATTTTAAATAATACAGAAACCTACATGACAACAAATGTGTTTCAGACAACATGAAACAATTGAAAGCAAACATTAGAAATTTGCTTAATTTCAATGAATACATCTTGTAGGCCTTGAAGGTATTCAGAGATTTTTTAATAGTTTTTCACTTTGTAAACAATTACAATTACAACATTTTTAATTGGCATTGATTTTAGCCAAATGTTAAACACACTGAAATGTCTCAGAGAACTGTAAACTCGGCACCATTGAATAAAGAAAACAAAGCACAAATACGTTCTCAAAGCCCTTGAACGAAAACTTGAAGTTAATAAATTATCCACATTTAAATACTCCATATTTTCATGGCAGCATTATAAAACTGTCAGCATGAAGCTGATTTTGTGTGGCCATTTATCAGGACATGAACATAACTGGCAAATATACATGTACTAAAGTATTACATATCCCAAAAGGCATAGTTCTTAGGCACAGATAAATAGTTTTAAACTTATTTCCATTTAGCTCTGGTCTTCTGGCCTGAAAGCACAGTTACGTATAATTTTCCTTGTAAAACTGTAAAATGTATCTGACATGTGAGTCTTGTGTATAACTGATACTAATGATTACACTGCAACAAACTACATCAGGTATAACACTAATATTATAGTGTGTACAGTACAATCATTTAAATTTAAGAAGGTAGATTTAAAGACAGTCTTCTTGGTAGCAGCTCTCACTGGAATTGCAATGGTGCAAGGTTTATATTTAAAGACTAAAAATTCAAGTTCTCAGGTCAGGGGATGTTGAGTTACAGGTTAACCCAGAGAGTGCTGCTTCTTCAGGCTGTCCGAGCGCCTCACTCTCTCCTCTGGGGTCTTTCTGTGCCAGCTCCTGTGAGGAAACAGCCACTATCACTGTCACGCTGTGTGAGGACTTTAAAGACATCAGTCAAAGCTGGAGTCTATACGTTTCTATACACTGTTGCCTTTAGCAGGAGAGGATTAAAATTGTAGGAATTACAGTTCATTATTTAGTAACAAACTTGATTGATGCACAAACTTGTAAGTAGGGCTGCACTGATTACTCCACTAAATCGATGAATTATTTTGCCTATTCTTTGCCTCGAGTATTCGTTTAATTACTATCACTTGTGTTATCGGACCTGCTAGGCATAGGGTATTGTTCCACATGGACCGTAATCACTGTCGCACAATGCATTTCCGTATCAAAAGTTGGTGCTATGGCAGAGAGAAAAACCGTCCGTAAAATGTCCAAAGTTAGTTTGGGATCATTTCAAACTTAAAAAAGATGACAACACGATGTAATGTGTGTATTGTAAATTAGAAGTGGCGAAACCACAACAACCTGAACACAAAGCATCCGGTTGTAAACCAGACACAAGGTAACGTCGTTTACACAATAGTATTACTGTTTAGTCAATTTTATCCGATTACTCGACTCATCATTGAAATGTTCGATAGAATACTCGACTCCAAAAATGATCGATAGGTGCAGCCCTACTCGAAAGTACTGTCAATGAAATATAAACAGCAATGAGAAGTTTAATGCATAACATCTCTCATGAGCATTGCCATCATTAATCAAGACAGGATCAACCCAGCATTTTCTCAGCAGTGGAGTAAAGAGCATTTGTCTAATCATATGTCGCAGTTTAAGTGTTTTCCAATAGTGAGTAATCATAAGGGCCCAAAAGGTAATCATGGGTGAAGTAGAAGTAGAAGCTCACCCTTGGCGGTTCAGCTGGGCTGGGACAGGAGAATTTTGGCCTTGGCTTGGCTTCAGAACTCTGGGAAAAGAAAAAAGAACTGCATTTAGAGGATTGATGTTTCTGGGGACATTAAACACAGGAAAATGTTATATAAAGCAACAAATTTGAAAAAAGAAGGTGAAACAAAATTCCACAGCTATGTCTGATACCTGTTGGTAGTTGGGCTCTTTGGCTTCTGCTGCATTTTCCTTCCCTGTCCTGGGGATTCACCAGCCCTGAAGGAATTACATCTGGTCATTACAGCTGATCAATGGACCATTAACACTAAAGCCAGTCCCTGTAGGCCTTGGAGGACTGTGTTCCACTTCCCCACCTTACCTCTTTTTCCTGTCCAGAGACCTCTGTGTAGCAGCAGACAGAACCACTCTTTCTTTGGGGCACTTCGATTTTTCCTGCACATTTGACACAATCAGGGAAGAACAATTTTATGTTACAAGTCCTGTCCATGCAAGTGCTGACATTGACAGCTATAAGACAAAGCCTGTGATTTTTCATTGTTTTCACAGGAAGCTAATATTTTGATTCATGCCTTTGTAAATGTTACACGAATTGTCCAGACAAATGCATTGCTGCTGGTACACAATTCAAAAATCCCCCCAAAGTTAGTTTACATGTGATGATAGAAACAAAATGACTGTGCCTGTGATTTTAGTTAGCCAGTTGTGGCTAATTGCATGAAGAATGAAATTTCATTATTAAAGGAATTTTGTTATATACTCTGCATGTCTGGACCTCCTTTTAAGTCTTCTATTACAGTAGCAGGTTACCATGTCTCGTAGCTTCCTCTCTGCACGGAGTTCCCTGTCCTGTTGCAGCAATGCTAATCGATCCCCAAGAGGCATTTCAAAGAAGATGTCATGGATGTCATAAAGCGCTGCACGCAACTATGGGACAAAAGGTACACACACATAAACACAAAGGAAGATGGACCTCTGTTGTCTGTAGGCAGGAACTACACATTCATACTTGGGCTTTAACTCTCTCCTGCAGGGAGAGGTCTTGTGGTGAGTAGGTGCATTTCTTCTGAGGAGCTTCAGTCTGGAAAGTCCGGATGAACTCCTGTGTATCCTAAGAACACATATATATCAAGCACATTCATTAATAAATTTTTCTGTGTCACTAACTTGATTATTAATTTTCAAAATAAATAGCAAATAATATCTTACATTGGTATTTTGAGCACATTTTAGTGTTTGTTTTTGTGTGACAGCTCACCACAACAGTCTGGCGCAGGTGTTTGACCTTCTCTGTTTTGAGCAGTCTGCGTGTGAGAAATCCACGAGTAATGGCACCAATTCGACACATTGCCCTCTGCTGCTCTGCTGTTAGAACCTGGAAATAACAAGTAACATAGAAATTTAGATTTAAATCAACTGTATAAACACACACACAATCACAAATACCCATTTGTCATCTTGTCTATACCCACCAGACTTAGTCTTGCTCGAGGTCGACTAGCTGCCCAAGTGGACCCCCACAGGTAGATGGGAGGCTGGACAGAGGGTGATGACACACTGGAACTGACAGAACTGGGAAACCCTGAAGAGAAAAATACTTTCAACAAAATACTTTTTAAAAATTCCTTTTAGTTTTTCAAAAAAGGTGATGAAAAAAACCCTTTAAGTTTAAGAGATAAATGGACTGTGACACTAATGTGTAGTCATGGTAAAGTGGTACCTATACTAAATCCAGACAATCGGTCAGATGGTGTGTGGGCAGGGCTTAGACCAGGGCAGGAGGGGCTTACAACAGGAGAGCTGTCACTCACAGACCTACGACTCCAGTCACAAGAATCCCCACTCAGAGGCTGCACACGCCCCTGCTCCTTCAGCCTTCTCTCTGTCTCTGCAAGCTCCTGAACATGTTAAGTACATGCACACACACATACACACACCAGTACTTATTATTTGTGATCATAATTTTAACCTCATACACACATAAAAATATACATACAACCAAAATACAAAAAGATCTCTGGAGCAACCAGCAAACAAAATAGCAAAAGAAAATGAATTCACACTTTGCAATTAAACAAAAATATACATCTTTTTGATGTGTTGCTTTCTCTGGCAATTTATAGGCAAACGATAAAATGTTCTATTATAAAGGCATTTGGTATCTAATTCTATTTAAAGTAGAAATTGTGTGATTCGTTATGCTGACCAGACAGAGGCGCTGTTGCTCTTTCTCCTGCTCAGCCAGGAGCCGTGACATCTGCAGGGCATGCTCTTCCTCCAGACGTCTTTTCATGTCCTCCAGAGCCTGCGCTCGCCTCTGGGTGTCCTCTGTTCATGTGCACAAATGAAGACATGTCAAATCGCTTATCTTTTACCTTTCCAAGGTTTTAGCAATTTCCTTCACTCTCTCTGCCTTTCTGTACACAATATTTAACTTAAAAACTGCTGTGAGAGTAACAGTGGAACTGACACATTTTAACACTGTACATTTTAGTAAATACACTGTGCATTAAAGGAGATGATCAAGAGAATCTCACCTGTCTGCGCCTCAGTTGCATCTCTGAGCACACTCAATGAGGTCCTTCCACTATTTGGTCCCTGGGGATCGTCAGGCTCCATCCTGAGTGTGATCTGAGTCAAGTCAGGAGTCACATGGGGCCTCATTAGGGATGGAGAGGGATTCTCTACCTCGTACGACTGGTTAAATGGGGCAGGAGGGGGCCGGCGATTAGGAGCCAACCATGTAACTCCTGCCATGAAGCGTGGGACCCTTTCCTGGCTGCGGTCTATGTGCTCAGCTCCAGAATGGTAGGAATGCAGCTGGCTGTCCAGGGTGTGGCAACGTCGGCGAAATCCTGCAGCCAGATGGTCATGGTGTCCCATTGGGCTGGGCACTGAGGCACCAACAGGGCTACAGGCATCCTGCACTGGACTGGTACCACAGTGACTGGATCTACGGTTGCCATTCCTGCTAACCCCAGTCCCACTTTCACTTCCCACTGAGTTCCATAGAGAGGATGCTGTGGCTCCCACAAGATCTTCTCCCCAATCTGTCATACCAGCACCTCCCCCTGACCTTCCTGGGCTCCGAGGGATAAGATCTGCTGGGTCAATTGGAAATGAAATATGGATATTGCCCGTAGAAACTGGGCGGGGTCTGCGTCTCTGTGCACGAGGACTAATGCTGGACTCTGGATTGGGGAGACGAGCATATTGGTCAGATGGACTAAGTGAAAGGCAGCCAGAATGTTGTGAGTTGGGGATGTATAGACTTTGATGCTGGATTTGGATCGGAGGTGGGCCAAGAGGACTATGGTGAAGACTGAATCCAAACTCAATTCCGTTGTCCCTCATAGGACTACAGCTCTTATTTTCCTTGTCAGAGACAGCCTCAGACGTAGGAGTACAGGTGACTGTGTGGACAACTTTTGACCCCTGCTGACTCTGCTCCTTCTTCACATACTCCCTTGATCTTTTAAGAAGGCTGTCCAAACTTATATCCTCTTCCTCCTCCTCCTCCTCCTCACTCTTTTCTTCCCTCTCCATCTTCAATTCCTCCACTGCCTTGTGGCCATTGAGGATTGGAATGTCAGAGCATGGAGTAGCAGGCCGGTCAGTTGTCTGAAGCCCAAATCCAGGGTCTTTGGGAAGTCCAGGTGAATCAGAAACCAGGGTGTAGCCACTTGTTGCAGATTTAGGCACTGGCAGCTTTTCAACCTCTTTACTTGGTAACTGTACCTGTCCAGTGTTATAAGTGGAATTATCAAATAAAATTTCAAATCCGTAGGGACATTAAAGAAAGATCCTTTTCTGTGAAAATTGCATTAGTTTAAAGTGTCATGGGGGCACTAACTCTAGACAATAATTGATTTATTCAAAAACCTGAATTTTCATAACTAGAGCTGATTTGCAAGTGGACAATATTAAATCTTTTGAATACTGAGTTGACAAAACAGGGTCAGGCAAAAACAGCACAGCCTACCGGACAAAGTGTTAAGTCAGACAGTGTCATTAAAGACGGGCAGACCGTGATTACATTATTGTGCTATATCAAGGGACTGACACACTGACCTGAATAAATTGGTGCATTTTCTTTTTTGAACAAACAGCAGGAAAATCAATGATGTCATAGATATTTGAATATAACATATTACCTAATTTTCCTATAGAGTAGATGGATTTTGCTTTTTCATTTCCCCTAATGAATTCACCTTGTCACAAACCAACCCAACCACATCTGAGCCTCTGGCCAGAACCGTACTAAGCTACTGACCTGAGGGTGATCCAGTGTGTCCTGAACATGGGCTAAAAGCTTGTTCCTCTGCTGGGTCTGCCTGTCCACCTCCAACTGGACTGCCCTCTGTCTGAGGTCACACATCTCACTGCGCTGCTCTGCACTGAGCTAGAAAAACAAAATGCAGTGTTTTTTAACTGTGATTTAAAAATGTGTACCTAATGAGTTAATACAGTTTCCCACTTTCCCAGAGTCAAACAATTATTAAGTCAGGAACTCTGTATGATATGGTTTCCAAAGAATCAAAGTTGTTTTATGAGGCTTGACTGCGATTTCTCTTTAGTTGTTACAGCTGACAAAACTTTGTTTATTCTAGAGTATTTTCATGTCTCCATCATTTGCATGAAAAAGAAATATTCACCCTCAGCAGACCTCAGCTTCACACTGGCCTCTCCAACACCCGGACAGTCCTGCCTGAAAACTATTTCTTCTCCCATTTCTTCCATCATTTATTCACTGTGGTTTCTTTGTTGAAGAAGAAACTATAAGTGGTTGTTTGTGTGTTTCTTACCACAGGCAGAAGCACAGCTCTTCCATGGAAACGAATCGCAGAGCGAGCCTTCAGGGAACACAGTGGCTCACATGTCTTCTTCTTGAATTTGGCCTGCTCCTGCAGTATGGCCAAACTCCGCAGGCAGAACTCCTCATAGCTTTCCATCTCTGGACACCCGAAAAGGAAACACACACCATGTAGCCTCGTCACCCAGCTGTTAAATTAAATGGAGAGCCTGGAGTTAGACGGGCGATCACAAATCAGTGGACGTGAGAGCTCAGACTGCACTGGGTGTGGATCACTAGAGGGAACCATGTGGGTTCACAAATGGACGAATGTGGACGCATCGCCTACAACAAAAGAAGGTCTGCCTATGGTCTTAGTGCTGTTAACACACACAACACATTCCTGTCATTCCTGTCTATTAGACCTGCTGACTGACTTCATTTCCGCGTCTAAGGCAAATGGACAGAACCGTGTGATCAATACCGTTTCTATTTCTGAGATGTTTGTCAGCAGAAGGACAGTACAGAGCCTTCACAGACAGGTAGTGCAACACAGGGCGTTAGCCTGAGCGCACAGCTGTTCCACAGAGGAAATAACACAGAACTTCAATAAAAGCCTAATTGTGACAGGGATGATATTGTCTTTATAGAGATCGTCAATTAAACCTACAGTCTATTTAGGTTGTGACTAATTCAGCTTGATGTCCTGAGGCTACGATGCCGCCACTATATCCCAGTGGTTGTCACTTGCTTAACGTGACTTGCAGCAGCGATCCCGCTGTGATTCATGCACAGCGGAGGTAGGAACTGGTTTCTTTTCCCTGCAACAAAACACGAGTGAACATGCAGTTTGAAGGTCTAATCTAAGGAGCAGTCGGTTTTAATGTCACGGCATCTCCTCAAGCCACAAAGACGTTTTGGTGCAGATGTGCCCTGGCAGAATGACAGCTGATTAACGCCTGTGTATTACGCGTTCCTTACCTTCCCAATGGAGAAGGGACGATATCTCCGTTAGAGACAAATGTCACAGAGAAACAACAACATGAAGGTTATAGCATAAACCTTGTGCTTCTTGCAACCTCAGCTTGCACATCATCTTTTTTTTTTTTTTTTCGGTAACTCTTCCGGGCTCCCACAGCGCCTCCTAGCAACAGCACGCTTCCTAGCAACAGCACGCAGGTCACGTTCCAACACTGTCAACGCGACATGTTCACGTTTAATTCTTAAAGATTCTAAATATCACGTCATTTAGTCCCATTCACGCACCGATACATAATCGATTATTGAGTGTTTGACACAGTTCTTTATTCGACTGATCTGACTACACACAAAGAGTAGTAAGAAAACTACAAAGGGAAGTTATAGGTGAAGCGGTGAGCTAAATAGAACAATGTCTTTGTCCAGTAATCATTTATATCTGTAACCATAAAAACGTCACCGACATAAACAGTGTTAATGAAAATGAAGGATAATGGTTTTCAGTGAGTATATTTTAGTCTTTAATGACGTCTTTTATCACTTTACAGTGACATTCAATAGTAACATGATAAGCCTTTATGATGAGTCTTTATAACTCATCTCTTGAGTGCGCAGGTGATGCTGAATGTACAGGTTGACTAACACGCACATTTTCCTTGTTTTTCTCCAGTAGAGCCTCAATGTCATGTTCTGTAAAAGTGGCTTTTGAATCCTGTCAAAAAAGTTAAAAGATGTTAGTCTAATTACATATATATATATATTAATGTTTATATTTTCACAATTTGTACTGACAGCCTACCTCAAAAGACTGGTGTTTTACCCCTACACATGCTTTAGATTGCTCATAACACAGGACTACATCCAGATGTTTTGGTTCTTTGTTCACCAAAGCTGCGTGAAACTGCTCATAGTGAGAATCTGAATGAAGATTGAAAAATTAATTTGTCATTAAACTATGGCAATGTCATCATTGTGCAGAATTATTATTTCATCCTGTTCTTACCTAACAAGTGATTGCAGGAGGATGCCAGTTTGTCCTTAGAGACACGGTCCTTTTTGTCAGACAGCAGTTTCTCACACACACCCCCATTGATGAGGTTCTCAATCACTGTCTGTCTGCTCCCTTCTGGAGCTTCTCTTATGGCCTTCTCAATCTCTGGAGGGAAGTGTGCATATGCTTTTATTCACTTTCTATGTCTTAAAATACAAAGTCGAATGATAATGTATCATTGGGTTATAAAAATGTAACACATGAATAAACAAGCCAAAGCAAGTTTCGCTTTAAACCTCTGCTCTTGAACAAATTAAATAGTTGCCCACACTACCTTGTGCTGCTGATATACAACTCTCACAATAGGTGTCTGTCAAAAAGAAAACAATCAGCAGGCTAAAGTCACTGTCCAAAAGTAACCATGACTATCCAAAGAGTGACGTATGAAACTATTTTAACAAGATTGTAATGTTCAATTTACTTACAGCGATCTGTGGTTTCAGGCTGCACAGGAAGAACGTAGTACACACACATTACAAAAATTAAGAGATTCATACTCAGTGACTCTGGACTGAACATGTAGATTGTGAATCAACAGCTCTCGACGCAATAGGAATGAGAAAAAGAGTCATCAACTGTGCACAAGCTAAATCCTGTTCCGTTTCAAATAATGAGGGGTCACATGATCTCAGAAACAATAGGATCACATAACATTCATTCCACAAGAGACAGGTGTCAAGTTTTTCAGGTTTCTCTGTCTGTTTAAAACATATTGCTTAGAAGCCGAGTTGTTGCCTTCGAACAGCGGTTCAAAGCTCCATGAACAGTCTGTTTACAGTCTCAGCAGAGACATGTAGAGCAACACACAAGCAAACATAAGAGACATGGTAGGCTATTTTTAACAATAGGTCCTATTAAAGCTTGTTGATGCAAATCCAAAATTGGGTTTGGATATACCTGGTAATAGAAGAAACATCTCTTATTAAAGAAACATAAAATATTCTATAGTAGTTTATGCAGTTACTTGCCAATACTTTTGACTATTTGTTAAATATTTTAATACTGTATTTTTTCTTTTCCTTCTCATTCTCATTATAATTATTATTGTTGCTGTTGCTGCTGTTGGCGGTGTAAGTAGCAGCAGTAGTTATATTTTTTTCCTTTTAATGTTTTATTTTGTGTCTTTGTCGGTGGTCACTAGGTGGCACTGTTTTATATCGAAAACAGTTTTATGGCCTTTGGGCAGTGCCCATATATGGTCTTCCGTACCATATAAGGACTGACGCATGTGACGTTGGTGTTGTAACGGAAAATGTGACCGTGTGCGGGAAAGGCGAACGTTAGACCAAGGTCCTGTTTTCAGTGGAGTAAGTGTGCAGCTGTTTATAAAGTCCAACTACATGTTTAACCAAAGTGACAGCCATCGGAGTTTACTCCCAATAATCCGCGGGCAGACTCAGCATGTGAGTAGTCAAACATCTGTACTGGTAATTATGTTAATTAATTTCATTTGCGCTGCTGACCTCTTATGAGATGCTAACGCTATAGCCTATCCAATATAAAGTTTGCTAACGCGAATTGTTTCCTTGATTTTCTTCTGTGGTGCTGTGTTTTGGGGAACACGTGTCGTCTCTTCTTGGGCTTTTTGTGCAGTAAAGTAGGGTCAAGGTCTTATCTGCAGAGTTTTACTGTATATAGTACTCATATATATAAAATATATGAGTACATAAAAAAAAACTCCAGACACTGACTTCAGTTTTTTTTCTCACTCGAGTGAACTAGCTAGCAAAACGCTAGGCTAGTTGATTTCTTTCTATAATGGTCACTCTGGGCAGTTTTTATATAACTGGACATACCACTCTCGATAACTGATTAAACTGCATTTGGACGCAGTCACATTTTAGCACCCCCGGCCTATCGGGACTGTTGGCTGAACCTTATCAGTCAAGGCAGAACGGTCCTGGCGAGGCGAGGGGCTTCACTGATGCTAACTTCCGTTTTCGTGTTGTGTGGTTCTGTACATTTTTAATTCACCATGTAAGGTATGTGTCTATATAATTGGCGTCCACGTATTAGGGGTACTAACTACTCTCTTGCATGTGCAGATGAGTGGGGTATATATGGATTTGGGTGCCACACAAAAAAGGAAACGTCTCGATAGAGGTCTTATCTTGGGCTGAAACAGGGTGTGAACAATCCCGTTGTTTAGTCTTTGGCAGAGGGATAGTCTGCCTTCAGCTTTTGACGTCCAAAGGTCGCTGCGAGATTGGATCCAAAGTCAGTCTAATTGATTTGGACAGACTGCTGCCCAGCAGATGGCGCATCACTCTCCACCTTATATGTTCACACAAGTTTTAAGCATAATATTTGTGTGTCAGTGTTTTATTGCTATGTGGGAAATGTCTTCCTTCAGCTTATGCTTACAGACTGTGACCTGCTTGATGTTGTACTGCAAACATTCAGTTGAGAGTGTGTAATAAAACTACAAAATTATATTACTATATATTATATTATATTATTGCTTCCATGTATGTATAAATACATACATTAGTAGTAACTGTTTTTTAGTATTTGGGGAAAAAGTGTGTGTGTATGTGTATATGTGTGTATGTATGTATGTGTATATATATATATATATATATATATATACACACACACTCTACTACAGTGTAAAAATTAATTGAATTCACAATTCTACTTAGGTAAAAGTACATAAATAGCAAAATGTACTTGAATGCACAATCATTCTTTCTGGAAAAATATGTGAAGTATACATTTGCATATTTTTGTTTACAAAGTTTATCCTTTTCTTCTTTCAGCTTTTTTCACCTATGCTGTCATTGGTCCCTCCATTTTTTTAATTTAACCTTGCTACTTCAGCCTTGAATATGACTTGCATTTTTTCTAGATCCCTGCTTATGTTTTACTTGTGCTCAAGTTTTGCTTCCTGCCAGATCTGTAATCTAAGGACAGTGTGTCCTGTGTGGTACAGATTGTCAAGTCCTCTGAGAGTAACTTGTGATTTTTGGGGTATATAAATGTAATGGACTTGATTTTACTATAATCTTCATTTATAGTTTCTTTCACAGTTATCTTTCTCTTTTCTGATAAATTAAAACCCTTTACTATTTTTACCACTATTTGTTTGTTATAGACCAAATAATGAACCAATGTCTTGCAGTGTAAAGTTTATTGAACTTGATTTGATTGTTAATGAGATGTTTGACGTATGGTTTAATGTTTGGCCTGCTGGTAATGAAAAACCTTGAATCTTTCTGCACTGTTCTAGTGTTTCTGCCTTATCTGACAGTGTTAAGATTGAATGGTTTTATGCCAGCAATACTTCCAGTCTCTTTATCTCTGTAGAAATGACGTGATAAAGAGAGAAAAGCATGTGCTGCATCCTGTAACGTTAATGCTTGAGCCTTTTAACTTGATATTGACTGTGTTAATAAAATATCCTTGTTATTATTTGCAGGTGTGTGTAGTCTCTACGGACCAACTCTAAATATACTTGTTTACATAATAGCTGAGAGCAACATTAGTGGCCAGAAATGTAATATTATTAGGCAAAACAAATGTTCCTCCTTAGTTTCAGTGTTAAAATAAGCACTTTGGTGAATGTGTGTCTACTAATTAGATACTTATATGAGGATTATAATACAGTCGCATATTCATGCCTTCGCAAATGGATGTGATGGTTGTTTTTGTGACAGATGCGATGCAGAGATCTTCAGTATCAGCTGAAACCCCCTCCAGGAGTTCAATGTCAGCCTTAACAATAGTGTGACTCCTTTCAATGCACGGAGCACCAGCAGCTGCCCAGTGCATGCCGCTGCAGCCGTCCTGCTTTCCTCCAATAGATTTAAAGTGAGCGCCTTGGCCGACAATGGAGGGCCTGGGAGTGGGAGGATCAGTTCGGCAGCGATCCTTCTGGCTTTGTTACGCCCGGGAAGCCATTTTGGAAATCTGCTTGTTGTGCACTAGCATAACACTCACTAGCTACTTGCAAACTTTTGTGTCTTTCTCCGAGAAAAACAACGTTTGGGATTTGTGTGACCGCAGTAATTATTAACCACTGGGTTTCCGTGCGTCGTGATGCTGGCAGAAGTTTGCGCATCTTCACAGTCAGCAATGTGTGGATCTTGCGCCTTTGGATTGCGCTCTTAAAGAATAACAACATACATGGACTAAAACCACGCGGGCAAGTTGACATGCTACTATAAATAACCTCATCCACCTTAATGTGACTGCAATTGTCTGTTGTGAACGTGTTGTTACCTTTTTATTGGGATTTCATGTGTACTTGCTGAGCGCCTTTACCCACAACTGTTTTGACAGCGAAGCCAATCTTGGGCCTTATTTTGTAGGCTGATATTACAGACCTGCGAGGATTCCCAAACGTTTAATATAATATCCAGTAGAAATAAGTGCCAGTGACTTTGTGTATCTACTTGTAAATGTTAAATGCACCTGTGTAACAACAAACAAATAGTCGTTGCACAAGCATGTAAGTCAGCGCGTTCGGGAATGACGGTGTCGTCTTAATACTGTCTAAATTTAGCACTAGGCCACGTGAGTATGTAACAGCTTGTATGTCATTCAGTCGACTCTACGTGCAGGTATTATTAAACTAAATCTATGTCTCAAACAGCACCAATCTGAAGCAATGTTTTGATGGTTGAGTAAGCTCCCCCGTCGCAGGTGGTTTGCGTAAAGCATCCAGCAAAACATACACATGGACTGTGGGAAAGGTGTATTTCATGTTTAGACTGTAGGTGTGCGTGTGCGTGTGCGTGTGTGTGGGGGGTACCCTCATCATCTGCTGTTTAACCTGTCTCTTGAATTGTGAGTTCAAGCGCAGATTCTGCAATACTGCAAGGATTTATTCAGATGCCAAAATAAAAGCTGAAGAACATAATTTGCTTTTTCTTTACCAACACCTGCAGTCAGCCTACAGTTTCATGGGATTGATGGTAAAAGAGACAGACTGCTCTCCTATGTTCTGTCTATCTTGCAATAGTTCTAGACCAGGTGATTTTGAATTTTCGAGTGCTCACGTTCAGCTCTCCCATTCATCACCATTCATTGCACCAAAAAACTAAACCTGGATGAATTAAAGTGTTCTCCATGGCTTTTGGATATTTGTTTCTGTTTATCCCTCTTTTCGGCTTGGAGCCTGGGATGTGGATTTGAAACATGATTAAGATTATTGCTTGAGATTTTGGTAGTGGGTTTTAGGAAAAGCCATCTGTTTTTTTTTTTGTTTGTTTTGTTTGTTTGTTTTTTTTTGTTTTCTTTGGTTTGTATTTTCTTGTGGTGCTCCATCTTTGCATCATTTCTCATTTTGGTTGAGTAGCTAAGAAGAGGCTTAAGTAGGCATTCCTCTTCTTTTTTTGCTTGTAATATGTGAGAAAGTTTTGGTCAGACAGGCATACATTAACAGCTTTAAAGACAGTTACTGGATTCTTTACAATCTCCACTGCAGATTTTTAGCTTTTTTTTTTCTCTTTCTGTTATTCTGCCAAGTCATTAATGTGAATGTGATGGGTAAAATAATAGAAATCCAGGGCAGTATAACACAGTACAGTTTGACAGCCCACCAACTGCATCCTTTAGTCAGTTCATATAATACAGGTTTTGCTGTGAGAAGCTCAACCCTCAGACCAGTTGTTTCCCGCCCATTGCCTAAAATGCAGCCCCACCCCTTGTTCTTTTACTTGGTTTCATAATACTGCTCTTTCTGTGTGTGGAGTGTACTCAGGCAGTCACTGTAGGGATATCTGTCCTGGTGAGGAGCCTTCTTACTACAGAGGCGAGAGGGGATTATTACCATCTCTGTTCTCTCTACCAGCCATTCCTGTCTGTTGCTACCTGCTTGTCAACCAGAGGAGAAGAAACAAGTCATTCATTACAGCTTCATTGGCGTCTGTAGCTTCCGTCAGCAACCAGCCAGAGCCAGCATGCAGGAAGAGGTTGGCCAACCCGTGTCCACAGTTGCATTGTTGTCCTCCTGGGGAAAAGGGATATCCAGCAACTCATTAGGATCTGCCTGGGCTGAGCCCTCTCACACGTTTGTACGACGTAAAAGTAACTGCTGGTTGTGCTATCTAGGAGAGCAGCCCAGTAAATAGCACTAGAATTGATTGGGGAACAGGCAGGGAATTTACCCGGTGCTGTGTTGAATTTAATGTGTAAATCAGGCTTGGCTTTCTTTTTGTAAAATGCAGTTGCACAATTGCAGAACTTGAGCTCATTAACAGAACTAATCTGCAAGAGACAGGCTGAATAAAGCAGTGCATGTTTATTGGGAGTTTGTGGAAGTTAGTTGTTTGTTTTCCACCTCCACCATGTGAGCATTGGCATAAAGAGTCCTATCCCTCGACTCTTGCAGCCTAAGCAAAGAAGAATGACCATGGATTTTTCCCAACTGCACGCATATACACCGCCACAGTGTGCTCCAGAGAACACCGGCTATACCTATTCTCTCAGGTAAGACCTCACTGCTGTGCCGTGGTATGCTGGCTGTAGCATCAGCCAGGCCTGAGGCATTTGAGCTGTGCCCTGCCTATCACTTGTGACTCAAGGCAGCTCTGAGAATTATATCA
This sequence comes from Mastacembelus armatus, assembly GCF_900324485.2. Classification (NCBI taxonomy): domain Eukaryota; kingdom Metazoa; phylum Chordata; class Actinopteri; order Synbranchiformes; family Mastacembelidae; genus Mastacembelus; species Mastacembelus armatus. Next base: position 16,010,588 of record NC_046640.1, read on the forward strand.
CGATAAAGCAAAATTGTCTTTTAGACTTTGTTGCTGAATTTTAATCCAGTAAAAGGCTAACCAGCTAATTCATATTCCATTTGCCCTTGTCTTGGTTTTCCCTGAGCAGATTACTATTGAGCATTGTCATCCTTAATGTTGTTATAATAGTTGTCAGTTTATTCATGTCATTAGGACAGTACAATATAATAAATGCTTTCTAGGCTGCCAAGTTTCCCAAGATGTTTTACATTTATTGTTTGTGTCCTAGATTTCTGTTTCCTGCTCAGACACCTTTACGAACAGTGACTTGTATTGTTTTAAAGGATGCAGCCTTCGTTGACAGTTGAGCCCTTTTTTTTTTTTTTTTTTTTTTGTCTCTTTCCAGCTGACTCAGAGTAGTGCTTGTGCAGGTTAAGTTGAATTTTCAGTTAATTTGGAAAAAGGTTACGGTTGTTTATTACTGTTGTTTTCTAACTTTAAGAAGTTCTGTGAATTCCCTCTTCTCTTTAAAAAAAAAAAAAAAAAAAAAATAGTTGTGGTTTTGATGACTCAGCCTCATTTGCTGTGTATGTGTGTATGCTTAGTGGGGAATTGGAGAGCCTTGCACAGGGGAAAACAGCATGTACCCTAGTATAGTTTTCTTTTTCTGTCCATGCATTTTACTGTATTGTAAAATCAATGTGTCCTATGCAGCCTATACTGTTTTACAGGCTGTGACAGGAGATATGCACCACTGTCATTGTGCTCCTCATGCATGCAGCATTGTTTCTTGGGCTCCCAGTCATCACTGCTAATACTGCAGGTGTGGTTGACACTTGTCCAGGAAGGTCTGTGCATGTGGAGGAATGTTGTCTCCATACTGTCACTCCTCTCAGAACAGACACATGCATTTGGGTGTGTAGGACTGTAAATGAAATATGACCTTGCCCTGAGCTTAATGCGTTTTCTGACTTTAGGTAAAGAAGTTGTTTTTGAGTGACTTTTTGGAACAGAGGCTTCCCAGCATTTAAGTGAGAGTCTGGAAATGTCTAATAAAAATGAGTTAAAGCTGAGATCTATCATTAGGGTTTACAGCTGTGTCTTGCAGAAATGCAGAACACATTGTGAAAACTGCAGTCAGCACTCTTTTTCTTAGTTGAGGCTGCAGTCTCTTTACGTAATTATGTGTCATTCACATTATGTGACAGTTGTATTAGTTGCCTTCTATATTTAATGTGTCATTAACTCTTATTTTTAGTTTGTCAGTATGGTATTGATGCCCAGGGGGATTTGACTTTTGGGTGTTTTCCTGTTGATATAGAATATCAGGTAATATGATGGAGGTAATGTATCATAGCATAAATTGGAAGATAAATGAGCAAATAATTTGATATCCTTATGATTTCAGCTTAACTTTGTAGCACACAAGGGCTTTCCAACTGTGTGAAATCCAGTCTTTGTAATTAGTCTTATGAGTCATACTGGACTGAGGCAAACTGAGATGAATGCACAAAAGCTTGTTTGGCACCCGCTGGAATCTGCCAGGTAGACTGAAAGGCTGGAACAAGCTAATCGTGGTCCTTTGTATGCAGTCAGCTGAGAGGCTATTAATGAACCTCACAGTCACAACGATGGCCCTGATCCCAGGATTAGACTAATACTTCATGTTTCTTGACTAGCTAGTTGAAAGATCTGTTTTTATTAGACTGTATCTGCTGTAGCTCAGAGACTAATGAATTATCACCTCTAATGAGAAGCAAACCTTTTGAAATTTAAATTAGTTATCTTAAGGCAGGTACATGTCTTTGTGTCAGTATATATTCTGAGTAAGTAGCAGGATAGCTTTGCAGTAAAAGTTGCATGTCCTGAGTTCAGAAATATCATTTGATTGTGTTCAGATGTCCGAGGGTGTCTGCATGTTGTTTGTGTCCATGATTGACGGTGAACACAAGTGAAGTGCAGAAGCAGACGGAGTCAGGTGACAGAAACCGTTGGCCCATCTGTTGTGAACACTCAAAAGAGCAGTGACAAGTTTTGTGGCTTTGAATGGCCCTAAAGAAACAGGGAGAGGAGGCCAACCAATCACATTCTGTTTCATCCACATGGAGCCTTTTACATACAATACTGGACAGAGAACAATATAACATGGACCCATCAACTTGGTGTGAAGTAAATATTGTAATTATAGCAAGGGAAAACCTTTCCTTATAACCTAACATTCAAGTCTGTCTTATCTTAGGTGATATTTCTGAGGCAGTTGGTTATTTTATTTTTTTTTTACCTCAAGGCATCTCCTCTCGTCTTTGTACTGCTAGTGAAACTACTTAGACAGTAGTAGTACTTTCCAGGTTGACTGCACCCATGCCCTCACTGAAAGCAGGTCTGTGAGCTGTGTATTGACTTGCAGCCCCTTCATATTTTATGATGGTGAAAGTGGGTCAGTGGGTCTGGGGCATGTGCTTGGAATGTTTTGCCCCCCAGGTGATAACACTGATTGTGTTATCTGATACTGTATGGCTATGAGTAAATGGCAGCAGCAGATTAGTAATGGAAGAGCCTTATAACAAAATGTATGTGACATAAGTAGTAGGAACTTTTTATTGTTCTCTGGTGGTCTTAATTTTGACTTATATTTTCTTATTTATTTATACGGCCTTTTCATATATAATTGGATTACAGCAGTCTTGCAGAGAAAGCAAAGAATTTTACAAACATTTCTCTTAATGAAGTACTCTCCCTATCTAACCTTACCCTAGAACTACAATTTTACATAGACCATTTATTTTTAAATATATATATTATTTTTAAAAAATAAATTAATGATGCTTTGACATTTGTACATTGTATTCACATTCTGCAAGAGTGCGGTCAGGAATGTAAAAGTAGTTTTGAGCTGAATTCTAGTTGTTCACACTGCTGTCACAGTTTGACATCCGGTGATCAGGGTGTGTTCTAGTAAATGCACCAGTGGTCAAGTACCAAGAAAATGACAGCTGCTGGATTTTCACCCTATGCCCTACTTTGTTCTTACAAGAGTCCTGACAATGCAGGCATTTTTGTAACTCCTCTACCTTTTGAAGGTTTTACTACAGTGACAGGATCCCTGCATACACAAGGCATATGCTGCAATATTGTACATGTCAGAAGAGTCTCTGTTTCTGAATTAGCCAGGTTATGGTTCTGTGTTTTTAGCATCTGTCAGCTGGATGTGGTAAATGTCCAGTCTGTTAATGGTCAGTCTCTCCTGAGCCAGCAAAGCTGTTTAGAGTGGTCCCCATGGCAACTGAGGCAACATGACGCACCAGGCTATACGGTGCTATAATGTGGACACCACAGAGAAAGAAAGTGCTGTCTGTAGGTAGGAAATTGAGGATGGACTGAAATGATCCTAATCACAGTACCAGATCCTACACACGCAGAGATAGGCCCAGTCAAATGGAAATTCAAAGGCCTGCCCTCCGTCCTACACTCAATCTCTGGTAAATATAGGCCTCAGCACCTCAGGGGGAAAGAAGACTTTCTACATACTGTAGCATTGTTAGGAAACAGGAAGGCTGCAAGTGCTGCACTTGTGTTTGGATTTGATATTTTCCCCATAGATTTCCCAAGGCTTTCACAGCTGATTTTAGAACAAATGAACAAACACAGTATAATTTCAGTAAGCTCAGTGTGGTCCCACAGTGTCATAGGGAGGAGGTTTAAATACATTACTGGGAATAAGTAACTAAATGCTCATACTTCAGCTGAATTACAGCAGTCCAGGTATCCACACTTATTTCTGCCACTGATTTAATTAATAAAGATATAAATGTAGTGCAGTTGGCTCAAATTTGCTTGTGCTTGCAATATTCCCATATCACATTTTATGCTGTGTATTAGAGATGAGTAAGAAAAATCTTTTGTTGTTGTATGTACAGTGTAGCTGGATAATCTCTTTTTATGAGTAATGCAATACTCACTGGCTAAATAACAGATGTTTTTCAGAAATTTCAGAAATTGTTCATGTAAAAATGTTTTATTGGATTTTTTGTTTGTTTGTTTTATGTGACAAACTGAATAACCTTGGGGTTTAGAGATTTCTAAATACATCAACTTGATCTAAAGGGGCATGTTTCACTGAACTATAATCAGTCAAGTGATTTATTGAGTTCTCTGCCAATTATTTTTTTTATATTCATCAATAGACCAGTCATTAGTTGCATCCCTACATCTTTCAACTAATGCATGTTTGCACCTTTAAAGAGGCAAATATGTTGAGTTCTTTGAATTCAAAAAAATAACATTTTAACCTGTTTACCCTCTCCACATCTGCTTTGTATTGATGTTCATGTGACGGTTTATTGTCCATTCTGTAAACATTGTTGAAATCTCATTTTTTGCATACACATGGATCGCAGGCAGTGAGTGGGTGGCATGTTCCTTTAGTGGCACCAAACCAAACATGGTACTGGAGCTGTAGACTTGACAGAAGCGACGTTATTGGACTTAATTTCTCCTCATCATGGTGTCGTGGATTTGTCTTCAGTGAATTTAGTAATAGATCTAAAAGAAATCACAAGCCGGTTTTGCTCCAGTTATTTTGGCTGCTGCTGTGAATGCCATACTGCTGTGAATGCCATACTACTGTGAAAAAATTAATTTCTTGTTGTCTTCAGGGTACAACATGTTGTCAAGCTGGCATATTGCCAAAGCTGAAGTGCTGATGTTTAGACCCCATGGGCAGATTCTTTCTCAGAGATGGGAACACATTGACTATGTAGCACTTATACCTGTATAAATGGCAGGGGTCTAATTACTCAATTCGGAGGCTATCTGGAAGATCTTACCATCCCAGCTGTGCATGTGCACCTCAATACCAAGTAATGCAAATTTTAAAGCCTGACATTAAAATAATTTACTTTAATATATGTCTGTAGAGCTAACTTGAGCTTAATCTTTCCATTGTTTACTTGAGTAATCCTTAAGTTTATCTAATAGAAGAAAATAATAGAAATGCCTTACTCCCAGAGCCCAGTAGGCCAGAATCCGAGGGTAGTTAGTCTGTCATCATAGAAGCTAAGCAATTATTTTGCCAATTGTTTTACAGATTGTTATACAAACTGCTGTTTACATTACAATCTGTATGCACCTGAACCACGATACATAGATTTTGTTGTGTATTGTGATAATGTTAAATTATCCTCATTCAAACCCAATTCTGCATGTTCATTTCATATTGCTTAATATAAAAATGGGATAAACAATAAAAAGCAAAACATAAGCAGCTAAAATATAGATTTGCTGTCTGATCTTGTGCAGTGTAAGAAAGCTTGCTGTGCCCACTGAATGTGGGAAGACTACCAAAGCTTTAGTGTTATGTAAGGAGAGATTCCAGGAAGCTGAGGGTGAGGATGGAAGTTTCTTCTCTCTATACACTGTGTGCCTGTCTCTTCATCTGTGTCTTCTTCACTCACTTCTGAAAGCACAGTGTCCATCTCTATTTATAACACTGATGTAGGCCGCGGAAGCCACCTGGGAGAGAGAGGCACACAGATCAAGTTGGATACCCAGAACAACTGAAGATTAACTAATTAAACATTGTTTACAGCTTCTGATGAGAAAAGCTAGAAACTGAACAGTTGCAAGTTTTAAACACTTTGTCTGTTAGAAGGCACATTTTTACCAACGCTATAGGATGATGCATGCTTTGTTTTGTGAAATCTAGATAACGGATTGTATTGTTGAAATAATGATCTGTATGACCGTTCATGAGTTGTAAGGTAGAGCTGAACATTATAGTAATGTTTGCACATGGCTGTAGGCTGCAGACACAAATGACAAACGTTTTTCTTTCTCATTCTTACCCCGCCCTGCTCAAGGCTGCTTATGCCCCAGGCACTCTCACTTTTAACAGTGAATGCTGAACCATTATGCTCTAGTTTGATAAACTAATAAATATAAACTGTATGTTTGTTTGTAGACTTGAAGTTGTGCCATAATAAATTTGCTTTGGACTCGGGATGTAACTTGGAAGCAATCTTTATTAACTTAAGTAACTTTAGTAAACTCATTTTTCAAAGTGTGAAACCCATTCCAGTCAAACTGGTGGAGACAAACTGTGCACTGCCCCATGGCTGTTTTCCCAGATTTGAATTTCAAATTATGTTTTTATGTATGAGTTGGTAATATTAATATTGCGTGGACCCACAGGTTGTGCTGTCCTGTCCTCAATGCTTTGTACTGCCTTCTGAAATTAAGTTTGGGGATGGCTTCTATATATCCTGTGCTTTTACTGCATGTTTCTTAATTAGTCTTTTAGAGACTGAGTGTTAGCTCATAGGTATGTGACACAGTTCTGTGTTTAAGTCAATGTTTAAATTTAAACCTGTATTGATTTTATAACCAACATTGCTTAATTATGCTACTCCTGGGTATTAATATTATGTGCTAGGACATAAAGATGTGTGTAGTCTTTAAACCCTTAAGATGATAGTCTACTATAGTATACCGTAGTCTACTTCTGTGGAAACAGAAGAATAGTATTGTACTTACAGTGGAAAAAGCAGATACCCAACATAAATGCATGTGTAAAAAGGGCTTTTGTCCAAAATAACAGGTACATGTCCTTCAAGTAATGCCCTTTGAACAATGCTTAGCTGGAGAATGTAGCGCTGGTCAGTTGATAAGACGAACAGGATACAAAGGCAAAGGTGCTGCCCTGCTCATGTATTCAGGGAAGAGACAGTTTGTGCAGGAAGCAGAGTGAGGATGAAAGCACATAACTGGCTCTCGGTGGGAGTTTGTAATCCTGAAGGTTAAGACCCAGAGAGCAGCATGTGTACTGTACACATGCACACATTGCTGATATTGCTCATTCTACAGTTTGTCCTGTTTGCAAGGCTGTTTTGACACTGACTCACTGCCAGGCAGAGCCCACTGACGATCACTCTGAACCAAACAGCTCTTGTTTACACTGGGAAGCTCCCTCCTGTTCAAGCAGCTCACAGGAAGTTTATTCTCTGTCCTCCAGTGACAGATAAACTGCTTTGCCCCGCCCTCCCTTGCATGTCTGTGGATTTATTCTCTGGGTGACCTAAACACATGCTGAGGAGTGTAAATGTCTTGCAGAAAAGATGCAACATGGTTAGTCCATTTTAGTTCAGTTTGGTATATAATTTATCCCAAAATACTAGTATTCTCAGGGGTAGGTAAACAAATGAACCTCATAAAAACTATGTTATCTTGTGTGCAAAATTAGATGGAAGCAGTTGCATTTTGTATCATCCCTAGTCTTTCTACCGTAGTGAAGCAGTATTGTAGAAATACTTAGGGCTTTGCAATTGCTGTGCTCTTGCCTGTTAGTCATGCCTGAATGTTTGCCTACTCTACTAGGTGGGTGTGGCCATGTGAGTCACAGCTGGACATTGCATGGCAAAGTCAAAATTTACAACATTCATGGAATATCTCCAGCTTCGGTTGGCTTTGGATTGCATTGAGTAGAGTAGAATCATATTTCAGCAAACTAGCATATTTTGGGGTGTTTACTTGGTTTGTTTTTCCAATTTGAATTGCAGAGACATGGTGTGCAGTTTTCTTTTGTCTAGTTTTCTCACTCCCTTGTGAGTGAGTCACTTCCTGTCAAGCCTGTGCCAAGTGCATGGAACAATATCATCAGAGCTCTCTAAAAGCACCAGTCTCCCCCTGTGTTTTGTTTGTTTTTCCTTCTCTGAAATTGACTTGCTGAAGATGACACACACGTCAGGAAAATCATGGGATATCCATGATTTTTATTGATTTGTAGTTAAAAGCTGCTTAAGTCCTGTTTGTTGTGCCCATATGGCTTTTTGTGCAGCAGAGAAGTCAAGGAACTTTCTCCCCCTTACTTTTTAACTTTTCCGCTCTTTCTGTTCCACTCTTCCCTCCTCTGTCTCAGCTCCAGCTATTCTACAGCAGCATTAGAGTTTGAGAAGGAGCACCAGATTGCGCCTGTGTACGAGTCGCCCAGGATGTCACGGCGGAGCCTACGTTTGCAGACCAGTACTGGTCACTATGGCAATGAGAGCCTGGTTGATCACTCCCAGAATCACAGCAGCATCTACACCAGCACCAGAAGAGAGACACGGTGAGACCCATAATGTATACTAAAGTTTTAGTCAGCTTACCAATCAGTATTATTAAATGTCTACATTTTTATGTATTTGTGTCTCTGAGCAAGAGTTTACTATAAATGGCTTTGTAGTGGTTACAACATTTTCAACATCTGTAATCTTCATACATGCAGCAAAACTCACTGCTGTACCTGTCTGTTGCTCTTCCAGGACACTGCGGAACAGAAAGCAGCAGTCCACTTCTAGCTCCTTGTCTTTATCCCTGAGCCAAGCTGCCACACCCAGGAAGACCCTCTCCTTCTCAGCTGTCAGTACCCCAATTAACAACAGCAGCAGCTTTCAGGAAAGCAACACAGTGTCTGATGCCTCTCAGCACACCTCCATCCTAGACCAATCCAACGACCTGAGACGACGTACTATCACCACAACCTCAACTAGCACTTCTTCATCTGTGGACGGACACTGGGGTCAGTAGTTGAATCATAGATTATTGTCCACTGAAATCCTTTTGCAAAGTCCAGATCTCATGATACGTACCTTAGGTTTATCTATTTTTAGCTGACATTCATACAATATAGTTTTATTAAGCAAGTTAATTATTCTTGGTTATTATTAATATTGTCTGTCTCATGGCCTCAATATTGTTTCCTCCAAATTTTGAGTGATTCCTATTCAGGCTGCTCAAAGCATTAGCATGCTTGCACAGTAATGTATTTTTCTTCATTTGAACAATTATGTGTCTGCATATGTGCTGTTCTTCAGGGAGGAGCTCCGTCACAGACCATAGTTCAGGTGTCAACGGTGATGCTAGTTCGTCAAAGTCCCATACCTCACTCGTAAATGGTTACATCTGCCAAGACTGCTCTTTACACTCTCGGAAGGTGGACTCCTTCATCACACGGGCTTCATCATCTTCATCTCAGGCTACAGAAGCCTCCATGGATGCCCTCTCCTCCTCATCTTCACTATTCACAAATATATACTCCAGAGACAGGAGTCAGAGGAATAAGACAGGTGAGTTGGACTGAAGTGTCATATTTAAAATGAGGACTACTGTTCTTCTTCTCATTTGTCCTACTAAATGTTGAACCTATTGGAGCTGGAAGTTGAAAGACCAGTGTATCAGCATGAAAAATTTGTAATAATAATGTAATTGTTAGTCGTGTCTCTTTCCAGGTGTTTTGATGTCCATGTCTAACACGTGTATGCACTACAGCAAACGAGCCCTGGCTCCCATAGTGTCCCTGTTCACCCTGCTTTTCAACAGTGTGCTCTGGCTGGGTTCAAGGGCCAAAAGCCTTCCAGGAAAAGGTATACTGCAAGAGATGTCCCCATAAATTTTTCTTTTATTTGTTTTCTGATTTTTGCACTGGTTATATTTCTTGAGTCATTAAAAAGAGACTGTAGGACTGCAGTACTGTTGAGGAGAAACAGTCGGATTTTAGACTCATTTCTTTTTCTGCTGTTAATTCCACATCTCTACTTGGTGTTGGCTTCTACTTGGGCAGGTTTCTTGTCGATATCTAATCTATTTTGCCATGTAACCTTGATGTAACCTTGATACCTTCCTGTCATTATTTTACAGGCTATTGTTCTGTTGCCCACTTCCTCCTACATTCTTCCACTCATATTTGTTTGTACAGTTTTGTCCCTACCAAAGTGTGCGTTCTAACTAACAGTGAGTTTGTCACCAGGTGTTGTGTTATTTTCGGATTCAATAAGACAAGCCGTGTCCTCCAGCTTGTCCCACCTATGGCTGTTTAAGCAGACCACACTCCACAGGATGATGGGCCTCAGGGCTAATGGCTATGAAGGAGAAGGTACCAGCTGTTTCTACCAAGGCGAAGGTCAAGGGTCACAGCTTCTGACCTTGTCTGCTGCTCTTCTATTAAGAAACTTGTCATATTTTTCTCCTTAAATGCTTACTTTTTGTTTAGGACATAGAAGCTTCATACTGGGATAAATATATAGGCTTTCTTTTAGTCAGATTAAATTTGAAGAATCTCTTCACATTCCTGTTTGTCTCTTTCAATCTCTTTCTCATATTGGAGGAAGTATACTAAAATTGAAACTGTACAGTCCCTAATATGCAAAGAACTATTGATGTTAACTGTTAACTCATCAAAAATACAAGTTCACATAAGGCTGTGAAGAGGATATGTGTATTTAGCATTTAAGCTGAACTAGAATGACTCCATGATTCCTTCCTCATTGATAATTATATATAAAAAAAAAAAAAAAAAATCAAACAAAATTCAAGTTGTGACTAAAACCAGCTATTTTACATCACTATGTTTGAAAGCAGTTTCAGTTTTTACATGGTCAGTCTTATTTCTACTAAGCTAATGATTTAAGCTGGTTATTTTCACAGTTGCAGAAGAACTTAATCAGCTCTGAAGCTTGGGGTTCCCCACATTTCTTCATTCTTGTTCCTAGTTGTCACTTAACTGTTTTCATACGCCTCTATTCTCATTTTTCTCATGAAGGCATAGAGGTCCTCCGCCTTCACTTGATGTGTGCATTTTATCTTCTCCCGAATCCATTGTCCTTTTTATCTTAATTTTCGCGTTTTCATTATGTCAATAAATGTCTTTATATGTTACAGCTCACTCAAGTTTCTGTGGAAGCTTGAATGTGAAGGATCTGATGACTGAAGATGCATCAAATCTGAATCTCAATGGTTCCTTGTGTAAGCAGATGCATATGCAAACTACACACACACATCGCTTGACTTGTGTTGGGCGTGATTGACAGACTTTATTATATGCTTGACCTGTGTGAGGACCAGCGAGCAGAGGTTGTGTGAACTGTCAGAAGCCTTTTGACCATCATGACCTGCAGAGGCTTTTTTTTGTTTTGTTTTTTTTGTTAAACTTGAGTCTGTTCCCCAAACCTGTTTGAAGAAACAAAACCAAAATTTTACATGATTGAGTGTGAAAGAGATGTTGTATAAGAGGTCAGTTAGCTCTAGGCATTTACAGTGGATCAACAATACAATACAACAAAAACAACAAAACTGAAAATGAAATCACAAAATTCAAAATAATCAGCTTTTTGTTCTATGTGAAGCCAGTGTAGTTGTTCACACTGAAATTAAGTAGAGAGTCCAGTAAAAAAAAAAAATGAATGTAAAGGAAAAAATTGGTAAAGTTAGTGTCAGTCTGGAGATACTTTTTCATCGGGTTTTGTATGGCTTGTCATCACACGTATTGCAGAAAATGCAGTATCAATGCCCACTTGTTTGTTTCATAATATGCATGTAAATATTTTTTTATATTCATTTTTATTTTGGTCTGCTTCATCATTTTGCATACTTTTATTGCTTTGTTTGTATGCTTGCAATGTGTTCACAAGTTCATTTATGCATCATTTGTTTTTTATGTCTTCTGTTTGCCTGGTATCCATCATTTCCATTTGAACAGGTGATGACTGTAAGGGGAAGCAGTATTCTGAAACACACACCATCCTTACACAGCCCCCCAGGTCCCAACGCCTGGTGGGGACACTGTGGAGCATCTTAGCTTATACAGGTTAATGAAGACTTCTTGTAATGTTGTTGACAGCCTGTAAACAGTGTTACAAGAAAAAGTTTAGCACTGATAAGTTTATAACTCAACCTGTTTGCAATTAACCAGATAAAAAATTCCCTCTTTTCATCTGGTCTTTAGGTTACTGCCTCCTCCAGCCTGGTTACTGTGTTGTGAGAGCAGGCAAAGCTGTGGGATCAGGGGTTGGGACGTTGACTCAGAGGTTGTTCTCACTGTTCTGGATGCTCCTGGCAGCCCCAGGTTGGTGACACCTTCTCATCTATTTAGTCTTAATCATCTTGGGCTGCAAGATTCTCATTTTCATTATATACATGTATATTTATTTATTTATTTTTTGCTCAGTAAAAGCAGGCAGGGGACTTCTGTGGTTTCTTGCAAAAGGATGGTACCAGTTGGTGTCTCTAATGTCTCTCCTTAATGTCTTCTTTCTGACAAGGTAAGAGTCCTTCCCCTATGTTTTCTGAAGCCTTGTGTTTTGCTTTGCACAGAGGAGAGAATGACATTTGGATCAACTTAAATGTAATCATTTTCAAAAATATAACTATAATCTCCATTTATATAAGTGTCTCAAATGCCGACAATACAACATGAAGGGGATCCCTTAAAGTTACCCAAAGCTGAGGTTTTCTTCAGCTCTTAGAAGCTTTATATTAATTTTCAACTCATTGTTTAGCTGTTAAACCTAATTTTAATTTGGTCTCCCACCACTGTACCATTATTTTAAGCCATATCAGAAAAAAGCTCTTTAAGCCCACTGGCAAACTACCTTCGCAACACCAACAGCAGCCAGACATATTTAGAGACTAGCTGGTGAACATAGTGGAGCATGTAGGAGATGCATGACGCTGCTATTTGGTAGAGACCAAAAACAGGTGGTGAAGAACAGCTCATTATGTTCTTTTCCTTTGACCGCTTGGCTTCTTTGTCTTTTTTGAATTGATACCATGTACTCCTGATTGTTGTGTGTTAATCTGACCAGTGAGTGAATTTATTTTAGATGCCTCCCCAAACTCTGGAAGCTTCTGCTGCTCCTGTTGCCTCTTTTGCTCTTTCTTGGTGAGTTTGTGAGAATTTGCAGTGATCCTATACTCTGTCACAAGTGTAATCTATTTAGTGACGCATACAATGAAAGATCTGTAGCATTATAACCAGCATGCATCCCCAGGGTACTCTGCAAATCCAGTACAAGATGGAGGTCAGTTTTTTAGGGTTTGTAGTGAGTTACTCCTACTGTATATGCTTAGGTTTAAGGAAATATTTAAATCCAATATTTCATGTTCTTCACACCTGCAGCCTTACTATGTTATTCCATATATTTTGTACCCTGCATTACTTCATTACCCACAATTCATACCTATTTGGTATCTTGTATATGAGATTTAACCTTCAATACCATGTGTGTGCAGCTTTATGGTTGTGGGGTCCGTCCACTGCTGCCCTGCTTGCTTACCTCCCAGCCATAAACATAACCGAGTGGCGTCATACGTCTCCTTTCACCGTCCCTGCTCCGGAGACTCCTTTGACGCAGACCCCAGCCACCCCAGTCTCGGAGCCTCCAGTAAGACAAAGAATATCAGAAATAGCACTAAACTAAAACATTAATAGAAAACACTAAGTGAATGTTATATTTATATATATAGATAGATAGAAATTGTACTTACAGTTCTTACAAAAGTACTTACAGTTCAAGCATCCACTGAAGGCATTGTTATTTAAGCCGTTGTGTTACTAGTTCAGAACATGGCATAATTTTTTTTTTTTTTTTTTTTTTTTTTTTTTTTTTTTTTAAATACCATTTCCATCCTTCTCTTCATCTCTTTCACCCCTAATTTTGATTCTCAGCCGACCCTTCCACCAGTGATAGTCTCTAGTGTGGATTTGGAGCGTCTTCAACATGTGGAGCAACAACTAGCCGTGTTGTGGGAGCGAGTCCAGCAGGGTGACCAAAAGCTAGAGCAGCATCATGGGCATGTTTTGGGTCTCTATAGCACCCTAAAGGACCAGCTCCACACTCAGACTGACAGGGAGACCTTGAGATCATGGGTGTCCTACCTGCTGGAGCAGAGGCTAAGCGTGCTGCGAGAAGAACTGGAGCAGGAGAACACACACAGAGACAAGGTAGTGAAATGGGGATAAACATTTTGTTCCTAAAAGTTTAAGTGTGAAAGTAAAAGAATGTTGTTTTGTGTAGAATTTATATGTATTCACTTTTTTCTTTTTTTTTTTTCTTTTTTTTTTTTTTTAACAGAGTGTAGAGCAATATCAAAAGCAGCAAGAGAGTCAGGCAGCACGACTGGCTGCTTTGGAATCGCTGCTCAATGCTCTAGCTGCCAAGACAGAGGTAAATACAGTGGATTCGCTGCTTTGTCACTAATGTGAACATACCTGTCAAGTGCATGAACAATGTGAAAAATAAAATTTTAATTTAGTTTGAAGTTGTTTTTTTTTTCTCGCAGGTCAAGATTAACATCACAAAAAGCTAGTGTTACCTAATTGTAACTGATTTTCCCATATAAATCACTGAAAATATGGTGATATAAAGGAAGAAAAATAGTGTAACAATAGCTCAGATTGGTGAGGACCAGATAGTGGTGCTGTATTAAATATGTTGTGGGAGGGCATTCCTGGCAGTGAAGGAAAAAGCTTTTCCTTGTTGTGCTTCGACTTCTCAGGACAATAATATGCCTTGTCATTTAGGATTTTCTAAATTCAGAAAGTTTTAAGTTTCCCCCTTTGTTTTCTTTGCTACGTTCAGTAATCTTTATCCACGATATGTGCCATAGGACTTGAAGCAGCAGAAGCAGGAGTATGAGTCCAAGAAGGAAGAAGGAAAGAAAGAGGTTGTCACCGTTCCTGTCAGGTAAAAAGAAAAAGGCAGTGAGGAAAAAAATAAACTGTTTTTAAAATTTACATTTGGAATTTTGAAATTGTATGTGGTATTCACGTTTATATACAATTACTTAATATATGATTGTGGAAGCTTATGTGTGATTTCTGTATTTGCTCAGTGTGGGTGTGAAGCAGGAGGACCATGATGCTCTGCTGTCTGAGGTGCACCGACTTGAGGTGGAGCTGGATAAAATCAGACAGGACCTGCAGGGTGTTGTGGGATGCAAGGGCAAGTGTGAGCAGCTGGGCACACTGCATGAGACGGTAACACAAACAGAATTGACTTGATCTGCCTTTAGTGTTAAGATTTTCCTGATGTCATGTCATGTTCCATATAATGTAATAATTTATGTTAATTCTGTGTACGACTTTCCCAGATATCGGCCGAGGTGTCGTCACAGGTGCGTAAGGAGTTGCAGGCTCTGTTCTTTGGCAGGGGTAAATCAGGAGAGCTGCCTGAGTCTCTGATCCACTGGCTGTCCAAACGTTACGTGAGCACATCAGACCTACAGGCATCGCTGGCCTCACTGGAGTTGAGCATCCTGAGAAACGTGTCCCTGCAGCTGGAGACTAACCGAGCACAGACTGTGGTTGAGGCTGAGGCTCAAGCCAAGAACATCATTCAGACAGTGACTGGGACTGTCCAGCACACTGTTGTTGGTGAGGGATTGACAGAAGAGGTAATGTATACTTCCTGCTGTTAAAATCATTGCTATTGATTTCCATCTTGATCACATGATCTTCACTAGGTGTTGAAAGGGTTGGTTTCCATGTGTTTGAGGCAAATTTGTGATTCTTAATTTGTGATCTCTACCCCAGCAAGTGAAGCTGATTGTCCAGAATGCTTTGAAGCTTTACTCTCAGGATCGAACTGGTCTGGTGGATTATGCCCTGGAGTCTGGAGGTAAGAAGGAAGCCTAATATTGATATCAGTGTCTATCCAGCCTGGGCCTTTATACAAGTCAGTAGTTAACCCTATAATGAGGAGAAGGGATTAGCAAGGTAGCTGTTCTATAACTCACTACTGTGCTTAAATGTGTTTCTTATGTAATAAGGGTGCACACATTAGCCAGGGTTTAAGACAACGGTATTAAAGGCAAAAGCTTAGGCTTCATTGGCAGAACTGTTACTGACCAGTGTGTTGACCTACATCAGAGCGTTGGACCTTTTTGCAGTGTTTCTTATTTTCCCATGTGTGTTTAGGTGGCAGCATTCTTAGTACCCGCTGCTCAGAGACATATGAGACCAAGACAGCCCTTATGAGTCTGTTTGGCCTGCCACTGTGGTACTTCTCCCAGTCGCCACGTGTTGTCATCCAGGTGAGCCTCACCAGGATATATCTGAGAGAATTTTTTATTTTTCTGACCCTGAAAAGATGCTGTCTTGTCTTAAGCCACACAAAACTAGTACTAATTTCTTAACAGGTAATTGGTGGTTGTGAAGAAAATAGATTTGATAGGAATAATACGTCACAGGTCTTGGTTTTTGAAATTTATTGACATTCGTCCTGTCATTTCCTCCCCTCAGCCTGATGTGTACCCAGGTAACTGCTGGGCATTCAAAGGCTCACAGGGCTATCTGGTGATTCGGCTGTCCCTGAAGATCCTACCCACATCCTTCTGTGTGGAGCACATACCAAAGACCCTTTCCCCAACTGGAAACATCACAAGTGCCCCACGCAACTTTACTGTTTTTGTAAGAAACATAATGACATAAAGCTTTAGTTATTCACTTAGTTTAACTAATGCAAGCCCCATTGATTAATGGCTATCTTAACTAATGTTGGTTTACTTACAGGGTCTAACTGATGAGTACCAAGAAGAAGGGAAGTTGCTAGGACACTACACATACCAGGAGGATGGGGAATCACTACAAATCTTCCGTGTTACGGTAACTGTAGAAGGATTTCCCAGTCTATTGGAAATGAAAATCACTTTTAAGTTTCGACTATGTGCTGAATTTTCCCCCTCTGATCTTTCAGGAGCCGAACAACCAGGCTTTCCAGATCATCGAGGTGCGGGTGCTATCTAACTGGGGTCACCCAGAATACACTTGCCTGTACCGCTTCAGAGTCCATGGCGAACCTCATCCTCAGTGAACCACTAATGTATACATATACAACATATCACCCCGTCTGTAAATAGCTTACGCCAACTTGCAGGGGACAATGGTACTTTGCAGATGTTTTTGTATGAAAGACATGAAAACAAAGACATGGATTGGTAAAGGAATGTGCCCGGACTGAGTAAGGAGTAAGTTTGTAATAATGAAAGTCACAGGAAAGTCAGTATGAGGATGTCTTGGATTGCAGGAGAGGAATTGCACCATAGAAGAAGCTAAAAGTCCCAGTCCTCTTTTAGTAAAAGACCACTTGCACTGAATCAGCCCGTGAGGGCACCAATCTCCACAGAGTGGGTAAATCCATCCCCCTCTTAGCAAGTTCCACTTCTGTAAGAAGGTGGATGCTTAAAACGAGGGATTGCAGACTCATCTCATCCCCCCCCCCCATCGTATTTCAGTCTTATTTTGGTTTTTAATTGCCTGTATGTAACTTTCTATTTTGTTAGTCTACAGTGCTTTTTTTGTTTTTTTTTGTTTTTTTTTTTTTTGTTTTTTTTTTTTTGAGGATCAAAGTCACTACACTATTGTGACACTATCCAGGCATGTCACTCTTTTTGTTGCTGTCAAGTCTCCCCAATGACTTTAACTGAGCTGTTGGAACAACCCTGGGGACTGGAGCGCACTAACTGTGGGTGAATTCTGTAAGGTTCATTACATTCAAGGGTTAGTATCATGCATCTACATAGCAATAACTGTTTTGTCTTTTTAACTAAACATGCTGCCTATGGACAAGCTCTGAATGTTTTGGTTTTTTTTTTTTTTCAAGTGGAGGCTTGATGCAAGTTTAACTACACAGCAACACTATATAACCACTGATCCGGGATGTATGTGTTTGAAGTATATGATGCCTCTTCGTTATGTACATTAGACAAAAATGTGTGTTTGCTTATAATGAACTCCAGAATTAATGCTAGAACCCTTCTCTGACTTTTTACATACATCATGGATTTACATGTGTGTCTTTTCTAGAGGTTTAAGTCCTGTGCCTGGATTTCAAGCTATGAATTAATGTTAAAAGCTAAATGTAACTAATTCTGTCGACGAGTGATTTTTTTTTTTTTTTTTTTTTTTTTTTTTTTTTTTTTTAATATATATTCTGTTTCTGTTAAGCGGAGACTCCCTCAGTGTTCCTCTAGCTTCGTTATGAACATCCTCCTAATATGGGCTTCTTCTATTCTTAAACCCCGAAGGAATGTAATCTGTATATTTAATTGTTAATAGTCATTTGTAAGATCTTTTCAGTGTTGCTTTACAAATATTATTGTATTACTATTGTTTTTACTCTTACTCATGGTGTTTTGTTTTTTTTTTTCATTCTTTTTGTTTTGTTGTGCCAGTTAATAATTGGATAGAGGATGCACTGCAACAGATTGTTAGTGTTTGTGGCACAGGTCTTCACAATTTAAAAAAAAAAAAAAAAAATGAGGGAAGGTGTAGTCACAGATTTTGGTTGAAAACATAGAAAGGTCTAAAATGTTGTGTATACAAATATTTTGTTCACATTCTTATTTATTAACAAGTCAATTAGTGATGGCAAGATATGGGTTACTGCAATGTATATTTTGTCAAAAGCTCTTCAGTGCATTTTGGAATCATCTTGGGGACTTTTTTTTTTAAAGATAAATGGCTATTTTTGTTCAGTCATGAGATGACTTAACTGCTTTGGAAAATATTCCAATAAAGACTTTAATTTTGAAGAACTTCTTTTGAATATATGATTATGGCCACTGAATAGCATTACAGTGGCTCTTTCATAAAAAGCTTTATCTAATGTCTTTATAGAAACAGTGCTGCTGCAGTGCAGTATCGGTTTTTATTGCACTCAGTGATCCTTGTTCCCATTGATAGTACCAGACATGATGGATCTGATGTACCATAGCGACAAGCTTTTTTTCTTGTCACCATTATTTCAGTCTTAGCTGGATGTTATTAGAGATCCCTACGTTGTATCTTATTGTTAAATGGTAAAACTAAGACCTAGAAATCATTTACAAACTGGAGTGAGTAAAAAAAAAAAAAAATAAATAATAATAAATGCAATAAAAGCACCAATAACAAAGACAATGTTTAGGGGAACTTTACTCAGCTCTTTATAAATTATTTTGAAATAAGGGTCCCAATCAATTCTTACGTTCTTTACCAGCGGTTTTGGGGCTAAATGTTACTTTACTAGTTATTTGGCTTTCTTTGAATTACAGTATCGATAGGTCATCAAGACTTTTGTCAATTCCAACAGAATTTGCCTCCAAATGTTGACGTTACTACAGCTATAGCAAGTTATCTGCTGACCTCTAGTGGAGAATCTGGAAACTGCGGCTTTGAATGATCAGAAGTGCGTCAGTGATTATTTCTACACATTTAGGGCGAAGTATAAAAATACCTGAGAGGACTAAAACACATCTTTGTTTGTTTTGGACACTGTTATAAACAATGTACAATAGTTACAGCTAAGGCTAACTGTTTACCTAATAAACACTGATACTATTGCGCTGTTCAGATGTGTTTTAGCCCATAGTATGCAGCTATGAAATTATCGTAATGGGTTATATCATGATTATTGGGAGAGCATTATTCGCTATATTAGCTATTTATTTTCCACGAATGTCCTTTCAGCTCGTGTTTACACCGGAAGTCACCGTTGCCGGCCAACTACCCCCTAGCAACCGCTGGAGAAACCGAGCAGAAAGATTTCATGGCGGAGAGAAACGGTGCCAAAAAATCACTTTGGCAACAAGTGTGCGAAGGTAAGATGGTAATTGCACTAATGTTATCAGTTTAAGCTTGTGTGAATGGCTCGAGTAAAGCCTTGTTTGTTTTTGTTTGTTTGTTTTATGTGCTTTTGGAGAGTATGAAGCTGAGCAGCCCAGTCCTCCCGGTGCTGTGTGTGCAGACAGCAACTCCCTGAACACCCAGTTCTCCCAGTACAGTACACAACCCCCAGCCTCTTATGGACCCACCACCAACAAGGTCAGTTGTACATCTGTCACTGCTGCATTTCACTTCAGCACCCTGTGCAGTAACGAGCCTACAGTTCTCCCTGGTTCCTTTAGGTGTTTGTGGATGATGATCCTCTGAGAGACTTTGACGGTCTTTGCCACCCTGCTCTCACTGGCTACTCTGTTTTAGGAAAACCTCTTCCTCCAGTCCACAAATACCCCTCAGCAGCTGGAACCACTTCTCCCCCACAACGTAAGGTGCATGGCCAGGTTAACCTCCTGGTCTCCTGGTGTTCCTGATTTTCACCTTACTGTAGTTTAATTTTTTTCTTCAGGCACCCAGAGTTAGTTAGAGTTTATCTAAACATAAATGTCGAATGTGTGTGTCAGGTCCTGTCACACGGTTCTTGGAGAAGAGAGTGTTTCCGGTGTTGTTGCCGGGACTGGAGGCTTTGCTGAAAGAAGCTCAGAAACACGACTGTTTCCAGGTTTGAATTTTATTTTAACATTCAACTAATTAATGAACTACAGGTAGCCAATGTTGTAAAAATGACCATAATACAATCTAATGAATATAATTGAATATAGTTCATTAATGTAATTAAAACCCCTAATCCACAGAACGTATGTTGCACCTTTCTAGTGTCACAATGTTGAAAGCATTTGTTCACCATTTGAAGTATATGTGTCTAGCAGGACAGTCACACTATAAATGCATGATGAACTTTAGTCTGTAGGATATGAATCATTGATATTAACATTTTCAGCAGTATATAAACTAGTTAAACATTAGGTAAAAACGTTAAGCTAAAATGCAGCATAGATTTGATGCAGCAGTAATGTATATCCAGAAGCTTATGTATATAATAGTAAAACAATAACAGTGGGCATGTTTTCATATAATGAATACTTTTATTTTTGATATTTGTGGTTAAGTTTGCTGATAATCCTTACAGATGTTTTTCTTAAGTGAGGTTTAAGGATATAAATACTACTAAATTGTAAAGAAACATTCTTTTCTATAGTCAGAGTACATTCAGTCAAGCTCTGTGATAAAATACAGGGTTTATGTTTATGTAGTAGTATATTAATTGATTTATTACACCAAGAAAAGGAATGGGCCAAAATGAGTTTATTTGTGGTCTGTTGACTTTTATCACTCTAAGTACATTTTACTGATGGCATTTCTGTGCCCATGCATTCAAAACCTTGCCTTTCACTTGCTATTAAGTATGTTTACATTATGTTAGTATTTTTTCTCAGCCTGTGTGTATAAGTAGTGCTAAATCCATCTTTATTGCACGTTGCATGGCATTGATTGAGTCCTTTTGTTTTGCAGAAGAAAAAAACAGTATTTAACCCATGTGACTTCCTAACTGAGTGGCTATACAAGTAAGAAGCCTCACATACTGTCACACACACTCATTGCTCTTTTGTCACCCTTTACTTCCTTCCTCATCACATCCCTTAAAATTATAAATTGAAAAATTGTTTGTATTTCTTCTTCAGTCATAATCCTTGCAGGCAGGAACAGGTCCCTGTGAGCTTTTATGACATCCCATTTGTCAAGGACTGGCTCAGCATTCAGTGAGTGTCTCCTCAATCTGTCACCTGTCTCGCACACGAGCTATAGATGTCATTGTTTTCCAGTGTTTTATGTTATATTTTGTCTTTCAAATTTCATACTCATCATATTTCTGTATAATCCCTGGTGTCTAAAGGATAAAACAAAAATAACATATGCACAAACTACATTACAGTTATGGCAATACACAAACATGCACATTCACAGATAAACGCTGTGTTTTTGTTATGTCACATGCCTCCTATTTGTCACAGTTTTTATCTCTTTCTTACTTTCTTTCTTTCTTTATCTAACAACAGTCCCAGGCCTCCAGTTCCTCTGTTTCTGCTCCTAAGTGAAGATCAGGCTGCTCTGCTCATTCAGGCATTTTGGAGGGGATACAAGGTACAATGGACATGGCTAGAAGCAAAATGGTATTTACAGGTCCACTGTCCAACCCCATATAAAAGAACTAGAACTGCCAATGCAGAAAGAGTTCATTTAAGTTAAGAAACTTCAAACATATACAGTAATCTCAAATGACTATGAAAATCAGGGAAATTTCATATGAAAAGCCTGAAAGGAATGCAGAAGTGTTGCTTAATCCTGGGTGTGTATTACATTACAATGTTTATGAAGCTATCACTTCACATATTTGCATATAATTTTACCAATGCATGCCCATGGTTAGTCAGGCTGTCCAACTGTAATTACCACCCTCTTGAACTTTTGTATTTGACTTAAGAAGTTATAATGGGATTTTGAAGTCAAAATCACAAAGGAATCCTGCAATTACCCCACACAGAGCGAGTCCATCTGCCTATTGTGTGTGTGTGTGTGTGTGTGTGTGTGTCTTGGGGGGGGGTCTTTTCAGATACAATAGGCACCCTCTGCGTATGCATTGGCCCACAGTATGATCTTGTTGTATAATCCTAGCCCATTGACAAGCCCCTTTTCCAAGCTGCAATTTAAATCAGCAGCTTGATTATGTCATCAGTGATGCCAGGCTTTAATTCCTTCCTGTGTGGGCTCTGTGGTCTGAAGTGCTGTGTACTTGGATATAAATAGACACACAGACGTTATGAAGCAAGCAGCAGCAATTTCTCCACACATGCACATACAGATAAGCACGGTGTCATATCATATAAGGATGCAATCATGTTTTGTTTGCTCACCAGAACCTTTATTTTTTCTTTTTCCTTTCTGCTTGTAAGAGGATTTCACTTCAGTCTTAGGGCCTGAATTGTTGCAAAGAACACATGGCAGCTGTGTTTCCATGTATATCTTTACTATTTGAATGGTCTAAAAATATAATTTTACATGTAGTTAAATGTATGAGTGTGTGCATCAAAAGAGGTATTGTGTGTGCGTGTGTGTGTATGTGTATGGAATAGTTTGAATCCAGAGTTGGAGAAGTTGTACACCAGTAGGGGGCAATACTTCCTCTTTTTCACTGTGACTAAATTAAATCTAATTGCTGTCTGCTCACATGAGGTGGCAGTGGTGAGCCAGCTGCCTATCACTCCTCAGTGTTTACCTTGAACTAAGACAGGTTCAGTAGTGCCACTGATAGCACTGCAGCCCTGCACCCCAAGGGTTTCATGATGATGAGAGAGACAATCAGAAAGAGACAGGATGTATCTGGAAGGATAAAGCTCAAGCTATGTTTGGAACATTTCTGGATGAATGACAAAAGGGAGGAAAGAGGCAAAATGGTATTGCAGTGTGGCCTTGGGTTAGTAGTTGGATAAGATAGAGGGAATTGCAGCCTTAGTAACATCTATAGTGGGTATGACTAGGAAGAAAGATGGAGGATGGAGGTTCTGAGAAGCACAGAGAGGATGGGAAGAACAGGGAGGAACGCAGCACAATCAAGATTCAAATTTGAGCATGGGTCTCTTCAAGACACATGGCTTCATGACTTATTCAAGATACAAAGGGTGGGAATATTTTGGGTAGACACTGAGGCAAAGGATTGACCAGCTGCTGTTAAGTGGCCTGAGAAAACCTGCTGTTATTAACAGAGAAAGGCAGAGCAGAGACAAGGATTTCAGCACAAAGCATTATCAATAAGGCACTGATGCACTGTCTGTATGTGTGTAACATAATTGCTGTCCATTGAGAATGTGTATCTTTGCAAACAGCATTTAATAATTCAATACTATATTTGTTGTCTCTCATTATGAATTCCTTATGACATTTGATGATGATTGCATTTCCCAGATCTCATATCTAAGTGAGCAATATGAAGCTATATATTACAAAATCTGTGCCAGTATGACATTTCTAAGTCACTGAGAATGTTTTGGAGGATATTAGGATTATCAACACTGTTTTGAATACCTCTTTAAATATTGGAAGATGTAATACAACGCTAATATTTTCATAATTATCGAGATATATTGAAATTGCCCAAATCTAATTTTAAAAATGTACTGTTCTCCTCACTCCCCTCCACACACCCTCAACTTCCCCCCTCATGCTTGCACTCTGCTGTTATATAACCTGCCTGATGCAGCACGGACTGCAGAGTGTGTGTATGTGTGTAGAAAGGCTACCCGACTGACAGCCAGGAAGTATTTTTTATCCCTTCATTATTAATCTCTTTCATCAAAAAATATTGAGGACTGAAGAAGAGTACTTGTGGAGATAGTACACGTACACTCACACCCGCAGTAACTCACATGTACGACCCAGACGATGCAGTTGTTTCTTCTCTTCTCTTTCAATCAAAGAGCTGCTAGGTCTAAACATAGGACATGCGGTAATCTTCTTTACACTGTGTGCCTTAGCACAACTTTAATCCATTCATCCATGTCTGCTATTGTAATGCACACACACAAGAAGTACATGCACACAGACACACACTGCACTGATCACTAAGACTTCTCCAGCTTTCTCAGCTCTAGTCAGCTGAGTTGGAGTGTAATAAATAGGGATTACTATTAGGCTGTCAATATTAGAGAGTTGTGGTCGAACAGAGAAGGAGGCTTTTATTGTAATCATTTCCACTGTCTCTATTGGTGGATACATTAAGTGTATACACAGACTGTGGTTGACCAAATCCTAACTATAGCACAGCACTGTCCTGTGCAGCCTAGCTTTGTCTACCCTTACCTAGCATAACCAATCACATTTCCATCCAACCTGGCCTGAGGGTGATAGGTTATTTTTTTTATTCCACCCACATTTGTTGCCTGATGTGATGTTTGTTTGTTTGTTTGTTCTTCTTCTTGTTTTTTGAAAACTTAAAACAAGGATTTTACTTTTTTGGGAAATATTATTAACACATTTGCTTTAAGGTGGAGAGTTAGATGAAAAAATGGATACTATCATTTTTGTCTGTTAGACACAAAGCTAGCCAGCTGGTCTTTTTATTTAGCTTAGTATGTCTGGAAATAAATGGAAACAGTTAGTCTGGTTAAAAACTATAAAGAATGTCTACATATGACAATTTGTACGACAGTTACATTGGCCTAATGCCAGCCTTGTTATAATCCCAACATGTCTTAGGAAGGTCTTCTTTGACTAGCAGGCCTAGTTATTGTCAAAAAGTGGGGCACTGTGAACAATGAGTAGTATTCCACTTGACATTATATAACAGGGATGGATAAAAGACAACACGCTTACACTGAGAGCTGCATTGTCAACAGTAAAAGTAGGTCTGTGATTCCAGTTCAATGATCCAAGAGCAGCAATGGAAGAATAGATTTGAATTGAGGTCCAGTGTTAAATCAGTGACTCGTCATGTCACATGCCATGACACACCAGAGGGGCTGTTGGGCTGAACTGGTCCCCAGTGAGATGGACTGGTCATAGCATTAGGAGCCTGCACAGGTACCCTTGTAATTCCCCAGATCATCTGCAAGACCATTTGAGACTTTATTTGTCTTTAAGTGTCCTTACAATGGACAGTAGGGTCACAGTGCAACCACTTACTGTGTATGAGTCCACAGAGACATGTATCAGTTCACAGGTTGTTCAGCTGGTTAAGCCTTGATGGAAGCATCAGTCAACAAAAAGGTGATGGATGGGTGGGTGGATGAGTCTGAAGGGTGGCTAAAGCAGGCTGTGGTGGCTGCGTCTTTATGCAGGTTGTCAGTGTGGCTGATGATGTGACTGCAGTCAGTCCCACTGAACAGAAGCCTTTGTGCTGCTGCATAGTGTGAGACTGGGAGAGGGGCTCAGTCTCACAGGCAGCTTTGCACAAAAAGGAAGGCAGCTTGAAAGGCTGTGCAGTGGGATTGAAGTCTGTGAGAACGAGGGTGAGAAGGGCATACTGTGTTGTTGTGGTTGTACATGTTGTACACACTGAATGGTGAATGTTCGGGATTCTGCTTGTCTTGCTGGTTGTGTTGGTTTTGAGATATGACAGAGGACAGAGTCCATACCTTTAGTGTTTGTGCTTGTCTGTGATTTTTAATGTGTGTGAATTTTCTTGGGGTTGTGTTTTTGCATGTCAGATAATACATGTAAATGCGTGGAGCCTTGCAATGTCTTGGTGATTATTCTTTTCACTCTAGTTCCAATCTTCATGCATACACACGAGATGAGTGAGTCACATGCACACTGAAACAGACTGTCACATGTACAGTGACAATTTTAGCCACAAGCTACTGTATTATCGATGGTTCAATAAGGATTCACACTAGGCATCTAATAGATGTAGGTAGATGAAAACAGCACATACACAGCATACAGCCCTACCCTTGCTTCTTGCCCACAGTCAAAACAATACTTCACCCTTACTAATCAGCTATGGAGATGCACACAGACAGGCTTCATGATGCTCACATACATACACATACACATACAGACACACACACACAACTCAGCTCTTTGTCTCCTGCTATGACACACAAACCATCAGTATCCTGTATGCATATGCAGTGCATCGACATGACAAGTACCGAGAAAAGCTTTATTTGTCTTTTTGTCTCTTAAATGGAGATCTCAACTTTCTGCAGGAGAGCAATGGAAAGTGACACAGAGTAGAAATTGCCACACAGATGCAAACACAGACACACAAGCGATGGTGAGCACACACAACAGACTGCAGCCCCCTCACCCATTCTGACCCTCACCCCTCATTACCATTTCTATAGTTTGCTCCCATCAGCAGTGGGGCTGTTGCAGCCCTATGACACCCAGTGAATTAACTATTGGAGCTCACTAGTGTTACCCAACCCTTTATCAAGCTTATATAACAGGCCCACTTTCATACTCACTGCTAATAGCAACACTTTTGCCACCACATAAGCAGGCACACCGGGGAGAAAGTTGGGGTGAGGGTAGACTGGAGTAGGAGGAGAACAAGACTGGAGGGAGGAGAGGTGTGGGAGAAACCAAATAGAGAAAAGAGAGGTGAAACAGATGAAAAGGATGCTGGCAGATGAGGAGAGATTAAGGTGTTGGGATGGAAGACTGTATGAAACTACCATACTGAAGAAGCGCAAGAAAACAAAAACCAACTAGAGACAAATAAAAAAGGCGAGGGAAGAAAATGAAGACGAGGGAGGCCTAGTTAGTGTTAGGATGAAAAAATGAAGACAGGAAAGGGATGAGCTCTTCAGGAACATTTTCTATTAATCTAAAGTAACAAGTCTGTTTAGTAATTTCCCCACCTTATTGTGGTGGAGAGGTTTGAGTATCCGAAAGATCCTAGGAGCTGTGTTGTCGGGGGCTACCTGCCCAGGGTAGGGTCTCTCAAGGCATAGAGGTCCTATGTTGATGGGCCAGACTAAGAGCGGTTCAAAAAGCCTCTCATAGACAAAGGGAAATAAAGGACCATGACCCTGGAGCCAGGCCTGGGATCGGGGGCTTATAGGCGAGTGCCTGGTGGTCAGGTTTCTCTCCATGGGACCTGGCTGGGCAAAGCCCGAAGGGACGATGTTGGGGCCAGCCTCCAGTGGACCCACCACCTGCAGAAGGAGCTGTAAGGGGCCGGCGCATCTTGCATTGGGAGGTGGTCAAAGCCGTGGGACTTGATGACCTGATCCCTGGATGCTGAAACTGGCTTTAGGGACATAGAATGTCACCAAGCGGCTGAAATGAGTTTCCTCTGCAGGGTGACCTGGCACTCCCTCAGAGATAGGGTGAGGAGCTCGGTCACCTGGTAGGTGCTTGTAGTAGAGCTGCTCTTCTTCCACATCGAGAGGAGCCCGCTGAGGTGGCCCAGGCATGTGTTCCAGATGCCTCCTGGACGCCTCCCTGGGGAGGTGTTCTGGGCTTGTCCCATCAGGAGGAGGCCCTGGGGAAGACCCAGGAAAAGCTGGAGGGACTATGTCTCTCGCTTGCCTGGGCACGCCTCGTTATTCCCCTGGAAGAGCTGGAGGAAGTGTCTAGGGAGAAGGAAGTCTGGACATCTCTGCTCAGTCCACTGCCCCCACGACCCAGATAAAACGGAAGAAGATGGACAGATAGATGTTTAGTAATTTGTCATGAAAGCCTACAGCCCACATGCAAACATACACAACAACAGGGATTTCCTCCAGAAACAAAAAGCCACTTTTAGTCTTTAATTATAGCAAAGATGATGAAGCAACTAATGGCATGGTTTATGCTGTTCTTACAGAAGTAATGACGTTAGAGCATAAGCATTTTTTAAGTGGTCAGAAACAGGGTGACTTAGCTATTGCGATATGGAGGTTGTGCTCTCTCCAGCCACAATAAATTAACCACTTTGACTGTTTGACCATACAAATCTGAAACCGACTGCAACTGAAAGACATCAATTATAACAAATAATGGACATTCTAAATGGGTCACTTTATACAACACTTTGGCTTACCAATACTGATTATCTTACAACCTAATTAAGCTATTGATTATGTTTGCTGATGTGAATTTATGCATGTGCTGCATGTGTGTGTGTGTGTTATAGGTCAGGGCACGTCCAGATGTGCAAGAGCTGCGCCAGTGGCAGAGAGAACTGAGAGAGAACCATGACATTGCCAGAACTGTCGAACACTTCTGGGCCCAACAAGAGAGCCGAGGTGAATGTACTCATACTCACTCACACACACATATGCACACACACACACGCACACACACACACACACACATAGGCCCTAGACTCACTGGCAAAACTGTTAGTGTTGAATTTTCTCCTGTGGCCGACAATAGCTGCTGATAGGCGAGCAGAATGCCAGCACACATTAACACACAAGCTTGAAAGCATATAAACCCATACACAGTACAGTCTCAGGTACACATTTACACACACACAAAATGCAGAGATACGCTAGTTATACCAACAGGGCTTTGAAGTTAAGTCCAAGTGAGGAGGATTCTGACCGCAGTGACAGAGACAATGGAGGCAGTGACAAAGACTGAGACAAGGTGAGAAAGAAAAGAGAGAAGGAGACAAAAAAATGAAAAAGTAAACAAAAGAAAATGTCTGCAGGGCTTAGGGTGTGTTTGTGTGGCAGAGGATGGGGGCTACATGTGAAGAAAGAGGAGACAGACAGCAAAGAGGGAAGTAGACAGAAAAGTGTAAAATGATAAAATGTGTGTCTGTGTGCATGCACATGAAGTATGGAGTAGAGCAGCTGAGAATGCAGACCCAGGTCCAGTGTGACTGACTAGCATTAGAGCTCAAGGAAAGTGACAAAACTTTGTCCTTGAACACACAAACACACAGTGGTGTTTTTTTTTTAAACACAGTGTCAAAGCCAAACTAACACGAAAATACTTTTTTTTTTTTTTTTTTTTTTTATTTATTAAAAAGGCATGAAAATCAATAGACCTATAGGACTAAACACTGATTTGATCTGTTTGTTGCTCTAGGATTGCAATGTGTGTTAGACAGTTGGCTGAGCCTCCACTTTGATCCAGACGGCTCTCAACTGGATTGCCATGATTTTTTTTACACACATTCATGGTGCTTAGAGAAAGAATGCTACTGACTTTTGTGATCCTGACTTTGTCACCAGCCAGACATTTTTGGTCAAATGTATCAACAGCTATGGGATGGAAATTCTATAAAATTGTGGTTACAATTGTCATGTCTTTGGAGATCAACTCTTTTTTTTTTTTTTTTTCATGTAATCCCATCATTAGGTAAAATACTTTGACATATGACCAAACACGAAGCTAGTGACATAGTGACGTTCCTGTCAACCTGCTAAATTTCAGCATGTTAGCACGGTTATTTTGAGCATGTTGCCAAGCTGGCATTGTACCACAGAGTGCCATTACATGACAGCTAGTGAGCAAGGAGACAAAAAGTCAGAACAGAAAGTTTTAAATAATAGATTAGTGGTTGAAATTTCCAGATTCAGCCATTTGAGTGTGCTAGAGGTATGACTGCAAACTTGACCAGGGATGGATAGTTCTCAGAATTACAAGCCTATTTTTAGCTACTCAATTTATTGTCATTTATTAAAGTGCGTCTGACTCATTTTTGCAGTAAAATAAAATTGCAATTCAACTCTGTATCCCTGTTGCTTCATAATTTACATTTCTTTGTGTTGAACTTGCTCTAAAGGGTGGCAGTAAAAAGACTCCCTTGTAAAATAATGATGTATGTATGAAAAGAACACTTCATACTTAGCCAAGACAAACAGTCTTTCCATCACTGATGGATAGTCTCATCTGAGAGGGGAAAAAAAAAAGGTTGATCACTAAACGCTTGTCATGGTTTTTGTCACTCACCAACAATGAATGACACAAACATAAATTCAGGTTGTTTCCACACTGACACATTCCACACAACAAAGGTGCTCACTGCAGCCGTGGCAGGCCAGCGAACATTCTTCCACTGGGGTGCTGCCACCACACTGTGCTGCTGCTGCTAACTCCTGCTGCTGCTACTGCACCACTACTGCTGACCTGACATTCTAGCAGGGGGCCTGGGGATGTGTGTCTGAGTGTGCAAGAGTCTGCCATTTTCTGACTTCTTCAACAAAACCTGAAATGCATGAGAATGGGAGAGACACAGAAATGTGTGAGCTAGCTGTGGGGAGGACAGGGAAGAGATTGGTGCTGAAGTTGCAGTTTGTTGGTTTTGAGCACTGACAGATAAATGAGCCATGTCTGGGACAGGGGCAGAGGTAGAGAGACAGAAAGGGTGAAATTATTTAGAGTAGCCCCTCCCTGCTGTGTACACAGTCTTTAAGTCGATCCAACAACAGCTGCGCTCATCTCATTTGACTCGAGGAGACCAGCGATACCTCTTCTATCATTTCATGCTTCACAGTCTGAAATCAGAATTAGTCAAAGATGGAGAAAAACAATATGCAGCAAAATGACCAAGAGAGCAGACACACAATGATACTCAGGGTTAAAAAGTCATGGATCGTTGTACAGGTGCAGCTCTCATCAGCTCATGAATCACTACAATGCTGTCCTTGACTGTAGCCTGACATGGATGTTAAAACTGAGTGGCCGTGTATTCTTTTAAATTTTTCCAAATGGTAATAAAAGGATCAATGAGTCAGACCACTTCTCTCAAAATCGAAATTCATGTTGCTGTAAATAGTGTTATGAGACACGTCTGGTACATATTGTATTCTGCTTTATTATTTCTTCCTGTTTCATTATAAACACTCTGCACGCCATGTTTTTGAAGACAACATTTTTAAAAAATATCAGTTCATGATATCTAAAACAGGAAAAAGCATTTGAGAGTTAAAATAAAACGTACCAAGGGCTGCATTGGTGCAGATGTTTCTACAGATGGTGATACTACACCTCAGGAAAAAAAAGCTGTAATTATGACTTTTAAAAGCTATACTTTGAAACAGTTTGAGTCACTGTGTGTAAATAAAGTAACACATCTTCCGGAGGTGTCATTTTCAAGCTGCTGGTGGCTCTTGTTGTGGAATAAATGGCCAGAAATAGCTGTCTACTCATCATAGCTTCATCCATAATATCAAAGCCATTGCCTATTACTGGCTAACAAAAGGCTACTACAATACCCTTTCAGCTGTTGCAGGGAGCAAGTGTTAGGAACTGGCTGAATCATGGTTTATTAAACAGGTTCACAGTTTTTTGTTAAAGTGCTTTCCTACCAATTATAGCCTGGAAGAACACAGCTTCAGCAATATTTTATTTTTGAAAAACAAATGTTTAAGCCTTTAAACTTCAGAATAATGTACTTGTCTGCAGAAGCATCGCAGTGGCCATGTTTTGGTACATGTAAGGATTTCTTAAAGCTTTTCATTTTTTAATAGAAGATTTTTTTTCTACTAAGGTACAGGTGGACTGCAAGATTTTAAAAAATAAAGCATATTGATATTAGGATACCATGTCTCTTTCTTGATGGTGAAAATTTATTACATTCTGTTTAAAAACACTGAGCAAGTCATACTGAGGATGCATTTTTTTGGTTTTTCTCCAGTGGGCTCAGCCATGACAGATCCTTCAGAAAGCCCCCAACACGGTAATGCTGATGTGTCCATCAAGGTGGTTCCCCCAACCCCTCAGACCGCCGTGGTTCAGCTCCCTATCACCCAGGTGTCCTCTGAAGCCGGTGAGTGGCTGACTCCCAGCATGCACAGCATAGAGGAAAATGGCCTCCACACCATCACTGAATAATTTCCTGTCTGCATCTGAGCCTGTGACAGGTCCTGACTGCAGTGTCTCCCTCTCTACTAGGAACTGACAACCTGAGCTAGTCCAGTGGTACTGAAATCATTAGCTTTGTGTACAGGGTTGTTCCGATGTTTAAAGACAATTAAACTGTTCGGTGGATGTCAAACTGACCAAAGTGATCAGTCAAACAAGCCATTAAAAAGGCCTGTATGAATTGGAAATGTCCAGCCAGGGATTTATGATCTGAAGTCCATGTCTAATTAGTTGATTGCTTTTATTGCCTTTTTGATGGATCACTTCTCTTTATGTCTCACCCAGCAAATAAACACACTATAGTATGGTTCACATACTGTATTGTACTGTTGGGAGTGAAACCTCTTGTAACAGCCTCTGTATTTCCTCTCAACACATCTAGCTGCTCACTGGAAAATAACCAAGCATATTTCCTTGACTTGTCATTTCCCTTTTCCAATACATATCACTCCACAAAGGAGGTTATAACCTTTCCTTTTAAGCCAGGGGGCCAGGGTAAAAGGTGACTCGACACACACTTTCTATCCTGTTTATCGGGAAAGGAAATTACCCTGTGATGGAAAGTGAAAGTGTTTAAAACCATCACTGAGCTCTGACAGT
The DNA here is from genome assembly GCF_900324485.2 of Mastacembelus armatus. Lineage (NCBI taxonomy): Eukaryota > Metazoa > Chordata > Actinopteri > Synbranchiformes > Mastacembelidae > Mastacembelus > Mastacembelus armatus. Next base: position 16,042,863 of record NC_046640.1, read on the forward strand.
GCAGCAAAATGAAATGTACAATATGCTCTCTGGGTCTTACCATTTTCAAGTGACATTAACCTTGTTATGTATCTCGTGACACTATGTCGACTAAATGTTATATCAACAAAAACTGTTGATAATAATATACCCCATTATTATTTAGGAGAAGGTGTTAAACTGGTTTACCTTACATCAAATTTACATTTCTACTATACGAACATTTTGGTATGACAGGAAAATAGTTTCTTGTCTTGTGGCTTGGCCCAGTGTATAAAAACATCAACTTAGTTAGCACATTATGTAAAATGTACATGCATACAACTATGACTATGACTCACTGTCATAAGACTCTGACACTCCATAATGGTGTCTTTGCCTAATATTTTTGGTAACTCGCATGTGAATATTTTGCACATGCTGTATTTTTATTTTTGTGTATAGAGTTTTTTCTGTTACTAGGTCTTTTGCATCACCCCTGCTGAGCCTGGTACCTTCAGTTGTCTATTTTTGCAGCTAGTAGTGATAAAACAGCACTTAAATCTCACAGATCAGCCATGAGAAGTTCACAAAGTTTATTAGCAAAAAATTTCCTGGGTAAACTGTGACAGGCTGTGTGCTGCTCAGCTGACTCTCCTGTTGTTTGCCTTCCTTCATGGTGAATTTAAGGATAGTGTGGGTCGTAACTGTCTTTTATTGTAATTTAAAGTGAATTAAGTGCACTCCTGACATATTTCCATCACTACTTGAACCCAGCGTACTTGAGAGGATACTTGTGGTTTCGTCTCAGGTCTCTATAAAGTAACAAGGTGGCGGTCTTGTGATGGATGCCCTTACTGCCCATCCCAGTCACTGATTCACATTCCTTCACAGTGAGGCATGAAGAGGGTCATATGTCTCCCTTTGCAGGTACTGTATGGGAATGCCCGAGACAGCTGCCACTGGGTAAGGTGATAAAATACCCATTTCATTCTGGGGACATCTGATAGTGCAGCCAGCTCCACAGTGTCTGGCAGCACAGGGCCTGACTGAAACTGGATCACACAGCAGTAGGAGGGAGTGGGCACTGGGCTGTCAGAGCAAAGCCAGATAAAGCTGGTCCTGGGCTGCAATTCCAGGCTGAAGGTGGAAGTGTAGAATACCACTGTGTTTACACACAGACATCCTGACTAAAGCTGAAACGTTTCAGCTCTGTGTGGGCTACAAATTCACATAGTTAAATACAATATTTTAGGGAGCAACAATTTTATGGATAAGAGATGCTGACATGGTTTAAAAACAGACCAGGAACTGCTTCATGACCTTTAGGATTTAAGTGAATGCATACTGTTGACCTATTAAACATCCTTTAAAAAGTCACTGTTTTGGGGAGCATGCCTATTTGCTTTGTTATATTGTTACTGATAAATTAGAATATTGCACAATAAACATGAAGCTGCAGCAAGCAGCTGGTCAGCTTAGCTTTGCATAATAATTGGAAAAAGCTGGTCTGACTCTGACCAAAGGTAACAAATTCTGCCTCCCAGTACTTTTAAACCTCACTAAAGTTCCAGACTATTTCTTGGACTTCCTTGAGTCTCCTCCAATTGTCTTCATAGAAATAGAATAGAAAGCCTGTTAAATTGTCAATTGCTGTTCTTACCCTTTGGTTTTTCAATCAATTAAACAAACAGCATGATAATTAGTGAACTTTAGACTTGTGAATTTTATTACCTTTGGGCAGAGCAAGGCTAGCTCTTTCCCTGTGCTAAATCAAATCTTTAACTCTTGGTGAGCAAATGAATAAGCACTGAACTATCCTTTTAGGGATTTAATATTGAAGTGTATTTCAAAACATTTATATTGAAATTTGTGGTGATTTAATTAGTTTAGCATACCTTGGTTAGAGTTTTAAATTGCTATTTGATAGATTGCTAATTGATAGATTGTTTAAATAATGCTTTCTAATTCATTCTCACGCTCAAACATTTTTTTCAGCCTCAAATTTACAGTATTTGTCAGGCTTTTATTTTGACACCCTTCACAATAATCCTGCATCACTACTGGGGAACAAAACACCAGATCCAATTAAAAGTTAACTACAAACATGACACTTTTATTGAGTTTTTTTCCTGAATTGGTTACAGAAACAAGAGAGTTAACTTTTTTATTTTTCTTATCAGGGGAATCAAGTTCTATACATAGGCATGCTGCGTCACTGCACAGTCACAGCTGTGAAAACCAATATTACCCCTGTCAGCTGCCCCGCTGGAACAGTCTGAAGGCAAGACAAATCAGGAGAGGACAGGCAAGGACATGTCAAACCCAGGGTGTATGGGTGTTCAAATGGGCTGCCCAGGGATGACAAACTTAACATATAGAAGTTTTGTGCAAATTTCACCACAGTCTTTGATTTTAAACACAGAGACAATATCATTTGGAAGATTCTTTTCCCCTCAAGTCTTCAGACTAACAGAGGATGTCATTAACAGGTCCAGTGATGTTGTCATTTTCTTCCATCGTACTGTTTTGGACCATTTTCCCCTAACTTTAATCTCTTTGCTTCTCAAGAACCAGCTCTCTTTTGTGTTTAAGAAAACACAGACATTAAGTGTGTCATCTGATATACACTGAAATTATGATTGCTGTCACATGACCCTTACATAAATAGTTAGTATTCAAAAGTATGTCTGAGAAAGGTCTTACATGTAGAAATGGTGATAAGCATGCACAGATAGGTAGTCGACAAGTGCAAAATCTACGAAGTCACGTTATTATTCTTATTATTTTTTGTACTTCACATTAAGTGAAAACATCACAAGAATTGAAACCTCCCCCCTCAAGTCCAACGCATTATCTCATTACTGCTGACCATCCAAAACCCTGAGGACAGTTCTTCATGGGGATCAGGGATCAGCCTGTTTCTGACCAGGGTCGGCCCAAACAGAGCCTGACATAACAGGACAGACTGTCTTTGTGCATGGAGCTGGCTTTCTAGAACCAGTCCTATTTTAGACTAGCCAGTGGGTAAGATGTAAATATACACCTGCATTGAATGGTTAGCCTGTAGTTTTATGGTGGAATGGTTATTGGTAGGCTTGGAAGTCAATTTATTCTGCCCTCTGTTTTTTGCCATTTTGCCTAAAGTATCCCAGAAGACTTTTTTTTACTGAAGTGCCAAAAATTATTAACGGCCATTGTCATTGTTTGTATCCCTGGAACTGCTGCAGCAAAGAGTGGACCACTGTCTTGACTCGAACAAAGTAAATCCCAATAAATGACAAATTATATCATTTCTTTGAACATGAATCAAACAGAAAATAAAATATAAACATATCTAGTGTTGGCAAAACATTTTCAAAATGCTAGTTTAAAAAATAAAAGACACCTGCAAGAGAAGAATAAAAGCACAATGTAATAACAAGCAAATGTATGAACACGGAGCAAACCAGTTAAAAAAAAAAAAACCCAGATAAAAAACAGTTTGCAGTGGTCAGTTCTCCAGTGGGTCATATGACACTGGTCTCTAAACTCAGCCTACAGTTAAAAAAAAGTAAACAAGCAAGCAAAGCTTCACTACTATGTACACAGCTTCTCGGGTGAAAGAGAGCTGGTATCACAATGAAGGAAAAGGGCGTGAAATGAAGACTCCAGTGAAACAAGAGTCCCTCTTGGCACAGGGACTTGAGCTATAGCTGACCACAGTAAGACAGGAGGAGGAGGAGGAGGGAGAGACACTTCACCAGATACAGACGACAACCACACAGAGCAGAGCAGCACAGCCGCCCCCACGTCACACACACACACACACATACACACAGAGAGACCTGGGAACCATTTTCTCACACAGATTGGAGGCTCACTGAAGGAAGTCTGTCACATGGACTCCCCTTGGACTTCGTCTCTCTCACTGTCTCCTTCCTCATCACTCTTCCCATCATCCTGTCCTCCCTTCTCCCCCTCTTATATTAAATTTCCCTTTCTACCTTGCCCTGTAAATCTGATCCTTCTAAGGCTCCACACTCCAGCCACAGCTTTATAAATAGCATGTCACTCACAGTTTGATTACTGTATATGCATTAGTGTTGTTCATATAGTTCTGTGCCTCACTGGGAAGTTGTGTGGGGGAATATTTAGCACCAGAATCCAACCTTGACTTTGAATTTTTCCTCATCAACTCCTGACATGCAAAAAAACACAACACTCACATAGCACACATAAACACAGATAGAGGAACTAAGAACAGGAGACCATTTCATTCTCTGACCATTTCCTCACTCCGTTTCCTGCTGATATAAAGTGGCAGTTTCTCCTGGCTGCTTCAAACAGCCAGTGGACAACGGAGATGTGGGAGAGCAGCACATCAGTCTGACCTAGATTCATGAACCAGTGCCTCCCCACTGATGACTGATGCCCTCATCGTCCAATCGGAATCCACTCAATGCAGCTGTTTATCTTACAGCAGTTCATTAACAGCTTGTAATCCTTCTGTTCAGGTGCTCCAGGCTGCTTGTGTTGTGTTCACGGTCACTGGGAACTTCTTTTCCAACCACAGCTGAGTGCTTCACAGTTTGTTTTTGCAAAGTGACCATGCAGGTGGGAGGATGAGGCAAAGTGAAGAGAGTGTTGTGTTATATTCACAGAGAAATGCAGACCTTAATTAACATAGATAAGAGAGGGAGGGAAATGCAGGGGTTAACAGTCTGGAGAGGGAAGGATTGTTGGAGTGGTAGAGGTGAGATGTAGGGAATAGACACACACTCTCTTTCCTCTCAGATACAGTACTCTACATACACACCCACAGAGGCTGGATTCTTTCAAAAAGGGCTGTTCTTGAGTTGTACAGTTGCCCATGTACTCTCTCTTCACCTACGCTGTGGATGGATGGAGGACAGAGCCAAATGTTTCCACTTAAGTGCCAGCGTTGTGATGAGAAGCAGAAAAGACATCCTGACTGGCAGGAAGAGAGAGAGTTGGAAAAAGCAATATATTTCACAGTTTTCAAGGATTCTTACAGTGCTGTAGTCTCAGAGGAGCAAATCAAACATAAGGGAAACGAATACTGCAAGTTAATGTTTTCAGATCTGAGTCAGCGTGTTTTGTTTTGCTACTTGCTGGTCACACTTTTATACCCATTTATAGACATTTGTGTGCTAGAGGAGCTTTAGCTCTGTCCTCCATACCATATGCTCTCTCAGTCTCACACACACTCATACAGTAGTTGATTGGCACACAGTCAGTGTTAAAATCAGTACATAGAGTGAAAGAGCCCTGCTGGCATCTTTTAAGTCCAGATCAACCAAAACGGGCCCTTCATCCCAGACTCCTCCCACCTCACCCTCTTCATCCTCCTCTTCATTTTCTATCTTGCATCCTCTTTCCAACCCTCTCACTCACCACAGCTGCCTCCCCGTGTAGGTTGGAGGGGCAGAGGGCACCTGTAGAAGGAAAAATGAAGTTTGTTAATAGTAATGTGGGTAGTAGTGCTTTACACATACGCATTACACACATGCGTTGCATAGCATAGTTGCATAGCTCCCATTCAAACCTAAGTTTGTCCATAGGTTTTTTGATTGTATTTATTTTGATATATATTTATTTACTCACTAAAATGATCTTTGGAATTTTAAACTGCCAACACCCATAGCAGAGAAGAGAGATGATTTAAAAAAAAAAAAGTTTATTCTGGTTGTTTCTATATGTTAGCAGTAATTAAGCTGATTAAGCAGACAGGAGGTTTCTCCTCTCAAACTACATAATTATAAATGTGATTATATAAATATAAATATAGGAATAGAATTTGTATTTCAAGTTTTTTTAAATCCTCCAACATTATATGCCCCTTGCCCACCTGTTAATTTAACATAAACCCTTTTGTGCTCTTGTATCATCTGGCAGCTGTCTAACTGTGCAAGATTTTAAGGCAAAGCGTGGAGAAGCATCATTTACGTAATGTGCTCCACAAACCTGGAACGAATCTCCAGAAGACCATCTATCACCACCTTTAATGCTTTATGCTCCTTTCCTTTTAAAGCTATTATTAGAACTATTTTTACTGTATGAAAAAATCACCTTGCAGCATGTCTGCAGCTCACAAACTAACACTGTAAAGTGTAAAAATGACATGTTGTCCTGGTAGGCTGACTTTGTTGCTACTGATCAGAACCAAGTTAGTAGTTTTCATGATTTTTAGCATTTGTGGTAAGCTAACTGATGGCATTAATAGTGTATAGACAAGAAAGTGATATTGATCTTATCTGACTCTCTTTAGTCAGCTCAGTCTTACAAATGAAGACAATTATCCGCCTCTCATTTGCATCCAGCTTTGTTTCCTTTTTATTTTCCTCTTTTCATCTTTTGCATTTTGTTTGTATTATATTTATCCCTAATTTTGATGTATTAAAGCCAGATTTCTACAAATATCTCATATACCTTATGAAAATGATTTCCCTTTAAACACGTAAATAAATGCAGGCACAAATGGACAGTTCATGTGAATTAATATTTTATGCAGAGCAGCTTCAGGAAAAGTCTCTGCATTCGCTCTGTTGGCACGCCTCAGTACAGTCTCTATGAAAAGTAGAGATTCTACAAATTATCTTTTAGACACTAGAGTGTTGCTTCAGCATTTTCACCTCCAGTGGTGTGTGAGCCTGTGTGTTGTGCTGTTGTATGGTGTACTTTATTCATAGCACAGTGGCTGCAAAGCAGTTCACCTGTGTCCGCCATTCATTCTGTATAATGAAGGGTGTGACAAACAGCAGACAACCTCATCACTCAGTGGACAGATACCATTGCAGCTTACATACACACACAGGAACCCATGGAAACACTGTCACTGTCACCCGTGCACTAATTAATGAATGGCCATTCGTGACAAACCCATCCATGCATGTGTACACACAATGTATTACACTACACACAGGCACGTAAACATGCACACACACTGAAAATGCACGCACACACTCACACCTCTCCCTCATTCTTTTGCAATGACGTACGGTCTGGAACGCACAAATGTGCATGCAGTCTTGTCGGCGTGGTCGAATGAGAGAGCGGCGTGTAAGCGGCGTGTACCTGTGACTGGGAGGATGTACTCACCGCACCACCGTTCAGGATCATGGTCATCTCGGTGGGCTGGTAGACATTGCTGCGAAAAGGAGCGCTAGGCCTGGCACCAGTGTTAGTTGTATGTTGCCCAGCACCACCACCGCTCCTTAAGCCTGGCATGGAATAGACAGAGAGCGAGGCGGACAGAGATTACTCACTGTTACTCACCACATCAAGAAAGAAACACTTGCTGTGTGACTCTGAACAGAAATTTCCTCTTAGACTTATTTCTAGCCACATGCAAATATTTCCTGGTGTTCTATCACTTTGGCCTACATTCCTCCTGCAGCCTGTCTGCTTTAAAGTATTGTATTGTACAGTACCTGCAGTGTTTTCATCATTGTATCCGTAGCCCTGGTTTTCCACAAACTGCCTGTGAGAGAGAGGGATGTCTTCGTCAAAACTGGTCTCTCTCATTCTTGTCGAGTTCTGGGAGGTGTCAAAGTAATCTGGGGCAGTGGGCTGTGGTGGGGGTCTTAAGCAGATGTGGGATTCAGGAATGGCATGGAAGATCAGCAGCAGCCAGCCCTGAGCCACTAAAGCAATGGCCAGTGTTGGATCATTCCAGTCTGGAGACCTCCCCAGCCAGACATTGCCATACAGATAGAAGCCCACCCAGGCCACCCACAGCAGCACTGACAGCAGGCAGGTCACCAGCAGCCAGATGGCATTGCAACGCCACTGACGTGTCTTCCCACACAGGGCCAGGGAGGCGGCTGTCAGCGCAGCTAGTAGTAGGGCTAGGACATAGCTGCAGGCTAGTGAGAAGTCCAGCGGCAGGTACTGACAGGCTGCTCTTCCCTCCCTCAGCACGGTCAGAAGTAGCCACTCAGCAGCAATAATGCCCTGCACAGCACTCAGACCCAGTGCCAGGCCTGTCAAGGCGCAGCCACCTGGGCTGCGGCGCTCCCGGCCCAACCTGCGCAGACGGACACCCTGTACCAGCAAGCAGGAGAAGCAGATAGCAAAAAGTAGACCCCAGAGGGCCCTGTGGAGCAGACATAACGACTCATCCTGCTCTATCAGGTATGCAAAGCTCAGGCCGAATAAGCCAAGGATGCCAAGGAGGAGCAGGAGGATGGGTCCCACACCACTGCGTTTCTCAGCCTCACTGATGTGGCGTAACCGGCACAGAAGGACTAGGGCTAGCAGGATAGCTGCCAGTACCCCACCAGCAGCCACCGATTCCACAGCCACTCCCCATATCGAGTCCAGATCACAGAGAAGGGTGTAGGGACGCACAAGGCCCCAGCCACAGCCTCTAGGGAGAGACTCTGAGTCCTCAAAGTCTTGACTTCTGGCACGATGAGCAACAGTCAGCAGCAGCAGGAGTAGGACCTGGAGGAAAGCCATCCCTGAGGAATCAACAGAAAAGAAGACAGAGAGGAATATGATGTGGAGAGTAGGGGCCAAAGAGGGAACATGGAGAAAGTCAAAGAAATGGACAGAAAGGAGGGAGACAACAAAAAAAGAGTGAATCATTCTGATCACAAAGCTACAGAGCTGAGCAGCCTGCAAGGGACAATGCAGACAATTGGCCATTGCTGTTTTAGACATAAAACAAAAGCCAGTAGTTCATGTGTAGTGCATGACTGAAGCCTTTTCCAAACAACAGAACACACACCAAACTGTATGACCAATGGTAGCCTATAGCTGTGCCTGTTTATATTTTTAAAGGCTTCAGGATTTCATTTTGTTGCAAACAACCAACAACACACAGGGCAGATAAATACCTAGAAACCCAGACAGGCCCAAATGACCTGTCATCAGTTCATTCGCAGAGAGTTAAGGTCCAAATCAGAGCACCTACAGTTTTCCTAGAGGGAGTTTTAGGTGCATCATTTGTCCAGTCTGGCTCAGTGAATTGGCTGCCAGAGCACTGACATGAAAGCTGCAGCATCATGCATTTTTTCATGAAAAAAAAAAAAACAGATACACAGAAAGGAACTCGTACATACAAGCAGCTTGTCTCACTAGCAGCCATCTAGGGGCATCTACCAAGACGTGAGATGATGCATTATACACTGCCACAAAAATACACAGTGCCTGAAGCACAAGTACAAATGCCTGTGTACTTTTGAGAGAAATGTCCCACTGAAAAAACAACAGCAGTGTACAAAATCAGTGCTGTCTGTCTTTTTCTTTATTCATCAGAACTGCCAGACAACCACACACACACAGCAGTAGACATTCCTTTGTGTTATTGAGGTCTTTGCTGGGATGATCAGTGCTGTCATTTCACCTGACAAGCTGTGTGTTTTATGGAGGACTGGTCTATATTTAAAGTCAATACTAACCCACACTAAACATACACACTAAAACACATCTTCTTGCCACGTTACTGTCAACTGTATCTCCACTACATTGCTAAGCTTTTAGAAAACATGAGTGTGTTAAACAGTCTGCTTTCATTGTTTATTTCAGAGGACTTCAGTCTTGCTGCAGTTCAGACACTAGAAAACCTCCTGATGTCCACAAGACTGTAGCACAATATTTACATACCACATAAAGGACACTGGATATCCCCAGCTTCATATTCGCTCTCCATGCCAGTAAATTAGAGAGCTACATCGTTGGACCATTAGGAAAGACTGCTAGATTTAAACACACACCAGGCAGGGCTGCAGGTTACACACAGACCTTACAGCATGTAGCTTTTAAACGGGACAGATGAGGAGACAGATTGTAGCATTAATTTTCATCCTCGATCTCATGTACATACAAACACTGCTGGCATAGCTGGTTGATCCATTTACTTTCAAACTTTTGATGTGTCTCTCCTTGTATCCATTTAAAAGAAATATTTTTAGATGGCAGTTGTTTACAATGTGTGAAATATCATTAATTATTGTTCTTCCTCACGCCTCTTCAGACCTCCTCGTTACTTTTCCTCTCCCTCATTTGCTGCTGTTATTTCAGTCTGTTCTTTCCTGTCATCTCCTTCCCTCCTTTTTGCAGCAGCTCACAGCCACTAGTTATTACTGGTCTACATTAACATCAGTCAGTGCTTACAGAAGGATGAGTCACCAAAACACACAAAAACACAGCGCTTTATACACACACATAAATGCCTCACATTGCCATGCATACCTGCAGAAATGACACAAAAACAGATGTACACTCCTGATGATCTCAAGCCTGGTCCAAACATCATGTTGTTTTTGTTGTGGATATTTATGGTAGAGGAGACCAGGAAAGAAGGGTTAACTTGTCCTTAAGAAGTGTCATGATGCTGCTCATCTGTATTTTTGTGTATGTTTTTGCCACCTTCTTAGTCACTTCCTAATGACAGAGCACGTAAACCACACATTTGAGACAAGTGCACATTCTCAACAAGAGTCTGTAGCTTGTGTCCTGCACGCTAGTGATCTTTTCACTCACTCACCCTCTCCCCCATCACTCCCTCTTGCACAGATGGTTGCTCTGGTTGTTTTTTTGTGTGTGACTTGGCAGACTGGTGAGCTGAAGGCAGCACAGTGGCTACAATCACATGTATGCAGTCAGCCAGAGGTGTATGTGCAAATTCTCACATGCAAACATACACAACATACGGTGCATAACACACACCTGCACCACACATGCCACACATTGGAATCATATGCTTTGCCTCTTGCTAACATGAGTCGTGAAAAGAGAGAGATTGAGAGCTCCTGGCCTTCTGCTTTGTGCAACACAGAGGATGCTGCCGCCTTCTTATCCCCCCTCCCTCCCATCTTTCTAGACATGTTTCGCTCTCTGTCACTCCCGCTCCATGCAGCCATTTCTGTCCTCCCTCCATTTAAAATTCTCCATTCTGTCAGATTTCAATGCCACCTCTCCTCCAGAGCAGCCGGCACGGTCTCATGTCTCCGCTACATTTGAAGATGTGCTGTGAAAGATGAACCCCACACACCTTCCCCCCTACATTTTCTCCATATTTTCACCCCTCACTGTTTAATCCCAAATACACCCATCTTCCTTCCATTTTGGCTTCTCTTTCTTTCCTTTCCCATTATCCTCCTCCCTCACCCCCACTCCCTGCCCCCCCCCTTGCCTTTATTCTTCCTGTGTATCTTATGTAACTGGGGGAAGGATCCAGCTTCTGCCAGTTCTCCTGCATGGCTGCTGTTTCTCAAGCATCATCTTCTTCAGTGCCAAGCAGCCTGCTGGCACTCGAAGGTCCATCTTAGTTTTGTATTCTGCACGTAGCAGCTTTACATGAATTCATGCTGCACGTGTCACCCTCTCTGTCACGTACGCACTCACATATACACAGACTGGCACAATGCCCATGTGTGCTGGCTCTTTTTGCATGTAAATATAACATTCAGTTTGGTGGCATGTATTATGCATGTGTGTCTGAAGATGCCACATTCTCACACAAAGCTGAATGTATGCAGCATGCATTCCTTATAGCAGTGCTGTTCACGCACAAGAGGAAAACAGGCATGAGAGTGCAAATGTGCAGCACTGCAGTCATTCAAATGTGCTTCAGGCTGCCTCCTATAATTATCAGACATAGCACACAACCAGATGCTGTCTAATTACAGCGGTGGTAATTGGGAGGATTATTGCATTTTGACAATTTGCTTCAATTCTCATTTTTTATCCTACTGTTTTATTCAGACTATTGAGACAATAAATGGCATAATTTATGTGCGTCTATATGAGTGTGCAGATATATGGCTGGAAACACACTGACCCAGCTGCTGAGGTGAGCAGGTCATTTGCAAGTTCCATGCTGGCATCTGTTTGCTGATGATGCCATTTGTGACTCTGGCCTTATGTAAAGCTAACAGTCTCCTTTTTGACAGTGCATAAATTTACATTTTACACCAGTAGCTGGGATTACACAAACCCTGTCTAGAAGTCCTGTCTGTGTATGAGATTTTCTTTGGATTAAAAATACATCCGTTCTTCTAAAGGCTATATGCTCTAAAAGCTAAGTTTGCATTTGAAGGCATTGCTGAAAGAATGTTTTTCTCAAACTCTCTAAGCTTCCTCTAAGTGAAAATAATTGGCTTGAAGCGTGGTCTTTTTTTCTGATTCATGTTTCTCGTTTGGACAGCCGGTCGACTCGCAGATCTCCTTCTTGCCTACATTTATACTTCTAACATTTCTAACATTTAAGATTTGCTGTTTGGAAAAACGCAGCTTCTGTTTTAGCTTGGACAAAGAGCTGAAACTGAAAAACAAAACAAGTCTTTTTCAATGTAACCAGTGACACACTTTTATCCAGAACACCAGAGTGCTCTTCAAGAACCCTTTTGACAGGACACATGGTTGTTGTACTTCTTAACTTTAAGAATCTCTGTGCATTTTTTTTTTTACTCTTTTATACTTTTCTTTACTCTTTATTTTTTTACTCTTCCAGTGTAACGTTACCAATCCCTCACAGCTGGTCATAACAGAGAAAAAAGGGGATAAAATAAGGATAAAGAATAAGAAAGGAGTGGAGAGGCAGTAGATTTGAAGGTATATGATGTATGCGTGTGCTAAAATATTGGAAGGAAGTAGGTGAGCACAGGTAGAAAGTAGAGTCACATGACAGGAGAAAACAGGGCTAATGGAAAAAATTAGATGATATTGAATGGTGAAACTGAAAAAAGGGTTATCCATTTGCTGCATTGGCCTCCTGGGTGTCATCAAGTAACTGACAGTTGAACAGTTTTCCTCAGCCTTTTCAGACATCCCTGGCCATCCTAATTAGGCATCATTACCATATGATTGGGCTCACAGCAAAACCATATGCTAATTGGCTTAGCAATTAACAGTACCATTGTTTAATCTCAGCCCTTACACTCCTCCCTCTGCCCCCTTTTTCTTGCTACATCAACAACTGATGGGGTGATCAGTCAGATGTGAAGGCATCCCCAAACCAAAAATGCTCCCTGAAACCACATAATGTAATATCAGTAAGCAGCTTCTGTTATAGATAAAGTATTGGTATGAATGGTCACAGGAGCAGAGTTAGATCAGATTTGGTTAGAGAGTATGATAATGATCAGGTGAGCAGCCGGATGCATGGAGGAAGAATTGGAGGGAGCCTTGTGCCTTGAGCGTGTGTGTGTGTGTGTGTGTGTGTGTGCGTGCGTGCGTGCATGTGTGTGTGTGTGTGTGTGAGTGTGAGTGTGTGAAAGAGAGAGAGATAGTGTGTGTGAGGGAGGAGGGGTGGGAGTACGATCAGATGCACAAATTAAAGGAAAAGCAGGGTCTCATGCATGTGAAATCTGCACTGCAGGTCATACACATTTTGTCATATGTACATAACGAGGCAGCGCACACACACACATACACACACACACACACACACACACACACACACAGTCATTCAAACATGGTACATACGGCAGCAGCCCTGAGGAGATGTAGCATCCTCTTTTCCCAAGAGGAAGCTCCTGACTCACGAAAGTGCAGCCTGAGAATAAACAGCTCCACTCATCTCAATATTGATTAATGATGGAAAACAGAACACTCCAAAATAGGCCCAGGAGCTTTTTGAGTACACAAATACTGCACTGACAGTGGCTCAGGGCTCATGTTTCATCTATCTATTAACCAAAACAAAATCAATCCATCAATTGACATCTTTTTCCATCCAAACTTCCTTTGTCAGGTTGATATTTGACTGCACTTTCTTATCAATCTAAACAACCTCTCCAGGGCCCTGCCTCCTGATTATGAGCCCAGTTTAGGAGGGACATGTCTCCTAAAGGGGACACCCTTGGTTGTAGCTGACTAAGGAGGAGCTTAGTGCAAACACACTTTAGAGAATGCTCTTTTTTCTCTTCTTTTTCAATCTCCCACCCCCTCCTAACAATACAGCCACATGGGAGGGTCCCTGGGGGGTTCCAGAACAGTGTTTGTTTGTGGGGGCAGCAGTAAGACCATTGTTATTGATGTGTGTGTGTGTGTGTGTGTGTGTGTGTGTGTGTGTGTGTGTGTGTGTGTGTGTGAGTGAGTGAGAGAGAGAGCCAAAAATAAAGAATGACATCTAACCTCTAAACTAAAGAGCAGAGCAGTGATTGACAGTCCTAAAATATGCCAGTGTATTGTGCGCAGCTACTAAAAGAGAGCAGCGTTTTGATTCTCGTGAGAAAAATGTGCCACAGCCAATCAGTCATTAAATTTCACACAGGTCAAAGTGCTCTATGGTCACATCTGTACTTAAGCTTAGTATGGTTTTGTCAAAAGCCCCTGAGGCCAGTACCATGTATGGTACTGGCCTCAGGGGCCTGTGCGTAAATGTGTATTTGTGGAACATGTCTATATCACTGCGTGCCCTTTCTGCTACACACCTTTGCATTTGGTGCATCGCCATCGCCTTTTCCCCAGAGCTGTCAGTGATGCAACTTCCACCTCAGTGGTGATAACCCCCAAAATATCCTTATTACAACGCAAACAGAGAAATGCAGTCAACCGATATCCCCTGTGGCTTATGCATTATATATATATATATATATATATATATATATATATATATAAATAAATATATGTCTATGTCACGCACACACGTCCACAGTGATGCTCCCCATTTTTGTTAATCAGCATACTATTGCTTCATGATGAAAGGCACGTACCTTTATCGATGTAAACAAATCCGATCGAGAGCGAAGGCAGATGCACAGCTGTCAGGTAGAGGAGACAAAATAGAAATGTCACATTTCGGAACAAGCACCGCTTGTTGTGTTTGCGTATTCTCTGTCCATCCACATGTACACGATCAGACCAGATGATTCCTCCTGCTCCAGGTTTCAAACCAGAGGAACCCGGTTACTCAGCCCGTGTCCGTTGTCCTCACAGGCAGAATGGTCCTGACAACGGGAGAGACAAAATCCAGCGGGGTGTCGGGATTAAAATGTGGAAGAGATTCTCTATCGTTTTCCCCTAAATCCTTTGTTAAGCGGTGCGCATCTTTGACTTTCACTCCGCACCGTTGAGGGAGCATTCAACACAATGAATAAAACGCATAGTGAGTGAAAATCCTGTGCTCTGCACAAACGGTCCACCCAGACCACCCGGATCCCCTTCTCCTGCTATCGCACTGATTATGTCGCTGAATGTCCGAGCTGTCGCTCACTGCTCCCCGGTGCACATCTTCGGACTGAATGCATCCCCAAAACTGCGCTTCGCAAAACGTGCGTAAAGATAATCCCTCTCCCTACACACGAGCACAGAGAGAAAGTGACAGCTCTCCAGAGCCGCCACAGTCCACACTGAGCCGCCTCTGTCCTCACTCTCTTCAACCTTTTTTGTCTGGCCGATAAATTAATGTGTGTCTGACCGGGGATCACCTTGTTAAACTCCTTCTAAACGCACAGCGGCTCTGTAACACACACGCGCGCGCGCGCAGCCCTCCTAAATCTATCCCCTTGTTGCCACTGTCATAGACTCACAAGTTGGACTTCTCTTGTTCTTTACGCGATAGTTTTCTCCTAATTTACCTCTCAAAGTCATGAAAATATGGAAAATACAATGCCAAGTTAAATTCTGAAACCTCCGGTTACACCTTTCAGAATAAAGTTTTTAAATTAGACCAATTAAACCATAAACTGTGCCGCCGTGCTAGAGGAAATATTCCACTAATAAATATTCCACTAATATGTACCAGCTGTCATGCTAATGTTGAATAGTTTCACATTTTAAATACTTGCCTATCTTCTTCTATAAGCCATTGCATCGTTTTCCTATAGTGGCACACCGATTCTCTTATTTTGAAAGTAATCTGTCCTTTTTCCGGGGATTAGTTTGGTCATCTCCGCGATCTTAACACAGTCCAAACTGCTGTGATGTTTATTATTTCTCCTTTGCGTCACATGCTTGTCGCCTCAGCTGCTCCAGTCCATCTACTAAGGAGAGGAGGTGGTTCAGTGGTGAATCCAACACTACCCTCACCATCTCCACCCCCCACTTGGATTCCCATCCTGCCTTTATCCTGGTGCATGATGTGAGCTGATAGACATGATGTGTGGCAGTGTTGTCACAAAGGTTTTAGCACTATTGGCTCAGACAAGCAGGATTGGAGTCTGGCATCCATGGTACCTCTGCCCAGGTAGTCATTCTGTTGTGCAATGGGCTACTGTCTGAAATCTTATCAGCCCATGGACGTGCAGACCCTTCTTCTTCATTCCCTGATAATATTAGGTCTCACTTTATAGGATTGTGAATAATCCAGTGATTTCAGGGTGCTAATCTACACTTTAGTGTAGCCAACAACCAGTCACACCCACATCCTGCATGGGAATTGCCCACTCAAGACCTCTTTCCTCCACTTTCCCTTTCACACATATAGAGGCATAAATACATGCAAAATGAGATGACGTGGGCTCCAGGCATTAAGGAGGCGTATCATATAGAACGGCAGCTGAGGATGTGAGACTAATCTGACAGGTGCAGGCTGGGAGTGACAGCATGGGAAGTGGGGGAGGAGGAAGAGGAGGAGAAGGAGGGGAAAATGCCTGAACCAGGGGCGCTTGATGATTCTTCCACTTAATCAGCAGACAGACTCAGGTAGTACATCATCAATACATCCTCATTCTCATCATCTTAAATGAGCAGGGAAAGACTGTGCACAGGAAAGGGCATCATTGCACTATCATACATAGTTAATCACAGCTAATGGATTTGGAAGAACATGTTACTCTAAACACCTCACCAGTGTAGGATAATTGTGTAATTAAGACATTTTATTAGGCTGTTGCAGTTGTATTACTGTGTGGTTAGTGAGTGTGTAGCTGGCAAGATAAATTAAATAGACATTTTGAACCACAGTGGTCCATTGGAAGGCATATGTGTGAGACAGTTATTTCTGCAGAGGCTCATCTCACTGATTTAGAGGTACAGTTTGATATTTTAGACAGTATAATGTTTTTCTTAGTAGTTTGATGACTACTGTATGGTAAGTATGCAACCAGAGCCAGCAGATGCTCATATGTAAACATATATATTAGATATATGTAAATATTCCATTTACATTAAAAAGTAAAACAAAACAGGTGATGAGTTGCTCCACTGCATGTGTGCCTGCATGTATGTTTGCATTCCTGTCTATGGTGCCATCATCAGCTTTAGGGTCTGCTTAAAGTGAACACCTGCCTCCGCATTTATTGAGGGTGACAAGCTATCCCAGGCTTGGTATGATCATGTGTGGCACTCAGTCACTGACTAATATAGCTTTACAGACAGGCAGTACACTAACTTTGGCTCTGCCTGGTGAGGTATTGTCTTTTAATGAAGAGAGCACATGTTCTTACAATGTCATGTGTCTACAGAAACAAGAGTGTCACAGGCTCTGTCTGTCATGTTTCCTTTTGGCTCACGTACTGTCTCTGTCTCTTTCCCTCAGTGTCGATCTCTGTTTTTCTCCCCCACATGTTTTTGTCTCTGTTTATATTTTTTCCTTCCTTTTCTCTCATCCTTTCCTGCCTCTTCGCTGCCTGGAGGCTGCCTCACCTTGTCAACACCCTATGCACCCTTGGCTCCACACAATGGACCACAGAAGTGACAGCAGGGTGGCTTCTCCATGCAGGCTACATGCTGCATCTGTTTCCAGTGACAAGCATAAGGATAAGCGCCCGTGACCTCACCGGATGTATTAACTATGACAGGATGCAGGTGTCCAAAATTAGCAGGAAGAGGGTCTAATTTTAAACAACACTTTGTTTAAAGACAATAGACATTTAGTCAGACTCCAGTGTAGTATAAGGCATCAGAGGATAGCTGTATTGTTTGTTGGGGGTAAAACAAGTTAAAATGTTGACCAATTTGTATGGGCTCAGTTTGCACAACCTTGTGCAACTGTGCACCTAATTGTGCAATTTTCAGTTGACTTTCTATATCTCTAAATTTTACCTTGCGTTCTAGCTGAACACACATTGAAAAAACTACTGAAGTGACCCCTTGAGTAATCTCATTTTAAGGCCAGTAACTGCAAATGTTTGACAGAATGCCTGCTTTAAAAACAGCAGTGTTTATAAAAGATTTTAATAAAAAAAGACACCATAGAGTTGCATGAAATATATGATTCGGTCTTTGCAGCTTAACCCATGAACTGATTTATATAGTGATTAATTGAATTTCTTCTAAACACAGACACACACAGACAGAGTCTTATCTGACCACCACACAGACCATAGTGCACTTGTTTTCAGTCAGTGAGCCTTGGAGACCTTATTGTCAGCTCCTCGGGTTTCTCAGTGGCTCTTGCTGGGATTTAACCCTTGGAAGGTCAGGCTGAGGTCAGTGGAATATAAGCAGCTCCAGGATTTAACTTCCTCTTCTATCCTCCAGCCACAGTGTCTGCATGCTGAATGTGGAAAGTCTTCTCAAGGACCTCAACAACTGGTTTTGGTTAGTTATGGATAAAGGATTGTCTTTTTTATCAGCAGAGCAGAAATGTTCCCTGACATAGAAAAAATAATGGTGGAATTCAAAAAAGTCACTGAAGCTCATATCAAGTCTGAATTTACCAGCAGAGAGGTCTGCTGTGCCTGGTGTTGCTGTTTGTCTGTCTCAGTGATAATGTGAGAACCTGATCTGAGGTTTGGTGATTTTTAACAATACTGTGGGTTTGGTCTGTTTTGATCTGGTCTGTGGGTTTGACATTTAAGACACTTAAGTGTCACCAGCAGGTCAAAGCTTCCCCTTATGCGTTGGCACAGTGTGTACAGAGAATGAATCCTGCAGACTTTGTTGATCCTACCAATCTTTCCCAAAGTGCCACCATGAAGTTTGCATTTGACTCAAAAACTATTGGATCGATTGTTGTGAAATGTGGTTCAGATAAGGATGGTCTTCTATAGATTCCTTCATGCTTCATGTCACATGAACATCCAGGACCATTGACATTATTTGTGCTCATATTAGAGTAGTAGCATGTAGCTCAAAGCACTGCGGTGTCTCAGCACAGCAGAACTGACAGTAAGGCCATAGACTCTACAGAATCTGTAGAGGCTTGCTAACTAATATCAAAGTAAATTTGACTACAGTGGGGTTATATAAAACTCCACAGCCTGTCTGTCTCTTTTTGCTTCATCCACTTCTTCCCAGCCGTGTCTTTAACCTCTCGAGGTCTTGTGTTAGCGCCACCCTCCTGCACAATTACTCAACCAAGGGGAAGCGGCTCTGTCTGACATGGGGGAGTTTGAGACACGGGTAGGGTAGGGTAGGGTGGAGGGAAGAAGCTTTGCTGTTTAATCTGAATGCCGAGCCTTATGTCTGTGGAGTCCCGAATGGAGAAAAGATTGGGGACATGGATTTTGGGGAGGGATATTATTGGACAAGATCATAGACATGCCTTCACAGATAGCAGAGCAGTCATTACACACATAGGCAGTCCGAGTTTAACTCTGTCAATCTGTCTTCAGATCAGACGTACTGCTAACCCCCCCATGTGGAATCAGAGTCCATGCAGACAGATAATCCTTCACAAAGTCTGTCATTTAATGGAACCCCCCCCCCTTATATGTTATACATATGTAGCCTACAGCAATGCACACAGACACAGTGTAGGGAGGATTTGAGGCCACAGCATGCAATAATTTGGGGGGTTTGGGGAGTGTAAAGGATTACTGACTTA
Organism: Mastacembelus armatus; assembly: GCF_900324485.2. Lineage (NCBI taxonomy): Eukaryota > Metazoa > Chordata > Actinopteri > Synbranchiformes > Mastacembelidae > Mastacembelus > Mastacembelus armatus. Next base: position 16,062,487 of record NC_046640.1, read on the forward strand.
CTAGGCCACTGACCAGATGTGTAGGCCACTGACCCACACACCATGATCACACATTATAATTCACCTATAACTATCTTGTTCTTGTCAGTAGTGACATTTGATTTGTGTGGAGTGAAAGCTGTGGAACTCAGTGCTTTCACTTCACTCCACCAGTAATGGCCTTGCTACTGTTTCTCTCTGAGGCCTTTTCATTCATGTCTAATATACTGTAGGTCCATCAATCCATCCACACAATAACTGATTGAATCCCATGTCTCTTTTTCTGTCTCTGCTCTTTATCTAGAAGCCATTTTCCATCTCTTCATCTCAGCTCTTCGCTATCTCAGTCTGTCAAACGTCTCACTCAGGCCCTTTCTTCCCTCTTAGCATTCAAATCACGTACTCGTCTCCACATTTGCTTTTATTGAGGGAATACAATGACACCCATGCAGCAGCTATTTGGTACCTGATACATTAAAGAGCACTTAAAAACAGCCCCAATTCAGTAGCTCAGCATATATGAAGCTTAATTTTAGCTGCACCTTGCTGAGAGTGTGTTTGTATATGTAAGCCTGAGCATATAAATGGAACTGGCAGGACCAGAGAGCAGGACCATACTCAGGAAGGAAGGAGCTCCAGTCAAATTAATCTCCACTAGACGGCCCAGTAAAGGAGCAGAGCCATTTTTGGGAGCAAGGAGCCATCTCCTAGGTGAGTACCATGGCAACAGCCAACGTGGGCCCCAGCCTTCATAGCTGTCCTTTTCAAGTGCCCAATGAAAAGTGGCAGGGCAGGTTTTTTGTTGTGTGGCATCCTGAACTTTCTCTTGCCCATTCTTCTGCCTGTCCTTTTCTTGCCCTGCATGACATAGTCCTGGCCTTGTTCACCAGGGACGCTGTGAGAATACTGCAGAGGGCGAGTGTCTGTGGGAAAATGTTGCCAGACAACACAGGGGTATGTGACAGCGAGGGCACCGTAATATCTTCTGCACAGGACAAACAGGATATGTTAGTTTACATAGATTCAAAGATACACTTTGTTGCATCAGAATCTTGAGAACTGCAGATTTGATTTTGACTTCAGTTTTGACTGTATACTCTTTGTTTCATTACTAGTTTTCTTCTCATCTGTATTTTAGCCCTCTAGCAACATAGTATGACAATATGGTTCACTGGGCTACTATTTTAGACTCAGAATAAGTAAACATCTATTTTATGGACTGCCATGAAATGTTTGAACAGACAATCATTCCTGGTCGATGGCTCCTAATAGCCTTGGTGATCCCTTGACTTCTTCTCTCTCTTCTGACATTGTTTTTCTATTGAAATGGTTCAACTGATATTGGATGGATTGAGTACAAGTATTCATTTTCCCCTCAGGATGAATAAAACGTCCCCCAAAGGTTCATCTCAGCACCATCACCTTGTAGTTTGTTAAATTCTGCTTCATGACCATACACCCACACAATAGATGACACTCCCATCAGCCTCAACTGTACTTTATGATAGTGAGCAAATGTTAAATGGTGAACATGTACAGTACCTGCTAAACCTCAGCAAGTTAACATCGCCATTGGGAACTTCTTAGCATTGGTCTTAGTCTTGTTTTTATCTCCCTTTTATAACTTATAGTTTAAATTCTCATTGCTATTAACATTAGTTTAGTTAACTTAATGTATTTTAATTGTGTATCTTGTTAATTCCATGGTGAAGATGCTGGTGATACAGATATAGTAAGCATAGTTAGGGTTAGTGGAAGAGACCTGTTCTCATTATACTGTTTTGCTGTTGTAGATGAGGATCTGTACTTACTTTAAAAAAAAAAAAGAACAATGACAGTACTTACATCAGATTTGGTGTTATGGTTTATTACATTCAGAGAGGTGTGATTACCTGGAATGTTACAAGGTGTATATGTCCAGTACAGTAGTCACCAAAATAAAACATCACTTAAAGGTTATTTAAAGGCATGTCCACGTCACAAAACACATGCTGAATCTCATGCTGCTGTATTTGGGCCTCTGATCAGTTATCCAGTATATGTTTCTCAATTTCCTTTAACAGAGAGCCACCTTGTGGATAAAGGGGGGAGTCCACAGAGAGAGATGGGAAAACAACAACCTAGATGAAACTACATGGTTAAGATAGTTTATCCATTAGGAGATTAAAGCACAGAAAAAGAAAACTAATGAATGGAATGAGCGATAAGTGCACATCAAAAATCCTCATGATTCCCTGTTCACCTGCATTATCATAAATCTATAAACAACTTAACTTTCATGTTCTCAGTAACTGCCAGACCTAACGGGAGCCCATGAGTGGCTGAAGCCAGCCGAGGTAGCGTGACACTTTTTGGAAAATGAAGCCTTTGCTGCAGTCAGCCCCTGATGGCTGGGTCACCACCCCAGTAAGAAAGAACACCTCCCTGTACAGGGTGAGAAGGGGGCTGCCGGAGCTCATAGTGCAATCTGCATTGGCCCGAGGAGCAGTGCAGCCCATTTTATTGGTCATCAGGTTGGGGTGAGTGTCCAGGCACTGAGGCAGCTGGTTGTAAGCCAGATAGTTAAGGGTGAGTGGGTCCTGGAAAGCAGATGCCAGGTTGACTTCTTTCCATCCGGTGACCACAGCGGGGAACTCGCCCTTCATCAGGACGCTCTCAGCAAAGTCTCTCTCTGGCAAACAGGCAGCAACCACATCTTTCTTAAAGAGGATGCGGTCACGGAGCTCTATCACAGCCAGGTCATTTTCAGGACGACCCTCCAGATAACGTGGGTGGATGTGAACTAATTTTACGTACAGCATCTGCTCTCCTTCTTCATAGTTAATGCTGCGCTTGCCTAAGGAGGTACAAGCAAATGACAAGATTGATAATGTTAGTAAAGCTCCTGCATACATACTTGCACATACAGCCGTGATCACTAGATAATTTACTGATCACTGACAAAGAATGACTACTATTTTGATAGTCATACAACTGAATAATGTGCCAATCCATGGTTTAAATGAGCTATTTGATCTAAAAGCCTTCTTAGAAAACTTCCTTTACCCTCTCTTTATTGGTTCATCCCCATCTAGTGGCAAATATCAACTACTTAGGGATGAGTTTCCTCTCTTGAAATCTAAACTTTTCTCAATTGGAAGTAAATCTGTATTGGAAAACGTTTTATTATCATTATGTGTATTATTCATGTCCCCAGTGGGCTCCAGTCCTTTTTTTAAATGCTGCTCAGGCACTTAGAAGAGTTGTCAACTCACCGACAGCCACCTGGAAGTCGCTGTATTTGCTGGCACACTGAGCTGAAGTCAAGACCAGGTTCTCCTTCAGAATGACTCCACTACAGAAACCTGCTGACTCTGAGCTCTTCAGGAGAGCCTGCAAACAACACAATGATCCCACTAGAGACTTACAATAAAAATTGTTTATTGTGATAATTTATGACAAATGCTTAAAGGAATACTTGTACTGCGTCACAGTGTGAGTGTTCCTACCTGCCAGGGACACTCTGTATCAGAACAGGCAACTCCCTTAAAGTCATTTTGGGTGATGCTGGACTGTCTGCTGTTCCACTGACGCAGAGTGTTCAATTTGCCACAGGGGTTTTGTACTGAAATAAGTATGTGAGATGGTTATGATTACTTATTTGTTGTTAGATTATTCTGTCTCTGTCTTAGTCCTGGAAACAGTCATACCTGCAGGCTCACAGATATTCCTGTCTGAAGGTCTGAGCTTCCATCCACGGGCGCAAGAGCACTCGTAGGATGTGTAGCTTGGTTTACAGAACTGGGAGCAACCCTTGTCCTTCTCCAAGGTGCACAAAGTCTGGTCTGCAACAGAGAAGGTAAGGTTTTAGCACTCACACATGAGATACAGTAAATTACCAGTGATGATCAAAGTCAACTTATTGACCTGTCCTCCTCACCATTTTCACAGTGGACCCCCGTGAAACCCGACTTGCAGACGCAGTCATATCCTCCCACACTGTCTGAACACAGGGCTCCATTCTTGCAAGGCCTCTCTGCACATTGGTCTCCATCTAAGCACAGACAGTAAGTCTTTGAGAAGATGTTATGTACTACTAACGACTGTGCAGTGATGGAAAATCATTTTAACATAGCACTTACCAATATAGACAGACCAGAAGATATCCTGGAAGAGAGAATATGCATAAATGATGATGGTTTTCTCTGTTATTTCCAAGGTGCATCCATGAAATACAGCAGTGTTACTAGACGTTTGAGGTAGCAAGTAAATCAGGATGTGACAGTAAAATCCTAAAGCTCACCGTGCGATATGAGTCCTGGAAGAATCTTCTGGCTTCCTCGTAGGTGCACACCTTCTCCATGCATGCCTGCTCCAGGTTTACAGCGCGGTTGCTGCTGTCGACATTCCTCTTCTGGCGGGCAATCACTGAGCTCGCCTGCTGTTTGTCCAGAAAGACTAGAGGAACAGTGAATGTCTCAGCTGGTTTTCACACAACACACTGGTTTGAACCCGTGTGCCTAAACAGATTCAGTGCCAAGCAGACTTTAGCTTCACTAGCACAGTTTTTCTTTTTCACAACTACTACACTTTGTTTGCCTAACTGTGATTTGTTTAAGTTATTTTTTCAAGTAAAAATGCCAAACGATTCATGAAAAGAATAGAAAAATATACAATAGTCATCAAGATTTCAAATAAAATAACTTTTCTCATTAACTGAAGCTAAAGCTCCTGTGTGATAAAGTTAACTCTAAAAACACTAAACACTTCCACTAAATTCTAAAACACTAAAAAACTTTTTTTACTAAGCTGACACATTATATTTAGCATGCTCCCTGACCTTCTTTATTCCTCACTTCTTTTTCGCTCTCTCTACAGTTCACACTACACCATCGTTCCTGAGCTCTGCAGTCTGATCTGGCCCTCTCACCTGTCTGGGGGGTCTGAATTGCTGCCACAGCCCCTGCCAGTAGACACAGCACAGCAGCACATGTAGGTGAGGAGCACATGGTGAAATTGAAGCGTGACCCAGAGCTGAGTTAGGTTGTCAGTACAGCAAGAATCAGAGTGTGTTCCTAGAAATAAGACAAGCTGATTAAAGACATAATTCACAGGTTGATCTAAAAAGGAAATCAGATGTAGAAGAAGTCATTTTGGTTAATGACTGAAATGTCGAAAACACACTTACTAAAAAACGAATAAAAATCTTTGCTAGCTGTCATAAAAAGGTGGGTCACTACGTGCCTTGAATGTGCTACTATGTGATTAATGGCTCATTGGTTGCTTATGAATTTGAGTCATCCTGATTATTTAGGGAGCTCCATCTGCATTGAGAACATTAATACTATTGTGTTGCATGAGAAGTCGTTTATTTAAAGGACCTCAACATGTCAGCTCTTCTTTTACCACTCTCTTCCCTTTCATTAGACATTGCTGTCATTCATATATAGATAGCTGTAGCTATTTGGTGCACTCTGTGTATTGTGTCCATGTATTATCTGCGGTACTGTATAGTTTTCAGACTGCTACTCAAGATTCATTTAAGTTTAATGACATCCTCTCTAATGACTACATTCATCAGCAGAGACACTGATACTAAAGGGTCTATTGTCTTGATACTATAGATCAGTTTGATGATTTAGTAGATAATGATATAATGAATTAACTAATAAAACACATTTCTGTTATATTTTAATGTCACTTCGAACAGGCCAGGGAAATGTAATGCCATGTTTCCTTTCTATGTGACTTGTTTCTCAAAAGGTGCCCAGAAGGGTTTATAAGCTTTAATTAAAGGTGCTATTACTGGTTAATAAATAGTTTTCTAGTGCCGTATAAATTGGTTGTACACTATTAATAAGAATAACTTCAGGGTTGCCAGACTGTGTAGAAATTTTGCCTCCAACATTACACTTTGTTTGCCTTGAAGCACTTTAATTTGTTCAGGGCCTTCTCTCTCTCTCTCTCTCTCTCTCTCCCTCACTTATCATCTGGAAAGAGGCTGCAGGGCTTCTGCACCAAAGTTCATTTATAAGAATCTTGTTAACATTTACAACTGCAGGCTGCTGTAGGTTTATATCCATTTATTTATTTTATTGACTAGCTGTTGATATGCACACAAAACACTTCAAATGTAGTGAGAGCAATGAGGTAAATGAAAAGAAAAGAAGTTTCCATTATGTCGCTTGAATCAAACCTTGTTGTTTCAGTGTTTCTTGATTCAGTTAAATGTTTTGAGAACGACATGTTTGTTTTTGATCAAAATGTTGGAAAAAGATGAACTCATGCTTGAGCTATTTACAGTAGATGTATTCTATCACACAGAAAGTCATCATGTTTGCAGTTATGAAGGTTACTAAGCTGTTATTGAATGATCTTGGGTTTCAGCCATCAGTCACCTGCACTTCTTAATTCTTCTTTTCCTTTCGGCTGCTCCCTTCAGGGGTCGCCACAGGGAATCTGCCTCCATTTAACCCTATACCACTTAATGTTAATAATTAATGGGTTCTGCAATCCATCATGGCTGCAGTTGCAAATGCTAATAAGAAGGCTACAAATGGATTATGGTCCTGAGACCCTGCGGCCCTTTTTGCTCAAACAGCTCATTGGAGGGGTCTCCCTGATGGCTCAAAGGCCTAACCTGAAGTTAGAGCAACCCTTACATTGCTGTTATTAAAGGTCTATAAAACATGAGGAGATGATGTATTCAAACGAATGAATAAATCTATTATTCACATTTTTAAAAACCATTACAAATGGAGTCTTATCTCAAAATGGGCCTAAATCCTGATTAATGTTATGTTTCATGTTTTACTTCATCTTTCCTTAGGATTAATGCAGCAATGTGTTTTGTCAGCAGTGATGGTTACAGCTTGTAAACATATAAAAGCCTATAAACGATCTGGTTCTGCGCTCAGCTCAGCTCAGCTCAGCCCAGCCGTGTTGGGTGTTTTAGGGTACAGGAGAATAGCCTGCTGTCTGTATCGAGTATCCCGTTCAAATACCATTAGCTGATCTGGTGTTACCAAACAAACATGAAGCCAGATCAGCTGTGACGCATCTTCAGTGCTGGCGCAATAAACATGATGCTGCGTTTTTGGGAGCTGCTGCAATGTTACACTTCCAGAAACAGTCAAATATACACAAAACCCTCCCAGTTTTCAGGGCGGGTCGCCACACTGGACCCCCGAATCAACAACAACAATAACAACATTGGTGATGCTTTGGTACCTACCAGTCCGAATAGAATCAAGGCCCAGTCTGGTCCTTAAACACACCGCAGCCTCCTGGATCGGGCCTGTCGATCCAAAATAAAGGATGATGACCACTTCCAATCCTGCCCAGCTACTCGGTGTTTACTGCATGTGGGGAGTGTAATGACAAAGCTGAACCATCAGAGGGAGCTGTAGGACAGACCTGACAGTCAGTGCAGTGCAGCTTGTTAACCTGCAGGACCAGACTCAGGGATTCCCACATTTGTAAATGAGAATTGAATATATGCATCCATCAACAGAATAGATACATATGTAAACATCACAGACAGCAGAGCACAACAAAAACCACACAAGCTTGTTTCCTCATTGGACTTTTCTATCATTTTTGCTTATTCCTGTAAAGTGCTGGATACTTTCACCTCTAAAGTCCTTCTGCTTAAAGCCTGGCTAAGCTCTCACAATTTATGCCCATACTAAGGCTGGGAACTGGGATGAGGGCTCACAAAAAAGATTTAGGGCTGTTAAAATGTAATTTTCCTCAGCAGCGTGATCAAAATCAAGAGGCGCTCTGGTGTGTACACTTGATGCAACGAAAAGCTATCTGCTGTGATCAGTCGGAGAGGCCTAACTGAAAACAAACACACTGTCTAGACAACAGCAAACAGTCATCAACCAAACTGGGACTGTACACAAATCAGCTAAAGCAGAGGAGGAAAAATCAAACTGGACTGTTGAGAAACCGAGACCAGAGATGCTGTGAAGTTTTTAGCAAAGTGAAGAATAAAGAACAGTCTTATATATATACAGCAACATTTTCCTTCAGGGATTAATAAAGTTTATCCCATCTCATCAAAAATAAAAGCTAGAGGACTTGTAAAACATTTAGTTCACTCGGGAGGAGTTCTAGAGTTATTGAATTTTTAATGTCACACTTTATTATTAGCGATTCTTGGTGGTGATGATGAGCACACACATATTATAAGAGCTGCGGAAACTAGGTCATCCAGGTTACGTTTTTCAATACTCAGGTTCCTCCTCAGTGGCCTTATTTCAAAGGGATTGTTTGTGAGAGCAATGTAATTTGCAGACAGGGCCGTGGGGCTTTAGTCTCAGCTGCAGCCGTGTTAAATGTCTCCATTTCCCGAGTCTAATAACAGAGGTATTATGAGAGACTGCTCAGACCAGCTGGTCCCTGGTGCAGGACAGGGGCAGGAGCAGGACTGCCCAGTCCAGGGAGACTTGCCCCAAGAGCTTGCCCCAGCCTGCACAGCTGCAACATGTGTAAATGAATAGGACTGTAGTAATTTCCCTTGTGATTGAGTAGACAGAGCTGAAATCCAGTTGTTATTGAGTACATGCATGTGTTGTTGTATATGTGCATGTATGTCTGCGAGCGAGCTGGTGTGTACAGTAATGTATATATTGGCTTGCAAAAAGCAGTAATGGAAAGCTCCTCCGACCATCCATCTTTTTCTCAGTTATGTTTTATTCAGCAGCCTGTATTGTCTCTCGCTCTCTCTCCCTCACTCTTTCTTCCCACTCCACTCATTATTCTTTGAATGCCGGCTTCGAATTGAAGGGAAAGGAAAGAAAGAGCAGTGCAGCTCTCACGTGTATCCTCCCTGACCCATTCCTCTTCATATTCAGGGTGCCATTTTACAGGCGCATTAAACAAACCGCTCAGCCATCACAGAAGGCATCCATAATTAATGCCACCTGATCCAAGTTTGTGATGGATTTAATAGACTGGAGATGAAATCCCCGGGACTCCCTGCATGTTGAAGTCTCAATTATTCTCCCTGCATCTGTCCTCATCACTTGTTTCTACTCTTTAGTAATATTTGTCAGGCTGTTATTCCATCACTCCAGACTCAAGTGCCTCCACTGACTTTTCATCAGGCACCACTGTCAGGTCAAAATTTTTATTTGTCCAGTTTATCATCAGATATGTGCAAAAGTAATGTCATACCTATCAGCCTTAGGAGTACTTTGTGTTTTGGGAACTGTTAATATAAACTAAGATTGTGAACATAAACACTATAGTGTATCATCAGCATCACTGAGCCAAAGTACAGCCTCACAGAGCTGGTAGCAAAGCTGTGAACTCAAGGCCGTATTTTTGCAGAATGTCTTCCAGGAGAGACTGAATGAAAATATGTTCTGATATCCCCATTTGTAGTTGTAGAGTCTCTCCCCTCTCTAAAAAATGTAAATACTTGCTTCTGTTCTGGTCGGACAACATGTCGAGTGACGTAGTTCTGTATGTGCATATAATCCAACCCTTTGTCTTACAGCCTACATGACTTTTGTCAGTTGTTTTGTGTGACATCCAGATAATCAGTCATTCTCAGATGCAAGGATCACATGCATGGATTAGCTTTGTTCTGCTCAGTACCAAACCATAAATGTCAACATGGCTAACATGCAAATCAAACATTGCTGTGGTGTCTGACATGGTGACACGTGCTTGGTTGTGCACGTTTATGCATGTCTGCATAGCGTTCAGTGAGGAGCTGACCCTGTGAGGCCTCTAGTCAATGTGTGTAATGATGATGTAATGAGTTAATAATACACACACAGGCACTAATGACCTGCGCAGCCCTTTATCACTGACCTCACATGCATGTATCATTACAGGAAGTAATGAGGTCATGTGGAGGTTTGACCACACTACGTAACTAACAACATATAACAACTTGGCCTGGTTTGGTTTTGAAGAGCAATGCCACATTATAGCTACAAATCAAAAATACCCTCACACATGTACAGTATCTGTTGCCCTATATTGAATTCAACTGCAACCAACAACCCACACGCAACACAATCATGCCTATATCAAAGCGCCAGAAGATTGTGTGTAATTGAGTTTGTGTGACAAGGACCAATGATGATGTTGTATTAAGTACTGGAGAGCAGGCAGGCACTACCCCTGTGGGGGTCTTTCACAGCCAGGCTAGCTACACTTGAAGAATCACCCACCTCTGTCCCACATTTCTTTGTGATCAATTCACGTCAGCTGGCCATATTTTATTTAACACTTAATCGTGGTGCTCCCCTCCCTGCATCCCCTGCAGCTCATTTGTTCACATGGAGAAGAAAAGAATTAAGAGCATGTAACTCCTCTGCACTTTTCCCCCTACCCTCACTCCTTCTCACTTTTCCTCGTCTTTCCTGCATCTCATTCAAGTAGCATTCAGCAAAAACAGGTCAACTGTTACTGGGCAGACTTATAATTCATTTTTTTCCCAGTGCCTTCCATTTCATGAGTAGAGGAGGCTCCAGATGCAATAATTGAAGTTTCAAGAAGCTTTTAATATGGTCCCTAGTTTGTGATCTGTTGCTTTCCACAAGCTCAGTGAGAAAAACCTTGCTCAAAAACCTATTTCTCTCTTTCTTTGAGTAAAAATCTTTAATCTCCTTTGCCCTCAGGCCCTTGTCACAGCCACATGGGATACCTTTTAAATGATATTCAGTGTCTCACTCAGACAGCAGAGATCAGAGTGCGGCTTTATGTGCTTAGAGGCAGTGTAGGCCCTGATTGTGCTGAAGAGGCACAGAGACAGCTGACACTCCTGCTTTCTGTATGTGCAGCAACTCCTAAAATCAGTCCGTAAATCACTGATAGTAATACTAATAAGTACTTTGTATTTTCAGTACTAACTATGTACAGTAAAAACACCACATTCTCGTCTTATTCTAAAGATTTTTTGTGATTGATCTATAATTATTGATGTTCAGGAAATGCATGTGGGTTGAAGAAAGGCTAAGTTTAAGTCATGTCGAAAAGCTGTTGAGTCTCAGGTCTGAGGCGATTTCTCATTATCAAATGGCTCCATCTTTCCGTCATGGTCCGTTTTTGGAGAAAGAAGAAAAGAAAAAGGACAGATAAAATAATTTTGTTAGTGGAATGTGAGAGTTGAGGAAAAACACAAACACCTCAGTCCAGTCAGGAGTATGAGGTGTGTGAGCTATAAATAAGCTGTGGCAGCATTTAGTATTCAGATCTTCTACTTTACTCTGCTGCCAGTTTATTAGGTACACCTAGTAGAAACAGTCCTGCAAAAAAAAATGACAATAAGCTTTAGCGATAAGTCAAACACTCACACAGACCTGAATTTGAACTATTAATATTTTCTAACCTGTGATCACAACTGCAGTACTATCAGGAAAGGAAGGCCAAGCATTAAGACCAACTGTCTGCATTGTAGTGTGTGTGAGTGTGTGTTGAAAGCAGTTACTGTGAAGGTGCCGCCAAACTGCAATTTGCTCCAAAACTACTCCCACTAGAGCCCAAATTATTGCACCACTAGATTCCTAACGTGTTGCTGAATGAAGTGTGTGCAGTTTGTGGCGATATGAGGGAAAGTGCCAGCCTGGGTGCAGGTCTGACGGCCAGAGACAGGATCTCAGGAGAGCTGATAAACATTAGAGAGACTGGCCGTCAAGAAAGTTCAGCCTGACAAATCTCCACCTCCTGTGGATTATATGTCTTCATGTATGAGAGGCATGTATGTGTTTGTAGAGTAAAAACTGAACTTTTGACCGCAGTTTACAGACTTTTTATTCTGGTCTGAGAAAATGTCTGGTCTCCAGTCCAGCTGATGACATCACTTGCTGTTAAACTCATAAAAATGCCATAACAACTCTCCCTTTAAACTTAAAATGATCAAAAACTATAAACGTTATCACAACACCAAGTACAAATCTGAAAGTTTGAAGAGTTAAAAAACATTTCACAGTTTGAACAGTCCTTCTAGCTGCATGTATGCCACAGCGTCTTGTGAAGACTGACCTGTTTGAGCAGTCAGAACGTTTCTCCCATAGACTTTAACTGTATAATTCTGATCTATAAAATTTAATATTAAATCACAGGAATATGCAACTAATACCAAATGTAACAGCACCCCATTCCTCAGTAAGCTGAGTGCTCCCAGCACTTCTTCAAATATTAAATATCAATCATTCCTTATATACACTTCATCAAACACCAGGACTTGCTTGTTTTTCTCTTAGATATTTGCAAACTGAATACTGAGTTTTTCAAAATTAGGAAAAGTAATACGCATGTACATTATTTCACATCCTATTAAGTCAAAATGAGCATTTGTCAATATTGTTTTAATTCTGCAGATTGTTAAGAGCAAAATAATGAGCAGATCCCAGAACTACTTTCAAATATTTTGTGTGTATTCCCCAAACATTTTCAGCTACATTGCCTTCATCAGGGTGGAGAAAACAATCTAGTGTAGCTGAAGACGTTTGGGGAATACGCACATTTGTGGGCTTGAATTGGTTGTTCTTATACTCACAACAGTTTCCATTTTCTATGCCAATCAGGAATTCCATTTTGTAGACGAAGCTAAACTCAAAGACAAATTTGAGTGACAGATGAATCAATAAAGAAAATGATTGTCATTGTAACCCTGTTGTCGATGTCAAAGCAAGCGATACACTGGAGTTTGTCTGATGAAGGAATATTTCTGTTTTTTAGTGTCAGCCTTCTGCTCGTTAGCACATTTTAGCTGGAGATTCACACTGTTACACTGCATGGCAAATTAGATTGAACAGCCAGTCCCAACCCCCACTCCAACACACACACACACACACACACACACATGTCCAAACCTGTATTCATACTATTTCTTAGGTTCATCATATGCAAATGAGTTTGTGGATTCAGCTGCTTGTCCAGCCATTTGTGGGTAAATGGTCAAAAGCGTTAACTAAGTTACTGAATAAAGACACCAGGCAATGAAGGGACATACTGACAGATGAGGAGAACATGACAAGGGCAAACACACACTATGATTTTCCACAGTCAGTTTAACACTCCACTTACGTTTTCTCATCTGTCTCATATGTGTCACATTTACCTCATCATCAGTTTTATTGTCGCTTTATGTTTACTGCCCTCAAAAGAGAGCATGTTACCCCTCTTTCTCTCTCTGAGCATCCCTCTGCCTTCCCCCCGCCGCCTGTCGCCTCCACTCTCAGTCTGTCTCTCTCACTTTCTGCTCTCAGTAGTGCCCTTGCTCTTAGTGTACCTTCCTCTCTTTTTCCTTCGTTCCTCCTGCTTTCGTCCTCCTCCTCCCCCTCCTCCTCCCACTGTGCTCTCGACTCGCTCTCATTCTTCCTTGCTCACACACTCAGGCAGCTTCCTCCCCTCTCCACTTATACCTCCACACTCACCTCTTCACGCCTCCCTCTCCGCTCCTCTCGCCTCCTTCCTTTCCATCACCTACTAACACATATCATCTCTTGCATCTTCCCGTCTGTTGCTTCCCCTCTTACTCCACACTCCATCTCTTCCATTATTCCCTTCTTCTTACACACTCAACCTTGCTGTCTTGCACAAATGCACACATACACACACTCATGCTGATTGGCAGCCAAGGACAGCGCACCCTCTCTCCCAGACCGGCTACCAGGCAGTTTGCTCTTGTGGCCAGACTTCTTGACACTGAGCTCAGCTGAGGAAGAGGACGAGGAAGAGGCCATGGAGCACAGTCACATCTTCACTGTTTTATCCCCAAATGGCAGCACCTGGGGCCCGGGGCAGTACCCCTCTGAGATTGCCCAGGGATGCCCTCTCGGACCACTACCTGTCATCTACTACAGCATCCTGCTCTGCCTCGGCCTGCCGGGTAAGAGATGTGTTTTTCTGCATGTGTGTGTGTGTCTAATACCGTGTGTGCTTAATTTGCTCATATCTTTGATTAGCGCCTGCATCGATGTGTTCTAGGGGTTATGCTTTGCATCCTGATTTGCTGTGCACTTGCCTGCAGGTTTCAGTGAGTGTTGTGTCGTGCACAGCTGCTACTGAGTGTCACTCTTTGCACACACACACACACACACACACGTTGATTTGTCATTCTGACCTTGTGGCAGTCACTTGTGCATGTATACATTATATGTATATATTTGTCGTATACTGTTCCCCACTGTTCAGAGTTTGTCCATTTGTTTCTTTAGTTAGAAAGATTCAGGCACCATAGAGAGGAAAACAGCAATCATACCTAAATCTGATTATAGATCCATCGTTTTACACACACTAAGAATGTGTGTGTTATATGGCTCCTTTTGATGTCCTGAATTAATGATGTTTTCTTGTTGTGTCTGTACCACTGACTGTTTGGTCCATTCATAGCCATTGTCAGATCCATTTACTGCCTCTGTCCTACTGTGTGATCTATGAGCTCTGACCTAGACTCCTGCAGGGAAGCAAAGTGGTGGATGTGTGTGTGCACTGTACCTGTCTGTGTGAGTGTGTGTCTTTAAAAATGAGCGACAGACAAAAAACCCTGAGGTCAGAAGAAAGAGGAAAAGTGCTGAGAGCTAATCAGAGATTGGAATTCCCTCTGGACTGACAGATATAAATCCATTCTGTTTTAGCGCTTCACAAGAAAACTGGACTCAGTGTGGTCTAGCAGCATAAATTGATTTGAAAGTGTGATACTGAGAAACTTTGAAGACATTAAACTTCAGGAGTTTTATTGTTTTATTTTGTATTAATCCTCTTAACAACCACTTTTCTTTAGTAATAATTGACAGATAGCTGTTATTCTGGTATCAAACAAAGCTGCAACGCAAAGTGGAAAGCTTTTGGATGCCAAGACTGCAGCTGCTCCACAGATTTGTCTTATTAAAATATAAGTCTCTCTTTCTGATTAAATTTTACATTTCTCCTAGACAGTAATTTAAGAATGACACAAGTAATTCCCTCTGATTTCATTTAAAGTTTGTCTTTAGTATCATGTGACTGTGCTGCTGAGTCGTCTTTGTGTGACTGAGGCTGTTTGTTTAAACACTGAGTAATAACCTGAGAGTGTAATGCAATCTCAGGTAGTTGTCACAATTAATAGCAGAGTTGAGTGCAGCGGGATGATCCAGCAGCAACGAGTTCAACTGATTCAATCTTTATGACACAGCTTGTTCCACTCAGGCTGAATCATGAATGTTTCATGAGAGTGGCATGTGTGCATAGTAGGAGTGGAACCTACAGACCTACATATTTAACGCTCTACATGGATTGGAGGCTGTTACCTTTATTACCAGCCAGTCTTTCACTGGTTGACAGCAACAGGGCATCATGCCTCCATGTTTTTCACAGAGTTTGACCTTTCTGCTGCAGGTACTGTACAGTAGAAAGGGGTCACATGAAGAGTGCAGATTTGAGAGTGAAAGCGAGAGGTGAGACAAGATTACGGCGTGACCTTCGGGAAGTGATGAACCAAAAGCTCTGAACAAAAAAGGGATGAACAGAGAGAGCAGAAGGGAGACAAGGACACCCAGATAAAGAAAAGTGGAGTTAAAGAGAGAAAGAAATCAGAGCAGTAATAGAGAGAGAGATTAATAACAGCAGAGCCAGTGAAGTAGCACCTCTGAGCCCTGAGTGGGGGAGCTACAGACGACAGAGCCGAGACAAATTGTCACATTTTTAATTAATCGCTAACTCGCTCGCTCTCTTTCTCTACTCAACACCACACTGCTTGAGTTAGAACAGACGTGCTGGCACAGCAAACAGCACAATGAAGGAGTGGTTCTTATGCCTCAATTTTTGATATTGAGTGGATTACAAATGTGACATTTGCTCTTTGTACAGTACAGTGTGTCTCAAAGCGCTCATAGCTAAGACACACACTGTGATCTGGGAGCCATCAGCTGATGAGCTGTTTGATGGAACTGGATGTTGAAGTGTAACTGAAATTTGGTCATTTTTCTACACAATCATGGTGTTTAAAGGTGGTGTACCTACACACACACATATATACAGTACATTAAATCCCATCTGCACATTTGTGATTAGTCAATGCAGTCTTTAAACAGCTCATTTCTGATTCCTGAATATCGCCATAAGATGTCTGCATTTGAATCATGTGCCAATGTGATAACATTATTAAAATGTGTGTGCTCCAAGATAATGCAGCAGGGCACAAAACCACTAAGATGATTCAATGATGTTCTATTGTATTCTATTTAATAATTATTCTTTTGTAATATAGTGATCACACTCCCATAAAGACCTTTTTTTTAAAAAAAATTGGAATTACAATTTACAACAAAAATTGTAAAGCTGAATTACATCATTACCACAGCATGTTGTATTCTGTATCATACATGTATATATGTATGAAATTTGTTCTCGAGCAGCAAAGGAGGGAATACAGAGACAGTCAGCCATGTTTTTATCCAAATGTAAAACAAATCTTAACTGAATTTCCAAAAAAATGGCAAAAGATGATTAATATACGTTTTCATTTCATTATGCAAATAGTAGATGTTCGGAGCATCAAGATAAACAGTCGGGTTGTTACTGCAGAAGAAAAGAGCAATGTAATGTAGTGATGTGATTTCAGAATGACAATTCACCATGTTTCTGGTGTCAGTAGTTTTATAGATGTCTCTTTTCTGATTGTAGCCTACAGTGAAAATGACCTTTGGGCTGCAGATGAAATTTTTGCTGCAACACCACAAGTGAGCAGTGGAAAAAAGGCTGGCTGCAAAAGTGAGTGGCAGCAAACTGTCCAGCTTTGTGATGAAAATGTCATGGAAATATGGCATTTATGTTTGTTTTGTGTATTTAACAGTGTCTAAGCTCCATCACAGTTATTAATTAAAACCCAAACCACAGTGTTTGCCAAATCCATGTTATTTTTGTGCCAAATCACACTTGGATTTGTTAGAAACCGTAGGTAGAACTAAATAATTGTCACTCAGGTGTTGTTTAATAGCTTTTTCAGCACCTTCAGCTGGAAGAAACTGCCTTGGGTGTCATCAGATGAAAGTGTGAAGCACTGAATACAGGACAAGTGGTTGTATGGTGAGGAGACATGTGCACAGAGTGAGCACTCGAACATGCTTGTGTTCACGTACTGCGCAGCGCCCCCTCTCCTTATTCCTTGAAGCATCTCTCAGTTTGTACAGCGCATGTGCAAGTTGGTAAGCACCTCCTTCTACTCCCACTTATCTACCCACTCAAGGGGGAAAGGTCAGGGATGTTCAGCGCTAACAACCCCATGTTCCATGTCACAGTGTGGGCCAGGTGTCATCCACTAAATAATGAAGAGATGAGACCTATCAGTTTTGAGTTTGGACTACTGATCTGTCAGTCTGCACTAGTGACATGTGGTGGCTATGGAGGCTTGTTAATAGATGCAATGCTATCACACTACACGATGAATTTGAGATTAGGGCGTGTAAAGTGGTCCCAAGGGAAGTGATGCAAATCAGACAAAGTGGAGAAAAGATAGAGACTAGCCAGTATATCAGATGGCAGAAGGATGAAACATAGAGCTCTGGTTTGTCTCCAGTCTGCAGTTTGAGATATGAGAGGAAGGGGGGAGAGAGAGACTCGGAGAGCTTGTCAGCTTGTCAGTGGGGGAGATGAAGCCCAAGAGGGGTCAGGAGGACAGAGGAAGCAAAGCAAGACAATTTTATTTGTATAGCACATTTACACACAAAAACTCAACTCCAAGTGCTTTACATAATAGAGAAAGCATAATAAAAAAATGAATAAAAAGCATTAAAATGCAAATGAAATGAACAGAAGTTTAAAAAAAAGCAGTATTTAGTTTAGCTTTAATAAAGGGACAAATCCAAGTTTCAAGGGGAGCTGTTTCCAGCTGTGAGCAGCATAATGGATAAAAGCCATTTTACTGTGCTTCATTTTAAGAGAGGAGCGAGGCATTATTTGAGGCAATAAATCGGAGAAGCTGTTGATCCCATGACAGAGCTGACTTGACCAGCTGACAACGAAACCCTGTTACTGCTGCTAAAACCCCAAACCCGGAACATTGTCGGACATTTTTTGTACAACCTTAATACTAATATCTCAATTTGAGGATAATTATAGTGTTGCGATATGGACATTGTTGAAGGCTACTATTTCTTCTCTTCTACTCACTTACCCATCATTGCTTCTCTTCTCTGCATCTAATTTCCCAGTATTTTTCTACTTAATCATTCAAACACTAACCTTCATGTTTAATAATTTTTAAGAGCTGCAAACTCATAAAAGATCTAAAGAGGATTCAAGGGTATATTATAATTGTTTGCAATCTTTACAAGCCCTCTTATCATGACAGGCTGAGTTGCAATCCACAATGTCATCACAGGCAGTAGAGTTAGCCTTGTAATGTTAGGCGTGTCCAACAAACTTCGACTCACTGTGGTGTGTCTGTAAAATGTATGGCTGCAGAGCACTGCAGCAGCATCACTATCATTAACAGCAACCAGGCCTCTTAATATGCCCATTAAACTTGAATATCCTCTTTCAATATGTATCTTTCTCATTTTCACTCTTGATTAGTTTTCTTTATTGCATATTTTTATTGTGAGCTTCTCAAACCTTTTCCCATTAACTCTAGATGAGGGCTGGAGTGAATCCCAGCCGGCACTAGGAGAGAGGCAGGGTGCACCTTGGAAAGAATGCCAGTCCATCACACAACACATAGAGGCAAACACTCACATTCACACCTGCAGGCAATTTAGAGTCACAATTAACTTAACCCCATGTCCAGATTTGAACCTGTAACCTTTTTGCAGTGAGATCACATTGTTAACCACTGCCCCACCATGCCACCCCATATGAAGTAGTTTTATGGATATCCCTTGTGTTTGTGTTTTATTTTCAATACAACTTAACAATGATAAAAGGAATTTTGCTTCATGACAACATCAGAGTTTGACTCTTCATTTTAAACAGAATTGAAACTTCAAAACATGTCAGAAAAATCCTACTTTTATCTTAAATGTATGCTTTTTGTGTCTTTGTAGGGGGGCTGTGCTCCTGGCTTTTGTTCAGGGGAATTAAGGAATTGTCCTGCTTTATGTCCGGTCTGACACTTAGAGAAGACAAAAGGGAAATGGATGTCATCAGGAACAAAGTGCCTGTGACCTTTGAAGCAAGCTTTGATACCCACCCCCCCTCTCTCGCCTCTTTTCCTTTCCTCCCACTGCCTTGCCGCTCTCCTCTATTCCACTTCCCTTTCTGTATTTCCATCTAATCCTCCCCTCCATTCCTTCTCAATCACCTGCTCTTTTTTAATTCTCTATGACCTTCTTCAGACAACCCTCCATAGAGCTCCTCACCCCTCACTTCTTCTCTCAATGAGTCTTTTTAGCCTCTGGATAAGTCCTCAAAGCCAAACCTCAGTTTCCTCCAAATGACAAAGAAAATTAAAATAATACAAAAAATCTTTCATTGCAAGTCTTGACTGCTGTGCAGGGAGGTGGCAGCATCTCCTGTTTTGCCATGGGTTAAGCTGTGCAGCATCATTTGTCAGCAGCCCATCTAAACACATCGCTTTAGTGGTGGGATGAGTCAGCCTCGTTACACACCTCAAGGAGCACACTGTGCCTTCTCTTTTCCCGCTAAACAACGTCAATGGCCCTGTCCCTTGTTATGGAGCAGTGGGGGGAGCTGAGACTCAAAGCACTCTCACCCAGCTAGACAGAAGAGGTGACCCATGCAAACACACTCACAAACACAAGTAAATATAGACAGACAGACGCAGCAGCCAAATCTGTCCTACAGGTCATTCTAATTCCCTCTCAGCTGGAGACACATATAATCCCCTGCTAGTAGAAGAACAAAGATGGGGAAACTTTGCATGTCTCTCTGAATGACCATGAGTCCAGGAGATGTTTCTGTATGGATGCCGCTGTGTGTGTCTTCAACCATGCTTCTTTTCTTTGGGCACAAGAGTGCATCTCTCTAACTCATCTGCCACTGTTCCTGCTGAGGTAGACCCTGCATGTGCCACCTCATACCTGCAAAATGCCAAGCAGAATCCATCCGGCTCCAACCTCCCACCCTCAGAGACAATGTAAAGAACAGGAATCAATTGAAATGAATGGGTAACCCAGTGCAAGCTGGCTAGAACTAAATGGAAATGTCAAGCTCGCCACAGATTCCTTTTGTTTGTCTGTAGAAGGCCCCATCTCACTGGGGAGCCCCAACAGAATAGCGCCCAGGCAGTGACAGTCAACGCCTCACTGTTTCCATTTGATGTCCCCCCTCAGAGTGTAGCAGTTCGTAGACAGAGAAAGAGAAAAGGCGAGAGAGTTAATGGGCTGAGGTACAATAGAGAAAACAAAGTCACGGAATAAAGGTGACGTCCATTGTGTAGGATTTGTAACAAATCTCCATCTGGAGAATTTTGAGCAGCTTATAAGTTAGCAGTGAACTGTTTCTCATACACAGGCACTGATGAGATCACTCCTGTTGAATTAACCAGGTGTGAGGCTACAGGTGCTCATAAAATGCACACACTGACAACTGTGAGTGGTGGCTCTATGGGAAATTACACATACTCAGAGACATATGCAAAGACAAAAGACATTGTTGAAATGAGCAGCAGGCCAAAACAAGAAACAATAAAGCAATATAATAATAGAATTAGGCAGCTGAGCAGATGAGCAGCCATTGGCAATGTCTGGAAGTCAGTTAAATAGACAGACCAGACTTTTTAGACTTTTTTCATTCCACATTGACCTTTCAATTACATATGCAGACTTATAAAAGAACGTAAAAGAAGCAGAAATGAGGCTGCAACTAATAATTATTTTTATTATGCATTATTTTTATTTATTTTTCATATTTTTACTTAATCCACCTGTTTACTTGATTTATACTGAAAATGAAACAATGCACTATACCCATCAGAGTCTACAAGACAGTATTCTCAAATAGTTTTTGTTTTGTCTGATCAATAATCCAAAGATATTGAATTGAGTCATACAGGACAGACAAAAGCTGCCAATTATTGTTTTTACTACTTTATTACAGCTGGATTGTCTAAAATGCTAATTCTACTGTATTACAAACAAGACTTGCTAGGACTAATATATAATGGTATTTGTCACATTGATCTATCAATCATAAAGTACAAAATTTTGGAACAATATCAAATCAGCTGATTACAGCCAAACATAACAACCAAAGCCAAAAAAGATATTTTACAAGAACAAACACAGACCTGAGTAATCTGTAGTTGTTACACTGAGGGTGGTTATGAACAGTACAATGCCAATCCCACAGAAACTCTATATTGCTGTGTCCAAGCTTAACCTACATTTTAACATATTCTGGATTATTTTGCTGCGATTGTCCACCAAACTGACAAAACAAATAAGAAGAGACACACAAGAAGTGGATGAGAGTAGCTGAAACCAAAGCATCAATAACTCAGTCCACCAAGATTCAACATGAAACCAATTTAACTTGTCTTATATTGTCTTGTTGGTCTTGTAAGATGCTGTGACATCTCATTTATGGTTATTGATAGATCATATGTTAATGAATTGATGCATCCCTAACAATCTGTCTGTTTGTGAGTGCGCGTGCACGTGCAGACATGTATTAATGTGTGACCGTGTGTCTTGACTTGCACATCATCCAGTCTGGCAAGGACATCTTTAGTCATTATCTGGAGCCGGCTTTGTAATTTGTAATCAGCTGATAGTGGCTGAGGCTGTGAAGTGTGATGTACCAGACTCCAAGCTGCCATATTTAATCCAATCCCAGATCAATTACTGCAGAGAGGGACAGGACCACAAAACACACACGCACACACACACACACTATATAGACAGTGAAGGCTGCTAAGTGCATTTGTATCTTATTGATCTGCAATGCTAATCAATGTCAGTGGTATATTTGTCTGAGGAAACAGATGGCTTCATGCAGCACAAGCAAGTTTTACTGAATGAGGCTAGTAAGCAACAATAAAGAACAGATACTATGACAGATGCATTTAATGTTTGATTGTTGATTTAGATAATTGAAGTAGTACAGCATGAAATAGGAATGTGGGATAAATTGTTTTACACTTCATGGAATGCAGTGAAGATTTTTCCATGCTCACTACTCACAAGCACAATAGTGAAAAGAAATGTCCTTTTCACCAAATGTCCTTTTCACCAAATGTCCTTTACACCAAAAAAAAAAAAAAAAATCCACCACAAAAAATGACATATTTTCATTGTTAATCCAAAACAGGAATGAGGAAAAACCATTTGAGCATTCAAACTTATTCTTAACCTTAGTTTTGACCTTTCGCCGAGCATTCAACTGCATGTTTGTCCTAAAAAACTGCTGTAAATATGCTGTGGCTGTGTAGGTGTAAGTGAAATACTATTCAAGAACTGTAGTTTGTGGAATAGCTTAAACTGCTTGTCGGATGATTGAATTGCTACAGAAATGACTTATTGAACCAAAACAGTACACAGCAATTTATAAAATAAGGACAGAGGAGTTTTCAAAGTTAACAAGGGGGCAATGATTTTATCTTTTTTCAACTGCAGGGTAAACAATAGAAACGTGGCAGTTGCACTGCACCTTAGTACAATGCATTCTGACATCAGATGAGACTCTGTCACCATTAACTGTTCTTTTACAGCACATTTTGTTCTGCAACATAAACAAAAACACTAGGTAAATGCTGTCATCAAACAAGATGCATGCATCAGTATTTGGCACATTATTTAGTCAGAGCTGACAGACTGTCCAATGTATGGGAATAATATGTACATGTTGTGACAGGATGAAATAGGGAGCAGACTGAGCACCAGAGAAAGAAAGACAGTGTAATTGGGTTGTTCACTTCAATGGAAGAACTGCAGTTCCACGTGAGAAGCAGAAAGCTGTCTGATGCAGATGCAGAGGTCATGCATCGGTAAAAGCAGCAGTGGGACAAATTACACCCCTGTTGTCCACGTTCTTTTAAACGATAAACAGCAGGACACATGGTCCCCTCAGTGTTATTTACCGGTCCTGTGCAAGACAGAAATGGAATAAATAAACTTAAGGTGACAAGGGAGGCATTTAATTTGCCAGAATGGAAGAAAAGGTATGACAGTACATGTTGTGGGTAACGGGGTAAAGATTGAAAAATAGAGGCAGACTGGGGGAGATGGGGTGTCCTTGTGCTTTGTTTTAGGAGCTAAATTGCCTTCAGCAGGGTGGCAGGCAGTTGTGAACTCAGCAGATCGCCAAGGCTGTGGTGCTGCACATTGCCCTCGTATTTTTGCTGTGGCTATACTCTTTATTAGAGATAACAATTTGGCCAAAGGCAGAAGCAGGTGCTGCTGGAATTACGCAGCAGGCATAGATGAAGAGGAAAAGGGAAGGGAGAAATAAACAAGGGAAGGATTACTGAGTAGGAGAGCTGGTTGAACAGGGTAAATACTGGCTGGGGATGATAACAGATTTTGCAGTATTTAATAGGCTGAAAATGGAAGTAAACGTGACAGAAGGGTTCACCCAGTAGGCTCTTAAATGTAAGGTGGTGCTGTTAATGGT
The DNA here is from genome assembly GCF_900324485.2 of Mastacembelus armatus. Classification (NCBI taxonomy): domain Eukaryota; kingdom Metazoa; phylum Chordata; class Actinopteri; order Synbranchiformes; family Mastacembelidae; genus Mastacembelus; species Mastacembelus armatus. The sequence goes on from NC_046640.1 coordinate 16,085,962, forward strand.
GCTAATATTTGTGTTTGTGTTTTGCATTGTGCTTGTGTTTGCACTTACATTACCTGTCTTGTCTGCTGCATCTCTATCGTTTTCTTGTTTGCTGCTGGCTGGATGCATGTTGCACCTTTTTAATTACTTGTCCACTAACACTACGTTTCTCTGTTTTCTTCCATGCCCTAACCTGTGCCCATTCCTTTTCCAGTCTCATAATTTCACTATTTCCTCTCTCGATCTACTTTGTATCTTTATGTTCCTTTTTCACCCTGTTTCCTCCTAATAGCTAACATCCTGACGGTGGTCATCCTGTCCCAGCTGGTGCTGCGTCGTCAGAAGTCCTCCTACAACTATCTCCTGGCTCTGGCAGCTGCTGACATCCTAGTCCTACTCCTCATCGTTTTTGTCGACTTCATTTTGGAGGATTTTATTTTGGCCACACCGCTGCCTCCGTCCTTAAACAGTGCTGTGCAGGTGCTGGAATTCTCCTCCATCCACACCTCCATCTGGATCACTGTGCCTCTCACCATTGATCGCTACATTGCTGTTTGCCACCCACTGCGCTACCACACAGTCTCCTATCCAGCCCGCACACGAAGGGTGATATTTGCTGTGTATATTGGGTGCTTGCTCTCTGCAGCTCCATATTACTGGTGGCCTGAGCTGTGGCACAGCCTGCCTGGGCTGGGCAATAGTGGTGTAGGAGGAGAGGGCAAAGGGAGAACCGTGGCCCAGCATGTCCTGGTGTGGGCCCACTGTGCCACTGTCTACCTCCTGCCCTGCACTGTCTTCTTCTCCCTCAATGCTGTCATTGTGCGTAAGCTACGCAGGCGCCGCAGCTGTTTCCGTCTCCGTGGCTACTCTACTGGAAAAACCACCGCCATTCTTCTCGCCATCACTTCAATTTTTGCTGTTTTGTGGGCACCACGCACCCTCATGATTCTCTACCACTTCTACTCCCCTCCTCCAGCCTCGCAAGGTGCCAGCCGCCTACTCCACATGCTCACTGATCTGGCGAACATGCTTGCATTGCTCAACACTGGCGTCAATTTTTTCCTTTACTGTTTCATCAGCAAGCGTTTCCGGGGCATGGCAGCCAACGTGTTGCAAGCACTGGTCCACTGTCGGAAGCAGCCACCGCCATTTTACGCCAGCCACAACTTCTCCATCACAAGCAGCCCCTGGATCTCACCTGCCAACTCCCATTGCATCAAGATGTTAGTGTACCAGTATGACAAAAATGGAAAGCCCATCTGTATTTCTTCTTGAGCCACAAGCCGACATCTCCCCACCTGGTCCTGGGGAAATACAGTTGAGCTTTGTCTTTGTGGAGACCAGCTTTGCCTACATGGGACTCTTTCAGGTTTGAAGATGTCAACGCACCCAAAGAGCACAGAGGTCATAGTTTAGATATCTTTGAGTGATGGTAAAGTGGCACACTAGCAAGGAAGAAACGCAAACAAGAAATGTTGTCAGATAGCAAGGCCCAAAATGTCCAAAGGCCTGCATCAAGCAGATGTTGTTTCCTACTATAAATGAGTGGTAACTGAGTGTGCAACTGCTAAAGAGATAAAACCATTTATCCAAGACTTCTATGAACCATCGTGCTGAAGTATCAACTGATCCTTGGTGAAGCTGGTGACGCTGATTTCTTTACGGACCCTCTCCATTTTCCATTGCAGCCAAAGGCGAAGAGCTTTGAACAGCTGCGTCCATTGCGAGTCATTTCCAGAAAGCAGAGATCCGGTCAGACTCTGGGCACTAAACACCTCACCCCAAGCGGTGATTCACTCAGGCAGAGCCACTGACGGTGTGCCTGCTGACCACACCTCTGACTGTCTCTCAAGTGATATAAAACAACTGTCATTTCCACTTTAATATGCAGAGGAGTCTCAAAGGCATGCTAAATTTAATAGGGCTTTTATAAAATGAATAGCCCTCCTTGACTTTCCTCACGTGTGTGCTGAGTTCATCCTAGCAGTGCAGGTCACCTATACTGTATGTCGGCACTCGCTATGGACGAACCGATCCCACATTCTAGCTCATGGATCGTCTTAGGATGAGTAGACACTCTGTTTATTGTTGGCTAAATATTTATTAATAGTAGACTTGACTGTTATTGTAGCTTCACAGACATACAAGACAAAAAATATGACTCCAAGGTGTCATTAATCTAATAATCTAATTTCCAATATTAGAAAGAGGAAATTTCTGCTATTAGTAGATAGTCCTCTATTAACTATTAATGGTCCTTGGTGACTTACTGTTAGCCATTATCTGGATGAATATAATGAATGTAACTGAAAATCTCTTTAACCCTTTAGCTTTCTGAGAGACTGTAAAAGAGAGAGAGAGAGAGGACAGAAGAATCTGCTGTCCTTTCCTTTGGTTTATTTTCCCCATCAAAGGTTTTCTATCCCAGGATGCAACACTGAATTTGGTCTCAGGGCCACAGTGACACATTTTAGTTGTGCTCATTCTGCTGCTGGCTGATGGCGGGTCGGTAACATTTTACACCAAAACAAAGGTACATCAACTCTGTCACAGTTCTGCCCAGTAACAAACAATGAATACAAACACACACACACACACACACACACATACACTTTGCAAAGTAATGCCCACAGACAGAGTGCATTGAGATCAATGCACATCCATTCTGCTGACAGCTTGGGGCATTAGCATTGTTCATCTATCTAGCAAAGATGGAGTTGAGCCAAAGGGAGATTTCTGCTAATACCTACTGTACCTGCAGGGATCAGACACATCAAGCCTTTTTTAATGCATAAGGCTTTAAATCTGATTAATGTTAAATGTGTCATAGCTGATAAAGTTATGCCCTCCAAACTCTTGTTCAACACTCAAACATCTGAGACAATCCGGGGGGAGGTGGAGTGAGTGCTTGCGTGTGGTTGCTCTTTCTCTCCTTAGCTACTCTTAAAGCAAATATTGGCTGTGGCTGAAATTCAGGGCAAATGGAAAATAGCTTCACCCATTTTTCTTCTCAGTTATAAAAACATTTAACTTACTGTAACACTTCTCCTGTTCAAATAAGGGGACATAGTGACTCAACAAGATATGGTCTAACAACAGGGTCCTTTAGGGTGAGGAGTGATCAGCCAGTTTAAAGACAACCAATCATATACTCCACATACTACTCACATTAAGCAGCAGAAATACTGTACAAAGTTTGAATTATGGACTAAGCCACCTGTTGCTTTGTTGTATAGAGGAGGTCAAAATGTGCCTTATATTGTTTGTGTACTATAATCGTTTTAAAAATATTCAAAAAATGTATGAACTCCAACTATAAATCACACATAATTAAGAAATCCTAATTCTTAATTATGACTACAACGTTGTAGCCAAAACCTCCTCTTTTTATGTTTCAGTGGCCTGCAAAGTGTAACTGCTCAGTAACTTGAGTCAAATTATGGAAATAACTACTGGACCCTGGTTGTTAATGTAAAAATATCTTTAAATCCCCATTAAAATAAAGTTTAATGGGGATTTAATAAAATAGAGTTTCATTAAGTACTGTATTTATACAAGTACATTATTACTATGATCAGAGTAAACCTCATTCTCCAACTTCCAAACTTTCTTTTTTAGCTCAGTTGTGCACTCAGACCATAACTGAGCTCCCATTTCTTGGGTTGGCACAAACTGATTTTCTTCAGAATTACAAAGTGAATGACAGAGTACCATCTGGTCCTCATCGTCTTCATTTAGCACTCCTTCCACTCGCCCCTCTTTCTTGCCATTTTATATCAAGGTGTCCTCTTTACTTGTTAACTAATTACCTTAAATTCTTATGTGCTACATGGTGCTACATTGATCTTATTGCTTCGTAATTTCTTATCAGAAAATTGATCTGTGAGGTTGGGGATGGTGATGGTGGGTGTTGAGCATTGGGTAATGGAGATGAATGGCCAAAGGGTCGATAATCAGTAATCAGTCGAGTTCCTTGACCACAGTCCCTCAAAGTCATGTTCAGCCAGACATTGTATTTATTGTCAAAACCACTACGATATGTCTTGTAATCAACACTGTCTAATGATTAAGTCCAAGATCATTAAAAAAGATAATAAAAAATGGTTTGGCTCCAGCCGGAGGTGCTCCTGCCAAATCAGTGTTGCCATGACATTCATTTCCTGTGTTAACCCCATCCAGTGTTTTGGCCATGTTAATGTGACATTTGTGTGAGAACCAGTGCCTCATTCCCGCAGCCTACAGGGAACAAGGCGGGCATGCTGGCAAACCAAAGGGGAGGGGAGTGGAAAGTGTGCGATATGCAGGTGTCCCTTTGTATCCTACAGGAGGGAGGGTGTGTGCAAAGTGGTTGATGCCAAGAAATTTCTCTCACTACGAGGAAAGAAATGCCCAGGATCTATATTTCTGTCAGGCAGATATTAAAAAGATAAAACAAACATAAATCAATCAGAGGGGAAAATTGTGTTTTCTCTCTCTTAGACACACACCCTGCTCTGTTTGGGTTCCTCTCTGTCTCTCTCTACCTGCTACAGTGTGTGTGAGTGTGTGTGTGCGTGGAAATATAAAGTCTGTGTTAGAGAGAAAGATGCTTTAAAACGTGTTTGTGCCATAGAATCTATAATAAGTGAAATCAAATATGTATTTATACTCAGTTATGATGAATATAATTACATACAGCACAGTATTATATCAGTATATCTATGAATGTACAATTGATGCTTCTGCCAGTCTTGTTGGTATTTTTCTGATTGTGATTTTCTACACAATGACCTTTTTTGAGTCTTTTACCTCTCTCCATGGCAGTGTTTCAAAACTGTGTTTTTGATTGTACTGGAGTGATTATAGGCTTGCATAATTCAGTTTTTTTCTCCTAATGAATGTATTGACTGTAGTAAGATTATGTATTACTGTGCTGTGAGAAAATATGCAGAAACATATTGGCTAATATGAATATTTTTTGATTGAAGAAATAAAGAACAGAATCTCTAAGGTTTGAGGCATAGTGTTGATTATCTGTGTCGTTTCATCTGCACAAGAAATCACACTCAATCAGAACTCAATCAGATTAAAAATATATAAGATTAACTAATTATTTATTTACACTAGGACAAGGGAATAGGGAGAATGCACAGTGGTTAAGTGCTTTTTATTTTATCGTATCTGGTTAGACTCAATCAGCTGACATTTTGCAACATTTTCAAAGATTTGTGCTTTCTGTAGTTATTGGCTTTTTATGTTTCAGTTTTTTGCTGTAATTTGGTTCTGATTAACAGAAAAATAGAGACAATGTAGTCTTTAAATTCAATTCCAGATTGAAATTCCCTTCTGATAAGATGTATTGATGAGTCTAAATAGATATAAACCCTCAGGCTGGGAGGCTTTTTACATGTTTCACAATTTGCTCACATTTCTAACAGAAGACAGATGTTGATAGATGGTCACTGAGAAACCACATAATGACCAGGACTTTGGGCATCATAACTGCAGAAACTGCAGAGGACTTGCAACAGTGCTGGGGATACATCCACCAGTCTGCTGCTGCTGTATGTGGTGTTTACAGTGTGTGGGTGTGTGTGAGCGTGATAACAGTTTGTCATACTGTAACTCAGGGGGATACAGTGTACAATGCAGCAACAAACAGGGCTTTGTCGTTCCACCGCACCAGCTCAACTGTGACAATCCAGGTGATAATCACAAGCTCAGAGAGAGAGAGAGAGAAGCAACGTTTGTGTGTCTGTTTGTCCAATTAAAAGCTTGTGAGCAGCACTGATTCAGCTGGCACTTTGTCCCTGTCAAGAGCAGACTGCATGAGGAGAGACACACACGAAGACACTGTTTTAAGCAACTATAATCACCTTTGAGTGAAGTTAAAAAACCCGAGTGTGTCATCTTTCAAACTCCCCTTGGTTACATCCACAGGCACATTCAGCCAGTGAGTGTTTTGCACAGTCTGCCAATCATTAATACACATAGCTCTTGACAAACCAATTAACACCTCTCTCATTAAAAAAACGCTCCTGCCAAATATAGATCTGTGTTAACTGACTTTACCCTGCATAAACCTTCAAGTCACCAGCAGCTGAACAAAAGGATCAGTGTGAACAATCACCACATTATATAAGCTGAGATCATATAGAAAGGTGTGTTTAAAAGGTCGTGTCAGGCATTAAGCTTCTCACATGTGAAGTTCAGGCAGCAGATGAGAACAGTCACGGAAGAGAATGAGAGAATGAAGACAGAACAATGGAAGGATACGCAGAAAAACTGAGAGAGTGTGTGCGTAGTGCCAGGTCTTTGGCGTGTGTTGCTGCAGTAATAAAGATGGATGGGCCTGTCTGCTGCTGCTGTGATTGGACTGCTGCTGGTTGTGAGTGTGTGTGTGTGTGTACACATGTGTACATGCAAAGATTTGCTTTGTTTTTTTTTTGTTTTGTTTGTTTTGTTTGTTTTTGCACCTCTGAACAATAGTAAGAAAAAACATTACAACCTAGGCAAAAAAAGGGCAGCCCTAAATCAAAGTCAAGGTGATTTATTTATATATATCTGTCAATATCCAGAACAGGAACTATGAATCATTCAGTGTAGGCACAAGAGAGTCCAGATTTTTACACCAAACAAATACTAGAACTGTTTTTCTTTTTCTAATATATTTTAATTGAGCCACCTACTCATATACAAACACTAATTTGACTGCTGTTCAATTTAATATACATTTAGACGCACCGTTACATGTATAGTTAATGAAGGCAAATTGAGCAGAAGAATCTGTAACAATAGTTAAATTCTGTCACCCTGTTTTAGCCAGTCTCCTTGTCCACATATATGTCCACTTCATAGTCATATTATACTGTGAAATAATACGAACGAATGGAACGAATGGCTCCAAGGCTCTTAAGTACAGGATGAAAATGAATAATGGCTGAATTCCATTTAGCCAGTACAGTTTCACAGTCTCACTGTCACGGCTTATTGGGACACATGAATTAAACAAAGCGTTCATTAATGTCGTAACTAATATCTATGATTTTCCCGCTATGACAAGTCAATATGTCCACTGGGAAAACGCTTTGATGAAATAGCATGTTTGCATCATAGCTTCTCTAAGTGCAAGGTGTTAATTAAGTCATCCAGCCACTTTTTCTGTGATGACTGAATAATGAGTTTCTGAGCCGTGCTCTTATTAACTTGAGGAGGATTAGTACAGGACCAGAGTCTAGATTCCTGGTCTTTATGATCAATTCTAAAGCAAAAGCTTTCCATGTTGATAAAAAAAAAAAACGGTGTGTGTATAAAATAAGATACAAACAATTTAAACATAATCACAAACTCCTTGAGACTTTGAATTAGATCTATGTGCTCAGTGGCATCCCAAGCAGCCCTGAGAGCTCCAGCATTGACCACTGTAAGGTTGTCTTCTATGCTATGGTTTGACTGAAAACCTTGAACATGAAGCTACAAACCTCGCCCATAAAGACTCATAGGGTTGTGCCTTAATTGTTAGTGTGATGAGAAGTGCTAGCAATCCTTTTACACTAATGAGTCATTTGATTTCATGTAGCTGTAATATCACAAGCCTGCTTCACAGAGCTTTTCAAAAAAAAAGCAGGAGTCAGGAGATTTCTTAGATAATCCAATACCTTATATATATTATGGAATTGGCTGTTGCAGCTTTTACTGTAGCATTGTACTGCATCATACAAAGGCCCTGCAAAAATACTTCTGTGCAAATATTGATGTCTGCTTTTGAGAGCGTTAAGAGTTAATTGTAGAGTTTTTGTATTGAACTGCTGTTGTTAATGTTTCTGCATTGTGTCTGTCAGTGATGTAGGTGTTTGTGACTGCTCCAACCTGTCTCGAAAATATTCATCCTCATCTTTTGCATAGTCAGCTGTCTGAGGTTTTTAAAAAAATGACAGACATCTTGTGACCTGACTGATAAGGTTCGAGTTCTTTATGCAGAAAATTACCAACAACTGATCAAACAAGTGTCACCACACACAGATCACTGACTGACACATCATAAGGCATCAGAAACAAAAGGCATCAGCAGAATTACTGTCACAGGAGTGTCACACCTGAGCCTTTTGGTGACTGGGACTGCAGCTGGCAGAAAATTGCACCTTTAGAGCGACAGAATTATACTCTGGAGTGCTGAAGCTTCCAAGCTGTTAACTGGAGCATTATATTCAAGGAAAAAGAGATGCAGACGAACAAGCAGTGTTGTTCCTTGTACTGTAATGAAACATAACATGACATATTTACAGGTATGTCTTTAACAGACATGGCTAAACCCAACAAACTCGATTTAGTGACAAAAGAAACCAAAACCAGTGAAAGACGCAGCCATTAAAGGCAGGGATTTGGATATTCTTACTTAATGTAAGCATCATTTAGCTTCAATAGAGAACTGGAACAAGCTGTGACAGAATAAATCAAATCTGTGATCACGTCAGACACTGTGAGATAAGGTCATTTATTATCTTTAACCTAGTGTGACTTTAAAGCTACTTACAAGCACCTGTTATGAATTCACTCTGCGTTTTTTCCATCATATTTTGACGATCATCAGCTGACGATGTATTTATATCAGTGAATGCCTACCATCTATAAATACCCACCATCTGAGAAAATCAAAGGCACTGATGCTTTGTTGCCACACTTACTTTTCTTTAACCAACAAACCTGCTGAGCTTCTCTCCTGGTAATCTCAGAGTAGCTTCAGGCAGGACCCGTAGCTTTTTTGTAAATAGAGGGAAATGATGAATCCATGCTAATCCTCCTTTCATCACACCTAGTCCTTCTCCCCAGCTGCCTCACCACTGGCTGTGAATACCTGCCTGTTTAATGTACTGCCCACCATGCAGCCCCCTCTGCTTTCATCTAGCAAACAACACCTTGATGTTGGAGTAGTGCTTAATTCAGGGTGGTTAGAGCATCAAACAAGCTGCAAGTCCAAACAACTACAGAAACAAAAGGTCACCTGTGAAGTTGACGCAGGCAGTCGGCGTGTGGATGAGCTATTCTGCACATGCACCTGACAAATTGATTTGCATTATAAAAGATTTGATCGACCAGCAAATGACCAGAAAGTATTGCAGACTGAGAGGTTACTCAGCCATGTGGGGCGTGGGGCTGCTAAATCACCATGAAATATCTCCTCCAAAAAACGTTCTATTTCATTAAACTTACACACTTGCATGACTTCCTTCCTTTGGTTCAAAACAATCAACTAAAGCATAATGAGCAAATCCAGCAACTGACATTAAAGCTGTGATGCAGAAAAGACTCTCCTTGCCTTCCCGAGGGACACATTGTGATGTGATGGGAAATACAAAAGCATGGCCACAGGTTTAATGAGAGCGAACTCCTCCTTCAGCCCCCTGTTGCTGTCCTCTTTCTTTTTCTCTCCCTCTACCCCTCCACCAGCTATAACCACTCCACTCCTCTCCCTCTCCTCAAGTCCAAAGGTCTCCTCCAGGTCCAGGTCAGAAAAAGTGCAGAAAATAATGGATGTGTTACTGTATTACCATTGCCTGTCTTTAAAGATGACCTGTCCAACCACTCCTCCTGCTTTTTATTTTCTCTATCCTCAAGAGCTATCACGAGCCATGCAGTAGCTTGTAGCCCTCTTCCTCTTTAATCACAATTCAAACCATGTATCAAAGTCCAAGAATAAATGTCAGCAACAGCAATCAATCAAAATACCAGAGCTGAGAAGGAAACTGCATATCTGATGAGGAGCAGAAACAACACAATGCAACAGCATTTTGCTGATCAGGTCCATTTTTCGTCAAGGTGCTGTTTTTCTGTAAACCATAAACCCACTGACCCAACTTTTGAAACTTTCCACAGTGCTTTGTTATTTAATGACATCTCATAGATTTTGCATCTAATTGATGAAAAAGTTTGTTTTCTGATAGATTGCAGCGGCTGTGTTGATTCATTATAATTGAATGTGGGAAACTTGCTAATTAAATAGTGCAAATTCAATCACTGTCCATAATGAAGTGGATGATAAACCAAACTCCTGATGCCATGTTTTATCAGCAGAGATGTGCTGAGGGCAAACAGGCTTGTTCACTCTGGGAGAGTTGGAAGGAGAAACTGATTAAACTTTCTTGTCTCCACCATGAGTAGCAGCAGCCAACTAACTTAGCGTAGCACAAAGGCTGAAACAGGGGAAACACATTGCATGGCTGTGTCCAACAGCAACAAAATCTGTCAACCAGCACCTCTACAGCTTTGTAATTATTTCCACAGTAAAACCAAAGTGCAGAAACAACAATTCAGCGTTTTATGGGTGGTCATGTGATTGACTATGGCTTGGTTGTGACTAGAAACTTCCTGGAGCCTGAATAAGTGCATCCAAAATATTGGACTGAACATATGGAGCGTTTATAAAAATTTTACCTAGTACACAACATCTTTTATTGGAGGTGTGTGTGTGTTTGCAGTGATGGAACTGCTGGTGTTGGTGAGATTTGAGAGGTTGCAAGGTTGAGAGGCTATGACTCCATCCTCCGCAGCGCCCTTTACCACCCTCCAGGGAGCTCCCTTTGAGCTTCTCACTCTCCTCAGTCGGAGAGCAGGAACCAAAAATGGCCCCCTTCATCTGGCAAAATGACAACCACTGACAATGAGCACTATCCTATTTGACACAGGGCAGACTCCAAAGACATTTTGTTCTCCTGTGGCCAGCTGCTGGCTGAACACTCCTGTGCAGCTTCAAAGAGACATGAACAAAGTTAGCCCTGAAAGAGAGGAAGGTGGTCAGAGATAGATGGCTATTGAGTCTGACAAGCCAAAAGCAGGAAAAAAAAAATGCACCAGGTCCCATTAAACACAGCAGGCTTTGACTGCAGAGTGTCAGCAAAGGATAGACGTCAATAATAGCCATGTTGGAAGCCATACAACAGTTGGACACGCATCAGTTAACACTGAAACCACAGGAGATTTCTGACAATTTTATGCTCTTCATTGCTCCTCCTCTTGCAGTGATTAGTTTTTACAATCAGCAGATGCAAATTGGAATTTACTGACAGCCCATCAGTCACACTTTGGCTGCAATCTGTTAAGCGGGCCAGCACGTGCCAGTAGACATATCACACAGTCAATTTGTTCTCAGAGAGTTAAATATATTTCTGCACCACAGGTATATGGGGCACATTAAAACATTCAGTTTTCATCTGCCTGCAAGTAGGAGAGTGGGCTGCTTGTAATTTGTCTCAGTAACCATGGAACAACTCTGCTACCCTGAGCTGTCTGCTACTGGCCAACAGAAAAACAACTGATAACTATAGATCATGGAATATGGAAAAGATTATTCATGAGCTATAAGTTATGAGATTTGTTTCATATGACTTATGATGTTTATGGCTAAAAGAAAAAAACAACAATAAACCTACAGGCGACTTTACCAATGAATCTCTCTGCTGCAGCTAAGCAAAGTACTTTCCAGGACAATTCTGTCTTAAATACACCACAACTGCAGCAGTTACCTACGTGAATTTGTTTGGTGATACAACAGAAGTTGCTTTTGATCCTCACACAAACTCTGGAGTGAGTCTCTGCATATAAGTTTGTGCAGTTTGTCCCTCATTTTTTAGAGTGCAGTGATGTTCCCAGTGGAGAAATTAAAAGCCAGAGTGGAGAGCAATGACTATTCAAACACTTAGTAGTTAACAGTATTTGTAGTTAGCATATACATATAATACTGCTATAACATATGGGGCGTACAGTATAGATTTAGTAAGCAGTATAGATTTGGGACATAGCAGGCCTGGACAACTGCTGGATGTTTGACAGATGAGTGTGTGCGTTTAGCAGATATTTCACAGCTGTGACAGAAGATGAAGCTTTTGTCAGAAACTGAAGTGAGACATGTGGGGCAGCAGTCCAGAGCATTGCAGCAAATTGAAGTCCAGGCTACAATGAACACTACGAGGCGTATAATCTGACAGAAGACTCAAAAATTAAAGCTTGGAATACAAAGCAACAGTAGCAAGAATTGTAATGCTCGATTATTCAAAAGTCCCTGTTGTGTGTGCACAAATGCACAGACTGCACACAACCATATTCTCATCCAGCTCACTCCATAACTCTGCACAGCTTGGTTCACTGAGTTCATTGTGTTCAGCAGTCTGGAGAGGTGGTTGCAGTCTCCTTCTCTCTCTCACCAAATCCTTGCCCTGTATTCAATACAAAGCAGTGTGATTAATTAGTGCAGCCAGCAGTGATAAAAGGTCCAAATAAGTTCATCATTGGTCTCAAGGGTGTCTCTCTTTGGTGCAGTTCAGAACAGATCACGCTGCTATTTCATTCACTGAGACCTTATGTGACCACATATATCTAATACTAACCTCAAAACTCACAGGGCTCAACTTAATTTGTGTGTGATGGTGGCAGGACCAGCAGTTCCAATCTGTGATTGACGAAGTAATCAGCAGTGGTGGTGAGGATCAGTTATTTAATATTCTGATCAGTCTCCATCTTCGCAGAGAAATCTTGCTGTTGCCATCTAATAGCAGGACAGAGCAGACAGGGAGAAAGTGTGGTCATTATTTTATGGAGCCATTTCATTCTGACAGATGGGAAGTAAACTGGGAACCCCCTCTACTGGATCTCTAGAGAACTACTGTTTTGATTTCCCTCATAACAAACCATGCACAGCAACAGTTCAACAAGCAATCATGGCATCAAACTGTAGCGTACATAAAGCTAAAGGTCTAACAGGGTTCAAGCTGCCTAATGATAGCAGCAAAAACAAAAGTGGCTGCTATTTGCAAAACTACAGTATTCCCACCTATATGCAGGCATTGGATACAGAGGTTAGACATTCAGAGAAGTGCTTGTCAATTGATACCTCAATCCCTGACTACAGCTGCCTCATTTTCACAGAAAATAAAAGTCAAAAACTGCTTCCTGAACAGCACAAACAAACATTTGATAATTCATTACCTGTCTAATAAAGAAAATTGATGTTTTATGGTGCAATTAGGCAGAAGAAGAGAAGCTCGACCATGACATCCATGTTTATTAATGGAAAACATCTTTAAAGTTTAACGGTATCATGGTTAAAAACTGTTAATATAAACTGAAATGCAAGTTTCGTTGTAATAAATTCATCAACATTGCTGCACAGCATTTTCATATTGCATGTGGCTGATTAAATTTAACACAAGAAACATGTCCCAGTACGATAAATAATGAGAATACAACATCTGAGTTTTTACACTATTATTTGTTTTAATCACACTAACTGTTAGTTAGAAATAAATAGAATTTAATAGTGTAGTTTCTCACTGTGACCACTGGGGGGCATGAATTTTCTCAGTACCCAGTCTAAAAAAAATCAATATCCAGTATAAATAACTGGAGCATTTCAGTTAAATTAACTCCAACATTAGTTCTAAGCATATGGGAATAAAAACGCAGACAAATCTATCAGCTATTTATTTCAGATTAGCTGGCAAATGTATTGCTCCTATTTCATTTTTCATTGATTTACTAATTTAGTTAGAATATTTGTCATGAATATCACTAAAAAAACTTTTTGGAAAATTAAACCATCCTACTCTAAACTGGCTGAAACTGCAGTATGGTGTTGCAATATATTTGGAAAACAGCAGGTGGCAGCAATAATGTCAACAAGCCTTTTAGTTTTCCTCCTTCTCTCTTTCAGGAATCCAGAAGAGGAAGAAGGAGGAGTCAGAAAAAAGAAGCAGAAGAAGAAGGTTTGCTTTTTAAAAGGGTGTGTTGTTGTTGAAATGTTTCAGACAACATACAGGACACAGTTTCAGATGTTGTGAGCTGGCTCCAGTCAGGTTGACTACATTGCTTAGGTGTGTACTTCTCAACTAAACTTTATATTATTTCAGGAAAGTGTTGTTTTAGTTTTAAAGTGATTTTTTTTTTTAGTAGAAACTTGTAGTTGAGTTCCAATATAGCTGTTTGCTAGTTGGCTAAGTTTTTCCTCTGTTAAAGTCATTGAGGTTTGAGCTAATTCATTTATTAGAATGAAGCACTGCTGTAAACCAAATATATGGATTCGCCTTTTAAAGTAGCTTAGTGGTGTGATTTCAGGCTGACTTGCTTTTCAGGGTTTTGTGCTTGTCAGTCAGGTCAGAGGTGACGATGCAGCCCAGTTACAGCAACAGCAACAGCAGCAGCAGCATCAGTGGTCAAACTGATTTTCAGCAGCTGTGGGAAAGATGGACCACCCTGGGCGATCGGCTTTATGATGACCCCAAGGTAACCACAAGATGAACACCTGCATCGATTTTTTTTTTTTTTTTTTTTTTTTTTTTTTTTTTAAATCCCACCTTGTTTTTAACTTTTATATTGTTTGCATATTTTTCTTTTGTATCACCAAACATGTTTTCCTCCCAGTTAGCTTTCTTTCACTCTTTACCAGGTAGCAAAGGTGATGAATACAAGAGTCGGGCGGTACCTCAGCAGCCACCCTTTCTTAGCACTCACAGTGATGCTGTTCAGCGCCATGGCTGCACTGCCTGTTGGACTTTTCCTCCTCTTTGCCCTGGTGACCATCATTATGTCGACAGCAGGATTTTTTTTCTTTGAGTGTAAGTGTACTCATGTCACCACTGACCTCTGAATTATGATGTTGTCTGATGCTTCACATAACTGCACTTCTCACAGCCACAAACATGTTGTTTCTCATTGTCTCTTTAAGTGTTCCTGTTATTTGTAGGAGGGGTGACTCTGCTGTGTGTGCTCTCTGGCCTCGCGCTCTTCTCCACACTGGTTTCACTCATCGTCAATGCTTTTTACATCACCATCTTCAACATCCTCAAGTATTACAATCAACCAGCAAAGGTAAAGTTTATATAGAATCTGCTCCACATTTTTTATTGTTTCACGTTTTTGAACACACTTGACTTTTTGTCAAGGCAGGTCAGAGAAAACCTAAAAACACTTGCTGCTGGAGAGTTAAACTATAAATCTTAACCTGATATCTGCTCTGTGACACAAATCATTGGACAGTCTTTTCTAAAAAGGAAATAAACTTTGCACGCATTCATATTAGATGCTGTCTTACACGCAGCTGTTAGTTGTAAATGTTTCAACATTGTCTATATTTCCTTCTCTTGTCCCTTATTGGGTCCAGCAGGTCCAGGAGAAGGAAAGTGAGTGTGAAACTTCAAAACTGACAGATCCACAGTAGCTTTCTTCTTCTCTCTCCGTCATCTTCCTTCATCTTGGAGTACAAATCGACATTACTGAAGCTTGGTACTAGGGATTCAGGAGAACAAATCATTGAATGTAAAATGGTTTGATTCTGCGATTTACAGTTAACAGATGCAGAACGACTCCCTGATGGTTACTGCATGTCAAAGCCCTAAATGGTATGGCTAAATATTTTTATAAATGGGCAAAATTTCTACCTGAGGTGTCGTTATATTTATGTATAGTGCAATAGATCATTTCTACAACAGTCAAAGGCATGATAAAACTAATCTTAGCAACTGCCTTAGTAGCCACAGCAGACGTATTAGTCTCATTTGTGAAGCTCGAGATAAAAACCGGACGATGTTGTCTCATGGCTGAATAATCTTTTATCCAAATTAGCCATGCATTACTCCATTACTCCATTACTGATTACGATTTTCCATATAAAATGCTTTCGTATTTTCTGTATGTTTGCAGATATTTGTCTGTGCCCTTTAGGCAATGAAAATGCACTACATAACTGTTACACATTCATTTTTAATGCTACTACTGAAAAGCGACTGGTGTTGTACATCATTGAATAAAAGCTCATAAACTCAAAATACAGTTTCAGGCTTTACACTTATTTTGAGGGAAATCATTCTGATATTCTGCCCAGAAACAGACATTCATTGGCTTTAAAATAGTAGTGGCTCTAATACAATGAGTTTTTGGTGCTGGCTAATAACCAGGGACAACATGAAATCAGCTCAACAGCACACACCACTGAGTTGTGAATGTTTAGCCCAGTTGATATAAATTTACTTTTGATTATATGTAAATGTTGTTTCCCTGACTTGTTTTGTTGCTTCAACTTCTACTTGTACCACAACTTGTCAATACTTATTTTAATAATGAAACACTGTGGGTGGTTCTCATAAAATCTTTAATGGAGGTGATATCATGCAAAAAAAAACAACAAAAAAAAACAAAGTAAATTGAAAAAGATAAGGTTAACAAGAGGCCTTTAAATTTAATAGAAATGCACCTATTGAACACCAAGAGCACCTTACTCAATTACCATAATTGGTAATCATGTCATGCCTGTGAAATAGCTCGCACTCCTCGCATACAGTTAGCGAGTGACATGTCACAACCAGTCAAAGTGCTGGAGGATTCTCAGGCCAAATATCTGTATGCTTTTCATCCCGGTATGACAAATGCAGTCATTGTTCAGTCATTCGTTATTGCTTTACTATGACAGTGGTGATTTTAACCCTTGAGCTCCCTCGTGTCACTGCTGAAAGGTGTTCATGAGTTTATTCCTGGAGTTCAATAAGAGCACTAATAAAATTCATGCACTATCTACATCTAAAGCATGATGTAGTATTGTTTTAATATTGTATGAAATCTATCTTAAAGTTGGAAACTGATACATTTTAGTTTCTTCACTAGAGTAAGCTAAAAAAAAATACCAGTAAACACAAGATGTTCAGTCCCAAATGAGATCCCCACATTTCAAAATACTGACACCTGCAACAAATGCTGGAATTAAACTATTTTATATTGTTTTTTAAACTCAATTTTCTCAACAAACTCAACTCAAGTTCTACATGAAAAAAGTTGTCATTTTTAGAAGAAAGAAGCATCTTTTTAAAATGTCTTGAGCAATTTTAGAAATCAATGTTTTTACAAAATTTATGTGTTGGCCTCTTGAAAATGCTTAAAAATGAGGGCACATGTATTATACTGTAGGCATACGATTATTGAGACAAAAAATGTCTAATGTAAAAAAAAATACTGTGAGAAACTGGAAATAATCCTCATCAGGCACTCTGATACATTACTCTATCTCACTCTTTAATAAGACTGTACATTTGTGCATTTCATTACCAAGTCAAACAAGGTACTTCTCAGAGTTCACCCTATTTGTGACATTATATATATAAAAAAAAAAAAAAAAAACCATAAGCGTATACACCTCGCATGTAGAAAAAAAAAAAGCCTTTCTCCTATTTGAACAGCAATGAAAAGAAGTTTAAGGCAAGATGCTGAACACAGAAATCCAGAGGTTGACCTGGGATGATCTTTGTTCAGCTCTGGTGTTTGTTGGCATTTACCAGTTCAATCAGCAATCATCAAGAAGACTAGTGTTTTTCCCCGTTAGTTGTGTCTCTGCCTCAGGCATCCTTTGCTATAGGTCACGAGATTCCAAGAAGTCCTCTCCACACCCCCTGAGTCTGCTGGGAGTTGCCGTCTCCTTCTGTAAGTTTTACGCTGGCAGGCTCAGCTTCTTGCCTTTCAACACTGAGGGGTGAAGAAAGTTAACAGGTTGGGATTGTCAGTGGACCTTAGTTCATGCTGTCATACAATTTTGTAACACTCAGTATAAAAGAAAGAAAAGTACCAGTTTCCATTTTTAAGGAGCTTTAAATGGACACTGCTTGATTTGTCTTCAGAATCAGTCTCCTAAGATTGTAATTTAATAGGCATTTTCAAAAAAAATATTTCAAGAAACTAGAGCACCAGGAACTAAGCAAGAGACTTGAGGTCACTTTGTTTGAGCACATTCCTGTTTTTCCACCCCAACTGAGCCAAATTAGATAAGTAACAGATTAAAAAATGATGTGTTTGGGATACATTTTCACACAGAAGAACATATTAAATTAAGTTAATTATTAAATTAAATTAAATCCATAGTCCTGATTTCATGACAAATATCAATTCTGCAGTTCAAGTAAATCAAGTGTGTATTCCCAAAGTTACAGTCTGTTTAGGACAAGATTCCCTTTGTGTGCTTCCTGGGATTATGTTTCTTTGCTGAGCCATTATCGGGGACCAGTAACAAAGAGGTAATTTTGTACTTAAAAAGACCATAACTTTGGAAAATATTTAGTTCATTTAGCAAGTGGAATCATTATATTAGCTGTGGCTGAACTACAAATTGAGGGTTTTTCAGGGAAAAAGAACCGCAGATTTTGTCCCCAATATCTTATGTCAAAGATTTTCTAGGAAGGGACTGCTTCAGGGCCATTATGGACAGGAGGAATGATTACGTCAGTAAATAAAAAATATGTATAGGCATATATATTCTATGTTTACTGTTGTACCTCTAACAATTGGTAATTTAATATATTTAATGTATTAAAAAACTGTCCCTATACACAAAAACTAACAGCTAATTACATGAATAATTTTGTTCTCCATCCACAGTTTTATCTGTCTAATTTAATGCTTGAAGAACAGATGATACCAGCAGGAAACCCACCTTTGGTGACATAAAGGTAGAAGAAGTCACAGTAAAGGATAGTCTGGACCACGCCAGCCACGATGGCAATCATGTCAAAGAAGCTCTCAAAATAGAAACGCCAGATCCAGTTGAAGAGATAGAGGGCTCGATACAGCCCCAGGCAGAACAAGTAGTGGGTGGTGATGACCTCCGCCTCACCAGTCTTGCTGATCATGAAGAGCTGAGGCAGGATTGCCACAGACTCCAGGTAAATGGAAAACGTCCACAGAATCTAATGATAGAGAAATTAATTTGTTTATTAGAATCCTAATAGTCTCACAGTTTGCTCTTTAATCAATGAGTTCTGTCACATTTGACAACAATAAAGTGAATAATTGCACCTCTAGGAAAGAGAAGTCGTGGTTGATGAGAACAGCAAGACCTCCAACAGGAACCACCAGAAACTCCACTCGGAAACTGTCATGGTTTCCATCATAGGTGGCCCTGAACTTCATGTAGATCAGGTAGACTGTGGCATACGAACAACCAATGTAGATCACCTGGTAAAACAAGACAAAACGACTCATCATTCAGGGTACTAGGAGAAATATGAGACCTTTGTGAAAGGCTATAGATCAGGCCTGAGACATGATCAGTGTCTTACCTTCATGCACGTGTTATACACTGAGATGAAGGAGGTGAGCAGATCCAGGTAGCGTGTGGTGAACACTATGGCAAACAGGATTTGGCTCTTCCCAGAAATACCTTTAAAAATATCAAGCACATTTAGCATTTTGGTTAAGGAACAGCAAACCTATCAGCAGCCTCACTAGCAGTCTAAATCTTAGTACTTTATTGAACAGTGACATCTACTGGATTAATATTTATCAGCAATCTCAGATATCAATGATATTTTTCTTGAATTTTACAGGGATTACAAAAATCAATCTGTGCGTAATTGACAGACAGGTTTGGGTTTTAAAATAAATGTAGGTTAGTTTCACAGAAATATGATGAGCATTAAAAAGGTTTAATGTTCAAGAAGCCAAGATGCTGGATCCTTCCTTCCCCTAACCTTGATCACACCTGAACAAAACCATCTTAGCTTTATAAATGAGCTTAATATTATTACTCAAGATCTCCACAAAGCACTAAGGTGTCGTAGGTATGAATGTGAGTGGAGATGACTGACTGGCAACCTGTCCAAAATGTGCCTTGCCTCTTGCCCAGTGCATGCTGGGACAGGCTCTGGCCCCACTGCAACCCTTCAAAGGATGAAGAGTTTCTCGTCCTCCTCGGCTAATGTTTCACTCCATCTTTGACTCTACCTGTTCTTCATGTGTGGGCTGCAATTACAGCTCTTAACTCTTCCTCCTTTGGGTGAATGATAACAGTGAGTTTTAACAGTTGTGTTTATGGACAGTCTGTCCTTTTTCCAAGGTCCCAATGATATGGTGGAGTTTTTGGAGTCCAAGTCCTAATAGTGGTTTGCAGCACTTTAAAGCTGACTGATGATCAAGTGATTGTACTTTATCTAGATAACATTTCCGTCCTGTTTCTCCATAGTACTTTTTCTACTGTTATTTCTGTCTGCATTGCGAATGTGACTACCCCAAAAGACGTATCTCTCTGTTGTTGATGTTATTTCCACATATTGGAGTTGATTTTCCATGTGACTCAGGGGTCTAATCATAGACTGACCTGTTGGACACACTGTAAAGTCCTTTGTGGCAAATTGTGCGATATAAATAAAACTGAACAGTCAGACAGATAATGGATTGGTGGTGTGAAGGCCATTCTGTAAAAGAAGGTATCAGTATAGACATAATATCTAACCACTGATAATAAAGACTAAACATCTCTATAGCTGTTAACCCAACATAACCTTTTAACTTTGAACCTTCACTCCCTCCAGGTTTCAGGGCCAATCACAGCACTTCTCATAGGCCAAATTAAAAAGCAGTGACAGCACATCAGAAGCCACTGTTATCTCTGTAATACAAACGGCTTGTTTATAAGCGCTAACAAAAATAAAAACCTTGCTGTTTTATTCGCTATTTTAGCAGGATGGCTAATTCCGTAGCGCCATGTAAAACGCCACGTCAGAAGCCAGACCAAAGAAATCGAGCCCCAAACCTCAAATCTACCGAGCAGGAGTGAACGGATGAGGAGTGTATGGACACAGCAAACCGGTGAAACCATCTCAAGTAATACCTCAAAATAATCAATAATAAGCAGAGTATTAATTAATTCCACAATCATCCCCCCTGCAGCACGGAACTAATCTCAATGACTGCAGATTCCCTCAACCTGTAGTTTAGCTCACACTAGCAACTGCTACAAATTGAGGTGATGCTATTTTTGGACAGTAACCACTCACTTAGATATGTGACTACATGTCTGCAGCACATTTGTGAGCAAAGTTCTATTAAAAGTGATGCAAATGCCGACAGCAGCTTCTGGATGTTACCGGGACCGTTGAGTGCTAACAGTGTTAGCCGCTGGCTCCAATGAATGAGTGGGAAGTGTTAGCATGTAGCTAGCTAGAAGAGACTTAACTAAAACGACAATTTTCGCAGGTAAAGAAAGGTAAGGCCAGTCAACAAGCTTAGGAAAACCATGTTGTATACAAATAAAGCTAGAGCTTACCTGCACATGACCTGCTTTTCCATATTTTGAGTAGCAGGATGATGATAGCAGCCAGGTGAGAGAGGTCCCCTGTCAGCCTGAAGATGTTCATCGTTGCAGAATGAATTCACAGACACAGGTGAGAAACTAACGCAAAAGTCCCTTTTGGCTCTGAAGTGGATCCTTTTCACACTTTCTCTTCTCTTAGTTGGAGGCAAACCGGGATACGAGATTCACAGGATTGAAAATATGGCGAGAGTGCAAGTCGACGTGGAAGGAGGCGTGAGAAAACACAGGAACAGATTGGGATTGGACTAAAGCTTGATTGACAGCCCGTGATGACCCGCCCCCAACCGAGCGGGTCTGAGAACTTGAGCTGTGCCAGGAGGGACTGGGTGGGACCAGCACTCCAGCAGCTTGATTTTTGATATCAGCATTGCCATCAGTGAAGGAAGTACAAAACAGAAAAATCTTACTTAGGCCTAAGTAAAAGTACAGAAGTACGTTGTTATTCTAGATGCGTTTTACTGCTGTTTACACATGCATAGCCTGCATTAATACAATTTCCCTTCCCTTTTCTAATCAGCAGCTTTGCTGACTGTCACTGATTATGTCATAAGCATTTCTCAACATTTGACTCCTTTTGCTTGTCTTTAATTGACAGGGGATGATTGTAGATTTGAAACTACACTTTTAGAAATGTCCTATTAATAACACCAGCTCATGTGGCCACATGTTCTGTTTGCATATAACTCTGCCATTTTCTGTAAGGGTTCAATTTTGGGGCATTAAATCTACTGCATATTATGAATCATTGCCATGTTACTATCCTGTTACTATATTGTGAATCATTATGTCATGAGATACATCATGCTTATGAAAAGCATGAAAAGCAGCACACTAGTGAAAAATTAAATAGGAACTTGGTGTTGAGGAAGTGCAGTATACCTCACTTCCCATGTTGTCAAGCATTTAGAAAACATCATGCAAGGAATCATGAGATCATTCACAAGCGATCAAGCTACAGACATGAGCTGGACGTTTTGGCTTTCTCTCCTTCTCACCCACCTTGCAGTAACAGGTAAGATTTTTTTTTCTCTTTCATTATTTACAATCATTTAATGGAAAACATTTTCCAGTGAATTGATTGTTCCACATAAAAAATACAAAATGTGGATCACAACTCCTGTCAATAATAGTTCATGGCTGTTCTGAAAGAGTTTTATTGCTAGAAGATAGTAATATTTATTTATTGAACTTGTCTTTGCTGATTCCAGAGAGCATGGGTTCACCTGAGAACTGCTTAACACAGCCAGTCACTACGATCTGGAGTTCGATAGGACAAGCTGTTGTTCTCCCTTGCAAAGTCAGTTCACACTGTCCAGACACATACTTGCATTACCAGTGGTTTGTTTTCAAACAAAACTACCACTTTCGTCTCAACCTGTCTAGCAATCCTTCCAAATACAGCTTGGAGGGAGGATATTTACACATCAAGTCACTTGATGTGAATGACAGCGGGATCTACTACTGTGCTGCAGTATGGTCAGCACCCAACATACAGGATGTAGGTCTGGGTACAACTCTTGTAGTCAAGGGTAAGAGCCTTGTGTGAGAAAAACCAATTTTAAAGGTGAACCACAGATGATTTGGATACCTTGAACAACTTTTCTTTTGTTTTCAGGACATGTTACGGTAAAGCAGAGTCTCTTGTGGTTATCATTTGCCCTCTTGGCTATGTACAGCTTGGCAGTAGTGACACTTATCATTTTAAAGAAGGTAAATTACCTTAACATTTATATTAACATCATAGAAACAACTGATACTGCACTTTGGAGTGATGTAAAATTCTCTCTGTTCTAGCATCGCTGCCATAGGAGCAAAAGCAGAATGAAAACAGACAAGGTTGGAGAGAAGTGTTTTTTTACTGTTTTGTGTTTGATAAGCTGAATATTTACTAAATTGGGAAAGCCCACAGAAGCAAAAAGAGGAACAGTCACCTATAATGCTGTTTATTTCTGTCCAGAAAAACCTCTTGCAACACCGGTGACTGTGTAGCTGTTGACCTGCTGTAAATGTCTCTGTATTTGGACATTTTTTAAACTTACTTCTTAATTTATATACTATATAAAATACTTTTTTTTAGCTTACTGCTTTGTATCGTTGTATTTCTTATGGAAGCTTTTATGTACAGCGCTTTGAGAAAGCAACTTTTAAAGGTGCCATATAAAATGAATGCATTATTATTATTATAATTATTCATTTTCTTAACAGAATAACTCAACCAAAAAAATACAGTTCCGTGATGTGCTCCAGGAAATGTACAGAAAACAAACTGCGGACAGAAGCCGTTACCAAACTGAGGTAAATCTTGCAACATGTCACAATTAGATTAGGCCACCAGATTGTGCAAGCATGAAACTTCTGCAAGGCCTGTGCTACAGTGTGGACATACGTTCCTGCTCATCGAAAAATTTGCTGTTTTATCACCATTTTCATAATAAACTGAATGTCATTGCAGGCTGCAAGTACTGAATTCAACAGCTCGGGTGATGACATCTATCAAAATGTATGAATGACAGATAAAGAATGAATGACAAATTCAGACCTCCCTCATCAAGACTGTGAAGAGCTTCCAGCGCTGTGAAACATGTGTATGTGTTGTTCACCTTTTCTCATGAAGTGGGATATGAACACCAGGGTGCTGGGTCATCGTCACTTTTATCACCTGTTTTTCATTTTCAAAAGTGGTGAACAGTTTTACCTTATGACATCTCACCTGCTTAAGTTGTGTTGACTGTATTCATATTTCAGAATATTCAACAACTTCATTAGTTTCAAAACCAGGCCAGCATATACACTACTAGTCAAAAGCTTGGACAAACTTTCTCATTTAGTTCAATGAGATCATTCATTTCACATTCAGCAAATAGCACACTTAAGTTAACAAACTGTACAAATATATTTAATCAAATACTACAGAACCACAAACAAAGCTTATTCAAAGGTAATTTGACCATGCAAAATTCACTATTATAAATCGCACTGACAAAAAGGCACATTGGAGATGACTGTATATTTAATACAGTTTATAATGCACCATGTTAAATTAGAAAAGAAAAATGTTACTCTCTGCAAGAAATTTACAGCAAGGCAGTTATATTAAATAACTGCTTTGCTTTATCTGGCACAGTGTGACAAAAGGCAGAGGATTATCAAGGCATTCAGAAGAGCAATGAATTACCCAGTGTCAGAGAGCTCTATTTTGGTCAGCAGGATAATAACCCAAAATATTCACCCAAAAGCACCAAGAATGGATGAAAAAGAAAACAGACTGTTCTGAAGTGGTCTGGCATGACTCCTGATCTTAATCTAATGAAACATACGGAGCTTAAGTGCAGTAATTGCCTCAAAAAAGGTTTGCTACAAAACATCAGGGTATAGGTTCCATTATTTTCTTCCATGACATTTTTGTCTAGTAGATTATTTTAAATAATATGTTACATTAAAAATCATCATCTGTTTTATTACATATGGAATAGAAAATACATTATCTTTGTCAGCTTAAACTTATTTCATAGAAAACGGTGGCATTTCTTTGTGATGTAAGTATCAAGACTTTTAGCCCTCTCAGTAAGATCAAGTTGGATGTTTACATGTACATGCATTTTTTTTTTTACAAATAAAAAAACATGGTATGAAATTTTGGCTATTCAAGTCTATGCAAGCTTTTCCCATTCACCAAAAACATCCACAGTTAAATGTGTAAATTCTTTCATTTCTACCTACAGTCATTATGTGCTTGATTAAATAACCCAAATTAAAATACTTTATATACTTGTGCCTAACATCCTTATACCAAATGTTCTGGCAAATTGTGCTGCTCAAGTATACAGTAATTAGCCATTTAATGTTCAGCTTCCAAGTTCCTCTTCTCAACCTGTCTTGGTCTGATAGGAATGACCTTTAGCTTAATTGGCAGAATATTTTCAACTGGATGTTACCGTTACCATTAATGGAAGACATCACTCCTCATTTCCACTAGCATCTTCTATCACTCCTGTTTCAGGATGTCACCCAACAATTTCTGCAAACTTCGGTAGCAAATTTAAAATTTATATTCAGCCTCAGCATTTAAACAAGCGCAGTTCTTCTATCAAGAATAAAGGTACATTTTTACATGCTGTCTGAGGAACTGGAACTTTTTGGCAGAGCACAGTTAATATACAGTAGGACCCCACTAATTATCTGCAGAGGTCAGTGACTGGACAAAGATGTGAGTTTTAACAGATCTAAAAACACTGAGACTGGACTTTTGATAATATGATTCACAGACTGACATAAACTATCATAACCCCTGATGTGTTTGCTCCAATAACCCAAATACCTCCTCTATGCCATAAATGGAGAGAAACTACTGCAGGTAATGAACATCACTGAGGATGTAAAGTCTCTCCTCATTGCATAAGTTTTTGTCTATAGATTTCATTTTCACCATAATACCCTATTAATCTTCCCAAATCCCAGCTAAAAATATCACCTAAATATTGAGAATGAAGAAATTAGTTGTCAATGTACTTTGTGTCGACCGTGTGGCTGTTCCGGATGGAAAATGGCTTCCAAGCCAAGATTTGCACTGCAGCGACACACATGGGGACCAGACACACCAGGTAGAACATGACGCTGTGCAGGCTCTCTATGCCACTGCAAGAAAAAGCTTTTTTGTTACTGACAAAAAGTGTATGTTTACATTCATTTATAACTGGTGGTTAAGAGATCACTACTGGTCTTGTTGCATCCTGGTAAAATGTAGCAACCTCTTTGTGATGACAGTGTCTATGTGGATGTTTATGATATAACGTTTCTATGTTAAGTGAATGTTACACCCTCTTTAATTTTTTTTTTTTTTTTTTTTACTATAGTTGTTTAAATTTGTGCATTGAGTTTTTTTGGTCAGTACGTAATACATGCTGCATATGAGATATCTGACTCCAAATCAAATATTTCAGTGGCTCTGAATTTATGAAGTTATATTACCTGTGACCTTTGAAATAAAAAGCTGTTGAATGGCCGTATTTTAATCTGCTGATAAGAAGCTCCATGGGAAAAAAGAAACCTGTAATTACTTCAATGCTTCTGAGCTTTCAAAGTTATGTGAATTCTATATAAGCATTAAACTTTGCTGGAGCTGAAACTAAAGTCATCACTGTGACTTTTATTGGATCTGCTTTAATCTAAGAAGTCATTTAAATTTACTGTGTGAATAAAGGTAAGTATGAAAGGGCTATAAACAGTAATTGGGATTTAGGCAAACATTAAGGTCACTCAGGAGCTTCTGCATATCTTATCCGATCAACTTTCCAGAAAGAAAGCTCATTCATCATCAACATTTCAATTTGCTGAAAGGTAACACTTCATATTGCAATAACTGAAAGTGAAACTAAGGGCTGTGAAGGGAGTGGACATGAACTCAATATTAGGGTGTTTTCATGCTTTACCTTATTCAGCCCTCAAAACAGTCAGATTTTTTGTGAATATATAAGAATGCTGCAAACAAACTCGGCCCACACATATTGTGGTTTACTTACCCTGTGCACTGTGAACATAAAACACTGTAGATATACTTTACTTTTTGCCTTGTAGTAAACAGATCATGTCCCTGAGACACTCAATAAAACAAAGAGAATTATTGGTGATACTACTGATAGGGCTGGGAACTCAGAACTGAGTCCTCTTTCATAATGTGAATTCAAAAAGAACTGAGTCCCTTTCCTTTTGGTTCATTTTTCGTCCACCTTAAGAGGACTAGGTTTGGTTCATTTAAAATGGATTATATGTGGAAACACCCTGCAAGACAGGCCACAGAAAACTGTTCATGATTATACACAGTAAAAAAGATCATTTATAGTTAATGGATCAAGTCAAGAGAGTGTCTGCACCTTGGATTTAAATCCTGTTCTTCATTTTTCAGCTTTTCATATCCAAACTGGTTGAGGATATTAACCACTATCATAGGGGCCAGAGACTGAGCTGGCTTGGTGAACAGAGCGTTGGTCCCAAACACCATGGAGGAGAGGGGGGAACTGCAGAATGGGGGCAAAAGAAGATAATGGTAAAGGCAATTTAACCAGTCAGGTAACCAGTGAAACTCTTTGGTCATAAATGAAAACATATTATTGTAATCTCTATATATGTATACATGAAGGATGACTTGGAGTAGAGGAAGTGTGCTAATGATCATGTTTTTACCTGCGCTTGTATTTCTGCAGGTCTGTGTCGATGATGTCAGCTAAAGGCAAGCCAAAAAGACTAGTGGCTGCTTGCGTTATGACCCTGCACAGAAGATAAAGGACAGAAAGTGTAGGTATGATGCAAAGTGGACTGATTCTATAGAGATTATATAAGAATGTCAGAATTTAATTCACCTCTTACATGTTAATGGTGAGGAAGGATGCCAGGATATAGTAGTGCTGGCGACCAAGTACAAACATAATAACTGCCATTACAGCTTCCATGTAGAAGGTGAAGAGGATGATCCTGTAGTAGCCAAGACCATGAAGCAGATTCTGACAGCTCAGTACTAACAGCTGGGTTGGACATAAACAATTTTGAAATGTGATTTGGATGGACCCGTGAGGCAATAAATGTTTTGTCATCTCATTATGCATCAGTGCTACAGGTCCCACTCATCTTTTCATTAAAAAGCAAAAACCCACTGGGAGACCGTACCTGTGGACAGATGAACCCTGCTCCATACATGATGCTCTTCGCCAGCGATGGAAGCACATCTGGAGGAATTAGCTGCTCAGCAAATATCATAGTAAAATTATTAAAGAAAGCCAGCATGAAAACCTGGAAAAAGTTCATGGACACAAACAGCTGAAAGTCCCTGTTGGTAAGGATTTGACAGGTCAAAGTTCTCAATGTGGAGAAGGTAAATGCTGACTGATGGGGAGTCTGATCAACTGACCCCAGCGCATCTGATTCAAATCCTTTGTTATCCCACTGGCTCTCACTGTAGAAACCTGTATAGAGCATGCAGCCACAGCTCAGGACAGCGATCAGTACTGTGAAGGCTTGGAAGGCTTTAAAGTCCTCCATATTTCTGGACAGCACCCCACAGAAGAGGACACTGGAGGAGCCAATCAAAGAAGCCACCTGTTGAGAAGGATGGAAAGTCAGACCATGTTAGCAAGCACATAAACTGATAGAGATTTGGTGTAAAAAAAAAAAAATCCTTACCTGGCTGTACTTTATAAGTCTAATTCGGCTCTGATGCTGGCTGGAAATCTCTGCAAACAGTGCACATTGTGCCAGTAGCACAAAAGTCAGCATTGCATCAAAAGCACAGAGCGCCACTGTCAAGTGTAAGCCACTCAACCAGTCATCAGGAGTGTAGGACCGCCAAGGGAACCAGGCTAGAAGAAAGGCCAGTGAATAAAGGGGAGCACCATACAGGATGGAGAGACGTCGCTGAGACCAGCAAGGAACCTTGGAGTTATCTTGCAGGTAGCCAAATAAAGGGTCATTGACTGCATTCCACACCATGTAAACCACCTGTGGAATATCAAAAAATAATTAGTTCAAAATGATGCTTCACGTATTTCAACGTATTTAAACCATCCATTGATTAATTAACTGAGTATTACTGTTCAATTAATCATGAAAGGCATCTCAGCAAACATGACTGTCCAAAATCTGCTTGTTCCAGCTTCTGAAATATGAGGACTTTCTCTGTTCTCTTTGTCTTTGGAGAGTTGGTTGATGAAACAAATAATATAATCACCTCAGGTTCCATATTTTGCAATGCACATTATACAATAATTTCAGAGCTATACAATCGATTGATCGATCAGTAGTAGAATTAAGCAACAACCTAATCAATGAGAAAAAGCTGACTAATCAAATTAAAGCCATTTTCTCCAGTGTTTTGGCTGATGCTGACACGTGCATAAAACAGCATGTGTCAAGGTAATATACTCACTTGTGATTTGTGAAATGCTCCCTCTGATATCTTGTACTTATTGAGAAAAAGTTTCACATAGTAGAAGCCGAATATGTTGTTTATCATGGCTGATCCCAGAGTAGTCATGGCATAAGTCAAAGCTGCAGGATTTAGCCCAAATTTATTCCGGCGCTCATTAATTTTTCTGAAGCTCACACCTGAGGCAGGTGCCTCAGCCACGGCCATCATTGCAGCTCAGGTGATGTAAAAACGCGATCACCTGTCGCTTTAACCTGCTGGAGCAAGGAAATGTTCTAGTTCAACAACAACTTCTTCACTCTGGTGCTGGTTAGCATTGTTTTTCGCAAAATCAGTGAAAATGACCAGTGCTCCAAAGCAAAATCCCGTTCAGTAGCGAAGTTGTTTTAGTCCAAAAGTTACCTGTTTACTGAAACATTAAAAAAATCAGTCAAATCCTGTCGAGCTGCATTTCTGCGCCTGCAGGGAGGGGCGGGGCTTCACGGGTCCCCGGCTTCATCTGCTGCTTCGTGATTCGTCGTTGTAAACGCCTGTCATCAAAAACAGGAAGTTACGGAAAAACGATTTAAAAAATAAAACCAGTATTTGTTTTACGTATGTCGACCTTATTGCGCTGTAAGTAGTGACAACATTGAGCTGGACATTGTGTTAGAATGGAGAGAGATTTCTTCATGGCTTTACAAGTAGCTTCCTTATATCTGCCACCTACCGGATGTTGTGGTGTATTAGAGATTTGCCACGTTGGTGTAGACGCTTCACGCCTTACGCACACCGGGCAGCATGCAGTTTACACTTCAGCGCGCAGGGTGCTGAACAGCGGACAGCCTCTAGCTGCTGAACACACCTTTGCGTCGGGTTTCTGTCAGGTGGTGTCCTCTTTCGCCCCGAAGATAGAAAATGTTGACTGACAGGATTGTGGAGGAAGAATTTGACAAGACCCGGGAGCCTTGGCACGACACCCAGGAACTTGAACACGGTAAGAGCCGCTCGGCTCCGTGGACGCACCCTAATCTCAGACTGTGTGGGATGATGTGGTGCTACTTCACAGACTCATGCAGGCAGTTAGGGGACTGCAGTAATGCCCCATCTTCTTCAGTGTGGTCCTGTAGAGCAGTTTTTAGAAAATAAAGACTTGAAATAGTCCACTGCACTGACCCAACCAGTAAAGTGCTATTGTTTACATTTAGCTGGTTTAGTCCAGTGGCCCCTAACCAGTGCAGCAGGAATGAACATCTGCTATATTGATTACATTTTTGAATATTTTTAAATTTAGCCTTTAGATGTGAAATCACTTGCCAAGTCACAGAAACATGCCATGGGTTCCAATTAGGAGACTTTCACAAGCTTTCATCAGCCAAACATGTTGGAACAACTGGCTAAATGGTTAACAATGTACTGAATGATTTTTTTAAACTGTGAAATATGAATCTGTATAATAGCTAGTTATTACAGATATCACCTAAATATGGTGAGGGAAAACAATACTGAACTCAGAAAATGGAAATACAGTACAATATAGTACGTGCGTCAAAGTACATAGTTATTCTCCACCACTGCTCACAAATTAAATAATATAGAAGTCTTTAGTCCTTCCATAGGACACAGAAGAGCACCAGCTGTAGGATTCAAGTTGAAACGTCCTGAGAGCTCTCTGTGGCCAGGATTTCCTGAGGCTATCAGCGTGCTCTGTTTGTTTTCTGATAAACTTGTCCTCTCGAATACAAGTAAATGACAATGAGAGCAGCCTGTTTTAGGACAAAGACACGGCGGCGACTCATTATACAGAGTGATGGCAGTAGACGGGAAACACTTCCTGTTGCATTCCTGAGTGGAAAAATATCAACATGCTCAGCTGATTGACAAGATAGATTTTGGAAAGAATGTCTGGCAGCAGTTTGCATAATGGATAGCAGTTTGTCCTCCTGGCCACCAGAAGACAAAGGCTTCAAAGTTTGTTGCTTGCTGCTAACACAACTGAGTTAAACATAACACCTTTAATTTCTGTGTTATGTGTAGTAGCACCACATCAGATCTGCCTCACTTCACTTCAGTCGACCAGTCAACACTGATGCAGGTTAAGACCCAGAGTTTGGCGAGGGGAAAGGGTCACAAAGAGATCCCAAGACATTCCTTAGATTCCTCTGGGAGTTAGATGTACTTATAGTGGGAGACAATGAGTTGTATGTGTGAGCTGCCACACTGCAAGTCAGTTTAAAAACTTCCCAAATATGTACTTCTACCCGTTGCCTGTGTTTGGGCATTGGAACAGTGTATCCTGTGTTTACATGTCTTCCTGTGCTTCAACAGACCTCCATTTGGCAGCAGAGCTGGGGAAAGCCCTTCTTGACAGGAACCATGAGCTGGAGCAGGCCCTGCAGCATATGTACTCCACCAACCAGGAACAGCTGCAGGAGATAGAGGTGATAAATGTTAGGAAGAAACTAATCTAAGCTCTTGAGGCTGCTGCAGCACTAAACTCCCCCTGAGGACAGACAGCATGTTAGCGAAGCATAGTCATTTCACCATGCAAAATATTCAGTATTTATATAGTACGCCCTCTGCTAAAGTTTGTCAATGCACATTGTTGCTGCATAAATGTGGTGATTTTGTATGAATGAATCTACAGTGCAAGATAGTTTGTTGAGAAAAATCTGTGTATAGGGATCTGGAAATCTCACTAGAAGGAAAGTGTGTGTAAAACTTTAAATAGGATAGAGTAAAAGGTAATCCTGACCAGTCTGACCCAGTGAGTCTTTGGCACAGTGCATCCTGTTGGCGTGATGTTTGTCTACCTAATTACAGGAACCACCACCTTTTACTTGGACAGTGCTCAAGTGATCAAGGTCTTAATTAAGGTTTTGATCTTATTTGGTAGAGTGCTGCTAATTCACATAGAATTAAACAAGTTCCACTGTATGTACCTGGCAAACTGGCATCCTTGTGGCCTGAGAAAGATGACAAACCTATTTGATCTGACAAATGTGTTAAGTTTGCTTTTCAGAAAGTAGTTCTTCGTTTACTTCAGGGATTTCATGTAGAGTGTATAAATAAACAAATTAGGCTTTGAATTTCAGTGCCAAACTTTTAATTTTAGCACAGTGTTGATCCATTTGAGTTCAAGGACATGGCTTTCAGTAAGTCAACAAGGATAAGAACCTTAATTTGTTTGAGGCAGAGACAGGGCTGATGGCTTGAGGATTTATTGAGGTTGATATCATAATCCCCATACATCTCTCTGAGCCTCATCCTTGCGCTGTGTCCGCTATTGGACTTATTCACTATGCTAAAGCTGTATGTAGACCTGAACATGGTGTTGTGATAAATGACTGTGCTCCTGTCTGACTAAAGTGAATAAGCTAAGCTAAGAAATGATTTCATTGATTTGTACTAGAGAAAACTAACTTAGGTAATGTCATGAATTCAGGCTAATTTCTTACAAAGTCAAATGAGTTAAAGTTGGTAAGTTTTTGTGAATAAAGTAATCAAATGTATAAATACTTGTCATTTCCCTCTTGTGCACCAGTACCTGACCAAGCAGGTGGACGTGCTGCGTCAGATGAACGACCAGCATGCCAAAATGTATGAGCAGCTAGACGTTGCCGCCAGGGATCTGGAGCAAGGCAACCAGAGACTCATGCAGGGCAACAGGCTGGCCCAGAAGAAGATCTGTAGGTCTGTGTACCAGTTATCAGTTAATTTAATGTGAACTATGAACAGATGATACAATACACATTATAGCACATATTTGATTAAATGCAGAACTTCAAAGGCATATTTTCTGTTTCTTTCCCTTTAGTCTAACTGAGACCATCGAAGGGCTTCAGACCCACATGGAGGATTTGCAGACTCAGGTGGAAGAGCTCAAGACTGCCCAGGCAGATCGAGAGAAAAGAGAGCAGGCAGAGCAGCGACGCAACCTTGGAGCACACAGTGTGTCCTGTCTCAGAGAGCTGTATGACTTGCACTATGACAGGTATTGCATACACCGTGTTACTGTGTCACTGTCAGCTGCACAGTGCTAAGTCATAGCAGAACTACAGGGTCTGACAGAGGAAACTGGTAGCTAAGGCAGTATTGTAAAATGAAGACAGTCAGTTACCTTGAGAACCTTTTAAGTCGATTTACCAAAAACATATACAGGTATCTACCCACACAGGTGGCAATGCAAATAGATGTTTGTGAAGGGTTGTTGAATGCATCTGAATCATGAGAACTCCAGTTATCTGATCTTCTCTTACCCTGAATGCACTGTTGTCTTAGCCCCCTGATGCTGACGGGACACCTTCAGGTAGTCCAGAGTGACACCAGGCCAGCCTTCATGACACATAATCCACTTGTCTCCCTCTGTCAGCACTGTAAACCACTGTACTCTCCATTTCATGACAGGCATTTGGTTACCTTTGGAGAATTGTTAACATAAAATCCTGCTTTCCTCTTTAAGTTAAATGCATTTAGTAAAACTTTATTTAGCATTCTGATTTATTTAACTTTGAAATTCTTTTCGACATGAGCAGGAATTGTGATGATGATGATGATTATGATGCACCGTACATCATCTACAATCTTGTATTTTCCTTTTCGCTCTGAGATGCACATTCCTCAACACACAGAGCTTGAATTGTTTAGCCTTACCTACATTTCTGTCAGCTGCATATTTCTATATCTATTAAAAATAAGATTATTTATTTTCTCAAAGTGATGTCTCACATATTTTTTTGACGTTACTATTTCTTCAATTTCGTGTTCTGGCTCAGGTATCAAACCCACAATAGCTTGCAAGTGGATGGACTCTGGTCACCTCAGGGCTCCTTCTATCACAGAGAGAGATGCCACGACCCAGAGGAGGAGAAATTGGTTCTCCAGCACTCCATCCAGACACTTCAGAGCCAGATATCTGCAGAGCGAACACGCAGGGAGGCTGCAGAGAGGGACAGTGAGCTGACAGCCCAGGAGAACAGAGCCCTGGAGCAGCGGCTGGCCCTGCTGGCCGGCTGCCGGGCCAGACAGAAGGAGCTGGAGTCTGAAGTGGAACAGCTGCAGCTGCTGTGGCGTGCTGACTGTGCCAACAGGTTAGGACTGACTTATGTATGGACTACATTCAAAACTATGAACTATTTTGGCATCGATATAGCTGACACTTTGTGATACAACTTTTAATATACAGCACAAGCATAGACCCATGTCATGTATAATTTTCCATTATATTTGAAACTTATGTCCTATGTCCTTTCCCTCCCCCCAGTGTCAAAAGACAAGACCAGCTGCTGTTGCTTGACACAGTATTTTTTGCCTCGGAAGAAAAGCCAAGCCTGGAGCAGAGTGAGACAGAGGAGCCGTTGGAAAATGCTGAGGAGCAGAGAAGATACAGCTGGCAAAGGTGTAATAGTGACAGCGCGTTGAAAGCCACAAACCCAGATGAGATTGGCCGTGATCATGAGCAGCTGTGTATAAGGCGGGCAGAGGCAGTAAAACAGAGGGGCATCTCTCTGCTCAACGAGGTGGATGCGCAATACAGTGCACTGCAGGTGGTGTATTTATAGCATGTCTGGCATGAAAAATTCTAAGAAGAAAAATTTGTCAAAAAATGACCCTTTTCAGTCTTATGATTTGTTATCCAGTGTAGAATATTAAGAAGTACATAGCAGTTAGAAGAAAACAAATGTGTTTCAATAAGCTGTGGGTGTGTTGTGTAGGTGAAATATGATGAGCTGCTGCGGCGATGCCAGCAAACAACAGATGAACTCAGCCATAAAGCCGTTCAGACATCCAACAGTCCCTTTACGAGTATCCAGACCCGTCGACGTCTGTCCAGCTCAGCTCTATCCAATCTGACAGTGGTTCTGGAAGATGGCCAGCAGCCTGAGTACAAAGTCCTCTTCAAGGAGATCTTCACCTGCATCCAGAAAACCAAAGAGGACCTCAGTGAGAACAGGCGGCCAGTCAGGGGCAGTGATTCCCAGGGTTCTGCCAAATAATTGCATTATTCTTCATCCTGGGACTTGCGCTCGTTTGTATTTGTGAAAGATGTTGACAAAGGAGGTTGTTTTGCTATAAAAATATTCATAGGCTGCAGAGGAAATACGCACACTGTCCCTGTGTCTTAGACATAATCCAGTCTTATCTACTGTCATGTTGATGCACCTACGTCAGCACCGTTCCTTTTATTCTGTCCTTATCCAAAAGTAAGTGTGTATGTAGCATAATATAAGCAGCTGAATGATTGCACTCCAAAGTTAAACATCTAAACAGAAAGCTATATATAGTAAAACATAATTTTATATAGAGATGTGTATAGTTTTATCAGATCTTCTAATAAAAGGTAAATTTCAGTGATTAGCTTGATCTCTAAATTTACTAGTATTGTCCATCTACAACAGTATGTATTTTATATGTGACCACTTTCTTGGGAAAGAAATGCACACACTGAATGTTGTTTGTATGCTGATATACACTCCCCTATAAAAGTATTGGGACAATGAGGCCAATTCCTTTATTTTTGCTGTAGACTCAAAAACATTTGGGTTAGGCACCAAAAGATGAATGAGTCGAGAGATCAACATTTCAGCTTGTATTACCAGGTTTGTACCTTTTGTTTGAACCCACCGTTTTTCATGGAAGCAAGAGTATTGGAACGTGATTGGCAGGTATGTTTGTTGCCTAGGTGTGTCCTATCACTATTCAAACAGTAAAAAGTGCTGAATGTCTATGCTCAGTTTGAGATTTGGATTTTGCCTGTGCATTTATAGTTAAAGGTGTAACCAATATGAAAAGCACAGAGCTGTCTATATGTTATTTATTTTCATATCCTTGTTACAGCTTATGCTCTATCTCAGTAAAGAATCCGTAACAGCTAAGCATTTTTTAAAGATGTATCAGTTTCTGCTTTTATATTTTTCAGGAGGTTAGGGACTGAGATTTTTCAGCTCTGTTTTCACCAAACTCCAAATCCACTAAAAAATAACAAACCATACCTCAGAAAAGTGAAACAAGCGTTTTACATTGTACTAAACTACTTTACGTTGTCATTAAAATCCTACTCATTTTTATTAAAAGAGAACTGAAATATTTTTCTAGATCTGACGTATATTTCAGAGACCAGATGTATTTATCAGAGACTTGTCGTATTTTATTTGATCAGTCGTATTTTTCTCAGTGAAGTATTTTTCTGAGGCCAGTCCTATTTTTCAGAAATCAATAGTGTTTTTCTGAGACCAGTCGTTTTTTATGGGAACAATCATATATTATTTGACTAGTCGAATTTCTTTTAAACCAGTCGTATTTTATTTGACCAGTCGGATTTTATTGGATCAGTTGTATTTTATTGGACATATATATTTTGCATTTTTAGACATACATTATTAGCTTTGGCTAGTGGAGATAGGGACAGCATATAATAACGCAGAGTCCATGTATTGGGCGAATGTCCACAATTCATTGTCCATAGGTTGAGGGGGAACGTGTAGATTTGTGGGCGGGGCGAACCGGCTGTAACTGCCTCCTACCTAGAAGGATTAGGTTGTCCCAGTTGCAAAGAGTCTCCAGGCTCTCGTCCCTCGGTTCAGTAGTTCACCGTCAGTTTAAAGCCAAAAAGGATCACCTGGTCAGCTCCATTAATATATCGGCCCACAGCGGCACAAGACACCTCCCAGTGTAGTGGTAGGTAGAATGTACTACAGCTCGGTTGTCTAAGTGTTCTCCACACACCTAAACGTGGAACAGCCGTAGTAGTTTCTAAATGCACACCACAGCACGAGATTGGCTAAGCGCGATCACGTGACTACATTGCAACTCTGGAGTCTACTGCGGTGCATTTAGGGACGGGCAGAGAGTAGGAATATTTGACTAAAGGCAGATTTTGCCCTGGGTTTTATACCCTCACCTCTTTAATCTATGCATGTCTCGTTGCTTGTTTCCATGATACACCGTGAACAGGCGAAGTACAAGTGGAACTGGGAAACAGTGGGAATATTTGACTAAAGGCGGATTTTGCCCTGGGTTACATTGACATGATGTATTTTTCAGACGTTACCTGACGTATTTTTCTTAACCAGATGTATTTTTCAGAGTTTTTTGACGTATTTTTTGAAAACCTAATGTATTGACGTACTGAGATATGCTTTTCTATAAAAATTATTTATGACTATAGAAAAGACCATTTTTATCAATGGTAGCGTGGCCGAGTGGTCTAAGGCGCTGGATTTAGGCTCCAGTCATTTCGATGGCGTGGGTTCGAATCCCACCGCTGCCACAAGTATATGTTTTGCACTTCCTTTCCGAGCACACAAACGTAAATTTAGGACCCCCTCGAAACGAGATGATTCATCTCAAGGGGCTATCCTCGTAATAAATGTCTTTCACACATGCGCACGCAGTCAACAGCCATGTGTGTGCATAATTACCTGGAAACATAACGCATATACTGCACGCAGCTGGAGAAGCTTCCCCCTTCTTGCTTACTTGAGTTATTCAAGTCATTAGCATTCTTTGATGAAGCTTTTATTTCTTAAAGTGTACAAAATTACTACTTAAAAACAGTTAAATTCTAAAGGTGTCAAACAACAATGAAAGTGGGGGCATGCTATAAATACAATACATCCAAATTTAAACATTTATAATACAAAGGGTTTTTTTTTTTCAATTTAATTAAGTGATAACTGGTAAATTCAAACTAATAGAGTCCAGAATATTCACACAGCTGTGCAGGTT
Organism: Mastacembelus armatus; assembly: GCF_900324485.2. Lineage (NCBI taxonomy): Eukaryota > Metazoa > Chordata > Actinopteri > Synbranchiformes > Mastacembelidae > Mastacembelus > Mastacembelus armatus. The sequence continues at coordinate 16,123,656 of NC_046640.1, forward strand.
TAATACTTTTCAACATCCCAGTAGTTTTATCACTTTAAAATCACACATATTTAGACCAACATCAAAAAAAGGCAGCTTGTGTACTTACAGTACATAAAAGTAATTTACACAACCTGAAAACCTCTTTTTACAGCATATTTTCTTGTAATTAATAAGCCATAAGTGGTGAGATTACACACATTTTGCCACATCTGAGTAAAATCTTTCATTTCCTAGCAAACAGGCGAAATGTCTGTTATTAAGCTACAGTGACTGAGGCATCTTACAGTGCAGCTGTCCATCCAAACAGTAAAAACTGGTTAGTTGTGACAGACCATGCAGCATAACATCAGTACCATCACACTGAGACCCATCAGCAGAAGCAGGACCAGGTGTCGGGGAAGCTGGGAGGTCCAGGACAGGTTGAAAAGGGGTGAGCTGGAGCGAGGCTGTTGACACTTCAGGTACTGCTCCACAGAGTCCACCAGGCTGTAGGGCTTCGGACAGTAGCCCAACTCTCGACAAGCCTTGTCAATCTTGAAAGTGTGGCTTACTGCAATGTTCCTCACCTGTTGTGAAAAAGGAGACATTTATATCTTTAGTTCTTAATGCATACAGAAATTAGCCCTGGAACCTTGTGCTGCTGCAGAGAAGTCAAAAAAGCTGAAAAAGAAAGTTAAAGCTCACTGTGGTGAGCTAATGGTTCAATTTAACTCTAATATGCCAAACTTCATTTTACATTCTGAGTCTGTGACTGATGGATGCCTCTGGTTACTGCATCTTCATTCTGACTGAGGATAAAATGTCTGAATGTGAAGTATACACAATAATATGTGGAAACATCAACACAACCTCCTGATTCTTGCTCATTCTGTCTGACCTGACAGACATTTTGACGATTACTGCTTATATCTCCTGCTGTTCGCCAAACCTGCAGTTTTCCCTCATGTAAAACAGGATTTGCCTCTAAAATGTAGTGAAGTACAAGAATGAAGTAGCAGAAAATGGAAATACTAAAGTAAAGTACAAATACCTGACGCAGCTCTTTGCAGTGTTTAAATGTTAGCTGATTTAACATTTAAAACAACATCACCACTCAAATATTTGCAAATTTGAAATGACCGTACGAGAATAAAAACACTCCTCTGCATGTCACACAATGCCTGAATCTGAGAGTTGGCAGGATCACTGGAGCTCAGCCCAGAAACTGGCTGACTCTGCTCACCATGGCAACAGCCACTGTACTGAGGTCACTTCCTGTAAGCGTCATCTTGAACTTTCCTGTTCTGACCGACAGAAGTTTATGTTTTATTCACAGGGCAATCATCGATGCCCGGCCAGCAGCTGTCTGGCAGAGTGAGCTCCAGGTGCAGGCCCACAGCGCTCAGCTTTGGTTTCTGCCTCATTACACATTCATGAGGACCTTTCAGGCCAAGACGAAGGCTCCTCAATATGCATCATAAAGGCTTGCTCAGTCTGATACAGTAGGCTATACATCTTGTTTTTTGTAATAGTGCTACAGACCAGTAGATAATAATACAAGGCTTCCAGTGATCAGAAGCACGTTGGGATTGCATTTAATTTATTCTGGGCTCATTAAGGTTTTCCATAATTCATCAAATGTGCGAGGGGACAGCTGAGGGTTTGATAGAGTCTGTCTTCACTGTTGTGGGAGACACTTAAACAAGAATCTAAACAAGCAGGTAACCCAATCTCCAACACATAAGATTCATAGTCAGTTATACAGGTACATATGTATGCAAATGTCTGCACACAAGCTACACAGTGTGTAAGTTTCAACACTTAAGAGTGAAGTCTTGAAGAGCTATTGTATACTTCTCACATCGAGGTCATTCAGGGTCAGACAGCCCAGGGAGATTTGTGAGGTATCTGATTTAAAAACTCATAGTTTTTTTCTGAGTGACTTTTATGTTCAGCTACAGAATGGCATTAAAAAAACATGCTCAAGAGCAGAAAATGCTGGATCTCCAAAATCCATGGACAACAAGACAGACAACACAAAACATATAATTACCTCACTCCTGGTAAAGAGGAGAGGCACTTTTACCACCGGTCTCAGAAGTACATGCAAATATTCGACCAGGACAGCTAGAAAGAAAAGAGAAACATTAACAGAGTTAGTGTTAGTAAAAACAGACTGTATTATTAAACAGTTATTGTATAAGGAATAAAATAAAAAGAGTATACCTACCTGCTGAATAGACCAGAGACAGGGGCAGATTTATCAGTGGTCTGCTGTAGCCCAGATTTTCAAACTGCAGTGGGAAAAGTGAACAAAACAAAGTCATCTCCATCTACAGCAGTTATAACTAATCACATTTGATTTAAACTGACGTCTATATATACATCGCCTCGCTGTTGTTCCCAATGAAGCAGTAAATTTGCACATATACAGTTATATTCTAAAAAGGCTCAGCATTTTTCGAAAAGTTTGGGATGCAGCAAATATTACTCAAAATGATGTAGATAAGGTATTTAAGTGCAAATTTGTGAGAAAGCTCATTGAGAGCCACAGTACTGGAGTCAAATCCTTCATATGTGAAATCGTATCTGGCAATAGACGATTCTGATTCCGATTATTTGCAGCTGCAGATTGATAAACTATGGAGGAAGATGTCAGCCACTGCAACAGCATGGCTCACTAATGTCTTTTTAATACTTTCTGGAAAACAGGCTACTTGTTAGTAAAACCAATTCAAAATTAAATTAATAAAAACATAGATTATCACCAGCCTTATCTTTTAACTCACCAAAGGTGTCAACCACTCAAACAGATTGACTGAAACACCATCATTAATGAAATAGGCCTGTCCACTCTGCAAAAAAACAGAAATCAAACTGTCAGAAAGAAAACGTTGGATATGATCTTTTTTAAAACCATGGAAGTGACCACAGCAGCTGATTACAGAGCGTTTGTGTGGTTTTATACTGTAGAACAGTCTGATGACATAAATTTGTGGGTGTTTGTCCTGAGACGGACAGTGTGACTCACAGCAACACAGCTCCTCTTCACCGTCAGTGCCTCGGCCGCCAGCGTGTGAGCCATCACCAGGTTATCTACATGTACCCAGTTCATCCTGGCCTGGGGGTCCCCGAACCTGAAGCTGAACAACCGACGCTCCACATTCACCTGAAGACAGAGAGGATAGCTTGAAATATTTTTAACAAGCAATAAACAATATTATTTACAACCCAGAAATGCTCTACAGTAATGTTTTCAGTCACAATGACTACAGATTTTATATTTCCATAAGCGCCTCTATAATCTTTTCATGTATTTTGAAGTTCTTGCCATGTTCATGGTCACACTTATAACATGAACCCAGAACCTTGTGCATTTCAGACATATTTAACGTCTGCCATCTTAAACACTTTACCAATAGTAAACTCTGAATATAGCCAAACCTGTCCAACCCTTCAGCAGATTGCTGCCTCATAGAGCAAAGACTAGAAGAAAAGGAGGTTGAAACCGGATGCCTGAAGAGCTCCATCAATAATGTAAACTCTTCAGACTAGAACACATTCTGTCAGGGAGAGTTCAGACACTGCAAGATCTATACTTCTCCAGAGCCAACACACAGGAATTATTCTTTGTAGGCAATATATATATATATATATATATAGTCTCTCACCATTACTCTGTGAAGGTGTCTCCTCTCCTCTGGTCCATAGATGCCACATGGCCTCAGGACACACGTTCGCAGCAGGCCTCCACCTTCACAAGACAGAATACAAACTTTAGCCAGTTTATCACGCTAAAACTTTTTTAGTACTGGATGATTGATGACTGGATTGATGACTTTGGACTTTGAATTTAAATGTAACCATCTAATGTGTTTCAAGGAGAAATCACTCTAAAATATCACATCTAAAATATGTGTCCAAAGTGCTTTTCTGTATAGGTACTGGCCAAAACGGGGCCTATCATATATTTTCTTAAATTTAAAACATTCATCTGAAAACTATAGCAATGGATATCACTACTAGTGGAACAAAACATACAATATTTCCTACTGCAATGTGACACAGCTCAGTAGTAGGGCTACAAGTACCTCAAAATTGTGCTGCACTAGCGTCATTTAGTAAATGTGCTATATTACTTTCCAGCAGTGTCTTTAAGCCATAGTCAATTTAGACAATGGAAAAAAAACTTCCAGTGGCAGATGCTTTAACAACACAACAACACTTTAACCAGCACTAAATAATGAGACAGCTTCTCACTCTAAGCCTAATTGAATATATAAGATGACAGTTACAGTGTAAAGCTACACTGAGATACGGAATTGAAACCTGTCAATGTAAAGCATGTAGTGAAACATGAAACCCATTATAATGCATTAGAAGATTGTTAGTATGTATTTTTTTGTATATATGTATATGTGTGTGTGTGTGTGTGTGTGTGTGTGCTTGTCTGAGACATTTTGGAGTAACATTACTGCTGCACTGGTACTGGTACTGTTTTATTCAGCTCTAAATTTAAACTGGTGTCACTGGATTTTGCACCAAGTTTCCATGGTAACCCTTACCTCAGGCTCACTCTTTCAAACACACAAACATTTTTTACACAGAAAACCCAAAGACTGGGCGGTATTCTCCTCTGATTGTGCATTTTTCATGTAATCCTGTGATTACGCCGTCATTACACACACTGATCAGTTCGCACCTTTTAAGGAGAAGCCATTGGCTGAGAGGATCATCTGCTCTGCGATCGCTTTAGTCCTTGAGTAGTGATCCATGTGCTGAAACACAAAGAAGCAGACACTTAGATGTTACTTTATCTGATAACTGAACTGGTCCCACTGTTGGTAGATGTGTAGAACATTTACAAATGTTTTCATCCCAACTGTTGGTGCTAAATTAGTGGAAGAGAAAGTTTTAAAAAATGTATAGATAAAATGGGTATGGGTATTTATTTTACCTACCATGTCAGATGGTACGTACGACACTGAAGCCTCATCACCATCCTCAATTGGTTTCCCACTAAACACCACATTGATGGTGCTTGTGTACACCAGCCGGGAGATGCTCCTCTCCTTACACACTGAAAGAGAGCACATCACACAGAACAGTGCAGTATATATGCATTGGTATATTATATTACTGTATCTTATCTGAATTAACTTACTACAGTGTATGTGTGATGTTCAGTGTACAGAATTATAATTCCTGCGTGTATTCTTACCATTTATGACGTTATTAGTCCCTCCAACATTGACTGACTCCACCTGCTCTTTTCTCAGCTGGAGACAAAGGTAGAAAATGTCACTTTTTAACAATAGCCTTTCTCATAATGTAGATTATACATCCCATATATTCACCTTTTTCATACATACACAAAACAAGTCAGCTGCTCCTCAAAAACCTGAATGAATGAATAAAAAAACTATCACAAGACCATCAGTACATTTTAATTCTTTACAGTGCCTCCGAAGGCACCATAACCTACATGCTCTGTGGATCAGAGCTTGCAGCCTCACTTTTCAGAGTCCCTGCTTCCCTGACTATTGCTTGATGATTAAGTGGCAAGAAGATGCTAAAGAAATCACCTGTTCTGGTCCAGACATGCCATAAGATGCTGTGTGAAATATACAATCGACACCTTCACAGATTTTATAGAGGGAAGAATAGTCCCTGATGTCACTCTGTAAGAAATGAGAGAAGATGAATTAGCTTCAATTAATTAAAAGAAACTAGCATTTGCCTTAATTAGTTTGATTCATAACAAAGACAAAAATTGTTAAAGTACTGATTTTCAACACTATTATTTATTATCACTAGTACATTTACTGTGTATTATCAACACAACATTAGCAGTTTGACCAGTTGGACACTTCCCAGGTTCATGGGAGTGAGTCAATAACTATCCCATGAAAGAACAGTTATAATTAAGGTAAGAGCACCATGAGAGCAGCAGGTGAAACTTGAATCATGTCTCCACCCTCTATGACCCAGTCAGCAGCTGCTGCTCTGAGGCAGATCACTCACCTGTGTCTGTTTCCAGCCAGCACACACACTAACCAGAGACTGATGCACCGAATACTAGAGCTGAACTGCACTGAGCAGTATAAGTAAAAACACAAATATTTATGAATAAATAAAAAGTAGGATAAAAAATAAAAGGAGCTCACTGATACTCAAAATCATAAAGTTAAAATGGAGTGTATATAAAACATAAACTAACCTGAACAAGATTTCAGTCGGTTTCAAATAATATATAATGTAATATATAATTTGAAACCGTAACTAGACTGTTAAACGTATAGCAGGATTTGTCAATGGCAAATTAAAAATTGAAAAAAATGAAACACAAACAAAATGATAATTCAGCTGCTCCTCAGAGAACAAGATTTTGGTGAGTTTCAAATTATAGGACTGTATGGATAATAAGTAACTAGACTGTTGAGCGTTTAGCAGGGTTTGTCAATGGCAAACTAAAAATTGAAAAAAATGAAACGTAAACAAAATAATAATTCACTTGCTTCTCAGAGAAAATCTACAAGATCCAGTTTCCCTTACCTGATAGAAGATTGCCCCATCTGGGATATCACAGGGAGGCTTATTCATGTCCAGAAGGATCACTGACATCCCCTGACTGGCCAGTTCTTTCCCCAGCCTGAAGCCAAAGTATCCTGCTCCTCCTGTCACCACCACCTTTCCTGTGGAGGCATCCCAGGCCAGCACTGCCTCTTCTCCCAGTCTGGCGGCCACACACTCCGGACTGCTGCAGCTGGCTATTGTGGCGCCGTTTAACCTGTGTCGGACGGCCACGGCCGGGCTGGTGGCCAGTACTGGGGCTGGGTGGTTGACCCACGGCTGGTGAGTGAGGTGGGGGAGGTTGTGCACGTGGTGTCTGCTGGCCTGCAGTCGACAGACAGGTGTGCTGTGGGAGGGAAGCTGCTTCAGCTGGCACATAGAGCCTCCACTCTCACTCATGTTGGGGCCGCACAGCTCCATTGGTGGCCTGACAGGTTGATGGAGGGGAAATATTGATTATCTGTTATTTTACTGTAATATCAGTTCCAGCTTTTTACTGCAGATACAGCAGCCTGCATGAAGACTCTGATGACTGTACCAACCCACTGGATGTCTGTTGCATCATTTAGAAATTTAGCCTGACATAGCTGGGACATTTCACAGTTTGGAGACCCTCATTTTTAGAATAGAGTTCTGGGAATATCAACAATGTTTGTTAAAGTGTTTAGGTAGAAAAAGTTGAAAAGCATTGAACTGTGCAGAATAACAAAACTGATGGTTTCATACTTTTATATATATATTATACCTACTGAATAACAGTATTTTGCTAAATTGTAGTGGTAACCCGTAGTGTTTATAACTTTGAGTACCGTTGGTGAATATTTTCAATAGTAATTATATTACTGTGTTATCTGATTATTATTTGTCACTATAACATGACCTGTACAGATCCCAGGTTCAAACTGGGCCTCTACATTTCTCTCCAAAACAAACTCCTAATGGGACATTTAACATTTAACGCGATGAATAAACGATGCGAGGATCCGGTTTCCATCACGTGTCTACTTCAGGTTGTACTTTTTTGACACTCAAATCAATATTCATATTAACCAACTTACCTTAATGCTCCTTTCGACCGCTCACATCTATACGCGCCGCTTGTCTCGTGAATTGAAGTATTTTCTAGCCTCCCTTTGCTCTCACGGACCCTGGAGCTGCATCGCCTCTCTCACCTGTCAATCACCTGCACCGTTACCAGGGGACTCACCGTAATGTCAGTAAGCAGCGCGCAGCTCCACGGTAATAAATAAGGTATGGGCATATACCTGTCCTACCCCTTTTGGGAAGGTACTGTTAATCAGTATACGACTGTTCCTTGTACCATCCATCCATTCATTTTCTATACCCCCTTATTCCTAACCAGGGTCCCAGGGATCTGCTGGAGCCTATCCCAGCTCTCTTTGGGTGAAAGGCAGGGGTGCACCCTGGACAGGTCACCAGTCCATCACAGGGCCACATAGAGTCAAACAACCTCACACACTCACACTCACTCCTATGGGCAATTTAGAGTCACCAATCAATCTGACATACATGTTTTTGGACTGTGGGAGTAAACTGGAGTACCTGGAGAAAACCCACACAGGCACAGGGAGAACATGCAAACTCCACACAGAAACAATCAACATTGTTGATAGTCCAAGAAACACACTTCTTGCTGTGAGGCAACAGTGCTAACCACTCAGCCACCATGTACCTTGTTCCCTGTACAATGTGTAATATTTATCCCACTGGCACACCAAAGGCCAAGGTCAAAAGACGAAAGTTATAGTTCAAATATACTGTTTCTTTATGGCAAAAATGAACACTTCAACTTACTAAGGGGCTCAGATCCTCTGCCACCCCTTTTCAAAAGCTCTGACTATTGGGATTTTAACAACCTGGCAACCCAAAAGTTTATTGTAGCTACTATGATTTACAAAGAATTTACATATGAACATCATCATAGGTAGAAAAGCAGTGAAGTGGTAACCATTCATTTACCACAACCTGGGCTTGCACCTTTAATGAAGGTGACAAAACACTGAAATTATCATAAAGTATTTTGTAGGCCATAGTTTATTTTTTTAATGTATATAAACTATATAACATATGTAATATATAGACAAATCCATATATTTGCCAAAGTCATATATGCACATCATGGCACATATTGACTTTTCATTTTACTATTAGAAAAGTTTAAGATATCATTTTTATTGTGTACAACAATTATATTTTATGTGTATGTCTATTTATTTTCTGAAGTTTTCACTTTGTTTCCAGATTTTTCCTGTTTCCTTTAAAAATTAAAAGACTGAGCAAATCAGTATCTGAATACAGTCAGTGAATAACTTGAGTTGCCTCAGAATGTTTTAATGTCTTTTTAACACAGAGAAAAGCAAAGCTCAAACATCAAGTGATGTAACCAATGTATGCTTGAGATGACAGCAGGCCACGTAAACAGCAGCCAGCATCTTTCACAGTGCTTTTGGAGAGAACAGAAATAGACACTTCATGTTTTATTGAGCAAACTGCAGACAGATTGCCAAACCTGAGCTGCACCTCACATAATTAAAGGGGGGAGGAAAGGTCTTAAGGAGCTGCCAAATGACTGAAGCTCTCAAGTTTAAAAGCAATTTGAAGATAACCTGCAATTTAAAATAAAAGATTGTATTGAATTGTAGTGCACTTTCCTTTTTTAACTTAAAAATACTGGACGTGTTGATTTAATTTAGACATTAGGCTGCATTTATGCTCATTCAAGGTAAAAAGTAGCTCTGGCAGTGTTATTGTGTGAAAACTGATTTGTAGAAGCTCATGTTCTTTTTATATTTTGATGTAAGTGCTTTCTCTGTGCAAAGCATCTTATTTAGACCTTAACAATTTGCTATCTTAAAGGAAAACCAATTTACTGAGAATACAGGTTGTCCTAAACCTTTCCTGATCACTTGCTCCAAACTAGTACATCAGTCAAATGAAAAAAGTGTATTATTTCGTTACATATGTGGTGTCTGACATGGAGGTCAATGTCCACAGTGAATCAGCAAAAAGCAGAAATGTAACCTGTAGGTTTTTGTTGTTGATGTGAATTAATGGTTAATCTTGTCTTAGCCAGTACAAATATTAAAAGAAATCCCTACTGGACATCCCATGACAACATAACATAACAGTATGCGTGAGCTGTTATGTACACACACACACACACACACACACACACACACTGTACTCTCCATGTGATACCCAGTGCGTCCCATGCTCATCATTTGATTGATCAACAAATTAGAAAAAACACTGCAATAGGGTGAACCATATCAGTCTTAACCCACTGCCATCTTTCCTCTACTGCTCATTCGTTATTCCTGCTCTTGGTGCGATAAAAGGCTTGAGTTACTCTCTCATTAAGTGCCCATGAATCACTTTCAGCGGGGAGCCATCACCTTATCTGACCTGCTGCAGTGAGCACTGTGCTAAACGAAGACCTCCCTCATCCACAACCTTGCCAAGCCGTCCCCCGAGGTGAACTTGACTGAGAGGGCTGGAAATAGGATGTGCAGCTCATTGTGATTAGTAGGCAACTCCCTGAAGTCCCAGTGCAGTGTGGAGAGTGACCTGACCTACTGAAATAATCAAAAATAGAAAGTCAGATGATGGGGCTACACAAAAAGGCTTAAATCAGACAATATGTGTTTGAGGTTCTTACTGATTCAACTGTAATTTTATCTGAGTAAGAAGATATTTGTATTTGTATCCTCCATTCAAAAATGAGCTTTTCTTGTTGTGAGTAGAATAATGTGCAGCTCACAGTCCTCACTCCTCTCAGTCTATCTTGGTTTCAATGTATGTCATTGAAAATAGGCCAGCCATTTCAGGTTGCAAAGGTTGAATAATTAATTGGCAAAAACCATTGAATTGGTAATGATTACAGCTGCAATCTGTTTACAGTAATTGCTGCATTGCTCTAAATTTACCTAAAACAATTTCCTGGACATCTGTTTATTCTGAGAGCTACTTCATTACATTTACCTGACATCCCAGCTGACTTACAGGCTAGAATGACAATCAGCATGATCCCACAGAAAGCAATGAAGAACTCAATTAATGATTCCTAAGCAGCAGGGGGCGCCAGTCAATCGCAAATACATAGTGAGCCCCCAGAAGCCCTGCAGAAAGGTCATAGATGCTTTTTTGAAGTCCAGATTAAGTCAGATAGCTAGATTACAATAAGAATAAGGTAAAGATCTGATGGCAGATGAGTTACTCTTGAAAGAAAGCTCTTGCATGCTCATGTTCTTGGTCTTTCTGAAATTTTAGACAGAAATATGAACTAAATCGTGCCTTTTGCCACTGGCTCATCCAGTGACAAAGGCTAAAAAAAAGGATTAAAAAAGACCAATTCTCTGATACAGACAAAATCCACTTTTGTAAGAATGTTATGTTCCTGCACAAAAGAAATAAGGGAGAGACTGACAAACCTACAGTGGGGAATCATGGCAGATGAGCTGAAAATAAGCTGTAGGACTCTGACAGCTGAGAGCAGTTGAAGGAGCTCTTGAGGCGATGTAGTAAGAGGAAAAACTGCAAGAAAAGAGCTGTCATAAGTAGACAAACACTATCAAACACTTTGCATGCACAAAAACTTCCATCTACAGTGGATGACAGGGCCTCAGTCTCAAGTGGGTGGATGGTTTTATGAGGTAAAGCAGCCATCTTTTTTTCAGTGTCATTCTAAAACCCAGCTTGTCAGAAGAACAGTAGGGAGTTATGTGCACTGAACAGTTTGTGAGTGACAAACTATGAAACAGATATCAAAGGCAAACTAAGAATATATAGTTTAAGAGATCATATTTGCCAAGAAACGCAGAAAAATATCATAAATTACCAATGTAGCTTACAAATAAAGTCTATCTCCCAGTGCCACAGACAACGATGCATGCCATATAATTATGTCATCAAAGGATCTTATAATTAAATGTCTTTAAATTCATCAAATTAGAAAATAGAGCAATTCCCCAACATATCTGCTCTTTTGAATAGTCACCAAAATCATTCAGTTTGTTTTCTTAATTAATTGCAAATGTCTATAGATGTCTATAAATGGCAATTCATCCAAGAACTGTTGAAACTGTTAGTGTAGACTAATTAAAGGAGACTGATTAAAAGATCCATAGTGCCATGCAGCCTGCACAGCTAAAATCAGGAAAGAAGTGTTATTCTGGTACAACTAACATTCTAACAGCAGAGGCTAATGTGGTAGAAACTAGTGTCTCTGGGCTTTACCCACATTAACTCTGCTCATTAACTGTTCCCAATGCTCAGCTACAACCTGCTTTGCAAACACATGTGCACATTTCTAAAGAGACACAAGAGAGACTGAAAACAGGGAAGCTCAAGCAGAGAGAAGAGGAGGCATGACTTGCAGGAAATAAAAATGTCAGTAGTGATTATTATTTTCCCAAAAGAGAAAGTGAGTGGGGTGTATTGATACAGCAGCACTGATCACTGATAAAAGTTAATTAAGCTCTTTTCAAAAAAGCTTTGGTATTCTGTAAATGTATGAAATAAGGAGGAAAAAGTGCAGTGTAATGATTGTCAGCACTGCAGACGCTGAGATGGGAGAGGAGAAAGGACAGACAGAAAAGGAAAGTGACCTTCAGGCAACTTTAAATGAAAGGAAATTACAATCAGCCAGCAGCCAAACTCTAGACCTCAGGTTACAGGCAGCCACATAGGATAAAACCTTTTTAAATGATTCTGAAAGGTAACTACATGTTTTCTATTTTTAGCAATAGCACACCAGGGTAGACTGAAGGTCTACTGTCCTTACAGTTGAAAACTGAATTTACAAGGAAACGTTTTGCACATTGAGATTAATAGGCCTCCTATGTCTTGATTCCTGGAGGTCAAGCTAGAGGCGAGACAGGGGGGAGACGTGGAGGGGAATCCCCAGCTGGAGTCACACCAGGAACATGGCAGTTACGTGGTTTCTTTCTAGTCTATTGAGACTGATACACAGTCACGTGTATGTTAACGCTATACTAACTTATAAAAAATCTGTTATGTAATATTTTTCATGTTATAAAATCCACAGGTAGTTGACCAATAAAATAAAGGCAGTGTAGCCTATCAGCTGATTTGACCAGGGAATGAAGTTTGGAAGTTTGCTCACTCAGAGAGAAAATATGAGTAAAGCACATAATTCCTCAGAGAATGAAATTGGAGGCTTGGGACAGACATGACGGCAATGCCGCTGCTTCAAGGACAGATAAAATAAGAGAGGAGGTGGAAATATCTCCTGCTGGTATACTATGGACTGAACGTTTTGTCAGGAACAGATTCAGACTAGACAAGGCGCTCGGGAATAGAGAATTTGATGGGCACTTTGTGAGAAAAATTTATTAGGTGAACCAACATGATTTATTCTCCAAAAGCAACAACGCTCATCCAATTTTATCTTCAGTTTATTATTTCAGCTTCTCTATGGCATTCCAGTACGATGTTTTGTCAGGATACTAGAATCAATATTTTACAAAAAAAAAAAAAAAAAAAAAAAACCAACAAAACGCTGAACAGCAGCAAACATAATATTATAGCAGAATTTGACAAACTGCGTTAATTCTAAGCCTGCTCTTGTTAAGGTCAAACGCCTGCAGGCAATCAATATTTGGCACCTTTCACTCCATTGCTCAGGGGAAAATCAGCTGAGCAACTATGCTGGTGCGCCTGATGGCTCAGAGCAGACCACAGAGAAGAGTCGAAAACAAAGAATTAAATATACTTGTGCAAATGGTGTGCAATTGTAAAGGGGTAAGTAAGAACGATAAAGAGATTACAAAAAAGAGGTCTGAAATGTCCTCCAGTCGGCCCTGACAGAGGACCTGACAGAGGCCCTGACAGAGGCCCTCAGTGTGACTCAGAGCTGATGTCCTTCCATAACACACCAGCATCTCGACTGCTGCCTTCCACTCACGTTTACACAATAAAATGGTACTTCACCTGAAGTCAAAGATCTCTTGTGTTTGAGCTGTATTCTAAAGTGAAGCTGAGAAGATGTTACAGGAGCCAGGGCCACATTAATCAGTCATATTCACAGGTTTCTTTTTTTTTTTCAATTCAGTGGCTATTTAGAGGTTCTGCAGCTGTCACTGCAGTCGCAGCATGCACTGGTTTACAGTCAATGACTGTATTACAGAAGAATTCTAAAGGAAAAGAGGTGAGAGTAATTAGAAGAAAGGAGAGGAAAGGAGAAAAAGTGACAATCTTAACATATTAAGTGACAAAATTACTATTTCTTTCATTTCACTACGGTTTGCCATGAAATATTGGTCTTACTTTTTTTATAATTCAACACATCAAACTTGGGCAGATGTTTTCATTGACATAATTGTTCAGTATTTTGTGAAATACAATTATTCCTAATTTTTCTCATCTGTTTTCTTTTTTCCAAAAGTGAGATGTGAAGACTAATACCACCCTCATTTCTGCCTCTATGAAACTAAAATTGGGAGGTGATTAGCTTCACTGATTATGTCTCCAATGTCTCTATGTTGTTTTATGGTTGTATAGATTTATGTGCTGGAACTAATTTATTTTTAACAATTTGTCCACATTCCATCTGTGAAGCTCAGCTTTTCAGCTCTCTACAGGAATGATGATACCAAACCTGACAATCTCATTGTAATGACTCCAGGAAACTACCGCACTAGACTATTCAGTGTGAGATGGTTACAAATGCAACCCCCCATAAAACCAACTGTCCCATTTCAGTAGTGTATACATTAAAAAAAAAAAAAAAAAAAAGAGATAATATGTTAATTAGTGAACTTTCAGACTTTGGACAGAGTCAGCTAGCTGTTTCCTTACTTCCAGTGTTTCAGAACTGGACTGATGTTCACATCTACCTCTTGGCAAAAAAGCAAATAATCCTGTGTTATACAAGTTCTGAGAAAATTGACTTTTATATTGCTGCTGGGACCCAAGCACAGGTATTCATAAAAACATGGAAATGCCAGGTCATTTCCAACTCTTTGAGTGTTTGGTGTTTTTCAGGATGATGACAGCAGACCAGCTCGAGATACCTTGACAGGGCCGGAAACTCTTGGCCTGACACCGCGAGGGTCTATGGGACAAACAGACAGTTAGAGCACAGACAAATCCACCGTTCTTGTAATTTCTCTCTTTCTAGACACACACATGCTTTAGTAGCAACATAAAACAAAGAGCACCAAACATGAAGCTTATTTTGCTGGAGTCATGAATTATTATTGGAACTATTACATAATGTTTCCAAAGCTCAATGTTTGAATTTCTCTACACAAGAGACATAGTCTATTCTTGTCTCGATAGTGTTGTTGACTTCAGATAAGGAAGGAAGCTTCGCTGCTCAGCAGGATGCAGAAGTCGTCATTATCTCGTTTTCAAGAGAACAAACACACATGCATCCCTCTCAGTCGTGCACGTGTCTCTCCATCCTCGCAAAGGGACAGACTGTTCTCACATGTACCCACACATTCCCCAATGACTCATCTAAAATCACACAAGAGGCATATCAAAATAGACATTAATACCCTCACGAAAATAAACGGCGGGGCCCAGCAGAAATAAACACTGGTCAGGGGGCTTGGTCTGTGGGCCGTGAGACTGCAAACACATCAGACATCCATGGAACTTGGGCTGAAGTGACTGAGCAGCTCTTCATGATATCTCAAGGCAGTCTGCTGAATAATGGGTGCCTTCACCAGGGCAAAACACTTTAAAGGATGTGTGAGCAGTAATATCTGGGACACAATAACTGATGGAGGCTTGCTACACTTCTGGGATTTATCCGATTGGCCATATCTCAGGTAAAGTGCTGGATAAAAATAAAAAGCAGGAGAATAAGAGGAGGATTTCCCACAGTGTTTTGTCTACCAAGCTTATCGTCCACTGCACAGATTATTTAGAAAGTACACTGACTGAAAATTGGTTTTGGGAGATTCTTGACTAGTAGGTGTTTATTCTGCTCAGTGAGGCAGCAGTGTCACATTATTACTTTATGTCAATAGTCAAGTCAACATGTGAGTAGCAGTGAAGCTGACTGAGGCAGATGGCTGCTCACAGTTTTGCTGGAGGTTTCTTAAAGGGAGTTTTTCCTCTCCACAGTCGCCAAGTGCTTGAGCTTTGAGCTTTGCCTTCAGTGAGATTTAGTGTTATACAAATAAATCAAACTGAATTGAAATTGAATGGAGGACTTTTCAAGGTAGCTTAAGTTTGGAAAGTATGATGCATTTTGATTGTGTATGCAGTATAATGCAGTCAGGATGTAAACTCAGGGCACAGCAGTCACAGGTACACTCTGTAAGAACAGTGGCAGCTGTGTGTGTGTGTGTGTGTGTGTGTGTGTGTGTGTGTGTGTGTGTGTATTCAGCAGCATCTGTTTGTATACTCGGGTACACCTAAGTGACAACACATGTCTTTTGCATTCCACTGTTGATCTTGTGCTGGTAACGTGTTTGTATTTACTTGTGCGGCCTTCTGTTATCGTCAGAAACACGTGGTGCCATCGTTCCAAGTCCAGCAAGTGTCCTGAACATGACAGCAACATGGAGAGAGAGAGAGAGATAGAATCGCACGCTGCAGACCACGAATGGAAATTAGAAATTAGACATCTGTCTGAAAGGAAACATCACTGCAGTCTCTGCTGTGCCTCCCTCTCCCACCTACAGACTGATCAATACTGAAACTAATGTTACAATCATCAAAACCTCTCAGATGCCTCAGACCAGAGTTTTTATCATCAATTTGAATATAGCACACAGACTGCACCTTCACTGCTTGTATAGGAGACATTTTGACTTCACCTGGTAAGAAAAACACATATGTTGCTAATTACATATAAAGCACCAGTTAAATTCAGCCATCACTGATGTTATTTACATCCATGTTTTACCTACTGTGAAATGTTAAAATATCTTTTGTGAAAAAGCCGCTTTAGTAATTATTTAAAGCTAAAATGTGGGATGATTCCTTCTATTTTGAGCCACACCCCACAACATAAATGGCCTCTTTTACAGTAACATGTTCTATTCCACTAACTGAACAAATCAAAATGTATTGTTTGCCCACTCTTTAAGACACCTCATCTAATTTTCAAGAGACACCAACCTGTTATTAACTGTACTGTAGATTAATGTAGAATTTATAAGGCAGCTTTCAGAAAACAGATAATGATATTGTCATCATGTTGATCTTCTCCTCAGGTGGAGTACTGTGAGCTGGAGCGGCCTGTCATGAACAGATGGCAGCCATAAGTGTGCTTGGCAGTGTATTGACATAATAATCTATCTCAGTGGGCAGCAGGCCACTGCACTGTAACCCCTGAACACAACATTCATGGAAGTAGCATGGTATACACATTTGCAAATGAGGTGTATAAAATATAGGAGTATATGCTGTGGCAACATATCCGCTGAGAATTTTTTCACTGCTTCTTCCACCCACACAACTTATGCCACTTTAAGGCACCTATCAGTGTGAGCTGCAGCAAACAGCAGTGAATTCTGCACACGGTAAAGCATTTTGTATCATACATGTTTGAGTCTTTCTTCAAATCTAGTATCAGCAGACAGAAATGTGAAAAGTAAATTGACAGCATACAGTTGATAACAGCTTTACTGTAAAATGATTCATTACTAATCACATGTTAAAGATCTTGGCTGGAAATGCCACATGATGCACTGTGCTCAGGGCAGATCTTCATTCCTGTGTTGTGTGAATAGAACTAGTTGTCCACTAAATCTCATCTTCTCCTGCAGAGAAACCTTTTAGTCTCAGTAAAAGCGTGATATTTATACACAGTGTACTGCATTTGAGTGCACTGTGTGAGATAAAACTGCATGAAATGTGAAACAGATATGGCTCGAATCTGCTCTCAAACACCACTTGCGGTTCAGCAGATAGCAAAATTGTTAATTGAGAGACATTTCCACCAAATTAGAAAGGGATCGTTGCTTGATGATGTCCCATTAAACATGCTGAACATCCAGCAGTAAGTGAGATTTTCAAAGGGGAACTCAGCTCATCTTATCAGTCGTTTTGCAACTATCTTTCATATTTCATTTCATCACTTGGCGCCACTGGCTACTTCTGATTATTAAGACAACCCTCATAAAAGCTTTCTTAATTCTTCTTTGACCAGTTATTACCCCTAATTTTATATCTAATATTCCCCCTGTGTGTATATATACACATACACATTCTACTTTATAGCTTACATTTAAAGGCAGAGCAGTGCTTACATAGCATCCTTCAATGGACTGCTTCATTACTGATCACTGAGCAGTTTGGGCCAGAGTAATGGTCTCACTTCAAACAGGTCTGAGAGAACGGTTCTGGGATCTGTCAGTCCTGATCTGCCCTCTAATAACTCACTATTAAGCATCTGCTGCTGATCAGGAACATCCAAATTAATCCAATATAACAGCCTCATCTGTGAGCGCTGGCAAATTTTACCTCTCTCCTCAATATATTTCTGTATATCAATAAGATGACTAAATGCATTAAAGCCTTACTGAGATTGTGACAGAATAACATTAGTCGGTAAATTCCAAGGCTGCTAGGGATGTAAGGAGCCTTTTTATGATGGTTAAGGTCAAATGATTGGTGCATTTTTTCTGTAGTTCTGCTAAAGTCCTAGAGCTGTCTTCAGAAAATGGAACATTGGCTGATCCGAAATACTGTGACCATCTAAAATCCTCAATAGAAACACCACTCATGCTCACCTCCAAGCTGCAGGTCACTCTGAGGCTAATGGAGGTGCAGTCCTGAGCTGAGTAGCACCGTCTTATCTTCAGCTGCATGCCAACACTGACAAAATGACAAATAAATCATGAAACTGACTTGCCCAACTGAAAAACATGTATAAAAAGACCCATTTGTGGTGGGTTTGTGCTGTGAACAAATAATTGAGAGTTTCAATGGTGTTCAGGTTATATTATTCTGGTGCTTTGTAGGTGACGGAAGGAAGGGGATTAATTAAACCTAATTGTAAATATTATTTATGAGAAACCATCAATTTGAGTGCAGCTGTTGCAGAAAAACAATCAAGAACTTCAGAGATGTTCATGTTTTCTCCTGTAGGGCAGGTTTTTATGAGCCTTTAAGGAATAGTTTACTATTGTGGGAAATGCGTTTTGTGCATCTTTAGTAAGATACAGAAGAAAAAAATGTGTAACACTTTCATGTCTGCAGATTAAATATGAAGCTACAATTACAGGCAACAATCAATTAGCTTAGATTTGCACAAAGTGCAAACAGCAAACAGTGCAACTAGTGCATGTTCTCTGAAAAAGCTTTTAGCTCAAAAAGTCACAAAATTGTGACTGTACCTCCAACTTGTCCTAATAATGGTGCATGGGGTAAAAGCTGTGCTGATTAGCTCAAAACTGCAGAGGTGACGCATGTTCACCAGTTTGAAACCAAAGATTAAAGGTATTCTGAAAGGGAAACAATGACTGTGCAGATTTAAAGCAGAAGAAAAAAAAATGAACAATACCTAAAAATAGAGAAAAAACAAAACAAAAAACAAAAACATTCTTCAATATATAATATCAAGAAAAATTATAGCTTGATACTTATTAACACCTACACACAGGAGGGTTTGTTCTTAACAAGAAGCTGTCCAGATCTAAACACAGGCGCTCTGAAAAAACAGGTAGTTCTTGCTGATGCATCCTTGGTGGCTGCCCTTGAATTTCAGACTTAATGAAGTAGGAGTACAAGGACTTTCAGGCCACATCCTGTAAAAATAGAAGGTTGATATTAAAGTTAACAGCTTAAGGAGAACTTCTCTGATTAAATTAACTCCTGATTACATTCATACATCACATCCCCTTCAATAAGAACCATAAATCATACAGACTGTGTCAGAGTCAAACACACCCATTTTTCTCTCTTTATTCAGTGATAAATAATTCCCTATGACCATAGGCTTTATGTGTAGACATCCGATCGAGGCAAGAGACAAATTAGAGGGCACACACTGCCACCATTAGAAAATAATTGCAGAAACAAAAACGATGAGGTAAGAAGTTCTCTTTTTTTATACATTTGTGGTGCTTCTATTTCTGTTATCTATACTGTTGAATGCACAGTGCTTCCTAATACAGAAATTCTGCCTTTTGTGTCTGTACATTATTAAACAATAACAGGTCATGGCACAATACTGAACCAACCAAGACAGGGCACTGCAGAGTGTATAGTTTAGCAATATACATCATCAGACTGAGAGTAAGAAAAGCTGAGCAGGAACAGAACTACAAAACAAAACTAAGACTTAGGGACTGAGCTCCGTGATTGGTTTAACACACACACGCACGCACGCACGCACGCACGCACGCACTCGCTCTCACACACACACACACACACACACACACACACACACACACTTTTCATGAGACATCCATGTCAGTAGATTGTATGCTCTCTTAATTGTTTTCAGTGTTAAAATGGACAAGCAATGTACAATCTGTGTGAGTTGTTTTTCATGTGCATAGATATGGAAGCTGAAACAATTAGCTGACAAAAAATAAACTTTCACTATTTTGATATTTATGAAGATATGAAGTACGTTATAGATTATTTCTCTATCATGAATAAATGGTCATAAAGATGCTTAGAAAGCTGAAAAAAATATTGAGAAATTTGTCTGTACGTCCACTGGCACATTGCATACATTAACTGATAATAGCTAATGGAGGATGCTTTTAATGTTTCCAAACGGCCAATGTAAACATGGCAACATTATAGTTCCTGTTCACAATACACAAAGCTCCCAAATTATTTTTTGTAAAACACTAAGCACCATTGTGTCCCCCAAATCAAATAAGTTTGTGTCAATTAGAAATATGGAAAAAATATTTGATGTGCCTTACAGGATGGGAGCTGTCTGACAGGTTTTAAGTGAAGGTTATGTGCCTGTGTCGTGTACAGATTAAAATTTAGAAACACAGCTTATTAGAAATTACTCTTCTTGTAGACGTTATTTTGAGTTTTAAAAATGTTTGGGATTTTTTGGAAGACTTATTAGAGCACTTAACAAGAAGATAATCTACAACTATTTTGATAATTACACTCATTTAAGCAACTTCAAATAAAAATAACACATTTTCTGATTCCAGCTTCCATAAATGTGAGGATCTCAAGCTTTTTCTTGCCATATATGAGAATACATTGAATATCTCAGGTTTTCCACTGTTGGCTGGATAAAATCAAATCAAAATTGATACTCAAAACAACCAAGAAAATGTTGTTTGGCACTGAAAATAACTGTCATTTGCAGTATGAATGTGTTAAACATGTCTAACAAATGTGTGCATGTGTGTGTTGCATTCACGGACCTCAAGAGCAGCACACTGAGGCACAGCCCCATGCATGGACCTGACCTGCAGTCCCAGTGCCTTCACTGTTTTACAAAACAAGACAAAAAATGCTCCTGGCTCGCCTCTTTCCTGTCCAACATTAAAGGAGAATACCACCAATTTTCAGCATTCACGTTATTTTCACATCTTAGGTAACTTCATCTTCTATTTGTTAAAGTGAGTACTGTCTGCAATATTTAGTGATGTATGAGCTCATCATAACACCTCCAAAATGTAACACTGAGAAGATGTACACCTTTGAAAAATACTGTCACTGTGCTTGTGGCTGTACTTATTACTACAAATACAACAGGTTTATGTTCAGATGATTATTCTCAGTCTTATTCACAGTCTTCTAGTTATTGGAAAAAGATGTGCATCAGTGTCATGTAAGCTTAACAAAACAGCTGTCTACACTCAATGATATATTATTGCTGTCCATATAAATAACATTATGCAAGGTCTTAGATTGAGTGGCATTCTCCTTTATGGTACCCGACCTTCCATTTTTCTGCCCATGGAGGACACCCCTTGTTACTACCTGCTCCTGAGCCTGAGCTGGTTGAGGCAGCACACCTGCATCTTCCTCTCATCCACAGCAGCTCATGTGTTGGCCCAGACAGCTGGACTCACAGCTGCTCTCCACAACCACCCATCTGGGGCTGTGTGATGCGACAAGTGAGAATAAACCCTGCTCTAAAGCCAAGCTGGCAGAAATCCCCCCCCCCCGCCCACCCCTGTAAAATCATTCAAGGGAACAGGTCAG
The DNA here is from genome assembly GCF_900324485.2 of Mastacembelus armatus. Taxonomy (NCBI): domain Eukaryota; kingdom Metazoa; phylum Chordata; class Actinopteri; order Synbranchiformes; family Mastacembelidae; genus Mastacembelus; species Mastacembelus armatus. The sequence continues at coordinate 16,145,328 of NC_046640.1, forward strand.
TGAACCTCAATTACAGTCAAACTACTCCAATGGAAGGGCAGTGGGGAGTGCAAGAAAAAAAAAAGAACACAAAATGTACAACAACAGAAAAACACACAACTGAAATAGCCAAGAGAATCCAAAAATAGCAACGGGAGCGGTCGTGACGGCGCAGATGTGTGCTGAGGGCAACAAAGCGGGCAGCCGGAAATCAAGTTGAGTGGCTGTAGTGGTCCTCAAGAAAGGCGTGCCAGCATTGTGGCCACAGTTGCCATAACAGCGGCACATTAAGCACCCTTTCCAACAGAACAACAGGGAGAAGGCCATGTTTTAAATCAACAGTGGCAGGCTGCAGCAGCAGCCTGAACTGCCTTCTCTTACGCTCCTCTACCCATTTGTGCCCATGTCCCCCTTTAGTGTTTTGTTCGATTATGCATTTTCATCTTTTAGTAGTTAGGTACTCCATGGCAGTGCGGTCCCTTGACACTTAAGACACTTCCTGTTTCAGGCTTCTGGGAAGAGTTTGTTGTTTAGATTTTCAGTCTTTTGTGTGTTTTTGTAAATCCCATAAAACTTTCAGAGCCTCTTGTTACAGTTCAGAGGCAATCACGGTCTAGTCCTCAGCCTGGGAGGCAAACTTTGCCTGCAAACAGCAGTCCCACTATGGTGAAGAAGATAGAGAGGACAAACAGCACGTACGAGGAGCCCACCACTGTGTTGTTGGGCAGCTTGTACGGCTGGCCTCCCACCTCATTGATGTAGAAGCCTATGGGGAAGATCAGTGCCGCCATGCAGAACAGGATCACTGGAAGAAAGGAGACAGAAACCGTTAATTTACTGAAAAAACGATTCCTGTGATTCTGTACAGACACACAATTTCAGTTTCTATGTGTCTAAATCCTACATGGAAATTTAGGGATGGTACAAAAAAAAAAACAAAAAAAAAAAAACAAACATCTGACTTCAGCCTGTGTTTCTGGTTTTGTTCTCCACATCAGATGCATAAATTTACCCATGAACTCACTCAACATGTGCAGGAAACAGGTTGCACAAATGAATTCAATTTAACAACTTCATTAGTGAGATACAATAGGGCCTTTCAAATGGATTTTAAGAAGTTACACAAAGCTGACTATGCAGCGTGACTGTCTTTATGAAGATGCAAGAGCTGATGCCACTGTGACACAAAATGTTCTGTTAAATGGCGTTTATTCAACAATATATTTAAAACAGGCTACATGTCATAGATTATACTTCATTCTGACAAATACAGAGATAAAAAATACAAGTTGCCTAGCCAAACACAGATCTGGCAGTATATCTTTTAGGTGCCAAATTGCAAAAATGACATTCGTTGCTCATTTTACAGCCACATCCTCATAAAAGAGATAAAACGAGCACTTGCACAATTTATTGTATAAAATTTTGCAATAATCATCAATTGATGAGACAGAAATGGTGAAAATCCAAAATGTCACACCAAGATCTCACTGTATTGCTGAACATGAGACAAAACAAAGTAATAAACAAACAAGGTGCTATGGAGGAAGCCACACAGATGGTGATGTTACATAAGAGACATAATGAAATGATGGTAAATTTAAATTACGTTCAATTTATGTTTGGGAAAAAATAGCAATGCAGCAGAACAAGAGTCATTTACTTTTTAAATTTCCATTCCTCATCAAAACCTGGTGCATACATTACCCAGAATGAACCTCAACCATCTAGTTTGATCTTAACCTTTTGTGTGTAATGCTCCCTAATGGTAGCAGGAAAAAAAAAAAAAAAAAAGTGTTGCTTTACTGTCACTTACCCCTCTCTTAACAAATGTGGTTTCTTCTCTAAAAACACAAAAGACCATAATCTAATTTCTTAAACTTAAAAAAGAAAAGATGGTTTATGTAATCAAAACAGAGGATTTACCAAAACAGAATTTACTCAGCTACATTTCTCCAGGGGAGAAATTTGCTCAACCTGATTTTCGATTGCAAATTAAAGCATCGCTGTGGGAGCAGTGTGGGAAATGTTTTTAGAGTCAGCAGTGTATCCTTGGACAAAAATATCCAATTAAAGGTTCAAATAAAATAGACTATCATAAGCTAACTATTAGAAGCCCGAATGTGTTTCAATAAGGGTTTGACTATTTGTAAAAATTCAGTCACTTTCACACTGTAAAAATAAGCTGTGCTCTTTGAGCTTGTCAGCAGAACCTTGTCTGCTAATGCAGTCAAAATAAGAAAGGCACTGTTCCAAAATAAAGTCAAAGTCAGAGAACATATTGCTTGTATACAAGGATATACAGTAACCACATTGAGAGTGCATACAAACTCCAATTTCCTGCACAACTTCACTTCTTGTGTGCACATAAACACAGATTGGTGAGCTATAATAATGGCGTTAAACCCAGTGGGATCAATTACTTGATGCAATGACCACAGAATGAGAGCTATTACTTTCATAATAGACACTTCTCTGAAAAACGGTGAAATTGTGGTGATGTTCTGTTTAGCATGTGTCAGGTCTGTTAGCAAAGCAGAGGTCAGGGGTGAAGTCATTACGGAGCGTTATTGGCAACTGTGATTGGATAGCAAAGCCGTCACCAATTAGAGTGACTCTCTTTTCTTCTGTTTCCTCTGAAGATGTTCTTTCTCAAGGCTTTAGTCCAGCTGAGTTCACTTATATAATGCTCAGTGACATTAAACAGCAAATCAAACTGTGTGGCTTTTCTGTACCAGGGATGCACAGACCTTATAGAATAGATTCATCCAATTAAAAATAACTCTCTCAGTTTAAAGTACACTCACTGTTTTTCTGCATTACCCCAGCTTTTCTGCAGTATGTATCAGAATTATGCAGATGGTAAACATGTATTCATAAAACAGCAGTGTGACTAGTGTGCGCTATATAAATTCTAAATGTCATCTACCTTGGTTTTATGCATAATTAAAAGTACTCTAAGACAAGGAATGACAGCTGACAGAGGCTGTGCTGAATTAATTTGGTTACCTAAACAGTGTGTAACCCATTAGGTGATATCTCAGGGAGCCATTTTTAGCTTTTTACTTTTCACTCTTACTTGCCAATTTGCAGAGATGCTTGCTTACCTGTAACAACAATGCCATGTGGCTAAAAGGGTCTACATTAGTACAACAATCTGGATAATGGAACTGAAAGACATAATATTGGGGAGAGTGATGGGTGACACTGATAAAGAAATAAACAGCATTATCTGTTTCTGACTAATTCACATGTCAAGTGAAAATGTTTTAAGATTATTATAAAAAAATTCAATGTCGTAGCCGTAGTTTAAACCATATGTCTAAATAATAGATATACTTAAAAAACTGCCAGCTCCTACATTTCATTTGAATAAGCCTAAACTGGAGTGCGACATTCGTGACCTGATTAAATAATGAATTGGTTGCTATCATGGTGTCTGTCAGGCTCTTGTGCTACTCTCAAAAAAATTAAATCTGACATGTAAAAGAGTAAATGATGTATAAAATCAGGATGGCAGTATGTCTAGAAGCAGTCTTTAAATAGCCAGTTGGATGCATGTTGTGCTGACACTGACTAACATCTCCAGTCTGTCACTGAGTATACATGAACAGCGGTAAAACCTGCAGAAGAGACAGACATACGGCAATATTTATGTCCGTCTCTTTGCCTGCTCATTGCTCTGTCCACATGTTTATCTATGGAGGGGGGTATAGTTGCAAAAGAATATTGTGAATGGTAAGCTGAAGTAGAGCCAGAAATCTGGGGCTCAGCATTATTCCTGCAGGCTTCAGCTAGCAATTTAATTGAAGTGCACCTCATGGTCCACTGCTTCTCCTAAGTGCCTCAGCCAATGACATCTGAAGCCTTGTTCACCTGCTGCTGGTGAAACTACAGCATGTTGTCTGATAAACTAACAAATGCATAGTTCCTACTGTATTTTGACAAACAATTAATTGTTTATGTCAGCTTTAAGCAAAAACCTGTCCTGCCCCCTGTCATGGACTAAACAATTAAAGCATGATTTAAAAAATAATCTTTCTCCTACTCTAACTAATTTCTCTCTTAGCATCGTTTTTAAATCTCTTCTGTGTTTGAGCAGCTGTAGTTTGCTCATTTACACTGAAACATTAAAGGACTGCTGTAACAGATGGAATGAGTGTAGACTGATGAAGAGACAATGAACAATAAAGGTGAATAACCTGCAAGTCATCTTAAAGAAAATAATTAGTATTTTTATTTTGTAGTGTACCTCTGTCTATCTAGTCGGTGGTGAAAAGACGGTGTGTTTTTTTTTTGTTTGTTTGTTTTTTTTAATAGTAGCATACGTTGGTTTATATCTTCAAAGTCCTGACATGGGACTTTCACATAGCATTTTTTTTATTTAAGCAGACTACATACAAACTGTGAAAACAACCTGTCAGCTTTATACTTTCTTAAACTGCCAAAATGAGAAGCCTGGATTAAAGCTGGGTTTGTGCTGAAAAAACAGTTTCACACTAAGTGAATGCACATAAACTCAGCAAAAGCCAGAGTGGTAATTATTACACTTATTAAGTGCAGTTACTCTTAATGTATTGTGAAGGTATGTAATGAGCTTTGTTTATTATGGCTGCTCTGACCCTCACACCTTGGGGCAACACTACTGCTGTGTGTATTTAGAGACACAGAGGCGGATCTGTGCTCGTAATACAAAGCTGCCTATTCAGGTGGCAGTGGCCTGGAGCCAGTTACACTACCCACCTCCTCCCAACCTTCATCACCTGCTTGCCCCGAATGAACTACCCCCCAGCTCTTTGCTACCACCGTCACTTTATTCTTCCTCCCACTCTCTCCATTAGTGCCTCTCTTTGGCAACCACTTCTTACTCATTAACACCATCAGCAGCCCTTGACCTCTACAAACCTAATTATTCACTCAGCTCACCTTCTTGACTCAAACTTTTGTAAACCTCCACCCATTTCTGCACTTACCGCATCACCCTTTACCCCGCAATGCAGAGGAGTGTTGCCGTCACAGCTTAAGTTCACCAACAACGGCTTGGCCACTTTTTTTCCTTTTTATCACTTTCCTTAACTTGTTACAAGCTGTTGAGGTCCAAGAGGATTCCAGCAACACCCTAGCTCACTAAAGCACCAGATAATGCGGTTGCTAAACCAGAAAAAAGTGATGCCCTGTTGTCACTTCCCCTCTCTTGTAACTACTGTGGTTTCTTCTCCGTCATAGCTAAAAGCCTTTTCTGCCACTCTAGGCGTGTTCTCACATTTGAAGTGATAATCATCATCATCATGCTTTAAACCCTTTTAAAAGAAAAAAAAAATCTGTACTAATAATATACTTTTGTCTAATATGGCCAACAGAAGCTTAGCAGGGGACAGGGGTGACAATTGCTCACAGTTGCCATGGCAACTTCCTTACTTTCCTATGAGTGCGATTGTTAAACAATGACACTACGCCTTTCTAATTTAGCTTATGACACAGATTTGTGCTTACCGGACAGACGGCTTTTGGATGGGTCTGGGACTCTGTGGTTATTCACTCATTTCCAAGCAATTAAGTAGATTTACAAAACCAAGTTATGAATCTGCTCTTTTGAACTGACAGGAAAAAAATAGTGCTTGTTTAAAATCGACTTTCTCCTTTTTCAAACAAAGAAGTCACAGTGTGTTGAAAGATGCACCCAGCTTTCAAACAATAATACAGTGCAATGCATTGTGTCATCACATGCCACTGCTCCATCTGTACGGGTGCACTTGAGGCTGTATATTAACCAACCAATCAAAGTACACCCTCCCACATGGCTTTATGAAAAGCCAGCCCAGCCACAACGGACGAGATGGCTGCTGAGTTATTATCGAGTGCTGGAAATGCATCTACGCAGCAATTGTGTATGGGGGGAAAAAAAGAGACTAGTGTTCAAGGCAAAGAGGGAGCGAAAACACAAGAGAAATGTTGTGGCACATAAGCCACCCACTCGGTTACCAGATGAGCTGCATTACTCAATAAATCAGCTTCAGGGAGCAAGAGGAGTCATCAAGCATGGAAAAAAAAAAAAAAACAATATATATATATATATATATATATATATATACACACATACATACAAAAAAAGAACACTTATAAATGTGCAAATGCAACAAAACTCACACACACCCACGCACAGGTCCTCGCGTCAAGGAAACACAAACATACACAGTGTGAGTGCAGGGCTCCAAACGTTTTTGACATCACACACATCATCTACACATGCAAATTATAACTGCCTGTATAACTGGGCTAAAACCAATTTTTCACACCAATTCAACCTCATCTCTTCTTTTATTATTTCCTGCCTGAAGGGACTATGTGCCTGAATATACATATGCAGCAAGGATAAATTTCTAAAGGTTATGACATTACAGATGTAATGAGACAGAGGAGAAAGTGTGAAAGCTCTAGGGGAAATATGCTGATAGCAAGTTCAGTAAAGCAAAACTTTCATTCAGTGTGAATGTCATCATCTCATTCACTTACTGCCGGTGAAAGCGATCCAGCGGGCGTACTTGGTGGCTTCTCTGCGCCAGTGTGATGCCACGAGGAGTCCACAAGTGACTGTGAGGGAGATGATGCCCATGATGATGAAGAAAAGTGTGGTGACCCACTCTGGGGGAAGCCGTGGCGGGATACAGGTCCGGTCTCGTCCGTGGATGGTCTGACATTGCCGGACTAGACCAACTGTAAGGGCACCTATGGAGAGAGAGCAACTAATAATAAGGTGTCCATTTTTGCCCTGCAGATCATTTCCAAATGATTTCAAAAACCAAAGAGATGGGGACAATATGACTGAAACAGATCTTTGGCTCTAACATTTGGGTGTTTGACCACACACGTTAGGTATTTATTTACCCCTTTTTTTTTTTTTTTTTTTAAGAACCTTGGTATCTCATTAAATTTTCTCAAAAACTTTAAATGTTTTTATTTCTATCTATAACAGAATATGAGCACATGCGGTGTAGCGAAGTAGAGATCAGAGAGCACAGCCAGTTCATGATAATTACAACTACAACAGCTTAAAAAGTTAAGCCTTTACACTGTTTCTTTTGCTAAATCATATTGATTATTCATAGCTCTGTGGTAATGCTAGTTGGTCCTACAGCGGTCCATGACCCAGGGGATGGAAACCACTGATCGATAACACTTAATGCAACACAGCTAATGCAAGGCATGATTAAAAAATAATAATCATCTGAATATACCAGGCATGAAAAATGTTCTCTAAAATGTACCTCAACTATTCATACATGTTGTGAAGTCCAGACCTCACAAACACACAATCTTAAAGAGTGAGAAGCACAAGACTGCAAGTGGAAAGAACTAGTGGAGCAAAACAAACTGAAGGTCTTATACTGGTGACAAACAGTGAAGAGGTGATGAATTACTGCCTCAATCAGTGGCAAAGTGAACAAGGGACAGGGGAAGGAAGAAGAATGGAAAAAAAGACAGCATGAGGCTCCTTTAATTTGTCACCAATGCAGGGCTTGAGAGTTGGGGAATTGCTTTCTTCACACTGGTGGGCCCAATTATGCCTCTGGCCAATTTTTTTTTTTTTTTTTGAAACACTTCACACTGCCAATTATTGAATCAATCCCACACAGGTATCACAGTCAAAGACAATTCAGTAAGAATTTGTAATAATATCAAATAAATTATTAGCAGCTTTACAGGATCAATATCTGTAAATATATTGTATGTTGAAGCCATCCATACTCTGCAACAACCACCAATTCTTCCTCCATTTTCCTCCTAATGTGCTGTCTGCCAACTAATCTTTGAAGGTCTAAATTTGCACATCTGTTTTCGCAAAACATGACAGGACTTAATGTTCTTCTGTGCTCATCCATCACCAGACTGGACTGAGTCATGATCAGAGCTCTGCCAGAGCCTGAGTGGTAAGGCCAGTACTCACAGCAGGAACAGGCACCAGTGGTACAGCCACTCTGGAGGGACACTGCTCAATTAGAGCATGTCCTCAAGGGGACTTTCTGACTGAGTAAGCACAATGGCGTCACATCACTCAGGACTCTGCTGATCACAGGTCTCTGGCAAAGAAGGGTGGACTTAAAGCAATAGACTGCAGGAGATAAGAGGGCTTTGTTTGAAAAATGAGTGGGTGGCGTTTATGTGTAGTGAGCTTTTTGGATGGCAGCACAGGTGTCCTACACCCTTTGACACTTTCTATATGTAGCGAAATAATGGGACACTTTTACTTTGCCGTGAGACAACAGAAGTGTAATTGAATTTTTGTTTCTACATAGAAACCTAACCTGGCACATTAACGCCACCTGTGGAATACTGGGAAACCATTGGAAAGACTGTGAATCAATTAAGCTGGAATTGTACTACTATTTGAGAGTACATGTGAATGGCTAGGAAACATCTGTGTTCAGGTTACCTTTGAGCTTGTATGTTTTTTGTTCTATTATGTATGTTTCTTTTTTCGAGTCCTGACAGAAAGCTGAACCTACTCATCACTTGCCTCATGTTTGCATATGGGAGGGGTGCAGAACAGCTCCTCTGCAAATATCTATGACCCACAGTTACCCATGATAATATTCTCTGCAAAAGTCTGCAGACGCTTTAACGTATTTTCATGAAGCATAATTCCAAAGTCACCCTCATATACATGAGACGTACAAGATGTACAAAACACACAGAAAAACAGCTCCATACTCAAGGTCAAAACCTCCACAGTGAACCTTAAAATAAACACTGCCCATCTCAGAATAATCTAAAGACATAATTTCATCTACATGTTTGAGGCATAATCTGGAAAAAAAAAATAAAAGATTTAACGAGGGATAAATACTCATTCCACTGACCACAATATAACCCTTTCACTAAAACGGCAAGCTTGTGTGGGCGACATCACAAAAGTTCAACAGTGGCTTAGCAGGTGGGAGGAAGTGTGTAAGTATGCAAGCTGGAATTTCAGAAGGTCAAACTTCTGTCTGGCACCTAAATCCAAACATTTTTTTACCTATCAATTACTACCCATTGTATCTTTTTACTCAATAAATATATGATGCTGTTAAAACCCCTACTGTGACTAACGTACTTGAAATCTAGCAGTGTAAAAGAAGTGTTCTTGTTGCCCTGAGGCGTGGTGGGTTGTGCAGGCAGTCCAGAGGAAATCCTGTCCCCTTTGTAACATTCAGTGAAGGGACTGCATTTACAGAAACAGCTAAACACCAACTCAACCCTTCCCTACACACACAAACAATGCTAGTTTTTCAAAAGAAATGAATGTCTAAAGATGTTACAAGGTAGCAATACATGGAACTGCAAACCTGCTTTTAAACCTCACACACACCATATTAGGGAAATTAGAGCATGTTTTATTGTAGAAAAACTAAAATAAAAGGTTTCTATCTTTAATTTTACTTTATCATCTACCACTGGCACATTCTCATTTGTTACCAAAAAATGAAGGACAAAACTTGGCACATGAGTGGCTCACACAGGGAGCCACAAAGTGACCTTAGACAAATTAAAGAATGTGTGAAAAAAGCAATGACTGGTGCTGAGACTTTCAGGAGAACATCAGGCAAAAGTTTGATAGGTGCAGTTAATGGTACTGGTTTATGACTGTTTCCCCTGGATCCTCTGGCCTCCTGCAGTTTCACTAGCTCTCTGTGGAATTCCTGTCCGACAGCAGGCAGGCACGCTAAGCCACACAGATGGCTGAAGGTAAACAACTCAACAAACAGGCACACAGAAACAGTTCTAGTTCAAATCTCTGAGTCCAACAACAACTGTGTGTTCCTGATGCATATTTTTCACTCCAACATGAGAGAATCCACTTGAATTGACATTGTTAATTGACAAACACACATTCCTACAAACATGGACTCGCTTAAATTAAAGGAACAGATTGACATTTTAGAACGTAGGTTTATTTGCTATCTGACTGAGAAAAGATCAATACCACTCTCACATCTGTGAAATATGAAGGCAACAGCTGGTTACCTTAGCTGTCCAAAGGTAATAAAATCCACCTACAATCCCTCTAAAGCTCAAAGATTAATGCAGTAAATCTAATTTGTTTACTCCATACAAAAAAGACAAAGTGGACGAATGAAAATTCATAGTTTAAGAGGATATTATATGTTGGACTACTTTACTGAGACTAGGAGACCAGCTACTAGTCAAAAGTCAAACTGTCAAACACTTCTGCACCTCTCAAAATGTGAACTAATTGCATTCAATGAGGGAAGAGATGAGACAGGCCAGAGCAGGGTATGAAGGGTGCACCTTTCTTTAAAGTTAAGGCCTGATTAGCCTTCTGTTCAAAAGCAAATATATATATATATATATATATAAAAAACACTGAAAAGCATTTAGCTGTGGGTGATAAATAAATAGTGAGTGCAGAGATCACAGACAGTGTGTGAGAGTAATGCTGCAGTTTAGTCTGGCAGAGTCATACTGTCTTTTAACAAGGTGATGGCATGCTGGTAAAATAATGACCTTGATTTCCCAAACAGTGCACCAATGTAGGCCACCTCTTGCAAAACAGTACACATTCATATGATGTGAAGCCGCACAAAGGTGAATTCTGACGTGTAACTCCACCACATGAAGATTGACACTGCAATGAAACAGGAAACTAACTTATCAGTCATTCAGGATTCAATCAAAGTAAATGGAAAACAGAGCAAGTACGACCAAACCTGGAGGCTGCTAGAAACAGAAACCACCAAAATGCATTATGTTCAGTTTACAAACAACTCTTGGATGGTTTCTGTCCCTCATTTAAAGGAAAAAAAAGGGCCAATTCCCCAGCTTTGAGCTCACTTTCACGCCCCCTTCATCCCCAGTTGCACTGCAGTCAGTTCCTTACTATGATCAAAATACTCCTCTCACCATGTCTCTGCAAATGAGAGGAAATGAGGGACGTGTCTGCTCAGCTCCAGCATGATGATGCTGTCATTAAGGGAGCAGAGGGAATGCTGCTGTTTGTAAAGCTCTGGAGGCAGTGAAACAAGCCTCTGAACTGTGGTGGGTGGCAAGTAGGCAAGCTAAGGAAGCCAACAGCTGCTTCCTCTGCTGCTGCTGCTGTTGGACACTTTTACAGCCCCCACTTACATTGTAAGGGTAAATAGTGCAGGTGTGAATTGTCCAAACAAACTTACAAAACATACTAGAGAAACTCATGCAGAATGAGACGAGCACCAACACCTCCAAATAACAGGAATCATGTACTTTGACACAAGTACCTACTGTAAGTGCACCCATTAACACAAGTACATCTAATGTTTGAATATAGTAACATAAGAAACACAAACACAGCCTTCAATCGGATGTGAACCAAATCTTGCAACCAGTTTACGACGCTATTCTCTATACGATTAAGATGGAGCTGTTCAATCATTGTCAGACCAGACTACGTCTACATGTTCAGTTGTGAAACTGTGGCTGTGTTGTCTGACTTTTCCTGTTTGATAGCACAGACCGGACTGAACTTCAGATCAGAACTGCAGCCTGGCAACATTGGCTGGACCTGGTTGATTTGTATCAATGACAGTGAGTCCTTGTCCTGTGAAAGGGGATATCTATAATAACACAATTGAAAGTTCTCGTTTCATCTATTTTAGATGAAAATCAGACTCAGGCTGTAACTACAGCAACAGTTTCTAAGCACCAGTGATTGTTTACTATAATTCTGATCGACGTTACTTTTCTTCTTGGTTTTCCGTACAATGAAATGTGTTCTTGGGATTTTGTCCAACACAGATGGCTCTACTGAACTACAGCTAGTACAGAAAACATCTTCAACTACTGAGGATTTTTAGGTATAGTGGATTTGATGCAGCTCAGTATTTGGTGGAAAACAACATATGGCAAATAAAATAAAGTTGTCTGTTTGTTATTACACAACAGCTAGGTAATTAGAATGCATTTAGGGGCAACAAAAATCTCCCATTGTGGCATGGTGATTAAAGTCCATAAAATGGGGATGATAAAATACAAAATTAATTTTATGTCTTAAGAAACCGCTTGTTTGAAAAGACAAAGAGTGAAGCACATTCCTGTCACGATTGTCACCTTGTGATCACCATTAACAGCAGTCTTTGATTTCTGCTTCATTCAGCAACTCATAATAAAGTTACTTTGGAAAGTAATCTCAGGGTAATACTATACTAGAACAATTAGTTCAAGTCCTTGATTTTAAATGAGAAATGATTTGCATTTCTAGAAAATCTTTATAGAAAGATGCCACTATACATGAAAAGCAGTCATCATTGGCCTTGGAAGCAGCGGTGTGAGGAAAGCCAACTAGATGTGTTTTAGCATTTTTAAGTGAGTGAGGGTGTATAGGCTATAGAGAATGACATCCAGTGGGGTGACAGAAGGCCGTCATCATTGAAGCTGCCAAGAATCACACTTTGTGTCTGACACTGCCTTAACAATGGCTTTGTCTTGAAGCTCAGCACAGGAAATCAACTTTGGCTGTTATTGCCTGAGGATATCACACTGACACAAGAACAATGGACCCACATTCTGTCTTTTGTGTTGAGTGACAGTAGGGCTACTTCATCAAGTAAACCCTGTATATACATGGGTTTGCATTTTTATCTGTCAAAACCTTGAGCTAAATGTTTGTTTCCATTATGTGGACAATTAGAAAAAAAAAACATCACTGCTAATTGACTGCACAGGTTGTTTAGCTTTTCTTGATGAGGTCACAAAAACAGTTTCCATAAAATTACTTGACCAAAATACAACCTGAAAAGCCACACACTCCTTGAACGAAGTCAGCCTTTAATCAATGTTAACTGCCCTGGGAAACATGTCAAAGATGATATGCTGCACTCCTACAAGAGCAGGTTGTCAAGTACTAAGCCCCTCTGATAAGAAAACAGGGCTGGGAATCAGAGGTCAGCGGATTTGGGATAATATAGTGCAGGAAATGACCAGAGGCTCTTAATAATAACCTCAAATGATACACCACTCTAGTCAAACAATAATGTAATCAGTTCATGGTAAATAGTTTAACTCTGAAATAACTTAATCACACTTACAAACACTGATTCAAATGTGGCTCTTATTAGGTTAAACCAGCATGTCGGCTGTAAAAGAGTCCTAATGATTGGCAATCCAATATGCATGTCTTTAAAATCATAACAGAGCTTATCTTAAAAGTCAAGACAATTGTCCTGACAAAGCGGGGCCAAGGTCACAAGTTGAAATTAACTGCAAAGTATGTTTGCAATATAAACAAAAACAATATGATTCAAAGAGGATTCAAGATTTCAATGGTGAATTTCTAGTTTGAGTACAGCTATACAAAATAAACACCAGATTAATATATATTTTTTAAAGTGACATCTGGATTTAATTTCCCATTGACCAAATTATCTAGAAAAGCTGCTGAGGACACTGGGGTCTTTTGGAGTGCAGGGGACACTCCTGAAAGCTTTTTTTTTGACAGTGGTGGCATCAGCCATTTTTATGGAGTGGTCTACTAGAGCAGCAGCATCTTGACTGCGGACAGGAAGAGACTGGACAAACTGATCAAGAAGGCCAGTTTTATACTGGGAAGTCCCCAGACCCAGTGCAGGCGGTGGGAGACAGAAGGATGTTGGCCAAGTTAACATCCCTGCCGGAGAATGACTCTCACCCAATGCATGAGACTCTGGCAGCACTGTGCAGCTCTGTCAGTGACAGACTGCTCCATCCCAAGTGTGTGACAGAGCGCTACTCCAGGTCCTTCCTTCCCTGCTGCTGTCAGACTGTACAGGCAGCACTGTTAAACCAATAGACCCCCAGCTGACCTCATCAGCTATAGGTTAAACAACCTATAGCTGAAATATACCAAAGTGTAATATTGTCATTTCTAGTATATTTTTTTTATTGTGAACAGCTTGTTTTTAATTTTTCTATTCTGCTATTTTTTTAATCTTGTGCCCTACTTGCTGCCTAACCTATACCAAGACAAAAACAATAACATACTGTCCAAGCTGATAATTTAAACTAAAATGTTACTCTTGAACATAACTGCTTTTCTAGAGCAGGATCACCACATAACACAGACCTTGTTAAAAACCAATTTAGTTTACAATTAAATTTTCTAAAAGCGTCTGGCCCATTCTCAAATCGATTTAAAAAAAAAAAAAGAAAAGAAAAAGGTGTGAAAGAGATGAATGTCACTGGTCTATCACCTTTGTGTCTCATAAAACCACCCAAGGCAAATCACAGAATGATGAAGGAGAGTTGCGAGGGGAAACAGAAACTGACTGCAAGGTGGAAGCTGGCTGATGTAAAACACCCACTCTGTAACACCACCCACACGCACCACAACACTGTTGCTTAAATATAGCAAAGGTTCAACTTTCTGTACCTGAATGTACAGAACGTTCAATCTCTGTGGGCAGGTCCTTAATTTCTGATTGCAGTGCACTAATTCCAAATGAACTGATTGCAATGTCCAGAGCATTGTCACCAGTATAACTAAGAAAAACATCCATGGCACAGTCATGCTCTATATGTGGTAAAATATTTCCTCATTTTCTTCAGAAGCTATTATCAGTTTTGTGTAGATTGCTTAGTCTATTGTGCTAATGCTATCTGAATGAGTACTGGTAGACGATGAACCCTCCCTGACCCAATTACTAAGCTGCCGGATGCACAGGGAACAAAGAGGAGCAGCTGTCTATCAATAGCCTGAATGTGTTTTCATGAGTGACACAAATAAAACAGAGGTCCCATAGCACGTGCTCCTGAGCAAGACCAGCAGGGACACCATAAATAAACACCTTTTAGATTTGGCTCCTCATGTGATCGCTAATGAGATTCAAAAAATGGAGTTCACTTCAAATGTCAACATAGTCGCATAACACCGGACCACCTTTAGCACTGAAAAGATAAATCTCTTAATCAATTATTCAGCTGACAGAAAAAAGGCTACAAAGAATACATATTTCTATACTTGATTCAAATGTAAAATACAGTATTTTAGATCATTAGTTTAGTCCATGAAATGTCTGAACATTGTAAAATTTCACACATTGTGAAATCCTAAAATAGATTTGACCAACATTTTAAAACCCCTCACACTAGTACCATCTTTGGTATCTCTTGATTAATTATTTTAGTGATTAATTGCTAAAATTGTGAGAATTCATTTCCTCATTATCAGTACTAATTAATTAATCAACTCACCTTTCAGCTATAATTTTAAGCAAAGGGCTCATTATACTCTAGCAAATGTGATGATTTCCTAATTTCATCATTCATTTACATCACTGTAAATTAAATATCTTGTGTTTTGGACTGCTGACCAGACAAAACAAGCAGTTTAAGACGTCACTTTGGGATCTGATAAATTGTAAAGAGATTCATCGTTTTGTTTTTTTTTTTAAACATTTAAATTTCGAAACACTTAAACTAAAGTCATCAAAATAAGCATCTTTTGCAGGTCTAGAAGCAGAATAAATCCACAGTACCTGTTAATTATGAAATAGAATGACTGTTCTTGATATTATGGTCTGGACATATCTGTGAAGCATCATAAATATGCACTGTGGAAGACAAAAGATGTTGCTGCAGATAAAAACCTGCACACACAATGGGACGTATCTTTGTTGTGGTGATTATTTGAGGCTCCTGCTGTGATGGGACAGACTTCGTGGTAAAACACACAAACCATAAGAGCAGTTTTGGATGTCTCTGATTCATTTACCTGCTGATTCACCAGTGTTGATCCAGTCTGGGTTTGCAATGCTGGCTATTGCAAAGATATCTGCTGCCAGAAACAGGCACCCTGAAATGATGGTTAGTTTATCCATCTCGCCAGCTGATGAAGCGGCGAATGACGCCGGGAAATGTGGTGGTCGTTGTCCAAATGTGTCCCCGAGTGTCCAGAGACACGGGGTGGGCTGTTAACAGTCTAACCTCGCCCCCTTCAGCAGTTGCCTGCTGTTGTGGTTCTGTTGTGCATTTTGCAGCAACGTTAGCTCCTTCGCGTCAAGCAAGCGAGAGCCTCCAGCTACAAAATGTTCAAATACAACGCACATAAGCATCACATCTCAAATGCTGGTTGTAGTTCAGTACGATAGAAGCGTAGCTCACTCGGCGCCGAGGCCCTGAACGGTCTGTGCTGTCTTTCGGATCCGTTTAGGAGCAGCAGCCGCAACAGCAGCATCGGGCACAGCAGCGGCTAGCAGATAGCTAGCTAGCTACTTCCAAGATTCGGGCTCGGTATGCCGAGCTGCGGCCCAGGGGCTGCTCGACGGCCGAGACCGCGGCTGCGATACCATTTCACACACAATGTCACACAAACGGAGGTGCAGAAGAAGCAAAGCAAGTTGCCTCCACTTCGCGGTATCCGCGTTTTTAAGCGAAGGTCTAAGGTTACCCGTCAGGAAAGCGAGAACCCATCACCCTCTCTTGCTTATTCGAGCCCGTTCGCCTTCTCCGCTGGAAAAGCATCTGGTACTTCCAGTCCGATCCCCAACCAGCTTCGCCTCCTCCTGCTCCTCTCCAGCTTGTGCTGCTGAGCGCGGTGAGAAGACTGGTCTCGGGTTTCAACGCTGCGTTTTTCAGTCCAAAAACCACGGTTTATGTTCCAGTCTGGACGGTGCAACGTTATTGTTGTGCTGTCTCCCCGTAAGCCCACCGTTAGCTCAGCCTCCCTTTCTGCCAAATGACATCAGGCGAACACCCCCACGCAGCGTCACACACACATAGCTCGGGGGGGATCGCGCTTTTCTCGCGATACTATGCTCGAAACGGGGGTCGCGTTGTCCTGCTTGTGGCCTTTAAATGACCAAGGGGAGGTGCAAAAAAAAAAAAAAACAACAGAAAACAAAACGAATTAGAAATTCGAACAACAAAACCCGATTTGTTTGTTGTTTTGTGAAACCTGTTTCCCAAAATTTCACACTGCGGGGACCCAGTGTTTCAATTTTCAGACCTTATTATTTTAAGATTGGAGTACTCACATTAAACATATTCCTAAACAATGAGCTGACATTAGTGAGTCATTCATTATATAGGTAGCTGACAGAATATCTAAGGATATTTGTGCTATATTATACCCCTTACATATTTAACAGCAACACTTTTGATAGCAAGCCACTTTTGTGATCTTCTTACTTTTACTTGATTAAGATAAATCAAAATATAAACCATACATACTTTTTGCACCACTTACACCTGCACCCACTGCACTTTCTGCACAAACAAAAACAGGGTTTCTTAAACTTTAATTTAATATTGATGAAGGAAACTTTAAAACCTGCAAGTCATGTTTGTGCTTTAGGGTCCCCCTAATGGTTAATGAATGGAACAATGTAAAAAAAAACAAAAAACTGCCTGCTCATCAGTCTTTTTACCCATCAGACCATTCTGATCCAAACTAAAAATTACCTTAGCCCTGGATGTATTCTGACATACAAATTCAAACAACAACCAGCTCTTGTTACTGTCATTACTTTAATTTACATATACATTTAAACTGGCAAACAACACACACGCACACAACGAAGAAAAGTTGCATTATGATTCTCTGACTCCCCCTGACACTACAAATGACTGGTTACACCAAATAAGTGGTTGCAGGAAGCTATTGCTTTGATTTCCTCTTTCTTTTTGATGATGATTCCTATAATTTATCTTCATACTTCATCCACAAACGGTGTATTAACAAGGTGTCCACTAGCTGCCATGGTCTTTTTACCTTCCACAAATTTTTTCGCAGCCTGTAGTGGAAAGGACACAGAGTTTTTGAAATCTTTAATAAAAACTCTTTAATTCACTGATTTGTCATTTCATCAAGGTAATCAATCAATTGCGAAATTACTTGGAGCCCTATTGATTATTGATAACAGAACACAATACTAATTAATGTCAATAGAATAACTATACAACTGCACAAACAAAATCTAAATGTGCATGCAGATGTGTATTGTGTAATTGTGATATTATTGCAGTGAAGTTCGAAGTCAATGATAAAAGACTGCTCCATCCACATATCTACAGTGAAAACACTAACCTTGACCACATCACTGTGAGTGACGGCATCAATAGTCTGAAGAACAGAGTCAGGGAGCTGGTACCCTGAAGTGTTCAGAGCCTGAGCACCGATCTCCTCCATCAGGCCCTCAGAGCTCTCTATTGACATCAGGTACTCTGCTTTCACCTGGTTCCTATGCAGAGGTCAAACACAGAACATTGAATTTTCTTCTAAACTGTCTGTCTGCACAACAGTTCAGAGAGAACTGCACATGTAACATCTCTGTTTACTATTAAACTGCTTCAACCTGGAAAACTCACTTTGCTCTGGTGATGTCAGCCTCAGACACATTTCCCTCTGCCACACCTCTGACTTGGGCAAGGGCAGCGTTGATCACCTACATAGAGGATAATAGCAAGCACGATTTCAGTGAAATTCAGATTTTGGCGTCTTTGCACATTTTATATGAGGTTCCATTTATTTCAGAAGGAGGTAATTTGGCAGTCACCTCTCCTGCAGAGTCAGCTTGTGCAATGGTATAGACACCAAACAGGCCAGAGTCGGAATATGAGGCGTTGAAGGCTGTGGCCTTAAAAATAGCCAGAGGTCATCTGACATTAGGAGACCACACTCTCTGTATTTAAAACTAATGCAATACAGTACTTCAGAATAAAAAACAAATTCTAAATAACATTTTCTTTACTTATTGATTTTAACTCACATCAAATGGCTGCGCTGTAGCTTTGGCTATACCCTGACTCAGTTTGCTAGTGATGTTTGAACCCCTCTTTACATGTGGCCCAGCTCCCAGGATCCTTTGCAGCACAGTGAAAGCATTAGCCTCTGTACTACCTGTTACACCACCCTCACTGGCAATCAATGCATGGACCAGGTCATCACTGTTCTGTACCCGCAGCTCCCCTGCGCATGAACACATAACAATGTCATGAAAAACAATACAGTGGTACATCTTAAGAGTGTAATGTCCCAATTGAACACAGGTTTTTACCTCCACGGTACACAGATTTAATCACAGGTGCTCCAGCCCCACTGCGGACGCTCAGAAGACCCTCGCCCACCTCTCTCAGGGCAGAGTGATTCACACCTGGATGCAGAAATCTTATAACATTATTTACATATAACCACATTCACAGTGTAGAAATTCCATAGAAGAAAATGTGTCATCTTTCAGGCATGACAAAACCTGCAGAGTTTGTTTTCAGCCAAAATCTTAGAGGCTTTAGATGGACTTAGAGGCCAAATTTGACAGTTCAGTTCAGTGAAAGCCGTGATAAGTACAGAGTAGAGAGAAAGACGAGCAGTCGAGAAAGACCAAGTTAGACAGCACTAAGAGACACTCACCTAGTCCTACAAGAGCCATTCTGCCACTGGTGAAATTGTCATCAACAAATGACTGCAGCTACAGGGGGATAAGGAGGGCATGTGTAAGAGCTATGCAAAGTCTAAAAATACTGGTCTTGAAATGAGTACAAGTTGTTATCCTTCATAAACCAGACAATTACTTCCCTCCAAGTCTACACAATAAATTATGTCTCTGCATAAAGAAACACAACAAAACGAAGATGAATACCTGTTTAGTTGAGATACGGCCAATCATGTACTCAGGGCAGTACAGAGAGTTGGACAGAGCGGATTTGTATGCTGCTTCATGCAATTTCTCAATTACACCTGCAGATGAAAATGGAAAGAAAAACATGAATTTTAGCTAAAAGCATCTGGGTAGCTAAGAGTTCAAAGAGGCTTAACTCAAAACAGGCCTTAATGACATTGTTAAATCTCTATCAAGTATAACTGCTAATACAAACATCATATCAAATCACTTCAGTTAACAGTGATCTCAGTGAAAATCAAGAGGCCACTCTACAGCTACACACTTGTCAGGTAGGTCCAGTATTGCTCTATTTCTACATGACAACCAAAAAGAACCCAGTAGGCAGGCCAAAAAATGCCAACATCAACTTTTTGTTGCTGTTTGCTTTGGCCTTACACACCATGTAATGTATTTTTCAGCCTGTCGTGATGCTACATGATGTGATGCACCCACTTAAGGATCTGAACAGTTGCTGCTTATGCAAACCTATCTGAGGACACTGCTGAGCCAAAGCCTTGTCAATCTTCACCCTGGACGTCAGTTCGTCTACCTCCCACGGCCGAAACTCCTGAGCTGTGACCACGTTGACCAAAAACTCCAATAATGAATCTCTGGACACAAGAGTGGTAAGACATACTGAAACATTAACAGTGTTTTAGTGGATTTGCTTTAAAATACACATAAAAGACAGGATTAAGTAAAAGCATTAATATGCTTGACATGACCGTACTCACAGGTGATCTCTCAAACAGTCTGCAGTGTAGACCATGGTTTCCTTTGATGATGTTACACTGCAGATAAACAAAAACCACTTGGTTCAGTGTGGTGGGGTGTGGTGACACAACTATTTTCTTGGTTATTTAGAGCAACATAGGCAGGAACTGTGTGTGCATGTGCACAGAGTACCCTCACTAACCTCAGGCTGCCGCCCAGAGCTTCTATACCGCGACAGATCTTGAAGGCAGATGCACCTTTAGTAGTCTAGAAGAGGAGAGAAAAATTTGGATTAAATAATTGCATGTATAAGAATTGTAAACTGACAAAGCTTGATATGACACTTTGAAAAACTGCAACATATTAAAACTGCATTCTTTAATTTATCTAATTAATTGTTTTGAATAAAAAACAATCACCTGTTTTAGTTTGTCAGATGGCATCTTTGCTACAGTACATCTCTGTGAGTGTACCCATAAAGTTAACTGAAGACACTCATAAACATATTTAATTTAGGTACTGCAGAAACGGCTCACAGATTCCCTAAAGACATTACACATTCACAAATTACCAGGTTTGCTGCCAGTCGTAGCACATGAGAGACACCCTGGTTTTCCGCAGACTCATAGCGACTCCCAGCTTTCACAAACACACCCACGCTGGACAAGGGGGAGTAGTTCTCCAGTGATGCTATCACTAGACCATTTGGGAGCTTGGATACCTGAAGCAGCAAAGAAAAATGTAACTGGAAGCTTGTCAGTTTTTTTCAATTTTACTGGCTTTTCTGCCTCAGCTTTGTCTGTATTCTATATTAAAGCAGCTTTACAGCCTGGAACAGCTACTCGCATAGATGACAGCAGCACCCACCTGGACATTTTGTGGACGGGGAGGTGCCGCTGTGGTGGGTTTCCGGCCTGAGAGGGGCTCACTCAGAGCTTCACTCCTTCTGGCAGCAGCATAGCAACGTTTCTGTGGGAAGTGATGACACCAGATTAAAGACAGGGACTACTTCATCACCATCTCCTCTGAGAGCAAAAGGCATCAAGAATAAAAACGTACTGAACTGCTTCAGCTATCCACATGACAAGCTGTTCATGTGAAAGTAGTACAGCTGTGTAAACATTAGGTTCCAGTTAAAAAGCAGGGTTGAGAAGGCTTTGCTTTTTTCTTCAGGCTCAGGTGCAAGTGCTCCACAGAAGCAGACAGACTTAATATGAAACATTTGTTTACTGCACAAGACTGACAGGCCTTTCTTTCAACTGAGCTGGTTAAAACCTATAAACACGTAGACGAGGGGTCTGAAAAAGATTAGTTATTTTAAAGCTCTTGAGAAGAGTTGGAATTATTAGTCAATCAAGAGAAAAACAGTAAGTATTTTGATAATAGATAACTAAAAAAGTTAATGCTTTTCTCTGAAGACATCTTCAAGGACTAAGAAACTGGTACAGACATTTCTGCTTTTTCTGACATTTTATAATTCATCAAGGAATGAAGAAAATAGTCAAATGTCAAAAATAATGGGACATGCCAACCGTTAGAATAAAAAATATCTTTCTATGATACGAACAAAATGCAAATGCAAACAACTTCAGCAGCTCTATAGTTGATCATGTTAGACAGTTAACACTTTAACAAAACGCAAAATGCAATTCAGCTGCATGTAAAATATTATCCAGTGGATTAGCTACATGATTATTGCTCAACAGCAGGGAGTGACATAAAGTACTGTGGTGATCTGACCGTGCATGTGTCCTATCTACAAAACTCGAGGTAAACAATGAGGTAGCTATGATCAGGGTCTTTGGTCTACCAGACACCCCAGTCAAGGAGTCTGACACCCACGGGTTTGGGGGTGACCTTCAGGCTGGATCCAGTTGAGCAAAGAACAAGAAGCTACGACAGGCGGCTGAGCTAAGTGGAATGGGCAGGATATTTGTGTCTTTACATGTGATTGACCCAGGTAGAGCCTTTAAAAAACCGAAAACTTGCGTTACATGACTGAGGCTGGATAGACCTCAGTGGTTGACCACCTAGTAAGCTAACTAGCCACGGGGCTAGGTGCAGCTAAATGCGTGGAACAAGGCAAAGCTCAAGTGAAACCGAGAAAAGACGGGACTCACTGTGAGACTGTTTAGAGAGCGAACTCCTCTCATGACCACAGTTAACGACTCTCTCCTTCTGGCGGTACACAAGGATGGCGGCGGGATGACGCCTTACCCACAATGCACTGCAGCGTGCAGCCGATACATGAATGCTCAAGATGAACCTTGTTCTATATCTTCTATTATTACTAATCATTATTGATATTATTGTTGTTGATAAATAGCGGATGGCAATGGTATGCGCATTACCGCCACCTCCTGGACTGGAGTGGTGATCGCCCTGGCTATGTGGCTAATTCTTTACTAGTTAAATATATATTATAAAGAATTTACTTTGGAGGGACGATATTGAACAAACATAATTAGTATACAAAACAGTATTACTATTTTTTGTAGTAAGTAATTCAATATATTTATTTGAACCCCATACCATTCAACACAAAAATAAATTACACAGTACAATACAAAAATATACTTAACATATTACAGGTTGCCAAGACAATCCATACAAAGCGTAATTACAAAAAAAAACAAAAAAAACCAAAAAACAAAACTGCTCACATACTTTATACACATCTTTAAAATATCAGTTCTTTGGCACATGGAGCATCTTTTGATAAACTGAAATGTCTTTTTTTATAAACCATCTAACAACTAGTCACACCCCAATAAATACAGCATAATTACAAAAATACACTATGTTCGGTGGGACATTCTTCACAGATTTGAGGTGCTCAGACATAAAAACAATACCTTCAACTGGTTCACATCATACAGACAAAAACCTGACTGATGATTTATAATCTTTCAATTAATACCATTGTGGGTCAACAACATTTTCTTTTGTCATCAGGAACTCAAGTGAGAGTCTTATTCCACAAGCTGTAACTACTAAACCAGGCTTCTTTTTACACCAACAGCTCTTTCCAAATCCAGATATCACTTCTCAGCTCACTGTAATCGACAGCTCTGAAGTGCACAGTCCCTAGTGAGGGTCACAACAATAATCAGGCGAGATTCCTCCATGACGTCCTTCAGCTCTCATCTGACACCCCAGTACAGCTTCTATGGATGGCCCTCTGCAGTTGGAGAGGCACACAACTGAGCCAGCTGCGACTGGTGGGCATCTCCCCTATAATCTCCCAGGTGTCTGTCTCGTCACAGTACCTCTCAATAGTGTCATGATATCTGCATGTACATGGATAGTAAAATAAAAAAGCAATGAGATTCCCCCCAAAAAAGTATTACTGCCAGTATTATTGTACATGTACAGCCAATTTTTCTGGATGGCCCCTCACCTGTCCCAGCCTTCTTCTCCTCCCAGAACATAAATCTTTCCATCCACCACTGCAACACCAGGCCGGTATCGTCGTTCTTTCATGGGAGCGCACATGGTCCAACAGTTGGTCTTAGGATTGTAACACTCCACCTTGTCTGTATTCTCTGTCGAGGCATGCCATCCACCTGCAAGAAAAAAAAAGATATTACAACAGAAAGAGCTGTATTTGTTGATTGCAGATCACCAAGAACCAAAACAAGACTTGGAGCCGAGTGTTAAAAACTCTAATACCTATTACATAGAGCCTTCCTTTTAGTGTACAAGCAGCTGATCCAGAGCGAGGGATATGCATTGGGGAAACGTCTTTCCATAATTCGATTTTAGGGTTATACACCTGAGCCAGCTCTGTGCCGTCTCCATCCTCTAGAACTGCACCACCTACCAGGACAGACACACGTGGATACACAAAATGTAAAACTGTTAGTAATCGCATATTTCAATAAAACACATCCTATAGCCTATCTTGGTTGTGTATAACCTACGTTTCATACCAGTCACATAAAGCAGGCCATCCAGGGCTACCACAGCAGGACTTGTGACGGCCATCTTGACAGACTTGGTGAACTCCCAGATATTGGTGATGGGGTTGTAGCGCTCCACCAAGTCCAGACGACAGTTTCCCTCCCACCCTCCTACTGCATATATAAAACCATCGAGGACAGCCAGGCCTGAGAGGAGAAGATGACCATTAATAAGTTCTCTAAATATAACAACTTTTTACAACCAACATGATAGATAGATCTAACCAGTTCTGTTAATGTCAGTGTCCTATCCGAAATGTCCCAGTTTGCACAATGTCACAATGAAGAAAAATGAAGATCCAGAAGAAGAAAAAAAAAAAGTGCACCAGCGCCTTAAAGACCCTTAACATTTCTGGAAAAATCTATGCATAAGGGCTTGGAAAACAGCTAATATGCTGCAGCAGCTTCACTTCCTACAGTAAAAAAAAGAAGCAACCAATAATGAGAAATAACTATAGGACAAAGAAAGTACAGAAAGTACTGTAAATGCTCAGATGTGGAAATCAAAGACATCAGGTGTTTTATGGTGATGTAAGATTGCAGTGACAGAGAGAATGGGTTGTTCTGGCTGTGCTATTTCTGCAACAAGGCTGGCAAAATACCAACAGAATCCAATGCCATAATGGTATAGTCTTACCTAACTCAGATCGAGCTACATTCATAGGAGACATCTCCATCCAGGAGTCGAAGCGGGGATCATAGCGCCACACCTCCCTGCTGGCTGAGCCGTCAGGAAACTCTCCTCCTGCTAAGTAGAGATGCGAGTCTACACAGAGAAAAGTGGGAGAGGATGGAAGCAAAAAAATCACTTATGTCGCTCACATCTAAGCTTAGTTGCTAATTTCAGGGATCCAGTCTTAATCATGATGTTTCCTGACCTGAGACAACGAGACCATGCTTGCTCACAGCAAAGGGCAGGCAGGCCAGATTTTTCCAATTCAACGACACAGGATCGAAGCACTCAACGCTACGCAGCACCACTTTGTCATCCTCTCCGCCAACTGTCACTATCACTTCAATTGTGCCTGTTTCCATGGCAACAAAGGAGTTGAACATAGGAGTGAGTCAAACACATTGGTCTTTGGACAGATGTTAATCAAAAAAAAAAAAAAAAAAAAAAAAGGAAAATACACCTGAGTCCACTGAGTCCATGTTCACAAAGCTTCTTACTGGGAGTCCTAGACTAAAAGCGATTTAGAAAACATCTCAGAGCAACTCTGAGTAAGGAAAGTACAAAAACCTTTATCTTAGTGAGGAGGTGTGGTTGACCCCGTTTCTAGAGATGATGCAGCATTTTAAGGACTGTGATTGGTTGATCAAAAACTACCGGTAAAGGTCTTAAAATGTGCTCTTTGTGAAAATAGAATAAATGATAACAGAATGGACAGTGAAATCATAAAATGTTTGTATTAATACTTTACTTTATGCAAAGCTCCTGTTGGCTAAATATCTTAATTAAAACAGTCAAATGTTGAAAATGTGCCTACCACTTTCCACGCAGTAGTTACTATATTTAAGTGCTTACATTTATTTACCATACTGATTTTGTTACTTGTAATCAATTCGCTATTGATGGGAGCAAAATGGCTCACGTTTTACCAATTTACATGATTGCAGGACAGTCTGTTTAATTTGCACTTTTGGATGGCATGTAGCCAACAATCCAAGAGAGAGATGGAAGGAACCAAAACGGGACAGAAGAGACTGGCAAACCAGAAGATTTCTGTGTCACTGTATGAGAATGTGAAAGCGTTTCAATAGTTTGCGCAATCACTCTGCTGATGGAAGGTTGTGACAGACAAGTCATCACTACTGCACTGTTGCATTTTTCCAGTTGCCAAATACCTCAGTGTTGTGATCACTTTCATTTCTGGCGTTATGGCATTACTACGTTGGGTGAGAGCTGTGAGCGCTTCTCTAATAAGTTTGACCACAAACATTATCTCAGCACAATCCAATCTGTAGCATTTAATTAACACACGATCGTTCAGTTTTTAGAGAATATTTCTTCTTTCAGCCATTTTGTCGTCTGCTAAAGAAACTCTTAAGCCTCATAAAAGTCCTCCTCTCCACTCTTTAATTTTTACCTTAGGAGTTGTTTTTATGGCAAAAATGTTTCATGAATCATTTTTATCTTAACTTTAGGACTAAATCTTAGTAAAGGGGAAGAAAACATAATTCAAAGAATTTCATCACTAGGAGCAACTTTTAGGCTTAGGAAGCTTTGTGAATATGGGCCCTGATGTGCAGATGTGAAAGTGTACCTGTGGACCTGCGAGGCCTTGCCCTTGAGCTGTAGAGCTCTCCATGACGGTCCTTTAGCAGCAGGTAGTCCTTGGCCTCAGAAATAATCCTTTGGCAGGCCTGGCTCTCCTTCACCACATCCAAAGACTCGATGGCATCGTGGAGGTAGTAGGGGCTAATAAAAGGCAGCCGTATATGCTCAAGGACCTTTGACAAACAAATGAAAGAGAGATGTGTAACCTAAAATATGGGTGTCCAGGTAAATTTTCTATGATCTATTAGATTATCTGCTGATACCAAGTCTGATGTAAAATTTATTTCTACTATGTTCTTGTTAGCTGAATATAACCTTTTCAAAGCTCTGTTTGCGAGAGGGGCATTTATTCAACCACAACAAGGCAGCATTAAACACCATCTCCTCTCTGGGCACATTGAGATGGTCACTGGAAAGGATTTCTGTCAATTTGTCCACACATAGAGACAGGAACTCTTCCTGTGGAGAAAAAAAAGAAGAATTACAACAGGATTCACAGAAAAAAAACTTGGTTTGACTACTGATGAGTATATTCTATTTTTCCCCAGTCATGAATCACAAAATGTTGCAAACAAACATAAGAGTACAGATATAAATACTGATCCATCAGCCTCTCACCTGCTGACAAACAACGCTGAAGTGTTTAAGAATGTAGTCCATGCTGCGTTTCTCCAGCA
Organism: Mastacembelus armatus; assembly: GCF_900324485.2. Lineage (NCBI taxonomy): Eukaryota > Metazoa > Chordata > Actinopteri > Synbranchiformes > Mastacembelidae > Mastacembelus > Mastacembelus armatus. The sequence continues at coordinate 16,172,545 of NC_046640.1, forward strand.
CCTTACAGGAATGGGCCTCAGCAAAGCAGTGAATTCCTACACAGTTCATCTCATCCATCTGACGCTCCATGAAACGGCAGCAGGCCTCTCTAACAGCCATCACATCCAGCAGATTAGCTGCTGCCAGCAGGGCCTAGACCAAAGTAGAATTAGTTGCCAGCAGACGTGTTGTTTAGACAGAAAAGAAGAAAGCTCAGAGTGGATACTTCACCTGTACATTTGCTTTAGAAATGTAGACCTCTGAGGTGTAGGCATAGCTCACCAGCATGCCAATCATCTGAGGTTCAACCCCATTGATGGCAACCCGCTCCTGCTTGGACTCTATCAGGTCAGTGGAAAACATTGCCTGGAGAGACAGGAGGAGGAGAAACACACAAGTCATGGCTGCGATTTTGAAGCCCATGAACCTGCATCTGGACTGGTGAGGGGTGCTGCCAGCACCTGGAAGTAAGAGCTGAAAGAGGCCAGCACAATGCGATGGCAGGGGAACTCCTGTCCCCCACAGCACAGGGTCACATCACAGAAGGCGTTGTTGAGCCTCAGGCTGTTGAGGCCCTGCAGGACAGTGTTGGGGTGTCTGGACTCCACAAACAGGAAGTCCTCGGTCCCCTGCAAAGCGGCAGCAGCGGGACTATCATTCTGGAGCATCACGGTGCCGTCCGTAGTGGACAGCAGCGGCAGACCGGCGTGAACGGCAATAGTCTCAGGCATCACTCACTGTTATAGGGTGGTCTGTGAGGCGAAACAGAGCCAGGGCACTTTGATTTTGACATCAAACAACGACTGACATATTAGCCAATGTAGTCAGTAGTTTTCAATAAATAAGCTCCTACACGCCCCAGTTTGACAGTAAACCTGCTACAATCGACAACAAGGCGCAGAGAGAGTCTGGGATTATGAACTAATTAGCATTTAGCACAGGTGTAGCAGGTTGACGCGCAAACCAGCGGTTTTCTGCCGCCTCGAATCACTTGGCCGTTTCAGGAGAATACTTACGATTTAGAAAGGGGTACGAATCGCCCAGTGGAGCTAACAGTGAAACATATCACCTCTTAAACATAATCGTGACTCTCCCACTGCTATGTTTGTTCCGTCAGATTAATCAGTAATTAACGCCTCTCACCGGAAGCTCCGCCCAGGTCAAGATAATATCCCCACGAGTACTTCCTGCTTCGCTTTAGCTCCCTTACCGCTTTTTGTTTACTTCATTAATCCCAAAAGCGACGCTTTAGGGCGGGGGCGGGGCTGCGTGCCTGCCTGCTTGGCTGCCTTCCTGCCTGTGTATGTGGTGTGCCTGTGTGTGTAAATGTGTATGTGTGTGTTTTAGGCCGTGGACACAAAATACTTCCTGAATCTCTCAGTCTTGGCTTTCGGAGGAAGGGCAGAATTGTCCAGTATGAAGTTGATTTAATTTTAGGCTAATAAACTGCGACTAAATGAGCTTTCAGTGATTTTAATGCCTACGATACTTAGGTACAAGGTCAAACTATCATTTATCTACAATTTACTCAAATATTTTAATCTTCTGGTACTTTATACTTCTACCCCAAATATACAATAGGCTACTTGCTATATTTGGTTTACTTTAGTTGCTTAAAAACATTTGAGTTAAAATTATTAGTAGATTAATCACTTTTATACAAAAAGTCTATTCTGACAGGACAGTCATTTCAGTAATTTTTTGCCAAACATATTCTCAAAAGTCAAGATTTATTGCTTTTCCTAATTGTAAATTACAGTAAAACAGATCACTTATACTGTTCTATAGGCAAAACATGACATTTGGGCTATGAGTCTGGAAAATCGAAGTGTAGAAGTTACCAAGGCCATTTATTATTAAAACATGTAATGATTTTCCTTGTAAGAACCAGTTTTATGTACCCACCATTGGTTTGTTTATTTGACATTCATTCATTGTAAACAGTCAAAATAATTATAAAAACATTCAACAGCACGACCACATCAGCCACCAATTCTGGTATCTCATTTATGGAGAGAAACATGCATCAAGTTTGTACCTGGAGGATATAGTTGGTACTGTAGGTCCTGTCTCTCCCATCATGCTGTTTGTGATGAGTTATAACATAGTGCATAAACATACTGTAAAGTGCTTTGAAACGTGGGAGTTGTCTTTGTGGAAAAAGTTTGTTGGTTATTCTACAGAAAATGAAATTATTGTCTCACTCTATAAAAGATACACACTTATTTTAATTTTATGAATCAATTTATATTTTTTTTTTTATCACAAACAGCTGTCCTTCATGATGCCAGGAGTCTCCAGAGCATTCTTTCTGCGGGAAACAGCTTCCAGGATCTTCTTCCTAGGTCCCAGCTGGATGCGGATCCCTTTTAGGTCTTCATCAGAGCAAAGCATGAGTGCTTCCAGATCCAGGTGCTCTCTGCTGAATGCAAGGGCAAACTCTGGCAAGGAGATGGCAGATAGAAATGCATCCAAAGGAGTGGTTTCCTCATCCTCATCATCATCCAGACCCAGATCCTCCTGTTCCCAAGGCAGGTCAGCGTCCCCATTCCCCTCAGCGCCAACAGCATCTTCTTCTGGCTCAAACAGCTCATTTTGAATGAGGTAGCCAAGACTTTCATTGGTCCCCCTGGGGACATCCTCTGACTCCAGACCCATCTTCTTCATGAAAGTGAGACCCCCAAGACCAGGCCGGTTAAAGATGGATTGTTTAACTTGGCCTGGTTCTCCATTATCCTCATCTTCAAATGGTGCCATTCCTTCTTCATCTAACATGTCCTCATCCTGCTCATTGAAGACATCCAGAAACTCCGGCTTCTCTGATGATCCATTCTCCTGTTTTAGAAAAATAACATTTCCATCTCCCCCCAGTTTCTGCACTGTACCTTTATCTTTCTTGCCAAGCTTTTTTTGGAGTGTGCCTTTAACTCTGGCTGTAAGGGAGCCAGATTTATCAGCAGCAATAAGCTTGGAGAACTGGTCATTGACACCACTCAGTGTTCCACTGTTTGAGAGTGATGATGCCATGCTCGCCTCTGAAACAGATCCCGTATTCCCTGCTCCACGGTACATTTTATCCATCTTGCTCTGGTGTTTCTTCTTCACCTTCTCACAGAGTTTCACCCGTTTCTCTGCTTCTTTGATGGCTTCCTTCTTTAGAAAGGCAACTTTCTTTGGATTTTGGTTGATCTGCTGTGAGGCAGCCACATCCAGGAAGCGCACACAGTCCATGCGGTCACGAGAAGCAGCAACATCCATGGCTGTGTGAAATTCATTGTCCAGTGCAAAAAGGTTAACTCCGAAGTTGACGAGAAAGCTGAGGATATGCATGTGGCCATTAGCTGCAGCATGATGCAGCGGTGTGTTTCCCCAGATGTCACTTTTGTTTGGGTCCCCTCTAAAGAGGAAATAAATAAAATGATTTAAAGTAATGATAAACAACTTTTTCAATTCATAAAGATTTGTGAAAAGTCCTACAAAATAGATCTATCCCAATTACAACACAATTTATCCACAACCAGCAAAAAAGATTACGTATAAACTACATACATAAAAATGAAAGTAAATTTTCATGAATGGTCTATCACTTCACTCAGCAAACAAGCTCTAACCTGATCTATAAAAGTTTTTTTCTTGTTTTTCAGTTTAATATTTTGTGTGCTGAACTGCAAGGAGTAACATAGTCTTTAAAATAGCAGCAATACTCAGAACACACATCAAAATAATACCTAACATGGCTATAGATAATTGGTAAGCTATTAAGATTTAAAGTACACCTATGCTGTGCCTTATTGTAACCACCATAAAAGTCTTGATTGCTGTAGTTCTGCAACAACTGGTCATAAAATCCCAGCCCATGTTGGTAATGACTGAGGCAGAATTGCTTCTGTTAACTCTGGCCATGTAGATGACGTACATTATGTCCTGCTAAGTATTTTCCGCATATTTTTCTCTGATCCACAGAATGGAAACATTTTCACTGAAAAGGTTGTGCTAGATTGCAGCATCTCTTTTGTTATACTGAATGAGGGATGGAGGTGGGTAGTGGGGATAGATAAAAGGCTCTTTTGTTTGACAAGATGATTTTGGTCAATTAAATGTTTGGCTCAGCTCCTGGGAGAGAGGAGTCTAAACAGTGAAATAAAGTTTTACCTCATTATACTAATTGTAGCTCATTATATTGTAGTGGGCAACTTCTATTGTCAAGTCCTCTAAACTGAGGCAGAGTATATGAAATTACAAAACATTATCTTATTTGCATAAATTAATTGGACAGTAATGGGACCACTGACCTCTAATATTTATAGTTATTCTGCAGATCTTGGTTAATTTTAGTTTTCAGGCATTAGACATGGAGTACTACATATTAATTCAGATCAAAAAGTGAATGTATCAATAGGCTACAGTCAAACTGCTCTGGCTGTTAGGCTTGGCATGCTTTCTAAGGGACTACAAAACATTTAAACAAACTACAGGATATTAAATTAGTAATTATGAAGAAAAAGCTTGCTGTGACCACAGGTTGTTTACAGACTTTGAACCACCTATGTTAGGTGAACACAGAGTATGGAGAGGAGTGTGTCATGCTTACTCTCGGCTGCATATGAGCTGAAGAGCATCAACATGTCCATGGAAAGCAGCCAGTAAGGTGGGAGTCATGCCATCCTCATCTGGAGTGTTCAGGTCCTTCCTTGTGGCTTCCTTCAAAAGGTCCAAGTAGCCATCAACTGCTGCTTTGTGGTACCTAGACATCTCTTAAAAGAACAGAATATGTCCAAACAAATCTGCCACTTTCTTTCACTTCGCTCCCCACTTCTGTCAGAGGCACAGAATGACACGGCTGCAGACCCGGGCAAACAAAATGATAACTGGGCGTCAACATATCAGCAGCTCAGAGCCATAAAACAGCAAGCAAAGTCCACTTCACTGTCATCAGTTGCTTAAAGCTGAATTATAAAAAGTGGAGTCTCAGTGAGACAGAAGGCACTTTGAGGCACTTTATGCAACTTTATAGTACTTTTCCTCCACCATGTTTCAGAGGAAAATATTACATGTATGCTTTTTATTCCACTAAATTCTATAGTCAATTCATGTCTCAGAGTTTTGTGTAGTTTATTAAAAGTTTTACATTTATTTACTCTCCAGTACATGCAGATTAAGAGCAACAAGGCAAAAATACATTCCTGGGTCTAATCAGTTGTCCATGTACATATGATGAATTTAAATGTTAATAAACTTTTTATTAAGTCAGCCAGTGAAACAAAACTATAAAAATGTCATCCTCATTTGAACTAATTAATGTAGATTTTATGCTCCCCTGTGTTTCAAAATTATTATTTTATCATAAAGGTTATATTCATGCTTTTCATTTCTGCTCACCCTTCCGTCCACTCAGTAGCTGTAATGCATCTTTATAGCCTTTTAAACGTCCGCAGAAGAAGAAGAGCAAACAAAACAATCGAAAGAAGAAGAAGTAGTCCTCCGGGCTCGACCAATGAATGGAGACTGGGAGGAAACTCTGTCCTCTAGTTAAACTAGTTTTCTCTCTGCATCGCTTTCTCTTTCTTGTCGCCGTTGGCCTTGTAGACATAATGGCGTTGTTGTCGTGAATCCTCATTTCACTCCCCAACCATTTCCACGGCTATTAAAATCAGACCCATCACTAGCTAGCTTCCCTTGGCTCGCTCCGAGGTTAACCCCCAGTGTGTGTGGTCTGAAAGGGAGTAGGCGAAGAGATGTCCGGGAAAGGTGGCTCGGCTGTCGGCCTTCTGTCTTACGAGACGCTGGTTCATGCTGTGGCAGGTGCAGTGGTGAGCAGAGATATCCTACGTTTACACCATGCCATAAGTTTATGTTTAGTATGTCGCTGTGGCCATGTTTTGTGTTTTTAGTTTTCACTGTCGGTCCTGGTTTGTCTTTCAGGGGAGTGCGACAGCTATGACCGTCTTCTTTCCTCTAGACACGGCCAAAAGCAGACTGCAGGGTGAGCTATCAGCTTAGAAGCAGCAACTCTAAACACGTTTTAGGACGTAAAGGAGCAGTTCACTAATTTACTTTCATAAGAGGAGGGACATGGTCAAAGAAGATGAAGAATATCCTGACTTTAGTTTAGTCCTTATATCTCAAGCTCCCTGCACTTTAGGACACCTTTAAAAAGCAGCCCAGTACTCAGCTCTTTAGTCTGGTCTTCATTAGTCCATCAATCAAGTTATTAAAAAACATTTTTTAGTTTATTAAGCATTACGTCACATTTATTGGCTTGCAGATTTTCAGATGTGAATATTTAATGGCTTCCTTCTTTATGTCATTAACTACACTGATTTTGGTGCAGTGGACCTTTAACATTCACCTAGTTCATATCACTTATGCCACTTTTGTGTTTGTCTTTAAGTGGATGAGAAACGAAAATCTAATTCCACCCCCATCATCCTGGCTGAGATTGCAAAAGAAGAAGGCTTGTAAGTATAGTTTTATGCCTTATTATTACAGACCCAATGTGTAATTTATACCAACTTATGGCTTTTTGTGTTCTTATGATCAGTCCTTTTATTTGATCAGTTACGTGAAGCAACGTAATGTAAGCACCTTAAACTCAATACCTCAAAACTGTTGGTCAGAAAGAACAAACTGTTTAAAAGAGAAAAAATATATTTTCTTATTGATCATAGACCAAGGGATCAGTGAAGAAAATAACTGGATAATTAAGCAATAATGAACATAACTGTCAAATGCAGACCTTACTCTCTATTTAAACTGATGTGGCCACATGCTTACTATTCAAATACTTTTTCTCCACTTCTCCCAGTCAGTCTCTGTACAGAGGCTGGTTGCCAGTCATCTCCAGCCTCTGCTGCTCCAACTTTGTCTACTTCTACACCTTCAACAGTCTGAAGAAGCTGACAGCTTCAGGTCGAGGGAAGTCCAGACCGGGCAAAGACCTGCTCATAGGGATTGCAGCAGGTAAACACACATACAACAAAACTACTTGATGACCTGACTGAAGCCGTCAAATGCTAAAGGTGACCAATAGACTTTAAGGTGTCCAGTTTAGCTGTTTTTCTTTGTGTGTAACGGTCACCTGTGGATTAGCTAGTACAGTAAGAAGATGGAAAATTGACTGAGCAGAACAACGTGAGAGATGTCTGAAGAGAAGTGAGAAACATCTCTGTGTTCCAACCACCCAGTGCTGCAGTGTTTGATTTGACTGTACATTAGGAACCTTTGGAGAGTGCAGGACACTCCTCAAACCTTTTCATGACTCTCTGGTGGCATCAACATATCAGCAGCTCTTTTGGGGTTGAGGCATCATGGCAACAGAGAGAAAGAAACCAATCAAACTTATAAAAACAGGCTAGGTCTGTTCTGGGCTGCTCTTTAGACTCACTGAAGGAGGCTGAGTGTGAGAAAATAAGGCTCAAAATGCCATTATGAACATCACCTCCCACCCTCTACAGGACAGGCTCAGAGTAGCACCTGCAGCAACAGGCTGCTGCCCCTGCAGTGTGTGCAGGAGCTACTGCTGATCCTTTGTCCCTGCTGCCATCAGACTCCACAATTGTCACTCAATTTGTTATTGCTCAACTCTGTTCATATACACTGACATTAACTGACACTGATATGGGACTGACTCGCTTTACTATTTTCTTACATACGTGAACATATTTTTATTATTACGTTTATTGTTATCTTCTGTTCTTTAGTTTTTCGTAATATCTTAATCTCCCTGCCAGGGTATTACTGAAGTGTTATCTAATCTAATCTAATGTGAAGCCATGAGCAGGGATGTGTATCATGTGTACAAACCAGTGATTCACTCATAAAAGAACTGCTCTGTAACCATGTCCAGAAGTTGAAGCCTCTACAGGATACTGTGATTAAAGAATATTAACAATCTGTTGTTCATGCAGGGGTTGTGAACGTAATCATGACTACTCCCATGTGGGTAGTTAACACTCGACTGAAGCTGCAAGGGGCAAAGTTCAGAAATGAAAGGCTGCACCAGACCCACTACAGGGGAATGTTTGGTGTGTGAGATGTATCTCTGCATTAAACATTTCATACATTTTTTAAAAATTATCACCCAGTTGTAAAATGATGCTTTCTGTTTTTAGATGCTTTCTCGCAGATCATGGCTAATGAGGGAATAGGAACTCTGTGGAACGGCACTCTGCCCTCCCTCATCCTTGTCCTCAACCCTGCTGTACAGTTCATGTTTTATGAGGCCATGAAGAGGAAGGCAGGGAGGGGAGGGAGGAAGGTAAGAGTATACAAGAGATGCATTATTACTTATTCATTTTATATTTTTCAGTAACTTTTTCTTTTTTCAAAAATAAGTCAGTCCAGTAAGCAGAAAGAAAATTCAACTTTCATTTGGCGAGTTTAGTGGTGTTTGTTTGGGTAACATGCCAGTCATTTTTGACAGTGGTAACCCATATTTCAAGATCATATTTTTGAGTAAAATATAGTAATCTGCCAATTTTTGAAACACTATCTCCTACCACAGATATCCTCAGCAGAGATCTTTCTCATTGGAGCCATTGCTAAGGCCATTGCTACGACTGCGACATATCCTCTTCAGACAGTTCAGGCCATCCTGAGGGTAAAGACCTCATCCTTTTCAAGCTAACTAATGTTATAAGCAAACAGTAATGAATAACAAAAGAATTTCCTGTGCAGCCAAAACCTGATACACCCTATTCCACTGTGTCCTATCCATTTATTGTCTGATCACCAGTTTTTATGTCTGCAGTAGGAACTAATGTGTCTGGGAATGACTGCCATTTGTTGACAGTAACATAAATATAGAATATTTTTCAGCCTTATTTTTACTGTTCTAATGTGTGTAGAAAACATTTGTAGCCACTGCATAATATCACAATATCTTCAACATCCCATGACAATATCAGTTTTTTGAGTAAAAAAACAAACATGAGATCTCACTAACATGAGGTAACCTGTGGTATGTTTTCTCTCAAGTTTGGCCAGCACAGAGGTGATGGCAAGAGTGGTGTGATTGGAAGCCTCTCAAACATTTCCTCCCTGCTAATGGACAGAATCAGGTGAGAGACCATAACCACAAACACACTGTACACAGACACAGTAAGCACGCAAGTGAAGATGTAATGAGAGCTGGTCTTTAATACGTTTCATATCTTTATTACAGGAGGAATGGTGTTCTTGGTTTGTACAAAGGCCTGGAAGCCAAGCTGCTGCAGACTGTACTGACAGCTGCCCTGATGTTTGTTGTGTACGAGAAGATCACTGCTGCTACTTTCAAAGTCATGCGCTTGAACAAGAAACTAAAGCAGTGAAGCCACGCCCACTTAAATACAGTAGTATGCTACTGTTAGTATGCTCTCCATCATCAGGGTTTTTTTAATGTCTGGAATTAATTCAGTTACTTAAACAGCATAATACAAGATGGGATTGGTACCTTCAGGGCCACAGATTGCTACTGTCACTCTGCACAATAACCAGAGCTGGGTGCTATACTTGCATCCTTTCACACTGACTGACTGTTTCCACCAATTTCCTTGTAAAGGAAAGAATCAAATGCTTCACAACTCAAATAAGTCTTTATCCTCTTGAGTTGCAGGGCACAAGTGGCACCATTCTTAATTTGAACAATACACAATTTGGAAATGAAATTAATCTGAGGATGCACAAAAAGACCTTTGTCATCAATGTCACGTACACCTGAAATTATATCTCACCAGGAAATGTAAAAATGTATGAGCTGAGATTTTTAGATTAGTTTAGAAAAAAAATTTTAAAAAGTCACATTACGTTCTGAAGGACCAACTTGACATTAGAGTGAATGCAGGAAATGTGCTTACTTGCGTTCTTGCTGAGAATGCGAAAATTGCCAGCACTCTTATGTCTCTACATTATATCAAGCTACCACAAAAACTGGACTATCAACAGGGCAATGTGGGCAACTGCTCAGGTGCCCAGAACCCCCAGGGTTTATCACTACATCACAGTTCTTCAAAAATAATTTTATTTGATTGGTGGATTGGTTGGAGTATAAAAATGTCAGAAAATAGTTGTCAAAGGCATACAATCAAAAACACACAAACATTAAATTTACTGTTATAGAAAACTATAAAACTAGCAAATATCCACATTTAAGAAGATTGTACTTTAAAAATCTCAGCAAAAACAAATATGCGTATTTCCCCAAATTATAAAACTCCTAATAGTCAAACAATTTGTATATGTTTGGGTGTATGTGACAATCAAGTAAGGTACCTACTTAAATCTAAGCCACTGGACCATTCCTCACTCTAGCTTAGATTTTAACTAAGAACTTAACCATGTTTGTTTGATGTTCTGCAAGATAGAAACCTCATGAAATTCCTGTGTGTGTAAAATCCACATTTTTTCCCAACTCAGCAACGTTTGATTTGAACTATTTTAACGTATTAAGTTATAATATAAACAGGAATGAGTACTTACCCCTACACTGAGTTTGAGAGTAAAAGTCATGTTACAGGAGGTGCTAGGTACCTTCAAATTACATCACATCAACATCTGTACTATGAACTGATGTAGAAAGCACTGTAATCACTGTTGATGTTTTTACACAAACCCATGATGCACTGTTATCTGTGTGTGGTCTTCATGATTCTACCGGTCAGTATGAACAGTTTGTCACACAAATGTCTTCCATTGTTAATTTCACTTATCGTATTGTAGTGTAAAATAGTCAGGGAACGAATGGAGAATTTCTGTTGCCTTTCACTTTAAAACCATTTGATATTTGATTAACTCCTGTTATTACTCTGAGGCTGGTTGTTCAAGGTGTTAACCTATGAATTTTAATCATTACGAGATGTACTGCCCTAAGGACAAGATGCCATTTAGAAGATCAGAGTCTTTTCACTGTTTGTGATATTAGTGCCAGTGGTATGGCTTAGTGGGAAGTATCGATTACTAGAAATGACAAATTTAACAGATTTGAGCTCCTCTCCTGTATGTTTGCTCTCTGGTGATGTGAATTTGGTTTCAAGCAGCATATACTGTATGTGCTTATTTGTGGACCTGCTGCAAAATTTTTATATCACATTAATCTATTACAGAATATTAGGGAAATAAAATGTAGTTTTCACTTACTTCTATGTAATCTTGTAAAAGTTAAAAGCTGCCCACAATTGAGTTTCACATGTCAGCAATATACTTTGACAGCTCTGCAAGTTTATAAGAAGAATGGAGTAATAAAGGTGCAATAAGGCATAAAGTTGACACTACCAAGAAAGAAAATGGCTAATCTAAGAACAGCAGTTTTGTGAGACACAGAAAGCTCTGAACAACGAGATTGTATTGTTCATGTGAGGGGACAAAATGATCTTAGGGATAAGTCCAAATCTGGTAAATATGTTAATTGTAGTTATAAAACAGCAAAGGCAGTGACATTTGAAACGCTATCTATACTGCACCGTAGCTATTAATTACTGTCTTCTTCATAACTGTTTTATATCTCAAAAGAACTTAATGTCCCTAAAAAATTTTGTCTTGAACAGTTTACATGAAAATATTTTATAATTACTGATGCAATATTTATTTGAAGTCATTTATTTACATAAAGATTTTTTAACAGACATAATTTTTTTATCTTTGCTTAAATGAACATACTGCATCATCGTTATGGGGATTTAAATTAACCAGGGAATAATAAAGTTTGAAAAGCAATACACCGTAGTCTAATTGTATTTTTTTAAAAAAACATCCATCCATCCATTATCTATACCCGCTAAATCCTTAACCAGGGTCACGGGGATCTGCTGGAGCCTATCCCAGTTCTCTTTGGGAGAAAGGCAAGGGTACACCCTGGACAGGTCACCAGTCCATCACAGGGCCACAGAGACAAACAACCACACACACTCACTCCTATGGCCTTTTAAAAACATGTCACAAAAAAAAACATTGTTTAGTTACAAATGATGAACAAAAACTAAAAATCCATCCAGTAGATTATGGATTAGTGATGAACACCACCATTCAAACTGGAGGTCTACCGTATGTCTCTGGTGGCCATGTCCTAGATGTGAATCAGGACTTGTGGTGTGAGTCTTCACTGCTGGTCATTTCCTTGATGTACCAGTGTGGCAGGAATGAATATGTGGAGTCCCTGTGGATGGAGTAGGTCACATCTCTATGGGGCTCCCAGGAAAACAGATACACCACACTGGAAGGGAAGCAAGGATGATTCAGTAACATTAACATAGTGCTAAAATAATGTGTTTAACATTGAAAAACTCCATGCTGTTGTCTGTATTGTTTAAACTCACTTAGGATTGTCTTCAGTAGCCACCTTCCTCACAAAAGACAGGAAATCACAGCAAAAATTCATACAGACTGTTGGCTTCCAGCAGTTGTATTCATTCTGTTCAGGAAGACACAGAAAAGCATAAATATCTTGTTTTGATGTTGTGATCTTACATTTTCTTATGCAAACTTATTTTATCAGTAAAATAAACTAGCAGTGTAAAATGTTAGTGGGTCTGTGAGGAAACTCTGGACTCATACTCTGGCACAGTTAATCAAAGTCAAAAATTGATGACAATCCATTTTGTACTTGGTGGAATGACACACCAACAAACCAACTGTGGATGTTTCCCCATCCTTTCTGTATTTTTAATCACCTGTTTTTGCCAACTATTCCACTGTACCTTGATGAGGTGTGAAATCTTAGCGATGTGAAAAGTCTCCACAGAAACAACCACTCCCTCATGATCTCGAAAACCTGCTACAACACGAGGGACTCCAGGAAGAAAAGACTGTGCCCACCATTTCAGCAATTTAAACCTGAGGTGCACAAAAATAAGAAAACACCATCTAAACAGCTGCCAGTAAATAAATGAGACGGGCAGCATGTTATGAAAAAGTAAGATGTTTTACTGTGTTATCTTCTACCTGTGGAAGTTGCTGCGTTGTTTGGGTGTGCAGATCTCTGCAGAGGTCTTCAGTTCAACGTAGGAGGCAGGAGGAGGTGGAGCATCGGGATCCTTGTCCCGACAGTCCACCTCACCAGAGAACAGAAGTCTGTGATCTGCGAGCCGTGTCTGCACCACGGTGCAGAAGGCTTCATTAGTGTTAACTACTCCTCCTGGGTCAGGTGAACTGTGGACGTTATCTACAGTCATGGACAAAGGAGAAATGGTATCATTTTAACATCAGCTATCAACTTATACACTGATGATTTGGATTTCTGTGTCATGTTAACTAATAGGAAAGCCATATAGAAGCCATGTATCTGCCATGAAAGCAATGTTACAAATATAGTAAAACTACTATAAGAACAAATTATGAGATAATTCAAAGTTTTGGAATTTAACTCAAAACCGTAAGAAACATATGACTAAAATATTTATTTTAATAAAAACAATCACTAAATCAGATCTTAGACTCAGCTAAAAAAAAAAAAAAACTTAACATATTTTAACATTGAGAGCAATGATACTGTCATAATCAAGGCAAAATATTCACTTTTCAGTTTAAATGATTAACTTCTGTCACTAGAAACATTTTATCTATTGTTGTCTTTTCCTGGGAGAACCTGACTTCCATACATTTGTTTTTATATTTAGTCACATTTAATTGTGAGGCAATATGTTAAGGGGAAACATACCTGTGAGACGAGATTTAAAAGGAAAGATTAAAAAAAAAAAATATATATATATAATATTCTGCAGTACAAACATAACTACCTGCACATGTGTATTGTTCAAACTTGTATCCCCAGTACATCATCTCCTCATGCCTCTCAGTGCGGTTCTCACGTTCCCTTCGAGAAGCTTCTGTTTCCACTTCACTGATGTAAAGTGTGTTTCTAAACCTGGTAACCGCCAGCAACCAGCCCTCCCGTGTCTCATAGGGAGTGGTCAGCAGCTTGGTCAGATGACCCCGCCATGTCACAAAGTCAACATCTAATGCACTGGGACGGACAAAGGTTGTTCAAACAATACATGTCCAACAGGCACAGTTAATGGTGGCTGGATTAGAGACTACCACCTGTCTCCAAATATGTAAAAAAAAAAAAAAAAAGAGTAAAACATTTATCTTACAATGAGACTTACTGTGATGAAGCCACTGTGGCCCCTGGGTTAAGCTTTGACTTATTGTCTACAATCCACCGTAGGATGTGGTCCAGTTTTTCCTTCACACTGTCATCTCTCTTTATAAAGCGGTCTCTGTACCCATCTCTCAAATTAAAATTAGGATTTTTGTCAGGTTCTACATAGAATCTCATCTGCCTGCTGTCATTGAAGAATCTACGCTCAGAGTCGAGGGAAAAACATCCTATTTCAACAGGCTGTTTGTACAGAGGAAAGCTTCTCTCGTAAAGCTCCTTTCTCGTGCTCAAACCGTGAGAGGTGAGTGGGTTTTGTAGAGGAGTTGCCCCAGACTGATGGTGGTGGTAGAGGTTTGGTCTGAGGCATTTATTCTCACAATGATTTCCTTCACTATCATCTCGCACTCTTTTGCATGCTGACTGCTGGCGGTGGGAGCTAGAGCTGGGATTGTGGGATCTGTGCCGGTCCATTGCTGCCTGGTGGGGAGAACAGCAGTGAAACAAAGTGATAACAGTGATGATTATTCTGATGTGCTCTGCCTCATCAGGGCTTGTATGGTTACTACAGAGGTACTGCTAACACACAAGACATTTCAGCCCCAACTTAAATGAATTCTAGTCTGAAAATGTTTTATTAGGACACTGCTGCTGCTGTGACATGTACACTGACCTGCACAGGATGAATAAAGTTTCTCACCATAACCAAACCCATTATGTTATAATATGTGAGCATAACTGTGTATGCATGTGAACGCACAGATGCATAAAGTAAAGATGCGCATGTTTGTATTGTTTGGTATAGAAATATTTGGCTGCACCTGTGTAAACATGAACTTATATGCAATATTACATGTTAATATTAGTATTTGTATGTAACTGAAAGCTTACACATAATGAATACCTGTACCTTCTTTGCTTTGGTAGTTTCATGTCATTAGCTCTAATAAAATATAGCTAGCGTAAAATAAAATAACTTACCTTATCAGCAGGTACAAAAAAAACAGCTAACGGTTAGCGCAAAGCTAATGTTGAATATCTCTCAATGACAAATCAGTCACACAAATAAAGCTGTGAAAAAAACGACTATAACATGTCGCCGCGTCTTTTTTGACCGAAACAAAAACGACAAGTAGCATTAAGTGAGAAATAATGCAGAAAGTGTGTTTGTTTGACTAGCTGAGTTGCTAAATAGCATCACAGACTAACATCAAACATAACGCCATTTCCGGAAGCAGTTTCTCATCCACTTCCTGTGAATAAAGAAGACTTTATAAATTGTTCGTTGGATCCGTGGACACCCTGTGGTTCTGGCTGAGACCAAATTAACGTGAATGATCATTTATTTTCAATCATTAGCTATCAGGTAAGGGTTTCGAGTAGTTGTAGCTACTGGTCAAGTATCTGCTGTTGCGTTAGCTAGCAACCTTAGCTTAGCTTGGCTAACAAAAACAAAGCGGAGTAAATCGGTTTTTGGTGCAGATATTTGATTAAACTAAATATATTTCTCTAGTCGATATAATAGTCTGCCTTTTCGTCTGATTCATAAAAACCTAAGCTAGCAAGTATTTCTCTCGGGTACCCATAATTGTTCGCTAAATGTATCCACGATAACGTTATTTGAGTCCCGACTAAAAAACGTCTTCTTGCATAAACAGAACTAACTGCAATGTAAATATAATTTACATATGCATAATATCTAACTGCATCTTTTATCTGATAACCTGTATAAAAAGGTTCTGGGGGTTTGTTTACTCAGTGTGCAAAGAACAGCTGTTTGTGCGACCAGCTGATGAGATTCATTCTGCATCATCTGTGTTGCAGGTATGAACAGAAAACGGTCTTTGATTTCAGACTCTTTCATGGTGAAGAAAAGAAAAAATGGCACTGAGAGGTTTGGATCTGTCAGTGATGGAGAGGGTAAGCCTGGCTGCAAAAAAACTTATGACAAAATATGTTGATTTCATATTAATTGATGTCAAATTCACTTCCCACCCATATCTCCACTCAAAGGACCAACCGACATCAAGTCCACCTTGGAGTACCTCATGACGCTCTTCCCCAGAAAGCTCTTCAATGACTCCTTGCCTCAAATCGTTCTTAAGCACCAACTCTACAGCATACACAGTGACAAGACTTTCGTGGATAAGGAAGTGGTAAGATGGCTCTTTGGCGTCAGAAGAGTCACAAGTTATTCTGTGTAAATGTGAAAATAAAACCCACTGTCCTGCTCGTGGTTTACAGAATAAGCTGCGTGAACAAGGAGAACTGCTGATGTTCCAGCTTGGGTTTGATGCAGAAGCTTTTGGGCTTGTTTTCGCTTCAGACTATAAGGCCAAAGTGCTGGCAGCAGAGGAAGGCAAAGTGACACTAGCAACAGTGGAGAAGTTCTTGGAGAAAGTGTTGTCTTCTTGCACAGATCTGAGTTTCAGAAAAGACAAGATGCTCAGGGAGTTCCTCTTCGCAGACAGTGAGATAACGTATGAAAGACACATCTCATGATTTTTTTTTTTTCACTGTATGAAAACAAGTTATTTCACATCCAGATTTAAACAAAGTTGTGTACAAATGTATGTCAGAGTACTGCGATTAATTCAAACAATTTCAAATGTAATTCAAATTCTGCTGGAGTCTCAAAAACATCCCAGGACATAAAATATGTTCAACTAAATATTGATTAGCTTGAAAGAGGTTAATAACAGATTTCATTTTATTTTCTGATCATCCAGGCAGCTGGTGAAGTCAGGGGTCCTGACTGTGAGGGATGCAGGCAGCTGGTGGCTTTCCATTCCCAACTCTGGCAAATTCACCAAATACTTTATACAAAGTGGGTGTCTTAACAATACTTTACCTTAATCATGTCACATGTAATCCTCTCACTGTGCAGCGTAGAAGATTAAAAGATTTTTGACAGCAACATGCTAATTGGAAGACTGTTTGTTTGTTTGTTTCTAACCCTCTTATTGCTTTTCTTGGTAGGTCGTAAAGCGGTGCTTGGCATGGTGAAGAAGTCCAAATACGGTGAAGTCTTGAAAGCAGAGCTAGAAGAGCGGCGAACAACTTCACAAGTTAAATTCCACATGAAATACCACATCCATGACATTGTTGGGGCAGAACTAGTAGAGAGGTAATTGTATACAGGCTGCATGACATTCGTTTCTCAGTAGATTTCTCTGTGGAATGAATCAGAGCTGATCTGAGGGGTCTTCTGTTAGCTTAGACATCCCACAGGATAGATGCTGATTCTCTGGTTTAAAATATGAGCTTGTGGTTATTGTCAAATCCTCAAAATCAATACACAGAAAAGATTAGAAGTACTATAATGTCTAAAATCTCTGCTATTTTACAACTATTTCCACAAGCAATTTTTACACCATAATTTACTAAAGTAACTGTTTCCTTTCCAGCATACCTACAACTTCTGGGACACTGTTGCGGTTTGTTGATTCCTGAACCAGTGACAGATATTCAGGCAAAGACAGTGAGTGACTAAAAACTGAAAAATAAATGCATAAGCCGTTACAAAGGTGCTTGTATGTGGACTAACTGAATTTGGATTCAGATTATGTGCCAAATGTGTCATCAAACCCTGTGGGTTTATGAATTGTCAATTGTGTTGACATATGCTGGACAAGTTTTCATTTGTCATGTATTAAAAATTACTTGAAATCTTCACTTGCCTTTTATGTCAGAATTAGGACTTGTGTGCACACCACCAACTATTTTAAACATAACACAGGGGACAGCTGTTTTATTCTTTGGTTTATATTTATTGGTAACCAGTATTGTCAGTACCGTAATCAGGACTCAAGTAGCCAAAATAGTTTCAGAAGTAATTTTAGGTTATTTTACTAATCATATTATTGCAGCCTTTGTGATGCATCAAGGGTAAACTGAGATTACACTGCTGAACCAAGAGGCAGAATAGAGTCTGTTTCCTGGAATTTATTGGATTTTTCAAAAAGTGACAATAGCTTTTATCCATAAAACTGAAGAGTCACAACATTGGCTTGAATTAAAGCACAGCTTGATATCAGAATACAATACAGATGAGCAACATGTACTTAACCCCTGATCTAGTAGTTCAAATACATTTTGTAAATAAGCAAAAAAATATAACTGTAGCCATTTGAATCTTAAGTTTTCAGTATATGTTGCACAGACATGCTATCAGCATTAATTACAAAAAGCTAGGCTTGTAGGGAGATTAAGGTAGCGTTAACTGTAGAGGTAATAAACAAAGGATATTCATAGTGTTAGTTGAACAATACAGTGAGTAAAGTGTAACTTTTGTGAAGAAAGGTACAAAATGGTCAATCACATGATTATAACAAAAAGATGAGTACACTGTATACTACACCATAACCAACAGTAGCTTTGTTACTGTTATTAGCAGACATAAATGCTCCTTAGTGACATTGCTTAGCCAGTAGTGATGCTATTAAAAAATCAAATGTGCTGCACAAAAGATTTCCGATAAATGCCCACAGAGCATTAAAGGTGCCCCTGATTCCCACCACCAAAACATCTACACAGTTCTAATCCAAAATATAATCAATGTTCAGCTTTGCACACCTGGGCAGCTATACAGTGAGACACTTCTAGGGAAATTTAGCAAAAAAGGAAAGAAAAAAAATACCATAAACTTGACAGGTCCAATTGGCGTCAAACACATAAAATACTGGATCATTGAGATTTTGTTGGTGGCATCAGACCCTTTCCAACTCTGAATTTTCATTACATCTCAGGTGTCATTCACTGCTTGACAATCAATTACCATGAATCGTGCTAGGACTGAAAACTACTGGTAAAAGATTGTGGTACACAAATTTGAGGCAAAAAGAACTTCATAGATGGTTACTTCAACTTCTTTGTGGACAGTTTGATGATGACTGCTCTCACAGAGACAAACTGAAATAATTAGAGCTGAACAACTAGCCACACATTACAGCAAATTGTCAGCTATATTTTGAAGTTTTAAAGGTTTCAGACAATAGAGAAAACATTTATGTTTGAGCTAAAATACAGTATGTGTGCAGAATTTATTTGGCAATATGTCTTCCACTGAAAACTAACAACTAAGACTGTAAACAAAAAAAGTTGGACAACCAATGGAAGAACAAGTTGAAAACATTCCATGGTCCATTTTACAAACTATCCAATCCATTGCAGAAGGCCTCAAGAATTTTATAGTCTTGTTTATAAAGTATATGTTAGGAAAAAACTAGGGCCTATAATCGTTTAACCTCTTCTCCAATATCTGACCCTATGTCAAATTTTTCATGGAAATGGTTGGTATAACTCTTGTAGCTACACTTATGGAAGGAAAGAATCTGAAATACATTTTTTGTGGGTATACTGGTGTGTTTTCTCCTGTGTCTTTAGCCACCTCACCACTAGCAGATGTGTTCCCCTGTAACTGTTCCAGTGGAGGAAGTCTTAGAGGACAATGCACTTCTTCCCCTTCTTCTTGACAGGTGGAGGGCAAAGGACGGCCCGGATGGCCTCATCAAACACAGTTTTAAGGCCACGCTGAGTCAGGGCTGAGCACTCCAGGTATTTGACGGAGCCTGAGGCAGAAAGAGCTTCTGGTTTGTATTTTTTTAAATATTGATTATTTAGAATAATTCAGCAAAAATCTCCATAGAAAAACTTGACAAGTGTTACCAATCTCTTTGGCCATTGCCAGCCCCTGGGGATAGGTAATTGGAGAGAGTTTCTTCTCCTTCAGCTTCTCCATGGTGTCCTTGTCATCTCTCAGATCCAGCTTGGTGCCCACAAGGATGATGGGAGTGTTGGGACAATGGTGTCTCACCTCGGGGTACCACTGCAGCAAAATTATGAGTTATAAGTCACAGGTGTAATTTTTGAAAACCTAGTTACTGCTTACCAAGTAGCTCTGTTAAATCTGTACTTTTTAGCCCCGCCTTTAGCATGATCTACTGTTGACTTATAAAGACATTTGATCATTGCATATTACAAGGATTTCATTCTCAAACTAAATAGTTAAAATATGCATAAAGATTATATATGCTTTGCTGAATATGGTCAGCATTAACAATATGTGAAAGTTTTATTAATAAGGCTGTAAAGAATTAGGTTAAATGATTAGTCAGTGTTATTAATTCATTTGGATTTTCAGTACAAACCAAACAAAGGCTGATCAATTCAGCCCTGATACCCCTTGTCTGTGCATGTCTTAAAATTGAAACATGCAAATTCCCTCACAGCCTTATTCTCATACTGGCACAGCATCAACTCACCTTGGCACGGACGTTTTCAAACGAGGCAGGACTAACAAGCGAAAAACAGATGAGAAACACATCCTGGTAAGAAAAAGAAAACAATGCCATCAGAATCCATAACAATCATTTCCTGTTAAGTTCCAGATGAAAAAAAAATCCCCTGTGGTCATTTCACAGAAAGGTGTGGTGTTTTTCCTTTCCCTCTAACTTCCTTATTCATTCTAGGTACCCAAACTTTCCAAACATGTTATGTAACGGCACAGTTAGCATCAAAATATGCTGAAAGGCAAATCCTAAACAACAACAAGACAATAAAAAGTGAAATATAATACAGCATTGTTAGACTTTTTTCATTGTACCGTCTGTGGGTATGAAAGTGGGCGGAGTCTGTCATAATCTTCTTGTCCTGCTGTATCCCAAAGGCCCAGGTTCACTGGCTTCCCATCCACCATAACATTGGCAGAGTAGTTGTCAAACCTGAAAGAAGTGATGATGTGAGAATGAGCCAAACCCTTCTTTAACACAAACTACTAAAATATTAATATAGAATAAAATGTGACAGGAAATAAAAATGACACTAAAGTTTTAAAGTGGAAAACAAGGTCTTGATTGATCTGCCGTGGCCTTCCGTCTATCCAGCCCTCTTCAATATCAATCATTATCGATTTAATATGGCCCTGCCCAAATCCAAAAATGTTGTTTATTGACTATGACACAGACCAACACAGCTTCCATAGGTAGTTTAGATTTAGATGTTTTTTCTCATAACTCTTCAAAACATCTACTTTCTTCACTCATAGTCCACAGCAGCAAATGTATCCTGGTCTGCAAGCAACCAAATTTTCATCTAAAAGACAAGCAACTGATAGCAGCTTAATTATGCAGTAATCTCCCTGTGCTCTACCTCAGAGGCACTATTCAAGGGTGGAGACAAATGACAGACTACTAATGTTGATCGGCTCCTAGCCTTGTATAAATAAATAAATAATTTATGCTGGACTGATATTTCAGATACTCACACTGTGGGGATGTACTCTCCAGGAAAGGCATTGGTGGTATAGCTGATGAGCAGGCAGGTCTTACCCACAGCTCTAGAAGAGAGAAACAGATGATAGATGACTTCTTTAGTCTTTATTATTTCATCACCAAAAGAAGGACGCACACACTTAACACACACACAAAAACACACACTTAAATACAACCTGGTCTTCCCTTACTCTGGGAAAACAGACTTAGTATGGTGTGGACTGAGTTTGGCTTTTGCAAGATATACAACATGACAAATAGTGTACTTTGCCAAATATGAATCTGCTGTACCCTTTAGTATGAACCCAACCTGGTCAAATAGTTGAAATAATAACCTAAACACAGTCACAGACCCATCAGTGACTCTGCTGCTGTGGTATCCACCACACCCTGAACAAGAAGTTATGAGTGTTTACCTCCCACATATTGTTACACAAGAAAGTCAATCTTAGCCCAGTCTTCAGCCGCTGCAGATAAAATCTTCATATTCATTTGTAAGGCAAAAACATGCTGCATGTTTAGCGTTAACAGCACAATACAGTGCGGGTTAGGGCAATGAAATGACAAAAACAAGGACTAATTCCTCAGTGAAGTAACACTCAAGATTTTGAGTCTCCGGTCCAGGGAAATAGGTGAAACTGCTGAGCGAAAAAAGAAAACAACCTAACCGAGACAACCACCTAAACTATTCTGTTATGCAGTGGTTAACTATATTAGTTAGACTGTGTATGTAATCATACACGACCTGTTACCAAAAGATAGTATCCATGTACCAGAACCACAGAGTTAAAGTTAACTGTTTAATGAGCTCGGTAACTAGCTAACTTTGTCTGGACCAAAAGGCTTTAATGCTAGCTGGTCGTATGACAGTGTTTTCAGCTAACGTTATACTTTATCATTCAACTAACGCCACAAACGATTAGGTTAACTTACCCGTCCCCGACAACGACACACTTTATGGCCTGCATTGCGCCGCAGCTAGAGGAATGCTAAGTTAGCCTGGGAGCAGCTAACGTTAGCTCAAGTCTCTTTTCCTTTGTCCGGTGTCGCTCGCCGGTGAAACGTCCCAAAGGCGTCTCTCTCACGGCTTTGGGGTTTACAGCACAGCTCCCGAGGTGTGGGGCGGCTTACTGGAAACTTGCAATAACTTATTTAGCTCTTCAACACAAGTTTACTCAGTAATTCCCTCCCGACATTCCCATGCTTTCGTGGACCGATCGGGAAGCTCTGAAGCAAAACAGCGGCCACCACCCCGAAGTGAAAAAATGAAGTTAGCAACCACCAGATGGTGCATCCGGTCCGCTGCGGTTGATACGCCCACAGAAACTTTGACGCCCTGAAATCCCCTGAAAAGAATCAATTGAGTAGACACTGCTTTTTTCTAAATTCGGAGAATGTAAATAGGCAACATATATCAGGAGCTTGGTCGTTTCAAAAATAATCCTAACTCGACAAATAATAGGAAATAAACAATAAGACGGATTATTCAGGGTGTGACACAGACAGAAGAAGTGACGTCAGTTAAATAGGAGTTTTATTCCCTGCTTTCTACCTCAGAGGTGCTATACTGTTTTTAATGCTTTGTGATGAAAGCCTGGTGATGTTTTACATTTTCTTATTTCCAAATAAAAATCCTAAAACACAAAAAATTATTAAAATGCATCAATAAGCTACACAGCTTATTGACCCTGAGGTGTCATTATTACAATGAACACGAGCCATGTAGCCTATTTTTGTTTTGAGTCAGACCCATAGTGATCTATAAGTAAGTTTCATACAAATCACAACAAGGTAAACCTCTGTTAAATCAGTGTGAAATGCGACCACCCTTTGTATTTAAAACAGCAAAAAAATCCCCTAAATGGACTTTCACTTGTAGCTTACAGTTCAGAAACCAGCAGGTAGGTTGTTTCAAACATCTGGGAGAAATTGCCAGAAGTTTTCTGCAGATTTAGTCTGTCTCAGTGTCTACTCCCTCTGAATCCAATTCCAGATTGAGTTTATGATATCAGGATCACGGCTCTGTGGGGCCATGCCTTGTGTTACAGGACTTCTTAATTGTGTTCGTTGTCGTGTTACAGTATGACTCTTCCCTGACTTTACTGGGGATGGTTAAGAATGTAAACGTCTTTCTTTACCTACTCACAATGAAATTCCTTGTATATTCTTTGAATATGCTAAATTTCTCTGATGGTACTGAAATTAGTATTTTTCTTATTGCAAGTGTCAAGTTAACAGCCAAGTCATACTTAAAATATGACTGTAAACATTCCCAGTCTGATGTGATGTTGTCAGGGTCAAAATACCAGCAGGGGCCTTTCTGTGTGGAGTTTGCATGTTTTCTCCAGAGTGGTTTCCTCCCACAGTCCAAACACATGTATGTCAGGTTGATTGGTGACTCCAAATTGCCCATAGGAGTGAGTGTGAGTGTGTGAGGTTGTTTGTGTCTATGTGGCCCTGTGATGGACTAGTGACCAGTCCAGGGTGTACCCTTGCCTTTCACCCAAAGAGAGCTGGCATAGGCTCCAGCAGATCCCTCTGATGCTAAATAGGAATAAGCAGGTACAGATGATGAATGAATGGAAAATACAAATTGTAATTCTTTCCCTGTGAAATGTTTTTGGGCAATTGGTTTTGAAGAGTTTAGCTGCCACATGATTGACGATAATAGTATAAGTAGGCCTATAATTTCAGGTGGGATTTTAGAAATAAATAAACTATGCAAAAAGAAATTTTAAAATTGGATGTTCTTGTGATGCAGAATGTGCACATAATGCAATATGTAGTTTATTCATCCTTTTTGAAATTCCCCTACATGCTTCACTGCGGTTGCCAGCCTGACAGTCTGAACTACGGGCGTAAAACCCTCATTGAGCCGTGTGTCACACCGATATCAGTCCCTGTGATCGGTAAAAGCAGTGTCGGGTGGAGCAGCTCTGCTAACACAAGCAGCAAATGTGAAAATGGAGCTCGGAGTTAGACAGCGATAGAAATATGAGCAGTCACATCTCAGTCAGCACTTTTCTCGCCTGCTCGCTTCACTAACAGTGAAACCTCCGGGGCAGACTGCGCTTCGATGGCGGGTCTGACTTATTTAGTGCTCCGGTTTTCGGGCTCCGCTGGTCGGACGTACGGGGTGTTTTCCAAAGGCTTGACGAGGACTTTACTGATATTTTTTGATCTGGCATGGCGACTGCGAATACGATTTCCGTATATCTACCTCGTCGCCTCGATGATGTTTAATGTCAGATTGCAGGTAAAGACCCAAACACCTGGTTTAGTAAAACGTTATAGCTCCCAGCTAAGGTGCTAATGTCAACAAGCCAACAGCTGATGGGAAAGGCCCTTTATGTTGAGTCTCACTGTGTAATGTGAAGTCATATCAATATGCACATTATAAACATGTTGTGGTAGATATTAATGGTTGAACAGACCGCTCCAGACAGGTGAAAGATGAATTTGGACTCTATTTAAACAGCTGTCAGATTATAGGTGAAGCTGAAACTAATGCAGTCTAATAAGTAGCCCTGCAAAATCCTACCCCAGTGAAATTGACAATGTTGAGTTGGAACTGAATATTTTTCAGTGAGATGCAAGTGTGGGATCATTTTGGTGGTTGCAGTTTGTGTTGCTTTGAAATTGTATTGTGTTTAACTCACAGCTGTTTGTGATATTTTGTCCATGTGAAAGAACTCTCTCTCTTTTTATTATGGTTTGTTGATTTGTGAGTTCATCAATATATGGATTTAGAAACAGTTTTTAGACTCAGGCAGACTTTAAAAATTCAGATAATATATCATAAAACTTTAAAAATCTTAATATACATGTCTTAGATATTTTTAATGATTTATTTTTAAAGTGTGATGAAGATACTGAGCATACAGTTGAAAACATAACAACTATAATGGTGATGGTTCCTTACAGCTAATACAGCTTTTTCTATGCTGAAGTTTCTTGTTATTCATTGCCTGACAGATACACTGATAATGGAGCATCTGCAACAAGGCCAATATTGGCCTGGATGATACGTCAGTCTAGTGCTAATAAACTGACACTTTCATCACAAATCCCAGTGTATTAGCATAGAAAATGAACAGAAGTAGGAAATCTTCACAGCTTTCTTCATCAGTTTTGACAGAAAATGGACACTTATTAGTTATTCGCTTTTAATCAGATGTTTAATTGATTTGACATTTAAATTACAGTAAAAATGACAGTTTCAGGTCCTACACGTCAACTTATTTTTACCCTCCTTGTTGTAGCTGACACTTCAGACAGACTGCTGTCACTGCCGACATACCAGCTGACACTTCAGCATCAACTGAAATTTTATTTACCTATGTTGTTTAAAATGTGCCTTCCTGTCCCAGCACAGTGCTAAATGCATTTACTTATCAGCAGAGTCACAAACTGCAGCCTCCAAGATGAACGTGATTTTATACTGCTGATTTACAGCTTAAGATCACTGATCTAGTTTGTATTTCGTATCCTCAGTTTAAGGTAACTGATTCTTGGTATGTATTGTATGTATTGTGTTGCTTAACAGTGTCCTCATCTGTTTGCAGGTACACATTGAAATTCACTGATGAGTCTTTGTCCCTGCACTTGGATTTAAAACAAACAATAAATTGTGAGCACTGCCATGTATCAGCCCTCTAAAACAAAGTGGCTGACTCAGCACAGTGATGTGGACAAAGAGGACACTTAATTCTGCAAACTGGTGTGACAATGCAACAAAGTGACATGGCTGGTTGTTGCGGTCAACCCCCTAGTCACAGCCCAGTGCCTTTGCAGTGGAAGGACAGCGCGATGTTTGCAAAAATGAGCCGAGGCGAGCAGTGAGATGTGAGGATAGAAGGAAACGTTACACAAATGTTACACAATCACCTTTTTTAATTTGCCACCTGAGATTCAGGAACCGCTCATCCTGAGCCGTGTGACGATTGAGTCGGATGAAGGGTGGATTTTTACACTGCCTTTTCCTGTTGGAAATCAAGGACTGCAGCATGAAAGCAGATGATTGTCGCTGTGAAACTTTGTAGCTATTCTGTGTAGTTTTTACATGTATCTTCAATAGGCTCCCAGTGTAAACATCTCACTGAAAAAACTGGAACAATTTCACTTTAATTTAAAAAGTAAATATCTACACGTTATGACACAAACAGGCATGTTGTTGTCCTCTGTGGCTGGGACGCTGTGAGATTGGTGTTAGCTGTAAAAGTGGTATATAGTCTTTCAGCAGAGGATAACAGTACAGCTACCTTTGCCACATGTCTCCTTTGTGTTGGTACGCACAGGATGTCATACTCACTATTGTCTTCCTGCATATCAGTGGCACTGGAAAGGTGACAGATGTTACCTGCAAAACTATTTTTTTAGTGTCATTTGTCTACAGTTTTTATTTCTGTGATAACTGTGTATGTGGGATTTTAAAGTGACAGAATCCAGGATAAGGATGGTTGAACTTGGGAAGTAATAAATGAATTAAAGCACTATGCCCCAGCCTTTTCTTGTATTTTATGACCTTGACCATTAAGTACTTAACAAGTAGTACTGCAGAAAAATGTTTTAGAAGTAATATTATTAAATATACAATATAAAGTTTAATAGGAGTTCCATAAGTTTGCATTTTTTGCATTTATTGAAGGAAATCCATCCATTATCTATACCTGCTTCATCCTATTTAGGGTCACAGGTATCTATTGGAGCATATCTCAACACTCTTTGGGTGAAAGGCAGAGGGACACCCTGGACAGGTCACCACTCCATCACAAGTGAAACAAATCAATCTTAGTATAAATTGCTCATCTGAGCTGCCACACAGACCTTTGCCCGGTCTTCAGTAGAAAATCCAGACATTTATCAACAGTTTGACTCCTGGTTACGAAACACTGCAGAATGAGTAGTAACATTAACGTAGTGTTTAATATTTAGTGTCTCAGTAAGTTGTGACAGAGCAGCATGAACAATAGCAGGACCCTGGAAGTGAAGCAGCTAAGTGGATTTCAGCCATTATTCATTTCCTTAAAACACTGCACAATCTCAAAGAAGGGGAAAATGGCAAAGTTTACTGTTTTATAAATGTCATTGGTGAAACTGTTTAGTATGGAAAAAAACTCCCCACTAAAAGGTAAAAAAAAAAAAATTTGTTTTGACTGATGCATTTTTCCACTGCAGCTGGACCTATGAATGATTTTGAGATTACTATGCTCAGATAGTGAGAAGCTGAAGATGCCAGCTTGTTCAGATACATCAGACTGACTTCCTCTGCTGGGTAAGCATGATTGAGGTGTAGTACCTTATGTGTCCACACAGGGGAAGCAGCTTATCACAGATCTAGATACACAGTTCAAAACTGGCACCATGAGGATATTGGCAGACACACACAAGGATTACACAGGTAATGAAGCTGTAATATAACAAGAACTGTATCTGTCACTGTGGGAGTTTCTGTTGCTGTATAGCTGATTCTCCCATTTCATTTCTCCAATTGTGTCATGTCAGTTTTTCTCATAGTGGTTTATTGTTTAAGACTTAAAATTTACTTTTGATAAGGAAACATACATTAAGCTCTCACTCTCACATGTATTTGAGCTACATCAGTTAAAAATATTCTGTGATCCATTTTTGTGTTTGTAGAGCGAGTGAGTATTTGCAATGAATTTAGCCAGCAGACCCATTTGGCGCTTCTCTTCGATGTGCACTTCTTTTAAGTAGATTTCCAAACGGCTGACACCCTCGCTCAGCGCAGAATGTCCCCAGCAAACTTATCCTAACCAGTCACACTGATGCCAGGCTGCAGTGTAAAACCATGAGGGGTTGCCAAGGCAACTGTATTTCTCCATGTGACTGACAAGCCTTCCTGCCCGCCCCCCTTTTTTGGAAAAAGAGGATTTATTTCTCAGGGATTTGCCAGGGGAAAATATTTTAATAGGGTTATCATAGAGGACTGGCAGAGAGAGAGAGCGATCTATAGATGAAGGATAAGTCGGGTTATCTTTACCCTGTTTTTGCCAACCACCATTTGTACCCTTAGGGAAAAAAGGGTTTTGGAATAAAGATTAAAGAGTTTTAGCCTTTGGCATCTGGAGCAGCTCACATGTGTTTTATTTGACTGTGTGTGAAAGAGTGATAATGCTGCAAATGGAAATGACAGCGATTCAATTAAAGCTGCAATGCAGTATATTTAAAGTGCAACCCACTTCAAGTTTACCTGTGAGGGTTGATGTTATTTGAGAATAAATTTTCAGTTTCTAAAACTGTTTTGCTTTACTACGTAAGCATTTTTTTTTTTTTTTCGAAACTTTGTCTTTTGCCTTAATCAAGGGACAGTTTGGCATTTTGGGAAATACACTGGCTCACTTTCTTGGTGAATCTCCAGCTACTTATTTAATTGATATGAAATTAATCATGAAATAACTAAGTACATGTATTTTTGTAAATGTCAAGCTATGACTTTATAGCAATCCCCTCAAGGGGAAGATAAACACACACATATGCATTGACACACAATATCAATACAATGTGACACACTGAAGAGAAGTTTGAGCCTTAATCTGTAACTCCTGAGCTAAACTTAATGGCAAAGAAGCAAAAATTCATTCTTTGATGTATTTTGGCCAAAATAACTTTAATCTACAATCTTTTTTTTTAATTTCCCTGTAACGTTGACCCAATCAAAATACAATTATTCACACCACATATTTAAAGCTTTAGCTCAAGGCTCTGTTAGACTTCATTCTGAAAATCCAAACAGTTTATGTGTTTGACATTAACTTTGCTCTTGACAACCAAACAGGAAATGGGGCCTAAATTGTAAAAAACGTTACGTCCTATATGGAGTCTGCACCACACAAACCTGCTTTTGACTGTGACATGATGTCCATGTTACTGATGACCAGTCATGAGCATTTAGAAATGACATGCTTAGCACACCATGTCCACGCTTAGAGAATGGATTAGTAATATTAAAAGTAATCAAATATTAATCCACATGATTTTAGCTTTGGTGCATTAGTCCCTAATCTGATTTATTCTGATCCCTTTCACCCCTACTTTGGGGTTCTGGTGGAGGCACTTTGGCACCAGCTGACATTACTGTGTGTAATGGCCTGTTTGTGGTTATTTAAGTAGACCTGAGTTGATGTAAATGATATTGACCAGTGACAAAAGGCATATGCTAAGTGTTAAAAAGGATAAGATCAGGTGCTGAGATGAGCTCTGTGCTGACCTTAAAACTGAATCCAAGGAGTGGTGGGAGGAGAAGAAGAGGAAGCTAATGAGAGAGAGAAGGCAATGTGGAGGAGGATAAGGAGAGAGATTTGTGGTGTTATATTTGCTATAGTCATTTTGTGGGACTGAATATAGGTCATACAAGCAAGAGAGCATTCAAATTCATGCCTATTTTAGGATGTGTTACTCTGGCATTTTCCTGTTTTTATAATGTGAACTTTTTCTGGAATTTGCAAATGGATGCATCCATTTGTTGAATAAGTGGTTTTTGGTTTATAAGGTTATAATAAGGTTTTTATTAGATAACAGTGAAAAAAAAATCTGAGAGGATAATCATTTCTTTTGACTTAGTTGACTTTATTGTGACCTAATAAACAGTCATAATTTAATGGATGCTTCATAACATCTATTGCCCAAGTGATTTTGGGTAAATAATGAGCTGGGCTTCATTTTGTGCGTGTGTGTGAGTGTGTGTGTGTGTGTGTGTGTGTGTGTGTGTGTGTGTGTGTGTGCGCGCGCGCGCGTGCGCACGTGTGTGTGTGTGTGTGTGTGTGTGTTTTTTAATTTTAGAATTAACTTATATCCTAAGCATAAAAATATGTTCAGAAGTGAAATACTTAGGAGGAATAACCTTAATAGTTTGTTATTTAAGAGCAGATCTGTGAGGATTGTATTTTGTATGTAGGAAGACACACAGCTTTACTTTCATGTTGTCAGATCTACACTGCTCCCATTGTGCTCTGCAATCAGGCCCAGAATAAAGACTCCACTCATACGTGTCCTTGGATTCAGATAATCAACCCAACCTTCGATCAAATGGTGACAGGATAGATCTGGCAGAGATCCTGAGCTGGATATTAAACCAAAGTGACGGAAGGAGGAAATCCTGCTGCACTCTGCTTCCTGTGACCTCTGCCACACACACGGTCACACGTCGCTCTCCACAGCAGGAAGGCGGTGTGAAACCCTGTCACATCCCCTGGTTTGGCACAGTCAAGTTCAGGGTTTGAGGTATAAAGACACTGAAGAAAAATAGTAACATCAGTGGAAAAAAGTCTTTTGTGCCTGACTGCACAAGTTTTAATGGCATCCAATATTTCCTGAGATAATTTCACCATGGACCAAAGTGGTACTCACCTCCCAGTCAGCATAAGATCCCTCACATAGGGGAGCTAAAAATGATTTAATTAAAGTGTTTCTGTGGTGCCATCACTTTGAAGCTTTAGTTTAATAACCTCAGCAAGCTCCTGCAATTCATAAAGTTCAAACCACAATTTACCCTAATAACTTTAAACATAAGGGTGTTCCTCAATGTCTCCTTTTGATAGTCACACAGAAAAGAAGAAATCAGAAACCTAAAGGAGGTTTATGCTTTGGAGTGTGATTACATTATGAAAGTGGGGATTTTGGGGGAAGGTGGAGATATAGAAACACATTAGGGATGGTAAGGGGTTGTTAAACTGGGGGAAGGGGGACTGCTCTGGGCATTGCCATGGCGAGTGGAGCATATGAAGCGGTATGACTGCTCAATCAGGTCACGTGAAGTCAGTCGGGAGTACCACAGACGTTTCACATGATGGTTGGCCTGATCTGCCAGATGTGCACTTCCCTGGGGGATACACCCTCAGCAGACAAGAGACAGAGTCAGACAGACTGAAACCCATGCACGTTTACATTGAGCAGCAAACTATTACCTGTGTGATGAATTTAATGCCTTTGCTTTGTCTTCGCATAAAGGTGAAAGACTGCAATTTGCTGCACCTATTCTAAATCGACTGAACCGCAATGATATTTGTTGGTTTTAAAGCTTTAAATTTGCACGATCACATTCCTTCTCATTACAGATAATATCTAGGCCACACTCAGAGGTTTTTCTTATGACTCATAAACACATTAGCATGACATTTATGTGCAATAGAATTTGGTGTGTGTGCGTGTGTGTGTGTCTGTACCTGCCTGTGTGCCAGAGAGAGTCAAGAATCAAATCAGCTTTTCATTAAACTTATTCTGACTTTCACTGCAGGGACAGTGGACAGTAACACTGTATTTATCTAACTGTACCCAAAGCTATCGCCAAAGTATTTGCACATTTTGCACCTGTGGCACAAATTTCTATGTTCTATGCTACTTTGCATCAAACCACGTAGAATGAAAAAAAAAAAACAAAACTCCTAAGTAGTAGGACGGAAAGGGAAAAAAACTCATGGACTTCACCCAGATTTCCCCTGACCAAGCACTTTTTATTTCCTGTTTTGGCTCTTGTCCTTTCCACCAGCTTAAAACAAATCAACACATTTTTACTATTTTGAGGAGTTTTCTTCTTACACACATCTCCAGGAATTAAGATTGGTTTAAAACACATGGTTGGGTCATCACAGACCACACGTCATCCCTGAATGCAGAGAAAACACTGTCTGGATGCATGTGCCCAACAATACCACCTTATGTATTCGCACTTACCCCCACACCTTAGGGTTGTTGGAGCACCACATTTATCCAGGTGTGATGTCAGAATTTTGCTGTGTCACTAGTTTCTCTTGCTCTTGTCATCCTGCACCAAACTGCACTGGACTGGATCGTGCTGGATTGAGCGGGTCCAGTGGATTGTGTAATGGGTTAGGCCCTGCTGATGTGAATTTGTAGAAAACGCTCTACCCTAAAGAAAAATCTGTACGCCAACGAAGAGGCAGAGTGTGTGCACTGATGTACTCCTGCAAAGTTTTCCTGACTCGAGCTGTGCAACATTTCAGTCACAACTTCAGGCATAAACTTTTAACCTCACAACTAAGAAAGTAAAAAAAGTAGTGTCAAGACAAATATTTATGTTATGTCTGGAGGATGTCACTCTGTTTAGAACAGAGGATTAAGAATGAAACATTGATCCAAAAGAGACAGCTATGAATAAATAAATGAATGAATACATTAAAATGCCTGTTCATGCTTGACCATTAGAGTAATACACACAGGAAGTGAGACCCCCACCTTCTGTGCGGAGGCAGGAATGCTATAATTGAAACCACGTGTGTTGTAGAAACAAGTTCTACACAGCACTGAGTGTGTTTAGTGTGTGTGTATTCTCTCTTCCACTATTTCCGAAACTTTTGATTCTCCCAGTTTATGTAAGATTCCTGTCACCAGTCCTGGTAGCCTAGTCTCAGTTTAGTCTTATATGTGCAGCTGTATAGCATACTATACATACAATACATACAAGTTTAATAATTTTTTAGATTTTTGCACATGGTTTCATATTTTAAGTCTTACTTTGTATTGTAAATGCTGCCCTGATGAGAGAGAGCGAACCTTAGACCCTCTTTACACCACACTGTGCTTCAGAATAATTATGAGACATCTGTAATTTTTTTGTTCTAAGTTTCTGCTGCTGTATATTTCTGCCACATAATATTTTAGAGTGGAAAACCACCAGCTTCCAATAACAAAAATGATAATAATAATAAAATTCACTTCACACTTCACATAGAGTTTTATTTAACCCATTATAATAATGCATCATAATATATTTATTTATTGCCTATGTTTATTTATATGTGACTCTACAAAGCAACTGGTAACTTAAATAATGTATATTAATTATATTATGTATACTTGCATCTAAATGAAAGTGGGGTGTAGGTATAAACTAGCATAAAATCAATAATCAAATAAAGCTCATTAACACTTAAAAGTATATTCATAACTTGTTTTAGTTTTTATTTTCAGTAATGAAACAGACTACTTCAAATAAAAACAATTACGCAAAGCAATAAATTACTGACTGACATCACAGTATAATTAAGCTGTGTCGTATAATCAATAGTAACGTTATAGGTTTGTTTGGTGGGTATAGGCTGGAGTCACGTGAGGGCTGATCGGTGATGAATGCTGACGCGCAGCACGAGCTTTAGCGGAGCTGGGATGGCATTAACGAGCAGCGTCAATTCACACAAACACGTAACGGCAGCTTCCTGTTATTGGTTCCAAAATAAAACACCAACCCCATGTCACAGTTCTCAGTACGCCCCCACTCTTTTATTGTGAAGAGGGATTTTCCTCACAGGTTGAGTTGTTGTTTGTAGGTTGGGCAGCTTGAGGCTCGACTACTCTCCCGACACTAGTGGAGTGAAGGCGTATTCTGAGGGATAACGATAACACGCTCGGCCGCTGTGGGCACAAACACACCGCTGCTGCTGCTGCTGCTGCTGCTGCTTCTACAGAGACACACCGCGCACTGACTGACTGACAGCAACCGGAGGTACTGCCCGGAGACTGTGCGGCGTAAATGGCCACAGCATTGCCTAAAAGAAGACGCTGCCCGTGAGACAACCTGTGTACCAAATGCGTCCTGGAAATTAGGACGCGCTTTTGCAGCACATTGCATTTTTTTGCACAACGGAAGTTTCTGTGACCGATTTTTGGAGGATCTTCATTTCTAGGCTGCCACCATGGACGAAGACAACCAAGGTATGATTCAGTTAATGCAATTCATACTGCTGATTTGTAGCTGTCAGTGGACCGTGTATCCCGCTGGAGTCTTTCTGTGTAATGATAATGTTACAGATAGTGACTCTGGCCTGTAATTGCAGTAATTCTAGGCTTGACACTGAGATCATGTGTCCACAGTCAAACACAGTCATCTTTCCCGCATCAGCCTTTACTGACATGAAGTTCCCTCAGAAATGGGAAAGAAGCCCCCCTGTTGTTACTGTGGTTCCTTTATATATTTTTATTTTCGCTGCATGTGTAAAGGCAGAATGACTGACCCACATTCAGGGTGATGGGGCTCAGTGAGGTTGAGATGCTTGAATAGATAGACATGCATGACTGTGTCACATTGCTATAGTCAGGAGACTTGAGTTTATCTAAGCCTTTGTCAGCTGTGGTCTGGTGTCACTCTGGCCCAACAGGTCCTTGTCAGCCAAGCATACTCATTAACCATGGATTCACTGCTTCATGGCAAAAGCTGAGTTTGTTTAAACATTGTGTTAGCACGGATGCTTCACCGCAACAGGAGCCTGTGGACTGTATCCACCCTCAGATCAGCACTGGGCTGCGTTGAGAAACTTTTGAATGGGGAGGTCAGAACTGGAGCACAGGTTTAAATAGTGGAACACATTTTTAAAATAAGTAAACTTGTAAACACTGAAATTTAAAGCCACAGTTCTCAGTAATAACATTTTTAATAGTTACATTGTTTATTCAGTGCAATAAAAGAAGACTGTGCAACTATAAATATTTTGATATTATATCAATAAATCATTTCCATTTGCAACTCAGAATAGCCAACAACCATGAAGAAATGATTCGACAAGTAGTAACCCCCAAGCTGAGGGAGAGAGAAAATTTGCGTGTGCTTTTTGTGTAGTCATTTTGTATTTCTTGTTTGTTGTTCTGTGTGTCTTGAGTGTGGTTGCTTGAGTCACAGTGAGATCCAGGTTTAACCTGCTTTTGAGAAACCATCACTCTTGTTTCCTCACCTCTCTAAGTCAGTGTTGTTCAGTCCCACATGTTCACTGCTTGCAGAGCTGTAGGATGTGACTGTTTGCCACAGTATTGCATGCACATCGCACAGGCATAAAGCTGTCATTGTGCGCTGTGCGGCCGGCCTGGCCTCCAGCGGTGGCATACGTCAGCGGAGCCCGGCAGACAGACATATGGTGCTGTGTGCCAACCAGGGATAACTGACAACAGCTAGGAGCATATAAACACACACTCTGACTCAGATACATTCATGGCTTCACGATGACACACTGACACTCAGCCAAATTAGGTTTCTTCTTTCTCCCCCTTTATGGCACTGGTTGCTGTGAAGATAGATGAATGGATCACGGTCTAGAATGATAAGTGTGTGTGTGTGTGTGTGTGTGTGTGTGTGTGTGTGTGTGTGTGTGTGTGTGTGTGTGTGTGATTTATGACAGTCTGTCTTCTCATCTGGAAAAGTGTCCTGGATACTGCACTAAAGGAAGGCTGCCGGGCTCCTGTTTATTTTTTCTGTGGTATTGAAAACATTGCCTTAACAACTGCTACTTTTGATTATAACAAGTTAGCACCCACTACCCACCCACCCACACACGAGTCCACAGCAGAGTTGGGTGCATGGGGGTAGTAGAACAAAGCAGAAGATGAGCAGTCATTGGGATTACAGATTTGGATCTAGTCAATTTGATGTGGTGGGCTGTGGTGGGTTCATAGATTGGTTGGCCAGGTTCAGTGTCTGACATTGTTCACAAAGGTGCACATGCACACTTTGCCAGGCCACAAGTGGAAAGAGATAGGACAGAATGAGATAGTGAGGTGTCAGAGGGAGCACAGAGTGAGAAAGGCGTGAGGATGGAAAGAACGTGTGACCACAGAGAGTGAGAGTGAGACATAGTTGTAGTAGCAGAGATGGTGAGATGTCTGAGAGGGAATGAGAGATGTGTGTGTGTGGGGCAGGATGAAGTGCCAGAGCAAAGTTGGAAAATGGCCAAAGAAGCATGGAGCATTGCCAGTGGGAAGATAGAGGGACAGTGCTGGTGGACTGGATCTTCTTATTGAATCAAGTCTCTGGTGTTTTACAGGAGCTTCTGTTCTGACGTAATCATCTCACTGAACAGTGAACAGTCTCCGGCCATCCATCGAACCGGTTCAGTTTTCAATTCTTTTCTATCTCATTTTTTGAATACTTTTTTTTTTCTCTGTTCCACCTGCATGAAATATATGATTGCTTTGAAATTTGACATAAACATTGATATATTCTTCAGGATGAACTATAACATGTCTAATAACAGAGTTTTCCTTTCCATCAAGCCATAAGTTCATGACTTAGTATACATTTGATTCTTTTTGCCATTTTACCCTCAATGAATTCTTAATTTAATGTTGTTGTTTTTCTCATATATATTTTTTTAATACAATCTTGTGGAACAATTCAAGAGTGATCGTTGGCCTTACTGTACAAGGCTTAGAGAAAACAGGTCTATAGTAATCCATCTGACACACGACAGTCAACAATACAGTGCCTTCTGCCACAATACTCGCGCCATGGACCATCAGCCAGCAAGGGAGCACAAAGCTTTGCTGCAGTGGAGCCTGTCTGATTGAGCAGACAGTGTAGCTTACTATAACACATTCTTGTTTTGCATGACTGACTCTGACACTCCATTAGAGACCTTTATTATCTCTGATTCCTCTGTTTCAGAGCAGAGTGGAACTTCTGTTGTTTGCTGACATGTATTCACTCCTTCAATGAAGACCACATGAGTGATGCCCATATGGTATGAATCAGAGCATTTATGCCAGACATTGGCTTCACAGCACGCCTTGTGATGGCTCACGGGTTTGGCTACAGACCGCTTTGTTTACACACTGTAAAAACCAGCTATTTAAACTTGGTCGTTGAGTGTGTGGTCTGTGGGGTTATGGCAGACTGCAGTCCAACTTGGATGAGGAGAGACACATACACTGCACTGGGCTTTGAGATCTCAGGACAGCACCAGCCACTTCCTGCTACACTGGGGCTCCGTGTTTTTTGTCTTTGGAGTAGATTTGCAGCTGTTCTCTTTTTCCCCACATCCCACACACTGTCAAGTGGCTAAGAGAGGAGTGTCACGGAGCGTAGGAATAAATCACGCTTTAACAGTACACACCTATTACTGATATCCAGACCATACCTTCCCTTGCTGTTTTTACTTTTTGAGAGGGTTCACCAGGTTCACCTGTACTGCAAATATCTGCAGAAAAATATAGTTCTCAGGAAACTGATAGGCCGTGGATATTTACTTCAAACCTGAGGGGTCTCGGCTATAAGGGCCTGTATGCAGAGTGTCAGGGAGCAGCAGTCAGCATTTCGATCAAGAGCTTGTCTAGCTAAAGCACAGTTTATGTGAGGGGATGTGAATGATTGTTGTTGTTATTATTATTATTATTATTATTATCTGAGAAATAGTCTCTCAGACTCTTTTACTCCCACTGCTGTGGTTCAGTGTGTGTATTCACTGGTTTGACTGCTGTGCACTCTCACTGCTCTCACACACTGGCAGTCCAAGCTCCCTACTGCTCAGTAAGTGCTTTGAAGATGTTGATGAGGAGATAGAGAAGACTTGTGGCTTCTGCATATTGTTCAGTGTTATTGTATTGACCCAAGTGCATTTGAGTGTTTCATTTTTGACAAAAAGGTCATTGAACAACAGAGGGTCCTTGTTGAGTTTGGCCTCTCAGAATATCAGATAACACATTGGATTTACTCATGACATCCCCTCAGTGGTTAAAGTTGGACTCAACACACATTACACCAGACTGAACCATATGGAAGTCAACTTCTCGGATTTGGATTGCTTCTGCACATGACTTGCATTAATAAGAACTAAGTTTTAAGTAAATAATACACTTGAACATCCACTGTTTTTATTTCTTAAATAAGGGGTTAAAGGAGTTTTATAAGTGGATGTGATGCTGATGGTAAGACTTAATTTTGGTCTTTTTTATTTAGAGCAGAGGAGGAAAAGCATATTGGTTTTTTCATGAAAGTATCCAGTTGCCTCTTCATCTCACAGAAAGCTCTGCTCAGTACAGCCATTGATTGGAATCTGTCTTTGTAGCATTAAGAACTTCAAGAGGCTTGTGGAGGGGAGATGTGTAGCAAATAGAGATATTTTTCTCCTCTTTGGTGAAAAAGAAAAAATTAGAGCATGCTAAAAGTCCCAGGAGTCCAAAGTCATATGCTGAAATGAATTTTGGGCAAAGAACGTCCTACTCCACTTGGCCCTCTGTGCGAATCTGGGTTCATGGCTTCCATTAAAGTGTGTGTGAGTGTGTATTCGAGATTCAGGTCTGTCAGAAAGGGAAAAGAAGTCAGAGCAGAGTGGACAGGAAACGGGAGGGTTGGAACTATTATGTAAGCGTACAGTGATTGTTTGACCTGCTGAAGATGCAGGAAAAAGGTGTATCCCTCTCTGACTGCCAGTACATCCAGTGCTTCACACTTTGAAAACACTCTGTAGGTTTCTCTCCTAATATTATGTGCAACTGTGATTTTTAACAGACATAGACTCTTCATTCCTCCATGGAGGGATTTTGGAAATCTCCAGCTCTGACTTCTATTAGATGGTTCTATAATGGTTCAGCCTCTCATGTCTTAAAATCTGATGCATTTTCTTCTCTTATATGACACTAAACAGAATATATTTCTTCTGTTTTTTTGACCAAAATATTTCCTCTTCTCAAAAAGTGAGTAAAAGTCCTAAACAAAATCAAGCCATTAGCCTTTCCCTGAAAGATCACCTTTACACCAGTTAAAGCATAGAGCAAGCAAGATTTCTGTCAGGCTCCTTCTTTGTAGCCTCATCCTATGGCTTTCTTGTGTTTGTTGCATACATCACGTCACAGTTGTGTGGAATGGTACATCCCATAATGTGTTTTGTGGTTGCATTTAAGTGTGATGCTAAGGACTAATAAATGATCAAAGTCAAATACATGGCAAGGTGCCTCATCCACCCCAAAAAGTCAAATATTCAGCCTACACTGATGAGACCTACAAGACACTAGCTGTGTAGGTTTGTATTTGTATGTGTGTGAGCATCTCTCCAGTCTGCCAACTCAGCTTTTGAGAAGGGATTTGTAGCACTCAGTGACTCACTCAGGAGGTCACTGTATCAGTAAACTACAACAGTACATCCTCAGCCTTTCCTAGTATAACTGCCTTTTTTGTGATTTGTGCATGTGTTTTTTGCTGTAAGATGCTGCTGTATCATGCAAAATTCATTCTGACTTTCATAGGGAGAGAGGATGAGCTGTGACTGCACCGCTGGAGAAGGCTGAGGTTGTTGCAGTCTTATAATCTTCCACATTCCCCATCATTGGCTCTTTGCTATTCAGAATGGCAGCAGGGCTCTGTCACTGAGAAATGCTACAAAGTGTGCACCAGGATGACCGGGTGACACACGGGCTCTTGAGTAGCCTGTCAGTATCTCTGTGTGTGTGTGTGTGTGTGTGTGTGTGTGTGTGTGTGTGTGTGTATACGCTTGTGACCATGTATTTGTACAGTGAGTCAGTTTGTATATGTTCAGGAGAGAGAGATGGCGACAGAGACATGTAGCAATGGCACAGATTCAAAAAGAGACTGATAGGGAAAGGGATGCAGCAGTCGTACAACGTGTAGATTAAGATTCTTAAAGTAGGTTAGTGGTGCAAGGCTCAGCCCAGCTGTGTATACTCCATACTTCTCTACTTCCACTATTTCACTTTTACAGGCCTGTGTGTTTATAAATGTGTGCTGATGTGCATGCATGACTATTAATGTGTGTGTATCTCTTTTTATAGTGTGCTTGCATGCTCACACAGAGGATTAATGAGGGCTCTGAACCCTCTCCACACAGACAATTGGAGGAGATCAAGTGAACAGGGATATAAATGACAGTTAGTGGATTATAGGTCAGGGGCTCAGGGTGCTCGTTGTCACTTTCCTACCGGAGTGCTGGAGTGCGCGCGCACACACACACACACACACACACACACACACACACACATACACATATATATACATATACATATACATATACATATATATATATGTGTGTGTGTATATATATATATATATACATATATGTATATATATATATATACATATATATATATATATATATAAAAGGAAGCCCTGACAGAGAAAGATGAGCAGAAAAAGAGTGACTGTGTTCTCTGTTCATCACACAGTCTGTTATGTGGTTTATAGCATGGTGTGTTGCCAGGATCTTCTACCCTTTACTCCTCATTTTCAGACTCCTTTCCTTTGCCCTGACCCTTGAATAGGTTGACTTGTTTTCAGAGATAGGCTGGCTATTGTTGTATTAGCAAAGACTGTTAAATATAAAATGAATGGCCTTGACAGAACAGGTCAGGGTGACAGGATCCAGAATAAACCACAAAGGCATTGATAACTAGATCTTTCTACAGGGACACTGGCAGCTTGACATGCTTGAGGTGCTTTCACACACTCTACACCACTGTAAACACACACACACACACACACACACACACACACACACACACACACACACACACTTTGGTTCCCTGTCCATGTTGTCACAGCAATACAGCATAACTCATGTTGCATCAATGTCAGTGCTCCCACAGATGATGACTGTGAATGATTGATAAACCATTTTGGCTGAGTGTGCCATGAACACTGTAACACACACATGCTGGTCTGTCTATAGCTGTGCAAACACTTAATGAGATATACATCTTCTGTTACCCCAACCTTAACTCTAATCTAAACCTAGTTCTAGCGTTAACCCTAAAACTAAGTCTTAACCTTCAAACAGTCCTTTGACAGTGTAGTTATTTACCCCTTTGTCCTCACAACAATAGTATTGAACTAAAACGTGTCCATATGCAGCCACAGAAAGGCATGCAGACACATCAAGTGGGCCTGAGGGTGTGTCAGAGGGTGAGTGATTTATGTGCAGCAGCTCTCGTGCAGGTTTCTTCACACGTTTTTAATCTTTGTTGACCTCTGTCATGTTGAATTTCTGTCATGATTATTGATAACATACGCTACTGCTAACTTTTAAAAAGGCTTTCTTCTATTTCTGTCATTGTCTCTTGATCTATTGTGGCCCAGAAAAACATGATGCAAATGCTGTCATGATACCCAAACTGAAGCAATAATGAGTAATTATTGTTTCTCCCTCAGGGAAATGTCAGACACTGATACTGAAAACATCAGCAGCTCTACTGCTGAAACTCCCAGGGTATCTAAGGTTGCCATATCTGCTTTGCTGACTCCCTACTGGAGGCTTCAAGGAAGGAGGAAGACACTCTGCTAGGTTTCCAGTAGATGAAAACAGCTGATATTCAAATGTGTGACTGGGCAAAGTTTAAAAGTTTAATGCAGTTGTATGTGAAGAGGAAGTGCAGGATGGTGAGCTCGAATTTTGGTCAGCCCCACTGTGCCTGCTCAGAAAATTCTTCCTTAAACTGCTATACTGTATTCATGCTACATACGACTAATCTGTTTTATGCTGAATGCCTGGATTATATATTTTTTTAACCAGTCTAATGTTTTTAATTATTGTATTTTCAAAATTTCCCCAGAACAACATCTGCATGTTAATTAAACATGAAAAAAACTTTGCACGAGAACAAAATCCACACATTTCCTCCAAAACATCCATCCATCCATCCATTTTCTATACCCGCTTTTTCCTGAAGGCCAGGGTCACGGGGATCTGCTGGAGCCTATCCCAGCTCTCTCTCGGGTGAAAGGTAGGGGTACACCCTGGACAGGTCACCAGTCTGTCGCAGGGCCACAGAGACAAACAACCACACACACTCACACTCACTCCTATGGCCTTTTAAAAACATGTCACAAAAAAACATTGCTTAGTTACAAATGATGAACAAAAACTAAAAATCCATCCAGTAGATTATGGATTAGTGATAAACACCACCATTCAAACTGGAGGTCTACCGTAGACCTTTAAGAGTCCTGAATAAATCTGCCTTTGATCTACTTCTGTAGGCAAAAATCAGAATTCATATTTACTTATAATCAGCTTCTAAGCATAATCTGGAAAACCCCTTTTACCCGAATTTGGTAAACAATGTTTGACCTGAACTGCCAACATATTTTCTGTAAGAAAAAAATTCCTGGCTGAAGTTATTGACTGCTTTTGTCTCTCTCCTCCACATCCACCTCTTCTCCTTTCTGCTGTCTTGGAATAATAACATTAGAAGTGGAGTCCTTCTTGGCAGCTGTAGTGTCTCTTCATCATTCTGTCTCCTTCTCTTTCTCTATCGTGTGTCTTTGCACTACTCTTTTCCAGATTTAAGGCCTGAATCCAACATAAACGGTCTTCTTAGTAGTCCAAGTCTTTCTGTCACATACAAGTTCTGCTTGTGTGCTCAGACCATTCGTATCAGACTGTGGGCCGATGAGACACTGGAGTTATTTCCTGAGTGAGTCACTCAGGACTGTGGGGGACCTCACAAAGGTCCTGCAGGCGTCTCATATACTGACAGACTGCACAGCTAAGTAGCATGACTTACACAAGATGAGATGTTGTTTTTTCAAATAAGGCTACAGTTCAAACTGCATGTAGTTAAAATAAAACCATCCACTGTAAAAGTGGAATAAGTAGAAATGAACAGAAGCTATGCTCTGTTTTTTGGTTTGTCACCTTGAAAAACAGTGCAGTGCCTACTTACTGTATGACCACTTCAGTTTGCATATGTGCTCTAAGAGCCTACAGTTATGCATGCTGCTCTCTGTACTGTACTCTATATGAGCCAAATAATAAGATCAGCACTCTAACGTTGATGGTGTAATGTTTATGAAGGTCACCATCTTAATTGAGCATTTTATCATGCTAATATACGTGAATAGAATATTACAGGTTTTGCAGGTACTTTTGATAAATTAAAGCATTACACAAATTGAGGGGATCACTACAGTCATTACAATTCACAGTGTAAACTGTGAATGTAAACAACTTGGACCATATTGGAGAACTGACTGACCGACATTGCTATCACCAAAAGTATGCTGTTCTCTTGGCTTAAAATAAGACCAAACTCTTTGCTGCTTTACTAGCTCCATAACATCTAGGGTTACTGTGGGGGATCCAAGTGTGGTGGGATTTTTCTCAGACTTCATTTGTTCTCTAACACTTCTTTAAAGTCAGGCTGTGGTGGCGGCAGGTTCAGCAAGGTTATCCAGACATTCCGGTCCCCAGCAGAGCTTTCCAGTTCCTCCTGGGGGACCGCTTTGTGTTCTTAGGCTCATTATTGATTATCAGTTTTCTACAAAGAATGTTATTGGGTGGTAAACTACCTTTCCTAGTGATTAGGTTCTCCTGTGGTCAGCACAACTTAGCTGTGCAGTCTGTCAACTGGTAGGGCAAGGTGACTTAATGGGGACAGTGCTGATATTAGTATTATTACCATTTCAACATGTCAGACTTGACACCCATCTTAAAATACTTCAGACAAAAGAGTGGGTGTTATTGTGTAACAGCTGAGTCCTTGGTCAATTAGGAAAGGTCTTGTCTAGACACGATGAGATTAAAAGAACATTTTGTGCAACAAGACTATCTCTGTTAACCTGTGGATCACGTGGGGTTGCATAGTGGGCATCCAAGATTATCATCTTCATTCCAAATGGCTTTGCTCAGTCTTTAGTATAAGAATTGAATGTCTGAGCAGGACAGAGACTATGTACTAAGATAAGAAAAGGTTTCAGTTTCTGCAGTCAGCAGATGGCAGACAGATGGCATCATCCTTTATCAGTTGCAAAACATGAAAACAAATCAGTTTCAGCAAAAATATACATTTAGAAAGAGTGATCTTTTTTTACTTTTACTGTAGAGGAAATGACACAAGGTAATATCATTAATTTTTATGAAAGACAGTGTCCATTTGCCATCATTCTGGTCACAGAGCATAGATAAGAAATCAAGGGATCTTGCTGCCAAAGCCACTAATTTGTTTGAGGATTTTGACTTGATGGCCCCGAAATAAACCAATCAAGGGCTGTTTTTTAAATCCAAAGGGAAGTGGAAGTGTTTCTTTTTGAGGGAAATTTGGCAAATGCAGTGCTTGTTCATGAATAAGTGACTGTGACTAGTGGGGTCTGTGAAGAGACTGTCTTGCTTCAAGGGATTGTGTAAAGAGTCTTTGAGGCTTTGAAGAATCAAACGGCCATGTTGCGTTTGATGTAACCTCT
Organism: Mastacembelus armatus; assembly: GCF_900324485.2. NCBI lineage: Eukaryota > Metazoa > Chordata > Actinopteri > Synbranchiformes > Mastacembelidae > Mastacembelus > Mastacembelus armatus. Next base: position 16,216,794 of record NC_046640.1, read on the forward strand.
GATTTTTCCTTGTAATCTAATTTTCATAAAGGGACTGTTGTGGATGAGATGAGAGCTAACAACAAGTGACTGCTGCAGACTTGGAAAACATTCAATCATTTCTTTAAGGCAAACAAAGAGTGAAAAGGGACCGGATTATTTGTATTTGACAGGCCTTTTCTTGGACGCTGGTTGATAACTTTCCATATTCAATATTTCATTTAAATATAAGCATCACAATTTTAAATATTTAGAAGATAATGACCAGTATGAATGACATGATTTTGGTGAAGCAGTTTTATTATTGGAGCAGCAAAGCAAGTCACCTACCTCTAACTTACATGTGTTAGATGCTCTATGTCTGAGCGTTCCTGAGTCACTTCACTGAGTTTGTTGTGACTCAGCGAAGTGGAGAGTAACCTAAACACAATTGAATAAAGTGGCTGCTTCTCCAGCCTCATAAAAGTTGCAGCTGATGTTCTAAATGTGAGTGGATTGTATTAAAAACAAGTGGACTCTGCTGCTGTTGCTCCCAGTAGTGCAATCTGATGTAAAATACAGTCCAAAAGTCTGTCATCGTAATAAAGAGCAGGAAGGCTATATGAAGTGAAAATAGACCTCTTGAGAGTTGGCTTTCTATATTAGGAGAGCTGATATTTGATTGTTCTCCAGGTGAGATGTGAAAAGGAGTTGATGTCTGTTGAGAGGGGGCATTGAAGAGGAAGAGTTTGAAAATGTTTAAATATTACAAAAATGGAGATAAATTGATTTTTTTTTAAAAAAAAAAAGGCTGAAACCAGAGGAGGTGTACAGAGAGATCTGGTATCTGGTTGGACCAGACTAGGCAGTTCCAGTAAGGTGGAATGTGGGCTACTCACACCACTAGTGCCGTTCTGTTAAGAGGCAGGAACTGTCAGTGTCTGCTTTTGTGCTTTGTGTGTGTTCCCATGTGTCTGTGCATTCTTCAGAGCTGTGGAAAGGGTTAGTGCAGAGGGGAAAAACAATTACTACCCACCTACAGTACCCAGCACAATTGCAGCTCCATGAGTGGGAACAGGTTGCTATGAGCAGTGCAAGATCTTACAGCTGTCAGCAGCAGTACTGACACAGTACTGACCATAATAAGGAGACCATCATGGGAACTGGAGAGAGGAAAAGGAAATGTGGTATGTATTTTATGCAGCAAGTAAACAGAAAGGGTTTATATGGGGAAAGGGTTATGTTGTTTCATATATGGGCCTATGTATCTTATTTCCCCCAAGCTCATGGTGGTACATGGGGCAAGAGTGATACAGTGGAGTAAATGGAAACATGAGTTCTTTATAGGTTTGTCTGTCAGTGTGCCATCAGTTCACTTACCTCTTTGTTTTAAATCATGTTTAACTCAGCTGGATTGCAACAGCCATGGCACAGTCTAGTGTTGGCTGTGTTGCGAACTTATGTAAGAGCTCCTTAATTAGTGGTGGTAACAGCCTCAGCCTGTTTATGTCGTTGCTATTGTTACGGGAAGACCAGCCCTGCAGCTCTAATCACAGCGAACGCCCCCCATTGTCCTGCTGCAGGCCTGGTGGAAGTCAGGAAGTGTTTCATTGGCTCTGTTTGCTGTTGTTTTCTGTCCTGTTGGCCAGGACTGTCACTCACACGTACCCTCAGCTTGATAACTGTACAGTCCTCAGTGGTTAGCATGAAAACATTTCCTCAAGATAATTTAAGTTTTAGAGTTAAATAAATAATGTTTTCACTGCGTTTGTTTAGGTTTTAAAAACAGATTGTTGTATTTTAAAACCAGACACTATCCATCTGTCTATTGTTTGTCTTCTGCTTTTGATTTATGTGTGTGACTCATAAGCTGGTTAGTCACTACATGGATTAAGCCTGTTTTTAAATTTTACAACAACTTTTAACAGTGGGCCTCCAGATTGGCTGCAGTTTGACATTTAGCTGAACACACTGGCTGCTGGACAGATATCAGATTTTTGGTCAGCTGTCTTGAGCAGTTCCACATCCCTGTCAAAAGATCTTAAACTGAAGTGAGCTTGTTTTAAAATGTTTGCTGCAGGACTTTACACATTGTGGCTATTGTAACACCAAAATCTTTGAATGCACCACCAGTCCCTGCTCACAGTTTGATTCAAAGGTAGAAAATTCACTCTGATTATATATAGTACTTCCACAGTTCCCTAAGTTTACTCTTTAACAAACATCACCCGATAATACAGATGGATGCAAGTCCATCTTCTCTTCTGCTCTTGGTACCAAAGATAATGGAAAGGGTCATGGTCACAGGCTTTTAGTCTTTAACTAGTTTGTGATCTGTCCAGTGAGTCCCATATCTTCCGAAGCATCAGACAGTGAACCATCTCAGGACTGAGGTCTTCCTGCCTGGATGCTGATACTAGCTGGAATGAGGAACAGTGATGTATTATTCAAAACCCTAAGTTGTTTTCAGCTCAGTTAATTGGGTTTATGTGTAAATGTAGCATGGCCTGCAGCTCTAACATGTGGGTTAGTACTAGCACCAACAAATATTAATAGCTCTGCTTATTTATAGTGTCAGAGAAACTGATCACTGGCTCCAACAAAGAATATCATTGAGATTACTTTATACAAATATGTCATGTCATGCATGAGTGGGCCTGAAAAACAATCTCTGTTTCAGTGGTAGGAATAATTTGTGTTTGAGCTCTGCTCTACTTGTTATGACCTCTTTGAGTGTCTAGAGCAGGGAAATCATGAGTTATACTTACAATGGAGCCACAAGGTTTTTCCACTAATGAGAGCTAATTATACTGTATACCAGCTGTGACCAGAACAGTCAATGACCCTGATAATCTAACATGAGATTGATTTGATGGAGTTTTCCTATTTTGACTTTACTTTGTTTTAAAGGCATGAGACTTGAGACTTCAGACATGTGCAAAGTGTGGTTTGCAACTTCTCTAGTAACTGTACAGAGTGGACCTTCTCTTTTCTTCTGTTCTCTCCTGGAAAAACTAAAATCAAGTTCCTTTGCTCTAAAAATGACTGAAAATGATCGTCTTGTTCTTGCAGGTGCATGATCGTTTTTGATAAGCGGTAACAGAGTAGTGGATGTTCAGTTTGCAGTTGTGTGCATATCCTGTGAATCCTTTGTGTGCACAGAATTGAAATGGCAGATACTGTAACTAACGATGAAAAGTGAGGCATTTGCACGATGAAAATACACTGAATTTTCTGTGCCCTTACTGACCTTTAACCCGACCCTCTGAGGTGGTGGTGGGGACTTAGCTGTTCATGTTAGACCACAAGTATTGAGCTGGAGGTGATGATGAAATTTCAAAGGTTTAAGGCATAAGCTCAGTGACCTTCTGTTTCAGAAAAGTCAAACCTTTGGGATAGTGTCACGCATGAAGACCATTGGGGGAGAGAAGCTAGGCATGCAAGTTTGAACTATTATGATGATGTATTGATTGTAACTGGAACAGCAGCCTCTTAAGTCATAATATGAATGATCTGAGTGGTGTTACATTAGTAATTTACAGTGCGTGGTTGTGTCTGGGGTTAAGCACAGAGTATTTGTATATAACCTAATATGGATTCTTTTTCAAGAGGGCTGCTCTCTCTGGAAATACACACATGTAAACACACACTCAGAGATCCCTGGACATTCATGTGTAATGCATCAAATGTTTAGTCTTGGCTTTACAATAGTAGCTGCCCTTACTTCGTTTTTTCCACATTGCTACAAAACACACACAGCGGGGGAACTGTTACCCAAAACAGATTCTGCCTCCTCAGACAATTTGTCCCATTCTCCCGTCCAGCTGAGCTCTGTCAGCCAGAGTAGGAGGGACGGAGGAGTATTTTTGCGCATTACAGACGTAGGTTGCCTGCAGGGCTTCTTTGCTCCACAATAACTACTTTATGATGATAGTTATCCGAAGCCAAGAAAAGAGAGCAACAGAGGCAGAGAGTGTGAAGTCTGGTGAGCTGGTATCTGTTCCTACATCACTCTTGAGACTTTTCCTTTCTTTACTGTTTGGCATTGACAGCATCCTTTTGTGTCCTTTCTTTGACATGCAGACTTCTTTCCAACCAGACGTTGCTTCTTTCCAACCTTTTTTTCCTCTTTATCCTCGTCAACCCCACAGACACAGGTTCCATTACTACATGAGAGCGAGATGTTGCTCAGACAAAACTGCCAGAAATGAAAAGTTCTTACTTCTTTGGGAATAACTTTAACAGTTGGAAAAATAAATCCTTAAAATTTTGATGTTTTGTCAACTGTTATTCAAGGGGGATATAATGAACTTTTGATTTAATGTTAAGACTCATAGCACTGTTATGCCTGTACAGAGGAACCTATAGACTTGCTTTGTCTGAAGGTCATGTTACCCTGGGTGAATACTATATATTTTTATACATTTCTACCACCTTGAAAATGTTGCTTTGCATTCTGTCTAAAAACACAGTAAGAAAATAATAGAAGAAAAAAGAGAAGTAAAAGGAACGGAAAAACAGAGCACCTTGCAGAAATCAGATTCACCCACCCACACAACCAATCTTGCATCCCACTTGCCATTTGACAAATAATTTAAAACTTCATCTTGACAGTCTATACATTATAATATAATAACTGCAGGCTTACACTTTCCACAAAATATGGGATTGAATTGAATCAGTAGCAGCTGTGTTAATGGCAGAGCATTTACCACTGACATTTTTATCTTGAAAAAACTGAAAGGACACCCATTATTTATTATGTAGGCTACAGTGTGTGGGTGTGTAAATCTTGCAACTGTGGCTAAGCCATTAGAAGCACCTACCTTTGATATTTTGACAAATTAAGAGTGAGTCATCGTTCAGCTGTCTAATGCTTGGCAGACATGGTATTTCTACCCCATTAACATCACACCCACTGTATAGCTTTATATGATCATTTAAAAAAGTTTTTGTATTTTAGCCCCTTTTTAAAGTCTCAGCTCCTCTTTGCCACTTCTGTCTTTCTCTTCTTTAGTCTTGCTGTTTGTAGGTCTCCTTTCACTCACAAACCAATGTTTGGCAGTTAAAAAAGCCATTTACACCCATCTGGATCCTTGCTCTCTTGACTGGCTCCTCGCCTGTGATAACATGAGCTCCAAGCCCTCACAACAATATAACCTAATGATCCATGCTGCTTCTGACACTTGTCTTAGAGAGCAAGACAGGGGAAACCAGAGGGATTGATCCAGATTGTGTGTGTGAGAGATAAAGCAGACAGATAAAGAAAAGAGGAGTTAACTTTCATTTTTCCATTATTTACTGTACAGTCAGGGGGGAGAAAACATCTGAATTGCAAAGCTGCTTAGCGATATGATTCATTTGGGGGATTTGAATCTACCCTCACCCCCACTTCAAGCATCGGGATGAAGGCGGACAGAGAGAGAGAGACAGAGAGAGAGGTAGATGGGGAGTGTGTGTGAGAGCGAGAGAGAGACACTGTAGGAGAAGCACAATCTGGTATAACTCCGTGTGAAAATGACCTACTTCCTGTCATCTCACTCTCAAATGGATTGCTGTTTTCTGATGTGCGAAGGAGAGAGGGGGAGGTCCTTGGAGGGGTATGGGGGAGAGGTTGACGTGGCACGGTTAAACAAAGTATAAGTAGGTGGCTCTGGGGACTCAGTGTGGAATAAAATCAATTGTATGTGTGTGAAGTGTAAATTGTCTGCATGGCATGTATAGCATATAGTCATCTGTGTACATGGTGTTTGTGAGCTCATGAAGTAAAACATGCACGTTGCATGATGTGCTTTTCTCTGCAGTGTTAATTACCCCAAATGAGGGCTCGTCGAAGGTTGAATCAGAAAGCCAATATTTGAGGGGGCAGGCCTTGCCAGATGCTCAGTGGGTGTCAAACACACAGGATGTTATTTATGGAAGTCATCAGATTTTCAATAGGGAAATTCTGGTGGTTTTTATTTGGTTTGAAAGAAAATTCTCATGAGAAACCTTTTCCTCATGTGTCTTTTGTGTGATGTATTTCAAACAGCTGCTCTATATTTTAAGTCTCGTAACACTTTATCTACTGTAGAGACATACTGTATAAAGATGGGGAGGGGCTCTGTCTGCTGACTGCATAAACAGGCAGAGAAAATACTATAAAATCCCACTGTACACAACCTGAAGACAGCAGGTAAATATCGCGGCACATTTAGAAACTAAAGAGCCACGTATTTCCCTCAGGAGTTGGTAGAGAGTAAAAAGGAGCTAAAAGAGTGAAAACTGAGCTATTGGACAGAAAATCAACTTCATCAGGTTTCTCCATAACTGCTGGACAGCAACTGTTTGCTAACATTGTGATACCAACTTAATGTTCAAAACAAAATTTCTTTCCCCCGCCCCCAAGTGGGCAATAAAAGTTACTGCATCTTTAAAATAAAGTAAAACTTTCGCTTCTTCTCCAGCTTAAGCTCAACATTCACATGTTCTGAAGAAATAATGTCCAACCTAGAGAGTAGCCAGTGTGTGGGTTCATTTCCTCTCTGAACATGTTTTAAGTTACCCATTGACGATCAGTTTTTGTCAAAGAAGGTATTGGAAATATGAATCCTGTAAGGGACGAGTGGGTTATTAAGTTTGAATGCATTCATTGAACAGGTATGCACTGTCGAGCTTAATCCCCTTGACACTGACTGGCTGTGCAGATGGTGAATTAAATTAATCCACCCTCCTAACCCTGCCCTTCTCTCTTTCTCACACACACATACGCACTTTCATTTTCTCTTCTCTTTGTATCTTCCAGTACCTGAGGACCTGTCTTTGGAGGAAAGAGATGAGCTGTCGAACATACGACGTAGGAAAAAAGAGCTTCTGGATGATATTGAAGTGAGTTCATAATTTCTGGTTTATTAATATGAGATTTTTTTGTGTGTGTTTGCCATATTGTGATATATTTATGAATCAGAAAATTACTCCTGCCACATAAACAATATTCATTTGTTACTTCAAGGCTGCCCCATGTTTTCCCTACAATTACAATTAATAAAACACAAATTCTACTTTATGGAATAAGTGACTGAGTCACTTTGCTGTTGTCTTTTCTGCAGAGGCTGAAGTTTGAGATCGCAGAGGTAATGACTGAGATCGAGCAGCTAACCTGTGTCGGTGAAAGGTGAGTTTCATCCATACAGGATACTAGGTGATGTCTTCACAAAGTCCAAAATTCAAAGATAATGTTTGACATTTTTGATAAATGACTTAAATTATTTAAGTGTTACCTAAATTGTTGATGATCCTTTTTATCAACTAACTAATCAATTAATTGTTACAGGTCTATTTTCTTCTCTGAATTTCCCCTTCTGCTGTAATAAAACATTCAGACATATATTTGCTTCCACTGTGATCCTCACACCTGTCATTTTGTGTGTGTGTGTGTGTGTGTGTGTGTGTGTGTGTGTGTGTGTTTGTTTTAATCCCTTTCTGTTTGAGGAGTGATGTGGGACAATCTAAACATTAGCCAAACAGCCTGTAGTCAGAAGCTCATTTGATTGGTTGACATGTGTCTGTTTCTGTGTGTGTATGTGGGTGGGTGGGTGAAATGAGTGGGTGTCAGAAACAACTGGCAAAAGGGCTTGGACTGCTTTGGCCACATGAGAGCTGCCGAGAGCATGCACAGACACAAAGGTGGAGACTTCCCTGTGGGGCACATGGGGCAAAATGTGTGTTGAAGTCAACTCTCATGCAGTCATGTTTGAAGTATTTCCAGTTCTTTCAGTTTAACGCTACTGTATGCTTGTTCTGGAGTAGCAAATAAGCGAAGTCATGCCACTTCCTTGAAGAACCCATTACAAACTGACCTACTGAACAAACACAGCAGCCTCAGGACAACACCACACCTTTAACTGTCATGTGCTTGATGTGACTGTTACTCTGCAGCAAAACCACACAAAGAAACAAACAGATCGCTATGGGGAGGAAGAAGTTCAACATGGACCCTAAAAAGGTCAGACCCTTAACTGATTGTCAGAATCAATAAAACTGAGAAAACTGTTGCTTTTGAATTGATGATTTTATTAAACCACTTGAATAACATTTAAAATGATTTCTTTACAGGGGATCCAGTTTCTTTTAGAGAACGATCTTCTCCAGAACACCCCAGAGGACATTGCACAGTTCCTCTACAAAGGCGAGGGGCTCAACAAAACAGTCATTGGTGACTATTTAGGAGAACGGTGAGCGCTCTAGTTTTCCCCCTGTTTTCCTTCTACCTTTCTTTTTCCTCTCCTCATCTTTCTTTTACATCTGCACTGCTTGTGTTCAGACATGGGCATAAAGCCCCAGGAAATTGGTAGTCTGGAGTTATGGAGCAGACTGCGCCAGTAAAATAAGTGATCAGACATGTGGTTCTTATCGACAGGAAATCAATGGGCATAGGGCTGTCAAAACAACTGGGATTTCATGCTGCCTGGCTCAGCACAGTGGCTTTCTGTCTGAGACTGCTGTTGTGACATGGTTGCAGGATTTTACTTTCCACGTTGATCAGTTTTTGTGCACTGCAGAAATTTCCAACTAAAATGAGCCCAGTGTCTGTGTTTTCTGTTTCTGTTTTAAAGAGAGTGTGAATAGCTAATTGTGTGACGTGTCCCTCCTCTCCTCCAGGGATGATTTTAACATCAAAGTCCTCCAGGCGTTTGTGGAGCTTCATGAGTTTGCAGACCTCAACCTCGTACAAGCCTTAAGGTGAGTTAATATCCAAAAATAGTAGAGTGGGTGTGATCCTACAGGTACTGGTGAAAACATGAACTAGTCCAGAACATTAAAGTATTGGAAAGAAGGACTATCAGATACCAACACTGTAAACTGTTTATTAATACTATGAGACAGGATTTTACTCTTGACAGCTGTCATGTCATATTACAGGTGTGAGGTAAGTAGGAAAAATGCAGAAACATATGTTTACATATTTGATTGCATTGCATACAATGTAGACTGGGGTTAAACCCTTTGGTGTTGGAGTCCCCACTGCATCACTGCTGTGTCACATATATGAATCAGAGGCTGCACATTTTTTCATGCAGTGCTAATGTCAGCCTAAATACAACCATTGACTTTCAGTAAATATACCTACACTGTAACATGGATATGCATAAATGTTTGATGACATTTCATTACATTTTTCTTGTACTTCCTGCTGTTACAGGCAGTTTCTGTGGAGTTTCAGACTTCCTGGCGAGGCCCAGAAGATTGATCGTATGATGGAGGCATTTGCCTCCAGGTACTGCCAATGCAATCCTGGCGTCTTCCAGTCCACAGGTACTATACACAAACACACACACAGGCTGCAGCAGATATATGTGTCGGCCTCAGCCAGACAGTCCAAGACAGATAACGTGGGCCAGCCAGACCACCTCAGCCTCAGATCAGCGCTTCTGCCTGTTAGTCTTCCCTCAGTAGACAGCTGGGCCGGTCTGTGCTGTTTAAATCTTTAGTATGTGGCCATGAAGTCTTGAACACTGATATCTGTATCTACTGAGATTCCAGCTTTCAGAGAATCAGTTTGCAATTTGTTCTTTTATTTGCAGTGACAATGTGACTGGGCCAACAGTCTAGTTACTTCTCTCTTTTCCACTGAAGTTTGAAGCTTGATCACTGATCGCAGAGTAATCAGTATTCGTGTCTCCAGCAGTGATAATGAAATTGATCACTGGTCAATAGTGGTCATTAGTGCAGTCTTGGGCCGTCGTGTATTGTCTACTGCTCCTGTGATAACCGAGCAAATGCTGTGGAGGATATTGGTAACAGCTCAGGTCATGAATATTGATGTGGTGCCATGATGACAACCCCAGACTTAGTTATTGGGCGTCTCTGAGGACTGGTGTGCTTAGAGTCATAAATTACAGTGCAGGGGATGTTGACTGGGGAAGTTAGTGTGTGAATGGATGAGCTGGAGGATGGTGAACAGGAGTCACAATAGCAGTGGGTTATGGATTTGTGTGTTTTTGTGTGTGTGGGTGTTGATCTTTGCAGAGATACTGTCTTCAGTGCCACATGGCTTTGGAGCGCACAATGGCCTTTTTTGTTGATTAAATTCTGCTTTTATTAGATGGGGTCTTAAATTTAGTGAGAAAATCTATTGATGGATTGCTGTCTAATTAATCACAAATCATGAGTTCTGTCATACCAGCACTGCTATAATAAATGAGTTGAATACTTACCTCTATACATCCTGTACTTGTTTTGAAATAATATTCTTTTTATAAGAACTTACATTTTGGATTTCATTGGGGTTTGAGGAGTAAAACTTATGACCTTTCATTGTAGGTTTTGGATTTTCCTTCTGTAAATATGAATAAATAAATGATCTTGTTATAATCTTGATATAACAATACAAATTATTTAAACCACACAAATTTTATGAATATTTTTAATCATTTCCACACATCTATCAACTCTGTACAAGAAAACATGCTTTTACACATGTAGAGACATGGTCATGGGCTGTTTTTTTGGGTTTTTTTTTTTTGTTGTTTTTTTTGACACTTTGTATAATTACCTCCACAGACACCTGCTATGTTTTATCATTTGCCATCATTATGCTGAACACCAGCCTGCACAATCCCAATGTCAGAGATAAGCCGCCCGTTGAGCGCTTCATCTCAATGAACAGAGGGATCAACGAGGGGGGAGACCTCCCAGAGGAGCTACTCAGGGTGAGAGCTTTGACTTTATTTATTTCTTAGCTTTGACATTTCTATTCAATATAGTGTGGTAGTATTTCAAATACCATGCTAGTAAAACATACTGTAACAGTTTGCGTAAAGTAGTACTATGTACTAGTACTAAGTAGTATATGTGCTAGCTTGTAAATGTTCTTTTCGGATTGTGCACACAAGTGAGAGATCTAAAGAAAGCTTTTCCACTATGCGAAGCAGAGTTCTACTTCACTAACTGAGGCATTGCAACTCAGCAAAATGAGATCCTCTCTTCAATACTAATGGTCTTAAGGACATACTGTAGTCTGGCCTCTGCACCAAAAAGCCCTTGAATTGTTTTAAGTACAAAGAATGTTTTGTTAAAGGTCATCCAGCTCATAGAGTCACTGAGTTGCAAAACGTTGTGTCCCACTTTCCAGCGATGAGTCTATCAGTGTCTTGGTTTGTGCACCATTAATCTGAAGTCTGGGTTGAATGCTTGGATACGGAAGGACAAATCTGTGCGCTCACCTGGAGGTGTTAATGTGAACCAGTTTTTTTTCTGGTCATCAGTGGTTTTCCTCTTTGATTTCTCTTTCTGCAGAATCTATACGACAGCATCAAGAGCGAACCCTTTAAGATCCCGGAGGATGATGGGAATGACCTGACGCACACGTTCTTCAACCCAGACAGAGAGGGCTGGCTGCTCAAATTAGGTTAGTGCGTGTCTTTGCACATTCTCCTGGTGAGGGAATGCCAGACATCCTGGATCTCTTTATTTGGTTACGCTTGTGTTTTTCTCTCTACAACCATGGCTTTATTCTCTCAGTGGAGCGAGAACTTAAGCTGCAGGGTAGAGGTTATTGTCACTCATGCTCTCTCACATGCGTTAAATTCAAATTTTTAATCTCTGTGTTTGCTGCATCTGTCTTTAAACATGTTAACCAAAAGGAATGACAGAAAGGACTAAATACAGTCACTGTATTGTATTAGTGAAGTCCTGAAACAATTCGAAAACAGCTGATGTGCTGGATTATTCATCTCTGACATGTCTGCATCCAATTTATCTGCCAGAGGGTGTTAGACTTATTTATCTGTCAGTCTTGAGTTAGTAACACTATATTATAGAAGATCAGACAAGATATATTAAGATAAGTTTGTTCAGGAAACCATCTGTATGGTTTTGTGCATAAATGTTGTTCACACATCTGGCCCCAAGCTTGTGGAAACCATTAGACTGTCTTGTAATACTGTTCAGGAAGGAACATACACCTTAATTATTTGTTCTATAAGTATTTGTTCACAATGTGTGTTTTCCCAATGAGGTAATGCAGTTATTTGTCTTGTTTCCACTCTATTACGCCACATGTTTCTGTTTGTTTGCATGTGTTTTTGATTTAGACCACACTCTGTCTCTCCGCATTTCACACCACATACAAGATGTGCTTTTCTCGCTGCTCCAGCAGCCTTTACATACCTGCCTTATCCACCTCATTACCTTTCACTGAAGTCCTTTTCACAGCACTTTTAATTATTTACTTTACTTACTTTTAATTCAATTTATTACTGAACATAAAACTGTTTTGTATCCTCGATGTTGTTTGTTAAAGGTTAAAGGGCAAACTCAGTGGAGGTGATTAGGTTTATTACTACACACACACACACACACACACACACACACACACCTGGCTTCAACTTGTACATTCCTCTAACTTTGTGTAACATCTCTGTAGTCTCATTGAACAAGTGAGTACAAATGCAAATGGCCCCATTGTGGCTCACAGACATAACATGATTACATTCTAGTACGATTCCTCCCTGGAGCCATTTCCCACACCAGTTCTCACTGTAATATTTCTAATTTCTCTCTAAAAATAAACCCTGCAGGATGTGAAGGAATAAATGCCTTTTTTAGCAAATCTCTCTCTACGTCAAGCGGAAGTTTGGCCGCTTTAATTCAATAGCCAGAGTCTATTAAAATGTAAGGAAAGAGGGAGCTTTTGTAATTATGCATGGCTCATATAGGCTCGTGTGGAGCACCACACAAACAGGAAGGAAATGCTGTATGAAAAAGTGTTGTGACTGCGAGGGATGGTTATTACTGAGAAGAACTAATCAGGAATGTTAGGTCAAAGCACACACACAACCACACGTATGGGGAAATCATCAGAAAGTTCTTGTGCATACTCATTTACATCTTCCTGTTTTGATTTAAGTATAGACGTGGCTGCAAGTGTGTGTTTGTGTATGCGTGAGTGTCCCTTTCTCATAGTCTGCAAAACTTGTACAATACATGTGTCTCCCACCAGGAGAGCTGGTGTCCCTGCTTTATGAGGCTCTGCAGTCAGCGCTACAGGCTGAATTCTGCTTCAAACCAAAATGTTGGATGTTTGTGCTTGCTCTCTGCTTTTTTTGGATGTAGTTTGAGCAAGTTAACATGTCAGGTGGTGAACTGGCTCTGGGGTTGTGTGTGTGTGTGTGTGTGTGTGTGTGTGTGCGTGCGCGCGCACGTGTGCGTGTGTGTGTGTGCGTGCACGTGCGTGTGTGTGTGTGTGCGCGCGTGCGTGTGTGCATACCTTCAAGGGTGCTTTAGGTGCCACATTAGGTTCATATCAAATGGTGTTTGCTTCCCTCTCCTGAGAGCCAATGAGGTTTTATCCTGCTGACTTTAAAAATGAATAGGCAACATCAGTAATAATTTATCAGTTGTGTGAGTCATCATTTAACTAGAAGTTGGGAGAGATAGTAGTGGTTGATCGTAATCACAGAGTTTGCCTTATTTTTATTTTAACTGGATTGCCTGAATATTTCATAAAATTAAAGGGAACCTCCCCTTTATCACAGGTTTATGTTTGAACCCCTACAACACAGTGGTATCAAGAAACTGCATTAAACCAGTGCATCTTTTTGTAATTGGACCAACCTCTCATACATTTCATATATGTTTTTAGGGGCACTCATAAAGAAAATAATTATATTAATAATAAACAAGCCTGAAAGCAAAAGAAACATCAAGTCAGTCTAAAGGTGATAATGAGACAAGAACATTGAATTTTTATTACAAATCTACCACCACTCTGTCAGTGTCCAACTGTGCTTTATACAGTCTTCCAAAACATGTATTGCCAATTTTGATGATTTCTTACATGTACAGTCCCAGTAGCACTGGACATAGAAAACTAGATACATATATTGTCTAAACATTAGCTATAAATTATTTGATCTCTCAGTGGCTTGTAGTAGAGTTTGTATTAAATACTAATGTATTCATCTAATTGTCTCCTGGTATAATGTGGTGGTTTATTACAAGCACCCTTTCTTCCACAGGAAATTGATTTAAAGCAGTAAGACATGCAGAGTCAATAATGAAAATGCATTGCTGTTTTGTATTGGTTAAATTATAATTTATAAGACTAATTTCTCTGAGTGAAAAGTTCTGAGCTTTTGGCAAATATTCAAGCAATACTACTTCATGATTTCTGTATAGTTTTTAAGTAAACAGGAGTAAGAAAACACAGTGGATGTTGCTCAGCTGCATTAATGAGTGTCACATCCCTGCTGTTTTTCCTAATGGGAGACATTCAGTCTGTCACTGTGGTCTTTGTGTCACTTCCTTTCTCCTCTTCCTCTTCCTGTCAGGGGGGCGAGTGAAAACCTGGAAGAGAAGGTGGTTCATCCTGACAGACAACTGCCTCTACTACTTCGAATATACAACAGTGAGCACCATGCCATGATGATATTTTGCCTCTTTGCCAGTGGTTTAGTGTGTGTTTGTGTCTTTTTTTTTTTTTTTTTCCTTCCTGTACCCCCATCATCACTATATTTCTCTTTTCCTACTTTAATGATCATGTGTGCTTGCTGTTTATCATTCGCTCTATCTTTGCATTCACTTGCTTGTTTTTCTCCCTTCTTCTCCTTTAGGACAAGGAGCCTCGTGGGATCATCCCACTGGAGAATCTCAGCATCAGGGAGGTGGAGGAGCCCAGGAAACCTGTGAGTGTTGCCTCATTAAAGTATCTCCCTAGCATGTCCCCTTTAAAAAATACATTTCTTGATCAAGTCAAAATATCTGACAGCTACACATCACTGACGTCTATCACTTTGTCCATTTTCTAGAACTGTTTTGAGCTCTATAATCCCAACCACAAGGGCCAGGTTATCAAAGCCTGCAAGACCGAGGCGGATGGGCGTGTTGTTGAGGGCAACCATGTGGTGTACAGGATATCAGCACCCACACCAGAAGAGAAGGAGGAGTGGATTAAATCAATCAAGTAAGATTATTTCACAAGTTCATTTTACAAAAGCAATTGTTCAGCATTTTGCGCAACAAAATGTACAACAATTCCTTTAGTAAAGTCAGTTTGCTGTGCTCGTGGTTACCCTTATGAACAAAGCTGTGACTCTACAGTGGTTAGCATACTAAAATACTGTATTAACTAGAGACATATTCAACATACTTCATGTTGAAAATGTAGATTTGTCCTGCACAACCTAGAAAACATAGAGAATTTGGTTTTATAAAGACCTGAATCTATTCCCAATATGTTCCTGTGATATTTAATGCAGTAAAACAGACAAGTGAAGTGTGTGTTTTTTCCATTGCGTACTATACTTACCGTTCAGATTACAATAACTTTGCTGTTGGTGACCTAAATGTTGGATGCGCTACATAGACGATGGTGCAATGTCAAAGAGAGTTGGCTCAGCACAACAGTACACTTGTATACTGTAATATAGTGCAATCCTCCCTCCTCTCCCTCTCTCCATACTCTCAAGGAGTATTCACTGAGGAAATGATGGGGGATTAGTCACTGCTTATAGCACCCCAGGGGTGAGCCAGTAAACCTATCCAAGAGAGGCAACTCCAAACTGGGCTCACACATTTGCAGCCACAGAGGCTAACGAGCTGCAGACTGCGCTTTACCCGAGGGGTCCGTGAGGACTCAGGGTCTGGGGAGATAAAAGACTTTTTATAGAAATGATCATTTTCCCCCCTTCTTAACTAGAGATGATCACAGAAGAAATGCTTTATCTGCTTGATCTTATTCATAAACTCTTATGATGCTGGAAGAACTGGGTCAATGGTGAAATTGTGCTATTGTTTCTCATGAGTTCATGCAATGTTTTTGTAATAGATAAAAGTGTGCATTTCTATATTTCTTACTAAGTATAAACATTTTTTTGATTTTTAAAGGCAGAATTTTAGAAACTATCATCAAGTCATGGCAACCTTGCCTGGATTTGATCACTCTACAGTGGAGTTTTTGTTTCATGAAATTGGGTTGTTAAATATGACAATGAGAAGTATAAAAGAAGGGGATAGTCATCGTATACAGACTCATTCTTCAGCGCTTGGCATTGTAAAGAGAATCAGAAATATCCGCAGTGGGGGGCTTAGCCTCTTCTTGCTTTGTGCTGGTGCTAACAGGGTTTAGCAGCCGTGAAGCTGGGCTCAAATGGCTTCCTGACTTACTCACTCTTGTACATTGCCTTTCCATCGCTCTAAAAAAGGGGAGCAGGAGAACGTAGAAGAGTCAGTAATGTTGAGTACCATTGTTTACCTTCTTTCAGAATCTGTGACCCTGCAGAATAGCAGGAGGAAGAGTGTGTGATTGTATGTTTTAATACGTACTTGGCACAGTTCTGGAGGAGGTAATCAGCGAGAGGTTCCAGCAAACCAGAGTACCAAGAAAAAACTTGGGGAGGGGGGTTCTTGTTCAGAAACCATGGAAACCAAACTAGGTCATTGCATAAAGTTTTTTCGTTTTTTTGATGTTGTTAAGGCAGGGGTTTGTATAAATGTGCCTACATTTCCATATCAAAGATGCCTAGGACCCTCCTCTCATATGGCCTTATTATTTATTTCATTGCTGTCCTTTGATTGGCTTCTTCTCCAGGGCTAGCATTAGTAGAGACCCATTCTACGACATGCTGGCTACCAGGAAGAGACGCATCGCCAACAAGAAATGAAGTGGGACAATCTTCTCAACCACCAGCCATGCCATCTTTCTCCCCTTCAGTTCATGAACACATAAATCAAGCACTGTAATGCTGCTTCACCACAGAAGTGACTGTCGACCTCAGAAAAGACTTCGGCCCTGAAGACAAACCTCAGTTTCTCCCCTGGACTATCCACAAGTGGTGTGAATTTGTTGGGGAAGATGTCACACACTACAGAGGGCACAGCTGCGCTCCAGGAAACTCTTAATATGTTTTCTTTATTTTAGCACGGGGCAGCACATAAAAAACCAACCAATCAGTTTCTTTCTTTTCCATCTGATACACACCTCCCGCATCCCACTCTCATGGTCATAACATGTTTCTTCATGTTTATTATATTTCTCCCTAAAGCACAACTGCCCTGTTTCAGGTGCACATGCATGCATGTGGGTTATTATAGACCAGTTGTTTGTGTTTGTGTGTGTGTGTGTGTGTGTATGCAGCTGTATGCATGCGTTCCCACAGTGTGGGTGCATAAGCGATACAAGTGTTCCCTCCACCGTGCTTTATGAAAAAAGCAAGCTGGTAATTTAAAGTCAGAGTTCAGATGCGTGGTCAGCTACGTGTGGCCCCGCTGTTGTAAGGGAGAATATGGATGTCTGGGGAAGAAGGGCAGGGAGAGACGGGTGGTCAGAGAGCTGAAGTGGGTGAATCACTGCAGTATAAGCTCACCTGGTGCTGAATTCTTCTCTCCAGGTGCCATGGCTGAGGCCTTGTTCAGAGTAACCTCAGAAAACAGTGCTGGCTTACATTTAGGTTCCTAACAAAACATTACAGTCTTGAGTCAGCTGGGCTGATTTCATACATACATTTGTGTGGAGCAGGGAATTTTGAAATGTGCATACTTTTTTATTTTGACTGAGTAGTAAAGGAACATTTGCTGAGGCTTGAGATGAAACTTCCTTTTTGGACTTGAAAGTGGTAATCCTTAAGATTTCATTCCTGCTATAGCTAAAAACATTAATATCTGTCAGAAATACAACAAAAGAGAAACTGGTTTATCAAACAAACTCAATGTTTTAGTACAGAAGTCAGTGAAAGGTAATTATTTCATGCTGGACGAGGTTACCTTCAATGTGTAACTATACCTTAACGCTGGAGTACATGCATTCATAACTTCCTGTGAAGACAATTTAAATCAAGTGTGAGGATGGTCAACTCTGCCACCAGAGATGCCAAAGACGAATATTTAGAGCACTACTTACAGAATATTATCAAATGAAATGGTTTTTGCAACATGAAGGGCTGAGCATGAACAATATCAAAAATAATCTTAAGGCTTATAACTTTAAAAGCACTTTCGTTAGAGAAAGTCTTTTCAGTCTGCTGGGTAAGTTTTGTTTGTGGCTGTGCAGCAGCCCTGTAGGGTACCAGTCTGATTAAGCTTTTCCCCCTTGTCTATGACCTATGTCAGTGAAGGTCGATGTACTGTTGTGATCCTGTTTGCATTTGGTTTGTAATCTTACTGATCCTTGCTTGCTTTGTGTTCCTCTTTAAAAACACACATATATATATATATATAAAATAACCAACTATCATTTTTGTATTTATTTTCATTTGTGAAATGGTTTCATACTACATGTAGATGTTAAACAACGTATGCTTAAGTTATGTATGTATATATAATGTATAGGTTTCTGGTCTCTGTTGTATGCACACTTTGTGTAACATTATTTGAGCCTATGGGCAGAAGTTTGCATCAGCTGAAGTTTGGGGTCTTCTTTACAAAAGCCTTAAACATAATCATAAGAAAATAATAATATAATGATAATGGTGATCGGAATATTGGTCAATAACTGTGATGATTCTGTTAAAAAGCCATGACTGAGGAGTGAGAAAGGTGGTTGTATTTATGATGCTAAAGAGTATAGTGAAAATGATGTTTGATGTTAATGATGATTTCAGAAGAGCTATATCAGTGATGATGATGTCAAAATGATAAACACCAGTAGTTTTCTATGTGATTGTAAAATAAAATGAAAGCCTTGTGGTCAGGGCAGAATATTATCTTCTACCGCCCTGTGTGGGCTTATAGCTACATTAACTTTTGTATTAGTAAAAATATTGGTCACATTATACATTATGTGTATCTACATAAAGTATACATAAAGCTTCCTGCAGAGGTGTGGTGCATCATTATGGATGTTGGTCTTGAGTAATGAGCTGTTTTTAGTGAATTATACAGATTCCCCATGAGATGCTGTTACAGGCTTTTTGAATACACATCATGTTATTGTCCATCATGCAGGCACCTGGTGCAGAAGAGGTAAACATGCTGGGACCATGAAGATGTGAGTGGGAGAGGGGTGTCGAGCACAAATGACTGGGGAGACACTGCCCCCTACTGGCTTTTAGGACAGTCTCTGTGTTTGACATGTCATTTGAAATAAATGCCCTGATTTAGCTTCATGAGGCTGAAGTTTATGCTGATCATGTGCTGTATTGCATTACACTAACAGGTCTTTCTATTATTTGTCCATCTAATTTCTGTCAACATGGGTAGGCTTCATAGGAGAAATAGTTAAAACGGCGCAGTTCAACAGCAGCACACAGTAAAACCTTTAAAATGACCCTACAGTTGAAACACCTCTAAAACAGTTTACTGCAGTAAAGCTGGTTGACTGCACTGAGTGGACCTAAAATACTGGCACCCGAGGCAACAGGTCATCAGCATTAACTGGTTCCTCTTGGTCACCTGATACTTTCAGAGTAAAGTCTGTACTTTTTAATCAGTGGCTACACAATTTAAGGTCTGGCTCAGTGGTGAAGGTGGGCTGACGTTTGACTTATTGGTGCGTACTTTACGCGCTGTGTCTCTTGGGAGTAAACTTTTCAGGAAACCTGTCGATTTTGCGGTGGAATGAAAAACACATGGCACCACGTGATTAATAGAAAATCAAACGCAAAGTCGCATAACAAGACATTTAAAGCAACCAGGGCTGGAGGAGTCATATGTAGCCCAGACCACAGAAGTGAGGTTTGGTGAGACCTGTTCTCCACAAACAGGTTCATGGATTATCCTGGAATTATCTCCATACTGAACTCCAAGTCATCAGCCTGGGCCTTGTGATTCATGACGGCTGCGTCTCCCCTGCTGCTCCATGTTAAGGTAAGACGTCACCTTTACGCCGCTGTGGCTGCTGAATGCCATAATGTTTTAAGATTACTGTGTGTTTACCACTGTGTATACATGAAGACAGTCAGTTTGAGCTGTTGTGGGCTTTATATAAAGTTTGTTTAGGTCTGTTTGGTTTCTCTGTGGCTTTGTTTGGTCTTTGCTGTTACTCTGACGTCTTTTTTTCAGCCATGTCATGTGTCTGCTCATCATCTGGTACTGATTAGCCATTTAGACTTCCATAAAGCAAATTGGCCTCCCCAATATGTATATATTTTTTGTAGTTTTTGCCAAAGCACGAGAGAAAAAGTTTGAGCTGTGAATGAAGTGTTACTGACTGTCAGTCTATAAACGTGGCATCACAGTTGTAGAAACAAAGTAAACAAACTACAGACTAATGAGGACAGACATTTATTTCACAGGTGAATTTTTCACTGTACCAAACATTTTTATGCTAAAACAGTGTAGTATCTGTACTCTATACACAACATCATGTACCAGCATCTTTACATCAGCTCTGACCATAAATTCATATAATTTCCAGTAACTGTACAGATTATATAAAATCTTTCTACAGTATATAAAACAAATGTGAATTACTTTTTTTTTTTGCTGGATGTGTTAGTACATACAAGTCTGTCCAGAGAGACACAGGAAAGACTTTTATCATGTTTAGCTGCAGTGATGTCTGTGGGGACATTTTGACTGGTGTTGGTAGATGCTCAGAAATGTTTTTTGACAGGGTCTGTTTCCTCTCAGGTAAAGACGGTCTGTTCCCTGATACCTCCTGGTACTAGCTGTTGAGATGGCGTCAGTAGTTTTACTGCAAACAATTGAATGTGACGTTGTTCATAAGCAGTCAGTCTCCAGTGGATTGTCATTTTATAGCGTCACATGTTGCAGTCTTCACTTAGAGAGAAAGGGTTTAGGTTTGTGGAAGCTCTTTATTGATCTGGAATTTCAGGGCCAATCATAATACATGAACTGATAATTAGTTTTGCAGTGTTGGGGTCAATAATGATAATCAGCAATATTAGTCTAACATCTAAACAGCTCAAATAAATGAAACTTTCAAAATAATTAAAAACATAAAAATACAACATACTAAACGTTAGACCACAGTTCAAATTCTGTTTTCATTTGATTTATGGTACTATGGCAGGACGACTCCTCTATAACTCAACATGGTCACATAAACATTTTGCACTACTGCACAAGCAGCACATGGTGACCACTGGATATTTAACAAAAAAGTAAATTCAGCTTTAAAAAATAGACGACATCTGCTCTTGGCAGTATGTTTGAATTGTTATATTCATATTTGCAACTCTGAATATTTAAAACTGTATATGGTGCAGCTCCTCAAGCTCCCACCCCCCCAATCCCTGTTTTGCAGTGTGACATGATCTAGCATTAAGGACATATATATTTATTTCAAAACAAGGAAACAAAAATATTCATAAAGAGAATCATTTATGGGCACTAGAAGGTAAAATGTATAGATATAATGAAAGTCAATAGAAAAAGCTGAATGAGTAATCTACTTTATACCTTCTGGCAAAATTATTTTTTGATTTTAACTTTGCAGAAAGAATAAAACCACAACCATGTATTGATTTTTTTTTTTTTTTTTCTTTCTCTAAAACCTTATACTGTGCCTCCACCTACAAAACATGTAGGTTGTGTTACAACAACAAACTCCCAATAAACATTTCTGACCCTATAAATAAAACACGACCAACTTAACAGACAGCAAGTCAGCAAGTCTCCTCGTGAAGGGTGAGACCTGATAGTTTCCTCCCTGAAAACATCATATTCTCAATTCATATCTAAGTTGTCTTTTTACTTGAAAGAAAACTGTCCTCATCTGTTTTTTGTTTTTGTTTTTTTTTTTTTTTCACCCTATGTGGTCTTCCTTGAGCCTTTAGTAACCTTTAGGCCGCTTCTGCTGTGATGACCGTTGCCTCAGCAGGGTGAAGAGGAGACCTGATCATACTCAGGGCATTTAAGGAGAGCAGGGTAACTTGTGCTCATCTGGAGCGAAGCTTCACTCGAGATATCGGAGGGGCTCCGGCCACGTGACCAGGCCTCTGGGTGGAGGAACTGGCCTGAGTGGTCGGAGCAGTTGCTGAGACGAGGGCGGTAGAAACTTGGGCGACGAGCCTGGTAGATCTCCTCTGCTGTGTAGCGTTTCATGAACAGGTAGACGGACATGACACCTGCACTCTGCGATGAAGCACAACCCAATAGATCTTTTAGTTTGTGATGGCTTCTGTCTATCATTTTATTTTGAAAGTATTCACTGGAGGTTTTAATAGTGGTCATTTCTCTAGCTCGATAATAGTACTGATAATGGTACGTACACCTGTCGCTAGTAGTATTATGCAGTAGTAGTAATATGGATGGGTCTTGGTTGTAATAACATCAGTAAAAAGTATTAATGAGCAGTACAAATTAATATTATACTGTAGTGTCGCAGCTTCTATCTGTGACCACAAGATGGCAGTGAATACTGAGGTCATCTGAACTCCATCACATGTCAGAAATAATACACATAATACACATCTTACTCAAAAATCACAAACTGTGTCTCATTAAAGACTAGTTATGAGGAGATTTTGAGTTGGGTAATTTGAAAGTAACAAAGTAGATGTTTTGAGTTTATTTGCAGTGTGGTATATTGTTGTGGAAGGAAAATATATAAAATATTTTATTTCCTTAAAATGCAAATACAGATATTTATTAAAATAATTTTCTGCTGATTGACGTATTGTTGCAGATCTTATTGTGTTTATTGTTATAGTTTCTGATGAATTTTAGATATGTTGAGTGAAATATGCAGCACTGAACAGATGCCATTTGTGTGAGTGGACGGTCGCTCACCTCAGTGAGCAGAAAAGAGATGGCAGCGAAGGCGAAGGACCAGCCGTACTTATAGGTGAAATAGGCTTCGCTGCTTTTAGTCCTGTTCAGCATTTCGTCATTTATACTGGAGATGTACAACACTAGACCCACCACCAGAGCTAGACCTGAAACACAGAGAGAAGAAAAAAGTCAGATTTGGAGAAAGACAAAAACATGAGATAAAAGGGAGAGAGGAAGATTATCGTACCTGACAGGATGAAGAAGATTCCAGAGACGAAGGCCAGGATGGTGCGGTGTGGCCGAACGTGCCCGATGTTGTTGAGGACAAAGCCGATGAACATGAAAAAGAGGCTGACCAGAGGGAACGGAGTGGCTGAGCGGATCATCTCTAAAGAGGAGGAGACACAACACAAATTTCAGCTGAAGCAATGTGATATTTGATAAATAAGACCCTTTACTATAAATATCCATGAAGGCCTGAAATGTAAACCTCAGAAATAAACATGCTCATAGACGGATGAGTTTTAGTGTCACATTGACCAGTGTTTTGTTATTTTTGTGTGTTGGTGCAGGTAGTAGAGTGAAGCTCTGCCACTGAGCTGCACCGAAGAGGTGAATTATCTCTGAAGAGGCAATAAGTGTTGTGGAGCAGCAGGGCAGACGCACAGGGTTCAGATGACTCAGACGCATGTCTGGCTACACTCAGATGGTACATAGATTTCTGAACACAAGCTGATTGGAAAATGATCCATGTTTTGGAGAGGAATAGACAGGCTGTTTGTTTGAACAATCTTACGGAGCACCTTGAGTTATTAAGCCTTAGCAGTTGTTCAAGGTCTCTGCTGCTACTCACTGAGCACGTTGACTGTGGACTCTGACGTCAGCTGGACCTTCATGGGCATGATGTATTCAATGGTAAAGCAGCGGCCAGACTCATCACCTGAAGAAGAGAGAGGCATACACATAGAGGTGAACCTGGAGACAAGGTGAGGAAGAAGTGAGTGTAGAAAGATGAAGACCTGATAAAAGTTGAGGAATCACAAATTGAACGTTGTCCTGCTTTTCTTCTCATCTCCAATGTAAGAATAGGTTAGTTTTGGGGAACACTAATCTAATTCACTCTTAAAAATACATTTCTATCATTCTATGAATGGAGCAGCTCAGTGAAACAGGTTGTGAGTAGATCAGTCCCTCCCTAAGTATCTATATGGAAACATACATGGTAAATCCCAACTTCCTTATTTTATCACTCCTCTGTCCTTGGTCAACCCAGGACTAGTTCTGGTCCACCATGATGAAAGAGGTTCCAAAAGTGATGGAAAATCAGTTTGTGATTGGGTGCTGCACATTAAGGATTGAAGGGAATGATGTCTTATGTTTCTTAAAAGATGTTTCCCAGCTCCTTTGTCCTTGCTTCTTTTTCCTTGCATCTGCACGAGTGGGACTAAAACGCAAGGAAAAACTACAGGTGAGGGAAACATGGCCAGGGGGGTCAGTAGTATTTACATTAGTTTAGCTTAGCATAGAGACTGTAACTAGAGGGAAACTACTAGCCTGGATCTGTCCATGCATAGTATAACCTGCCTCTACTACTAATTCATCAACATGCAAACTTCTTGTTTGATACAAACTATTTTACTATAGCGCCAACCACTTGTTGCTTGGCAACTGGTCCTGATCAAGATAACCCCCTGTAACACAGAGAACTGTTATCTTACACATAGACCTGTTCCCTTTTAACCCAGGCAGAGGTCTAATCAGCCACAGTGTGTGGAACTTTTAAAGGCTCTTTGCCTATCAGTTTTAGTTTTCTGGCAGGTATTTCTAACAAATATTACATATACAGAAGATGTTTGGCAAATTTTATTTTTATGCTGTGTGTGTGTGTGTGTGTGTGTGTTTCCTGCAGTAGACTTCACTCAGCTTAATGCCTAGTTTTACCTTACATTTACTGTAGTTCTCACCTTTTTATTTTTTTCAACACAAGTGTGACTTACATCACATCTTAAGACACACACACAGCCATTATTATCACTTCAGTATGACACACACACACATCACGTACAGACACCAGCTGGTGTCATCCACCAGCTAACTCTGCCACAATGCGATAACATCTGTTTAAAGACTTGCAGATGCAAAACTGTGTGAATGTATGTGTGTGAGTGTGTGTAATTGTACTATAAGGCTAATGTGCCTTGTTTTTTGTGAGTGAAGAGATACAAGCACTCTTGAGCCAATTGTGTCACAACCTCACACACACTCATACTGATGAAGTAATTGTGAACGTCATTCAGTGCCAGTGTCAAAGCTGAATGATGCAGTGTCGACATATCAGTGCGACAGCATCACCTGCTGCCACATTTAGATGCCACATGGTGCAAATGTTCATCTTTGAATATATTTGTTCTACCTTAATTAAAATCTAATGCCATTATCACTGTCACAGTCCTGATTTCCACATAATTCAGTGTCAATGCAGGAGTTCAGAGAAACTCATGAAATGTTTTTGAACCACACTCTATCAGTCTCTCTACTAACCAGCCAGGAAGCAGACTCTCCACAGTCCAGAGTGCAGAGAGGTCTTGATGTCAGTGCTCTGGTTCAAAGGCATAATGACGCCCTCCTCCAGGTACAGCCAGTAGTCAGTGCTGACTGCCACTCCCAGGAGCCCCAGCCCACTGATTGCAAAGACACTGCTCAGCAGTGTCAGAGCCTTCCTGCTGCACGCACTCATGGCGACAGCAGGGAGTTTCCAAAAGCAGGAAAATTCTGGTAGCAATCTGTAGAAGAAAGAAATTGTTGTAAAAATTGAATGGACGTTGGACCTGAAAATCCAAATTGTGCCTAGTTGTTTCAACCCATAAGACATGATGAAATAAATAATAATTTTTGCAACAGCAACTGTAGTTTATTGACAGCTTCTCAGATTATCATTAGAAACTTCCTGGCTGTGCTTGAGTGACAATCAATAATAAACCTGATTGAGTCTCCAGCCTACGTGGCTTTAAACATGTTACAGCCTGCAACTGCTCATGAATACAAATGCTCCTGTTATTGGAAATCCAAGCCTGGGTTTTGACATTTTAGAGAAAAGGTTGGACATTAGCAGAAGCCTTCATAAGTCAGAGTGGGGATTTAGCAGACTGGTCACATAATGAGACGACATCTATAGTGACAGGATGAGGTTTTGATCCCATACAGGACATATGTGAATGAGCTACAGGCAGTGACAGAGGGAGAAATAAGCTGTCAGTGAGACACTAATTGGTACTGTAGCTGATAAATAGCTGATTTTACAACGGCTGAACTATAATTAGATTTGTTGAAGTTCTGTTTTCTGCATTGACTATTTATTAGATTTGTGCACTAGTCTTAGTGAACATATTTCACATATAAGCTGGTATCTCAGACAGCATGACACCTGTCTCTGCTGGCCTTTCAGTAAATACAACTGTCAATACCTGGGGAGCTAAAATATCATATAAAGACTCAGCCTGTCCCTTCATCGATGCTTTCAGAGAGCCACACGTCCAAGTTGCATTAAATTGTTCCCATATTATTTTCCTTCCGTGTTATCTGTCATTGTCAGCATTATTATTATTATTATTATTATTATTTACTTCAGTCATTAGATAGTGACATTTGTGATTATTGTACATGCTCACTTCAAATCTGCTTTAGTAAAAGCCACAGGTAGAGAAGACAAAGGCGATCCGGGACACGTCAGCGTCGATCCTACATGACTTCAGTTTGGCATCGTGACTGCATCACCTCTGTGCCATAGTTTTAACGTCATAAACCCAATGTTAGAACCAAATGATACAAATACAATAAATATTAGTAGCCTACCACAATATGTCCTCTTCATGTCTAATCTATAATCAGGTGCAACAGGACGGTGCAGGTGCGGCCAAATCAAACCTCATTAAACTCGACACACGGGAATTTAACTCCAGTGAATCAGAAGCAGAAGTTTAAACAAAGTAAAGTCAAACCTGTTGACAACAGAATATTTCACTAAACGTTGTTTGCTCTTACCTGCTTGTGATCTGTCCTGTCTGGGCGGATCGTACTGAAAGTTGTGGCTTTAATCCCCTGCTCGGAGACAGAGACTCGGTCTGACTGTTCGGGAATTTAGCGGAGCTGCAGATTCTGTCAGAAAAACTAAAACGAAGCTGCAGGAGGATTTTAGGACCAAGACGATGCAGCAGCGCGTCAGTGCGACGCTCCTTGGAATAAAGAGTCAGACGCCTGGTCCAGCTCTGCTGACTGATTTCAGCTGAACGCTCAGTCTCTCTCTCCTACATGGCTTTCTATGCTTGTGTGGACAGATTGAGTTTGTAACTGCGGCAGGTCCTCACAACTTCAGAGGACTGTTAGAGCCTTAAGACCTGGTTTAAGGGTTTAGTTGTTAAGGTTTGGTTAAAGGTCTAGGAAATGCAATATGACAACTCTGGTAAGAGGAGCATGTGTGTTTAAGGACCAAGGGCAGCTCCACTAAGCCCTGGCAGGAGGAGAGGCAGCTGTTCAGGTGATGTGTTTCAAGCATTCAAGAATTCAGGATAAAGGAAATAGAAGAAGAGTCAGTTTGTTACAGCTATAAATTAAACACAGTGTCAGGGATTGTTCACACTGAGATCTGAGATACCTTCTCCTTATAGAGCAAACTTTTGATCCTATAGGATTCGTAACTAATAACTTTATTACTTAAGATTTTATTTGTCCACCTGTAAAATAAAACCCATCTGGTTTGTAGTGTACTCTAATCTAGGAGCAACTGTATGTGTGGTTATTTAGCATATAACCAGCATAATGTCTATGTAATTATTAACAAAGACTAAAATAAATGAGGTGAAAGTAAATATAGAAATCAAGCAGCAGCCCTGCTCTTTCACAAAAGTCAAATACCCTTTAGGCGAAATAAACCTAATAATACTCGCCCCTTTTTTAACACTCCCTTACTCCAAATAATTCTCATACAGTCCCTTACCACTTGTGGTTTCTCACACGTGAAAAGCCACATGTTCATGTACTGAATGTGAAGTTACCACATGACATGTTGTTTAATGTGGCATATTCATGTAGTTGTTACAGCCACAGAGCTGTACTATGCTACAGCCTCCTCATTTAGAAAGCAACACATTTAGGCTGAACCACAGCCACTTCAGTCTGATCACTCTTCTCCAAAACAAACCAGAGCACATTCATATTTTTATACTTTATTTATTTATACACAGTATCTGTCATATCACAATGAACAGAGGAACAAGAAGAATCAGGTTAACAAAAGCAGGGGCAGTCGAAGGAAATGCACAAACATCCCTGTGGCTCTAATTGTAGCCGGTAGTGGTTCTGTACCCTGACTGGCCTAATGTTTGATTATCTCTGTCATGTTTTTTTTTTTTTTTGTAATCTACTCCAATACAGATTCTCAATGTGAGACATGTAAACATTCAGTTTTCTTTTAACCTTAAAAGTCTCGTTTTGGTCCAGCTGCAACATCAGTTTACATGTTAAGCAACTAATTCACTGGTTAAGCTGTGTAAATAGATGTGGTAGATCTAAATTTTGCAGTTTTACAAAACACTTGCAACTTTTTGTGCCTCAGTAGTAGCCTCTCAAAAAAAAAAAAACAAACAAACAAAAAGACTCAGTTTGGCACCGTGAAACAAAAAGCAAACAGAAGCATTTTCCACATCTGTGTGTTTATAATTCAGCCTCTTAATGACAGGCTGCGCTACATGACAGCAAGTGAGAAAAGACGTTGAGCAGAAAAAGCACATGATGCTTGTTGGATGGGTTTATCTCACTGTGTGCAACAAAGTGGGGAAACGCCATGCGCCACACTGGGGATCTCTGTGTCATGCAGGGGACTTTCTCATGCTTAGATCAGGCCTTGCCTCACGCATGCACACGATATATAAAGAAAAGACATATTTCAGCCACCAAAGGCTCTAAAATGCTCATTCCATTAACTTGGTTTGGAATTCAGTTTGTTAAAGAAGGATCTGCCCTGAGACGACCAAGGCAACAGGGCATTCGACCGTTTCACACACAGTAGGTCCTGCATATTCTCTATGCACTGAGTAGTAGAAAACAATGGATAAATAGTGGAAATACATATAACAAGTTTTGCTGATACCAAAGCTACTAAAGAGTCAGCCAAACATTATATATCTCTCCTTAGGGGTAATCTAAACATAGAAATGTTCAAACCATCTATGGTAGTAAAAGCACATTCAGTTTGTAGTATAAAATCTGCAACTTCTCTTTCTTAAACATCTGGTGTGAAACATATTTACAAAAAAGGCTTGACACACAGTAAAGGGTTAGACATAAAAGTTGAGCAGAACATAAGTAAGGAACAAAACCTTTTTTTTCCTTTAACAATTAGAAGCTTTTCTTCAGACTAAGACTTTTCAAAACAACAATTATATTAACATAGTTTATATCATAATATTAAACTTTACAATGATACCAGACGTGTACAGCATTCTAGAGTCTACTGCTCATACAGTCGGAAAATAAGCATGCAACAGAGAGCTGCTTTGTGCATATGGAAATAGCATCTTTAAACGTAACATCCTCTCTTGATTCATAGTTTTCTGACCCTATATCCATCCTCTGTAGGCAACATCCACTGCACTGAAAAGGCCTAGATACACACAATGTGCTTCTGCTTCTTTATATTGAGTTGGATATACTGTAGCTCCACGTCCTACAAAACAACAGAGATAAACAGTCCCCATTTAGGGGTTTTATAGTGTTGACACTATTGGGAAGGCCAAAGGGGAAAAACATGACAAGGACTTCAAGAACTGCAATAGAAATGTTTTCTTCCACTTCTACTTTGGCACTCATGTAACAGTATACTACCTCTTTTGTGAATATATAAATATAATATACACATGTAGCAGTTCAGAAGTAGATAAAGCTGGGACAGAGCAGAAAGCATGTTCTGCTCTTGTCGTGCATTGCAGCTTGTTGCGCAGTAAGATGGGTAACATGACTGGGATGACTTGCATCTTTAATACCTAATAAGATATTAACTGATACTGAAACACATTCATACACAAGTAAAAGGCTGCAGGTTTGAAGGAACACTGACATAGATGTAGATTCAGAATAAAGAACATATTATGAGATGTCTGGGGTAAATGATGCAAAAATACCAGTGCTATGTACTCCTGCTCCCACTTCAGATTATACTAACATGCCCACAAACAGGATTTGAACATTTTGCGGCAGTCTCATCAGTCATGTCTGTACACAGATATTGATAACTAGTAGACAGAACACTCTAGAAGATGATGTGAGTCTTTTGACAGTGGGGTGTTTCTTGGAGTTTGGAAGGATCTTGTAGTCAGCAACAGTTTGTGCTTTTGTACTGCTCCCTTCTCATACCACACTGTGCATGGATGGGTGGATGAACTGAGGGTTGATGTAAGAGAAGCCGGCAAATTCGCTCTGGTCAATGTTGGCGATAACCAGTTGGTCAGGAGGGGTAAGCACCGGCTGGGTACGTGTGAAAAACTTGTCAAAGTTTTCTGCTCCTTTACCACACTGAAAGAGATGAAAAGGACGTCAGATGTGGAAAGGACTGAACATTTGTTAGATCTCTGGACTGTAAAAGACTGCATAAAGAGGTCTGGTAACAGGATTGTAGAGTCCTGATTAAAATGATTTTCTTCTTGTCTTTTATTAGAAACCTTCCCAACAATCCCAGAGGGAAGGTGGTGCAGGAAAATGTTGAAGCCTGATGTGTAGCTGGGCAAAAGCTGTAATTAGATTTGGCGCTAACCCTAAACATCCACAGTGGAGGTCATCAGCGTCAGTATGTAGCTCTGTCTCAAACAGCTGATGAATATATATGAGGATACTGCTGTGTACTAGCGCAGTCATGACCTTTTTAAATGAGACATATTCCTGAGTAATAGGCAACAAAAACAAACCTGCAGTTTACAGTAGTAGTTTCAGCATGTGCTCCTTGCTACACACATTCTCAGGAGACATATCAGCATCTCAGGCATTTTCAGCTGCTCAGTGATTTTACAGAAGCCGAGCCATAAAGCTTCAGATGGGTCTTTTGTTTGTGAGTCCCTTCAGTCCAATTAATGACGCATTATATGAGCTCACAACAGCGATACACCACACAAGGCCTCCTGAATGGATGGATCTACTTTTAGCAAATGTTTTCCTCCCCCCTATGTGAGTGGAGACAGATACATCCGCTGTGTAACCCTACATTTATTGTGGCCCTTGTGTTGAAGCAAAGGGAACTCTGCTCTTAGAGGGCTATTTTTAATCCTCGGTGGCAGTGTTCGTGTTGCTTTAGGCACTCTGGATGGTAAGGGGATGGAGGATGCAGGGGTCTGCAAACAGAACAGGAGCGTGTGTGATGACAGGAGGAGGTTTAGGTGTAGGTGAGGAATGGGAGGGGGACAGGTGTCAGTGGCAGTGGTGCTGGTGGCTACAGCTGTGATCCAGCCTCAAGCTCTGGGTGAAGATGAATGGGAACACACACATACAATAGGCACCCATTCATGCACACTTAAAGACTGCAAAAGTATTTGAATTCTTCAAGTCATGCATTCTAAGGATGGGAATGATCATTTTTTTCTAGTTTTAGCATCACACTCTGCCTGCTGGAAGGAAAAACAAAGTTAAACAAGAGTCTGAGAGAAATAAAACACACTAGTTTGATTGATATATATATATATATATATATATATATATATTCTTTAGGACTATTTTAAGAACTTTCTCAACAATACCAAACCCATAGGTTTTCACTTTTAGTGTAGGTGGAGATGGTGAATTATAAAGAGACATTGAGCTAAAGGTTAATGTAAGCATATGATTGCATAATAGTAATACAGTGGGGTCTGTTATCTCATTATCTTCTTACTAGCAACAGCAGTCCTCTCTTCACGAACATGATAATGTTCAATTTTTATTCAGTCTGTTTTAAAGAGTTTTTAATTCATTTTGGAGGATATAGTTTGTGGCACTGTTGAACTGCATTGCATTATACTAAGTGTTTCTACATTTATATCACTGGGGCCAGGCTTAATAACAGTTCAACAGCAGCACAAATTACAGCCTCCAGAATAATCAAAGGCTTGAATCAACACCTTTTGAAAACTGTTGGAGTGAAAATTGAACGTCATCACCTCCAATAAGGAAGGATTTATTGCAGGACAGAGTTTAGTTTTAACCATGTGTATACAATAAGCTAAAATATGTGTAGACAGACTGAATTTAGGAAAATGCCATACTTGGTGGAAAGCAGCAGAGAACAGGTGGGCCTTTGTTGAATACAGTACATCACACAGATGGAGATTTAATTTTTCAGTTTTTTGTAACTTTGCTTAAAATTTGATCAACATGTGGATGGAAATATATTTTAAAGTTTGCTAAAGTGACAATATGGCACACAATAAGACTGTCACACAATATGATACACTACCTGTGGTTGTTTTTCAATCATTGCAGGCAATGTTACAAATCAATGAGTAGGACGCTTTCTAATATTCTTTTAAACAAGACATTCCTGTATTGATATTTAACAATAAATAGTCTTTCAAATCATTTCCCCAAACATGTACAGTTTATACGAATACAGATGATAGAGCATGACTGACTGATTCGTTCGGTCTTAAGCCCATGTTCCCCCTCAAACACAGCGTCACTCACCACTTTTGGTTTAAATGGCGGCTGGATCTCTCTGTTGGCCAATCGTTCCCAGTCAATGCGTCTGAAGAAGGCCTGCTCTCTGATGTCCCTCTCACCCTCTGGGCCACAGCCCAGACGCTTTGATGGGTGCTTGGTCATCAGCTGGTGACAGGCAGAGGAAGAAGGATTAGAAGATGTGACAGAGGCAGTTTGGTGCTTGAGGGAGAGAAGGTAAAAATAGTGAGGCGAGAAAGAGGGAGAAGGTATCTTGGAAGCTAGTACAGCCCATCCACTTATTTTTGTCATTGCTTTTTGCATGTGTTATATGACTTTATCACATTAATGTTAATCCAGACTGACAATCATTTCAGTCAACTGGCTTAGTTAGTTGCAGGAAATTGTGCTGTCATTTCATAGCACAATATATTGAGTCAGGAGCCATTTTCAATTTTAACATGAATACGTTTAGCAAATGAGATGTGCAGCAAACAATAAGAGGGGTCAGGATAATTTCTTTTGTCACTGGCTCTGAGATGATGAAAGCTATTTTCCGCGGCAGCACGCAGCTAGAAGATGTAACATCATAATAAACAAAGGCGGGTTTGTTTGAGGACTTGATCAGACTGGGCCTGAATCTTTATTGGATCTTCTATGGGAGTAATTGGGGTGTAAATTGACTCTGGGGTGTAAATTCACTCTGAAAACTCATTTCCTTGTTGGCAAATAATCATGATTATGACAACCATGCTGTCGCTTCACTGTGATGATGTCACAGAAGTGGTGTCCAGGTGTGTGCCAAATAAAGGACTGTTTTTGAAAGAGTGAAATTTATGACTCAGCATGTTTGTTTCAGGATTTCAGCATAACTATTGCAGATTGATTTCACAGCTATCACAAACGCTGTATAATGTAGTCTGAAAGAAAATAGCTCTGATGGTGTTATAGTCATGTAATCAGGTTTATTTGTTCTTGTACTTAGAATGAGCCTGTTAAATCTATACAGGACCAGGTCTCCTTTCACAGATGCAGTCATGTTTCTACAATGGCCCAGAGGGGACAAACTGGCTCTAAGTAGGGACTCACATTTTATCTTAAAGATGACAGCCACTGTGCCCCCCTCACGCCTGTAAACAGGGGTTAGGGGTGATAGGTGCTCAGAAGGTTGCATTCTGTGATGCCTTTAAATAAAAAATGGCCAATGCAGCTGCATGAATTTCAGTGGTACAGTATTCTTTATAAGATGGTGCATAGTCCTCTGAACTTACTCCTTTGCAAATGGAAACAGCTTCTTTGGACATGGACTTGGGGTAGGACACATTATGCTCCATGATAGACTGGAAGAGCTCATCCTCATCCTCTCCATCAAATGGCGGCTGAAGGAGAGAAACAGAGTCACAGAGTTCAGATAAAAAGTAGGAAGTTATGACATCCTACAGCTTGAAGGTTGCTATGTGAAACCTGACAAAACATATACTGAGGTGACAAATCCAGCAGGTGAAGGCGAGCTGAGCAGTGGGGGCTGCTGTGTGTGTAAGTCATGTTTTTGTTACATGACTCTGGCCTGTCGCTGTTATTTCAGTTGGGGTCCTTTTCTTGTGCATTGTACTACACAGATGAGTGTCAGTGAAAGTGACATGTAGTTATATATGGTATTACATTTGCTGCTTTGTAAGTGAAAAACAAACATCAAATCCTGTTATTTGTTTTATTCTCATGTGTGTTTGTGAGTGTCCATGTGTGATCCATCTCCAATAAGAAAACTATCCTCTGCCAAGTTGTTGCTTGGAAACTGGAAACCTTAACAAAAGCTGCTTTTCTCTTACTGTAAGTGTTAGTTTAACTTTTTGGTGCATTTCATTTGTTCCAAAGACACATGTTATTAGAATTTATCATTATGTACTAGTCTTTTTTGATCTTTTTCTTTTTTTTGTTGTATTGTTTAAAATAGCTTTTTTATACTATACAGTAGGTCTGCAGTGTTATGTAATGTTAGAAAATAAGGAAATTAAAGCAACATATTACCTGTCCTGCAAGCATCTCATACAGCAGAACTCCATAAGCCCACCAGTCCACTGATTTTCCATAGGGCTGGTATGCTATAATCTGACAATTGACAAAACAAAAAAATTAAAAGCTTGAGTTTTGGGGGAAAACTGTTTCCATTTTGTCAATATATTTGGATTACAAGAAGTTTAAAGATAAATGCTGAAGTGTTAGAGTAGTAAAGACCATAAAATCATCACAGTAGCACTCGTAGTAATATTCTTCTCATCTAAACTCACTATTAAATATAGTCAGCTATTTTGAGCTACCCTAACAAAGGCGCTTTCTCCTACCAACCAATTTGCCATCCTACAGTACACCTCCCTCCCACACACTATCTACGCACACACACACGCACACACACACACACACGCACACACGAACACACGCTAATAATCAGACATACAAGCAAAGAGCGTAATTACAGTTGTACTCACCCTTAGCAGCAGCAGTTAAGTACAAGTGTTCACAAAATTACAATTTGTTGTTCATCTTTCTTGTAACCTAGACCACACATGATATGCAAGTGTTGGTGTCTCCTGATCCAATAAATGAGACAACACTGCAGTGAGTTACTTCTTGGGATATTTTGTCCCAAAGTAATATGCATTTCTAATCAAATGGTGTGCTATATAGCATTAATATAAGTTATCTACCCTCCTTTTGCATACCCAAATTAAACTAGCTGTTGTACTTACATTTAAAGGGTTATAGTGATGAGCTTGGTATCACTGGAAGGGAAACACTTCTTAGTTTATTGTGACTTTTCAAATTTACATCTGGATTTACAAATAATACATCTGGAAACACATCTTTCTATAGGTCGGGCCGGGTAGGTATGATAAGATACGAGCTGTCAGGAAGGGGAAGAGATGACTCATTATATACAGTAGCCATCAATATGCAGCAAAAAAATAAACTTTGAGGTGTCTTGGGTTTATTTTTGTCCTGGAAGCACTGAAAAAGATCTGTCTAGATGAAGCTTCCTGTGAGAAACCCCGAGAAAGGGCTTCCCTCACCAACTGAGAGACATGGAGCCTCCTCGTGAGTCAATGCAAACAGATGGTAGTAGGCAAACATATAAGTTTATGTATATACACATATTACCAAACAGACAAATATCTTATTAAATTCGGTGTGTACCTTCCATAAAGCCATTTTCCTTTTTCATTAGTTATTACTTGTTTTCTGAGCAATTGCACATCTAAATGAATTATTTGGTTATTTGGAGCTCCTCACCTCACAGTACTTGCTTTGTCATAAATTACAGTATGACAATCATTGTGGTTACTGACATCAGCCAAATGAATAAAACATAAGTGTAAACACTTTCAATGTCGTCATGTCATGTTGATGATATTTGGTCAGGAGCGTGACATTTTTTAGCCAAACTGCAATGGCACACTTGGAGCTGGCATAATATCCTCAATCAGTGCTCCTTGGCATATTAATGTGTATGGTGACCACTGTTAAACACACCACTCCAAAATATCCGAACACTGTTTAGGTCGAGATAATAAGGCATAGGACAGTTATTCTGTCTCATCTACTGCATCTATTGTACAGTAAACTGCATGGCAATACACAGTTAATCAAGTGATTGGTAAAAATCATCAGCTCTTGATAAGACTCTAAAACACAGAGCCACTTCTATGTGATTCCTGTGGGGCAGACTGAGACTGCTTTCTTGCTGTTTTGCCTTTGCAGCTCATGCGCTGAAACACTGGGATCTGTGGTGTTGTGACAAATGAATCTCAGAAAGTTTTTAGTGGTGCTGTACCTAACAATGTGGACTAGTAAACCTAAAGTATTCAGTGCCTCCTCACATATCATGCTGCCTTGTAATGGCTAATTTTACGTTAACTGATGGTTTTCTTAGTTTGACCCCCTCAGTTATAGTGCCCAACTTTCTGTTCTCATCTTGTCATATTGGTAGCAAGTTTACTACTCAATTTTTTAAGTGTGTTAAGTGTTTAGAGCATAGACTGTATATAAAGATTGATGGTGTGCTTTCATTTTCTCCCTCAGTGCAAAACTGAAGCCAAAATACCAGGAATATGCAGGCTGTCATCTTGCTTTTGAGACACATATTGCAACTAGTGACTTCTGGTAGCTAATTCACAGAACTTAGAATCAGGGCAACACTCAAAGCTTATAATCATTAAAAACACACCTGCTTTTATAACTTATTTAAAACAAACATGAAGTGAATTATTCCTCTGGTGCTTTTGCTTTGGAAAAGCCACCATACAAGCCAATATTCTCTAAACATGGAATTGCAATCCCCAAGGTAGCGGACAAGAATTGCAAAAATGTTGTGTTATCCCTACTCTAATCTATTTCCCTATCATATATGTCTCACCTCTGGTGCAATGTAGTCTGGAGTACCACAGAAGGTGCGTGTAGTCATGCCTTCATACATATTTTCCTTACACATGCCAAAGTCAGCAATCTTGATGTGGCCCTCAGAGTCCAGCATCACATTGTCGAGCTTCAGATCCCTGCAGCAGAGACAGGTTGTGAATATTTGGGTAATTCTGTTTTTCTGTCTGGATTTGTGACTGCTTTGATACTTTGTGCGTGTTGTTGTCCAGACTGGATAAGAGCACAGACAACCCAGTGTTGCTCCGTAATACCTGCTCCATTCTGAGCAGTTTATCTGTTCCACTATACATCATACACTGGGTAAGAAATCATCATTAAATTCATTTTTTCCTCATCCTGCTTCCTCTGTGCTTTTCTGTTCTTAACATTCAGTCTGCACTTTAGCTTGTGTTTTATGTCCTTCATTTTCCTCCCTTCAGTCACCACATCTGATAGCTACATCTGTCAGTGTGGAGTCAGGATGCCAAACACAAGGCTGGTGGATTAAGAAGAATAGCTGTAAGTCTTAAGGTGAAGTAGTGAAAAAGAACAGGGTGACCTTACTCTCTGTCAAGCGCTTCTTTACTTTCTATTCTTGCTTTTTTCCATCAAGATGATTACCATGAATTTAATTCTCACCTCCAAACTCTACAGTTTAAACACAGGCTAGCAAAACTGAATTTACACATCCATTTTTAAATCCCTTCTCTTACCTTCCCTGTCCATAGGACATGCATGCTCCTTCCCTGTTTTAATGTCCCATTCTCTTTGTCTGTCTGTTACGTCTGGATTCTCATGTCTTTTGCTTTCCTCTGCCCATCAGTCTTTGTGTCAAAGTTTGTCTAAACTATTTTATCATTTAACCTCAGTTCTCCATATGGTTTTTCATTTTTCAGCTTCACCCTGTCAATCATGTTTTTCTCCAATTTCCTTTTCATACACCATCTCCAAACTGTTCACAACCAATTATTTTCCATGCAGTTTGTTCTCAGTCTGTCTATCAGGTGACCTCTATGCTGCAACCCACCTGTAGATGATTCCCTTTCTGTGCAAGAAAAACAAACCAACAGCAATTTCTGCAGCATAAAACCTGCAATGAGAACAAAAAGCAATGGTAACTAAAATAATTCTACGGAGTACAAGAAAATACACATGCATTGTTATCTAATATTGGTATGCAGACCAAATTTGGAGTAATGGGGTTTTGTACCTAGGGTACTAACTTGTGGTGGCTGTAAAGCATTTAAACTGTCTTCCAGGGAATCCTAATAATCCCTAAAACATAAATCATAATGTCTCTATAAGAACAAAATTCTAAAATGTCCTTACACTGCCTGTGGTTCCTTGAACTTGCCCATACGCTGGATATGATACATGAGGTCTCCTCCGTTAATGTACTCCATCACAAAATAAAGCCGATCCTACAAAAAAATAGAGGTTATTGTCCAAAGAACAGCTCTGAATAGATGCTACACAAAGAAAATCACAGTATGAGCGGAACACAAAAGATCTGCAGAAAATGAATGATGTAAATATAATGTATGTGTAATATTCAGATATTATGTAATGGTGTACCACAATATATCTTATGAAACATGTTTGCTTTGAGATATTAAAATGATGAAGGTCATTCATTCTTTCAGTAGAGCAGCTTTGTCAGGTTATATACCTCTAATATAGGTCAGGAAGCTTTGATCAATAAATGTGTTGTTTTTTTTTTATTGGCGACTCTTTGTGTCACTGTCTATGCAAAGAGTTGACGTCATACTGGAGACTTTGTATTCAGGGTTGGTCTCACCTCACTATCAATTTTCTCTGCAGGGCAGCAGCAAAAGAGTGTGAATTAATGTAACTAGGAAAGGCAAATACAGATGTAAGAATAGACGGACACTTTAGGACGCATACTGCTTAAAATGCTGGGGACTGAATTAGATGGCTGATGAAGGAATAATGAAGGAGCACAATGGCACCCTTTACAGCAGGTAAAGTGAGATTTTTGGCTTGTCTGAGTAGTTCTGCAGCAGTGCAGGAAATGTGCATTAAAAATCATAAGCAGCGGTAGCTGGGGTTTTTACGCACCACTGTCTGGAAGCAGGAGTGGAGCTGTGTGAGGAAAGGTGGTTTGTCTCTCTGGGCCAAGACCCTCTTCTCCACCATTGTACATTCAACATCATCATCCTGGATCACCACATCTTTCTTGAGGATCTTGATGGCGTACAGCTCCTCTGTTGACTTCATCTCTGCCAACATTACCTGCAGTGCGTGGAGAGACAAAAGGCCAAAGGTCTTAATAAATCGAAGAGATTCAGAAGTTTAATAAAAACACACAAATGTGGGCATGACAGCACTATCAGACATTCCTCGACACTCATCTTTAAAATCATTGTGGTGCTGTTACATAATATCTGTGTCTGTGGCTCTCACCTTGCCAAAGCTGCCCTTCCCCAGCAAGGCCAGGAAGTTGAAGTCATTGAGTCGGACCCGGTCCATGTTACCTGAAGGCAGGCTGAACCGCCGGTGGTCTGACGGTGTGATCACTTTCTTCCCGTGGCCCAGCTTTGCTTTCTGTGGTGTACAGTACACATACATGCTGTAAATACAGCATTAAAGTAAATGGTATAATCAGGATTTGAATATGTCTGCTGCTGTGGGATTTTAAGGACAGCTTGATAGATTAGCATTCACAAAAAAACCCTAAAAGATGAATACAGTCTCAGAAACAAAAATAAGTTGTTTGCACATTTCTGTTCTGTGCATCTAAGAAATGCTACGTAAGGTGATTCTTCATCCCCGAGGACTTGAGGAGAAGACATGCATAAATAAATGAATCACCATGCTGGTATCAGCTGGTCTGGAGTCAGATATTCACATATGGCCGCTGATCACACACTGCCATGAGCAAGATGTGATCACTGGTTACTTCATATTTCTCAGTAGAAAACAAACACGGGGATGCAGGAAGTGTTCATGCTCGCTGTTAATCACCATAGAACTATATCTGCAGATTTTAAGATAAAATAAGATTAAAAATAAGAATTTATTTCAGTACAAACTAAAACAACTGATAATTTAAAAACCACAAAAGCATTTGAAAATATAACAAAAATATCTCGGTAAATAGGTTGAAAATGCAAAAAAGCAATTAATGACATACATTTATGACAAAGCAACATTTTTACATCAATATACAATATTTTACATTATTCGTAAATAAAGGATAGTCATTAGTGGCAAGATTACATTTTCAATCCTGCTCAAGATATTTTTAGTGGATTTTTCATGCTGGATATTGCATGTTAATACACAATGATAGTTTCTGTAATTATGTTATATTATCATTTGCTGCAAGGTGATGCCTTAGTGGATGCACTCATCATCAAAGACAACTGCTTAGCTTCTCTGTTCAGTCTATTTCCATGTAAAGATAACATAATGATCTATTTTTTCCAACTGACTTGCCAGTTTCTTCGTTGTATTCACACATCCTCACAGATATTCAGCCAGAGCTCGCTAGTGATGCATTTAGGGTGAAATTGTGAGGTGGGCTGTCAGCAGGGGGTTGCCAGCGTTGTAAGGTTCCCTGTTGTTATAATGACTGGCCTGCCAAGCGTCTTTGAACAAAAAGAGCAATTAGGACCCTGCTAGTTCCTATCACAGCTCCAGTGGTTGTCTGTTTCTGTCAGATAGAGCAGGGAAAACAGCAGACTGGTGGGACGCAGAGAGGCTGTTGCCAGGCCAACCATTTTTCTACTCTTCATTAGAAATATACTGGACAAGATGAATCAGGTTAAGTGACTCTACATGCACACCTGGTTAGGTCAATTACAGTAACAGCAGACTAGTATCAATATTTACTAGGTGTGTCAGTTGTAGTTATATGGAAAATTCTCTGGGTGAGGCCTGGGATACTGCTGTGTAACTGTAATTCAATACAGTTAATTAAGTGTGACTTGAGTACTACAACACAGTGGTAAATGTAAGGAGAACATCAGAGGGAATGCAAGTCTCTTACAGGTTGATATCTTAAAGGCAGGATTTTATTGTTACACAGATTTTCATGTTGTCACCAAAATCTCACAGTAATGGAAGTACAAATTTGAAATTGTCAGTTTCACATACAACTTATTACAACTTGGTTATGATTTCCATAATCATGTGGGACAGCTAAAAAATGTATATTTACAATGTTATCTATATTTAATGTGATGTTATATATCTATTGTATTGTGAATTATATAAAACTGATTGTGATCTAGAAAGTCTAGTGGTTATCAACCCATGAGTCACAATCCAGCAAAGGGGTCCAAAGATAAATAAATAGGAACTCAAACAGGTTCAAAGACAATGAAATATAAAGTCTTATACATCAAATTTACTTTTAGTTCTACTGCTCACAACTCATGTCCACATTGACTCGTGATGCCTTAAAATCAAGCGTAAAGGCTGGTGACTACCTGGACACAGCTCCGGGGTGTATAACCAAGGATAGTGTAGTTTGTGTCTAACCAAAATTTTGCAAATTTAGAGGTATGCATGGCAGATAGGAAATAGGTCAGGTTTATATAAAGCACTGTTGGTGCTTTTATCATGTATAGTTGTAATGTTTTTCTGGCAGGAAACATTTGCATTATGTTGTGATCCTCTGCTTACGTTGTTTCTGGTCACAGTCGGTGTAGCTTGTCTACTTGTTGCAGCTCACACTATTTACTCTGTTGTCAAATTACTATCTACTACCTAGTGCCATTAGTTTTCATTTTCATAATACACTTACATGACATTTTCTCTTAACACAGACCATTTTCTCTATACAAAAAAAAAAAAAAAGACAAATTCACAGCATAAACAATTCACAAAAACACAAACAAAAGTAGGAAAAGTAGTAGTTGGAAAAAAGAGCCACACGTCAGTCTTATAAAAATATAAGAATGCCATCGTGTGGAGAGATTTGGCATGCCCACTAAACACATCAAGAACCAGCATGTGTGCTCTTTTACACAGTTACTGTGGGTGAGTGTCAATCCATGCTCTATGTCCTAACAGCCTTCTATAGTCCAGACCAGTGGCAGACTAGTAGAGGGTGTAAGCAGGTGTGAAGCCCTCTTCACAGCGAACTGATAGTGGTGAGGATGATGATACCACCAAAGGTCTGAGTGCTCCACAAATTTACTAACAATAATGCTGTTTGGTGTTTGTGTTAAATTTTATTTTCATACTAGTGGCTCTTAATGTTTTTATGCTACAGATCTTATTGCAATTTGCTTTATTTGTTCTGGAAAAACACCAACTTTTTTATTGTTTGGGCCTTGAAAGTGACATGCAAACACTGCAAATATCAGATTTGATCTGACATTTGCAGTGTTTGCTGCATGTGTTGCAAAATCTCATAAGATATGATTTCATTGTTCCTGTGAAGGCATGTGAAATACTGAGACAGAAAGGAGGAGTAAGTCAGGGCTTAGGTGTGTGAGGTCAACTACAAGAAAATAAACACTGCATTGCAGTAATTTAGTTTGTGTATAAAAAATTCAGTTGGTTCTACCATATAGTGTTGGGAGCCTTTGTTAGTAAATCAGATTAATTTGTGGAAGTCCAGCAGAATTCCACAAACAATCAAAAGTGAGTAAAGTGAGTGTAATGCAAGCTAGGAGTGAGAGAAACAGAGACGGAGCAGGCAGGAGAGCTACCTTCAGATAGTGGATATTTAACTGGCAGGCCTAGAGAAAGGAAGAAACTCACTTATTAGTGCAGTGACAGGTTAGTTGATCTATGCTGGAAAAATAAAAACAAACTGACAAAATACATACGGACTACTTGTGAGTCATTATTTTGTTTGGTTTCACTCATCTAGCTACAAACAATACAAATAATCGGATGCATGACTAGAAAACAGAATAAATCCTTTTCTGTCACATCTGGCTTCATCTCTGCATCTATTGCTAGTTTCCACGGCAACCACACAGTTATGTGAAGACACCAGCCTCAAAGGAAAGTCAAGGTCAGCGGGGAACAGTATGGAGAGAAGCAGAAAATTAAAACTGAGTCTTGAGGAATGCTGTGAGGAAATGAAGTTTACACTCCATATTAAATTGCAATAAACACACATAGAGGTGGGCTTTAATAAAACTGCCCTCGCTGTCTGCCGGCTCCTTTTGCTTTACTTGAATCCAATACATTTTTGCACTTGTTTGCATTGAACTGGTAAATATAGCAGCCACCGTCTACTCGTGAGTTATTAGTGTGGGGATTAAGAGGTTATGAGTTTTATTTTAAAGTGTAGATTCTACACCCTGACAGACAGAAACCTGCAGTAAACAGACCAGCCACCAGAGAGCACGCAGTTACTTTAGATCCAATTAAAGGACCTTTCCAG
This sequence comes from Mastacembelus armatus, assembly GCF_900324485.2. NCBI lineage: Eukaryota > Metazoa > Chordata > Actinopteri > Synbranchiformes > Mastacembelidae > Mastacembelus > Mastacembelus armatus. Next base: position 16,259,860 of record NC_046640.1, read on the forward strand.
CGTTTTTGTATGCTTATTTTGTTTACTACAAATCATGTAAATAACCCTGTCAAACCCTGACTAGAAATCTGCTAGAGGAGGAAATCTATCACAGTAAATATCATGTTGTGTTTTTTTTTTTTTTTTTTGTTGAAGTTACTGTACTTTTGTACATTATTATAAGCACATTACAGGATTTTCAAATAAATATGCACTCATGCTGCATATTGCACATTAACTGGCATCAGTGATTGCCAGGAAGCTAGAAAAAATAAGTTACAAAATGTCCCTTGTAACAATGTGTTTCAGAAAGTGATCCAATATAATGTGAGGTGTGAATGATTCTTAGTAAAGTGGATACAATTTGCAAAAACACAGACACCGGGGAAAAAAGTTATTTAGAATTCAGATTTGTTGAAAAGCAGGCTGTGTCCTCTATTGTTGATCATAGCTGTTTGTAGCTGAGTGCTCATGTCTCAAAAGGTGAACATTAAGAGTGAGGGTAATGAATCACAAATATTTGGCTTATACCTGTACTTCTTACAAAAGTATCCCTGAGATTTGCTTCTTCTGTTTTATTTTTCAGATGTTTTTTTGCTCTCCATGTTTAATCTTTTACAACTGTTTCCTTCAACCGTAAGCTTGTACCGTATCTGAAAATGTCTTTAAAAATCAACAGCATTCACTTTAGTGCAAGGAGAAAGCGATCTCCCTCCCTGGCACAAAGGGTGGAAAGCACAAGCAGGAACAGGACGAGGTTACCATGGTGACAGGAGAGAGGCACACATTTTGTTTAAGTGAGACCTGTGCATGTGTGAAAAAAAAAAAATCTGCATATGCTTTTCCTCTTTATTTTGGTTTTAAATTCATACCTTGACCTGACCCTCCCTCAGTCCTCACCTCAAACTTCTGTCGGAGCTCCAGGTTGACGTCGTCCACCTCTGGGATGGGAACGTTGTAGTACTCTCCCTCCTCCTGGTTCAACAGTTTGTACCTGATAGAGAAAACAAAGAGAGAGGTGAATGTTTATTTACTTTCTCTAGAGGGCTGTAAATCTGTGTATGTTCATATTATTATAATTCAACAACCATGCATTTCTTCCTCTGTCCACCCACACAGCTATAAATCTCTGTATTTCTGCACTACTTCAATCATACATAGCCTTTCTCTGAGTGTTTACAGGTCTGCACTCTCTCAGCAGTGCCAACTAGACTCTACTTCCTCTCTAAGGTACACATCCTTAGGCCATTTGTCTAATGGCCTGGAATATAGAGTACAATACCTGGACCAATACGTAAACACAGAGTAGTGGTTTCCACGCTGCCAGTGCCAAGTGTTTTTACGCACTGGTATTTCCTGGAGCTTCTAACACTACTTGCATCAGATCAGGCCTGGTTTAGACTGGGTTGGGGCAGGTATGCTAACACGATTCATTGATGAGTGACTGTAAGATCTTTGCGAGTGAGTGTTTGTCAGTAGGAGACAAAACAGAAACAGGCAGACAAAGACGGTGAGACAAGGAAGTGACGGCAGCAGGTGCTGTTTGTCAGAGTGAGTGAGGCTGGTTTCGTTCAGCTCCCTGTTTATCCACAGTGAAGTTGGTTGAGAATGTTGTGGTCAGTGTAGTGTCAAGAAGTTGTCACACTGCTTTCAGAAATGATGTATGTAAATAGGCTCTTTCCCTGTGTGTGTGTGTGTGTGTGTGTGTGTGTGTGTGTGTGTGTGTATATTTTATGAGACTCCTGCTAGACAACTGACCATCCACATGTGGGAGCCTTGATCAGCTCAGATACTCCAAATGACATGGAGCCCATGAAGTCGTTCCTGGTGGTCCGGTCCCAGTCCCACACCTCAATGGACAGACGTCGGTCCTTGTCTGATGCTTTCAGCTTACTGAGAGCACATATATAAAAACAGGGGTTAAATAGAGACGCCAGAGACTGCAAAAGTCAACTGTTTCCTATCATTTTATACTGTTTTAGTCTTTATAAGACTTGACTCACAAGGTGAAGGATTCGTTCCAGCAGGGGTTTAGAGATGAGCGGATGGTCCTGGTTTTCTGTTTGGTCTCATTCTTTGGATCTGGGATGAGCTTGAGTTTAACATATGGGTCTGATAAACCGTTTGGATCCATGGGAATCAGGTTCCTGGCTTCACCCACTGGAAGATAGGAAAAAGAAAGTAAAAATATTTTTTGTGTTGTTGTTTTTTGAGTCCTCAGTCAGAGTCAGATACTCCATGACTCCACACTGGCTAAGGGGTTAAAATGGACAGAAATAGAAGAGCACAGTGGTGAATCATTGCAAGTCACTCCAGGCCTGGACAGCAAACAGAAATGATCAGAGCTTCAGTTCAGCAAAATGACTTCTCTGCACTATATCTGTGGACTTAAACCACAAATTTAATGCAGACTTGAAGCCTTTTTAAACCACACAGGCAAACATGAAAACAAAGAATGCATAAGAAGTTATAGTGCTAATAGTTTTTTGCTGGTATTTGGTAAGTTGTCTTGTTTATTGTTTCCTTATCCATTGATTTAAATTATAATTTTACTTAGGTAAAGTTGTACAATTGTTTTTGTTTAGACATCAGTTTTAGAAGTTTGGTGTATTCTTGGCTTAGATCAATGATATGTTTGGCTTATTATTATTCTCAGAATCTTTCTTTCAGTACTAGTATCAAAATATGGCCTTAGACATCCAAGCCTTAGACAGTAATCAATGTTTTTTCCAGATTTTCTGTAAAATATGCAATAATGCTAAACAGCGATAGATTAATAGAGACAGATCCAAAGTTAATGTTTCTGTCCTCAGTTACTCAGATAATGACTTATCAAATCAGGCACCACATATGCTGATAGCAGGTGCTGCAAGCCAAAGCATACTGTCAAAATTCACTCGAAGTTGACAGTGTGAAACAGCACCAACAGGATTATAACACTGGTGGGTGTTAGGACACACGCACACATAAAATCAACAAAAAGAAGAAAAACTGTAAAAAAAAAAAAGCTTGCCTTAAAGTCTCACCCTGTTGTATATGAAATAAATAAGACAGGTGGTAATAAAACTCCACTATTACCAGTGAATGGAGTGCACTCTCTTACTGTTTGTGCACATGGTTAGGTGGTAGGTGAGCAGATAATATGAGGGAGGGGTGATGTTTCCCTATGTAATAAATGACAAATGGATTAAAAAAGGAGTGATGTAACATAGCAACAGTAATAGGGGGACAAGGTGGCGTTAACTTGCCGCTTTCACCATGGTGACAACATCTACTCTGAGTAGCCAATGTGCCGACTCCCCCACTGCCCCACTTGGTAAGATCATGAGGACACAAACAAATGGCAGTCACATACCTACAGCATGAATTAAACAGCAGCTGAAGAAAGGCATAGGTGATGCTCCAGGACAATAAGCTATTTAACAGATAAAACCAAGTTCAAATGTCTCAGTGAAGACAAACAACAAAACAATAAATCCAAATTCAAAATTGAAATTTTACTTGTCACATACATCTTCATACAGAGTACGACATGCAGTGAAATACTTTTTTATGACTGTCCAACATGTAAACATTAGAGTATGTAAAAATAAGGATAAATAAAATAAAAAAATAAAGTAAAATAATAATAATAATAATAATGATAAGATGGAGGGCAGAAATATGCTCACACTGATCCACTGAAACTGTGTTTATCAGCTCCATCCTCCCCACTCTGCATATTTAAATGAAATAAGAGACAGTGAGGGAGAAAAAAGGCTGTAAAAATGAATGTTTCAGACAGTCGGTGTGAACTTTCACACAGGGATACGTTTGCTGAGATTCTTGATTAAAACAGCGGTAATGTATTTTTCACTTTGCAGCATCAATATTCCACAAAGCAAAGCATACGCAGACATTAGGGAGGAAATGTCATGTAGAGTCACCGCAGCTCATTTAGCTCTGCCTGTGTGAAATTTAATCAGATTCATTTTGATATTTAGTTGTCGACGTGACAGTGAGGTTTGTATGACAACATACTTTAAAGGGATTTGTAATAATAATAATAATGATGATGTGGATAACTGCTGAAACTACTGCTCAAATAATCAACTAGTCAAACAACTCAAAACTAAACTATTTTGATAATACAAAGTTTAAAATTTAACAGTATAAAAGCCCAAAATTCACTTTTCCTGTAGAGTATATTCAAATGTGTACATTTGTTGATTTGAGTCATAACATGATGTTAAAAAAACAATAGGCCAATAATGTGGATGTCAAAAATATTTTTCGTCTTCACATTTTATGCTCTTCCCGTTTCATGCAGAAGAGGGCAGTGTAGGTCTCTGTTTGGAGTTGTGTATCTGACAGAAAAAGCAAGTGTTACCTTCTCCATGAATGTTTTGCTTCAACCTTATCGTTAACTCCTTATCCAATACAAATTCAAACAACAGAAATCCCCCCTCCTCTCTTTGTGTCTCTCTCTCTCTCGCTTTCTGTCTCTCACTCGCCCACAAGCCCCTGTTCCTACACACACACACACACGAATACATTTACACAAAGTCACACTCACACGCACAACCAAGTACGAGGAGCAGAAGGAAAATCTCAGCATCCCACATTCTCATTTAAATCCTCCCCTCTGCCGGCTGTGGCAGCGCTAAAGGCATCAGTCACTGCATGGCAACATGGGCGCCAAACAACGCCAAAGCAACTTCAGCAAGCCTGTAAATACACTAATGAGGCAACACACATGCAGATAAGCAAACACACCTATGGAAGACAGATGACAAGAGATATGTATCGTTTGTCACAGAAGTTATGCACACAGAAAATAGTGTAGTTGACATGTGCTCGCTCTCCTTTGCGCGCACACACACACACACACACACACACACACACAATAAAACATCATCAGCAGCAGTGATCAAGGACCATCTTTGCTGTCTGTTGTTGCTTAGATACAACAAGAGCTGCTTGCCTTCTGTATCCTCCCCTCTCCTCACTCCTTATGAGCTAGTTGCAAATAAAATTAGTGTGTGTGTTTGTGTGTGTACACATGTACATGCATTCCTGCTTGTGTGGGTTTTGTCTATCACTTGTTTGGGGTAAAGCAGCCAGACATTATACAGACAAAAAAATCAGACATACTGTATCATGTGGTTCTCTTAGCTCAAACACAGACAGTGTGCTATCACTGAATCTTGGTGTTGTTTACATTATGCAAACATGTTTTTTAGAAGAAGAAAAACTGGCACAAAGCATCCCCTCAACAAATTTAGACTTTAGACAAAACACAGGACAGTTTTAAAAGCAATAGCACTTTGCTGATACTTTATAGAGCCTGGATCTTTATAGTTTAGGGATAACAAATGACAAAGTTAAAGTTTAAGTTCAAGTTTTTTCTTTCTTTCTTGCCAAAAAAGATTATGTGTTGTCTTTAATTATATATCATTTCTATAAAGTGCTAGGTGTTATTCCCTGCAATTAAGGAAATCAGAGAAACCGAACACAGTATTTTAAACCTCTTGTACCTCTGGTAACAAATCACATTTGAACCTAAACTTGAGTCTGCAAACTTTAAACCGCCAAATACTGCCCCAAATATTCTGTTATACATATTCTTAAATAAATCAGATGGAACAGACAGATCACATGAAACACACATAAAATATCCATGCTGCTATTATCTCCTGTATCTGAACTGAATTTTTGTTAATAAAAGTATGGCACAGCTAAAAATGACATATCATTTGGATCTTGAGGCTGGTGCATGTGGGGCTTTGCTGGGCAGACTGCGTAATCTCCCGAAAAGGCTTTGAAATTCAAATATGTTGTTGCATAACAATGCCATGTGCAACCAATGAATGCCTGATAATCGGGAGGGAAAGGCTGCAAGGCCAAACAGGAGCTGGATGGATCCCTGCTGTGCGGTGTCAGGGATCTGAATGCAGATGTCACACACAGTGGAGGCAGCAGGGAACCCAGTCTGAACTTAAGGTTTCTATTTCTGGTTGAGGTCATTTTAAAGAAGTGAAATTATATTCTTCAGTAAACATGAGCAGCACTTTGGGTTTTTGTAAAATTCCACCCAAATTTATTTTAAGCAAATATTATTGAACCTTTACTGTTTTTTCAGGAAGAAAAGATTCATTGAAAGAATTGAAGCATAACAAGATCAGCTAATTCAATAGCAAAGAGCAGAACAGTAACAGTATAGAAACATATTGAAACAAAATCTATTTCTTCAGCTGAGTAGTTAACCTTAGTATTTAGTATTCATAAATGCTTTAATGTACATTAAGCTACATATTGGCATATTTGGTTTACTAAATTACTCAAGTCCAAAGGTCAAATTACTACATTATTTTGTTGGGCTACAGATTTATATATGGGATGGGTATGACATATGATAAAATATGATATAATTAGACATATTTACTATTTGCCGAATCACATCATGACACATACGTTCACAACAGTTACCCTTACATTTGTGAAATGCCTAATATCAAACAGTAATCCTCAATTTGTACTATGGGGCTGATTGTGCTATGAGTTGATCAGTGGAGGAAAAAATATAATCTTGTTCAACTGTGCTTTAAACTAGAGGCAAGCATGTCAACAGCAGGGAATCTCTCCCTGAATAAACCACTGTGCGCTCACTTTGGCCTGATCCTCAGATGCCCTGTGTTTGTGTGTGTAGACAGGTTATGAAGGGACGTTCTCACGTTTGCCTTTCCTTAAAACTCCAGAATAAACATCTGCTCATGCCCGTGGGTTATTTATGTTAGTTTTGCAAGAAGGGATGGTGACCAGGGAGAGGAGCAGCAAAGGGTAAAAGAGGTAATCGGTGAAAAAATAAAAAATTAAAGAAAGATGGGCTAACAAGGAGGAAAATAAACACAGTGGAGTAAAAAGAGTGAAGCATGAGAGACAAAAGGAAAAAGTTAACTTGAACATTGATTTCAGCTGGTTGAAGGAAGAGAGGATAACAGTAAAGGACAGATTCTTATGTCTTACTGAGGAAGGAACAGGTAGGAGAAGAGAACAGGGAATCTCAGTATTAGAAGTAGGGATGGGGCAATTGAAGAGAAAAGAACAGAGTGGGGTACGAAAGAGAGAAATACAGAGCCTGAGAGATGTGTCTGTTTTCTTGGCTGGAAAGATTTAATCAAATTCACATTGGTGCGGTGAACCACAAAGGCCCGCCACTTGTCTGTTGGAGCTAGAGGGCAGGCAGAGAACAAGCTGAGGCTGCACTGTTCAGACCGCTGTCATTAGAGAAGGGAAAGGGGGGAAAAACAAACCAAAACAGTGCAGACCAAACACTTCCTCCTCCTTTTCTCCCTCATGTATTGTTCTCAGGATTGATCCTTATACTCTTCTCTCTTTCATCCTCAGAAAATCTGTCAGTCACAGCCCAAGCTTTGTCTGAACAGGTCATTTTCATTTTCATCTTTTACTTTTCCAGATATTTTCTCTAATAGACAAGAAAGAAAGAAAAAAAATGGTCCACTTCAAATGTCTGTCTCTCTCTGCCCTTACAGGAGCATCAGCACTTTGTTTGTTCATTAATACAGCCCCTGAGAACCATCAGTCAGGGATGCTACAACAATATTATATATTTTTATATTAACAATGACTCAAATAATTATAATTAATCTGTGAAGAGATGAACCCACAGGTTATTATCTCCATTGCCACAGTTTCCTTTCAGCTCTATGGAGCATTATAGCTTCTTTTAGTTCATTGTTTGGGTTTTTCAGCTGACAACCGTACTGTTTTCTTTTTTTCTTCAGTCACGTTACTCACATTAGTATCATATAGCACACAGACAACAAAGTTAGCAACCTGCTGGTGAACATAGAGCGAGTATTTAGTGGCTAAAGAGCCAGATGGACACCAAAACAGAGCTATAACAATGTGTCATGTATATATGTTTACTAGATAGATCAATTAGGAACTGTTTGCTCACATATTTGCTTTACCAGCATTTTTTAATATTAATATAATATTATCATACTAATTCACCATTAATATGACTCTACATGCAATACATATTTGGATAGCATGCCATCAAGAATCAGTGTGATTTTGTGCACTGTCTCTTTAAACAATGAGCAAGTAAGTAGGTGGTTGTGGCTCAGAAGGTATCACAGGTCATCCACAAATCACAGAGCTGCTCTGTGAGATGAGAGTCAAAAACACTACAGCTACAGATAACAACTCACAACAATTCTCAAAATACTGATGAATCATTCAAGTCATTTATTTAAAACACACAAATGACTGCTCATTCCAGCTTCCCAAGTTTAGCGTGCTACCTTACAGTATTTCATGTGTCTTATTAGATTGAAATGCAAATTGATCATTAGCTGATAAAAAGCTGTATGATGGAGAGAACAAGGCACAGAGGTCTAGAGTTTCTTTTTTATATATATATATATATATATATATATATATATATATATATATATATATATATATATATATATATATATATATATAAATGCGAGGCAACACATATGCCAGGAGCAGGTGCTGCAGAACATACGGTCATACATTCCTTGAAGTTGACACAGTGTGAAGTGTCATCAACACTTTCAGAAACACTTGAAAACTCGTGGGTGTTTCAGTGTGTATGCATAAAATCAAGGCCAACACGGGGGGCGGGAGAGAGAAGGCACATCAATCTGACATGGTACAGTATCAGCCATCCCTCCCACTCTCTCTGCCCATGTGTGCCGGTTCACTTTCAGCTCTGTCCATTTGGCCTAACCTGTGACTATCACCTCAGTGTGGCTGTCACAATCACACATCACAGTCAAATTCATAGATACTGAAAAAGGGCAAAGAATATAACTGTCAGTGTTTTGCAGTAGATCAGATCTAGTTCACCAGTAAAACAGACAAAAGAGCAGGATGTTATATACAGTTAGGCCAAATAAACAGACTGCAAGATCATTAAATGAAAAGCAGTGCGAGCAGGCTGAACAAATTATGCAAGACTACTGCAAATACAGTTCTCTCTCACTCCGTCTTGTATGTCTTTCCATCTGGAAGACTGTAAACAAACACATTTTTATGAATGCAATATTTCCAAGTCAATCACATCTCCCCCCTGTTCCTGCTGTAGCTGCAAGTTATTCCTGGTTGATCCCCACTGAGTTAAAACACTTTTGGCCTGAGCAATCATAGTCCCTGACCAGCACTGTGAGTGTGTTAGTGTGTGACAGAGACACAGAGTGAGGTTGTGCAAGTGACCCAGCAGTCATTTTTCTCCCTGTCAAATGTGTTTTAACACCAGAGAGATCTCCACTCCAGGTGCTGCTTTTGATTGACGGGATAATTTGAAGGTGTTGCAAAGACACACACACACACACACAAGTACACACATACAACGCAAAGATTATGAAGGTAGCCATGACCTAATTTTTATGCTGACACAGATATGTGCTGCATTGATTTAGAAATAGTTTTTTACTTTAATGTGAGTTTAGTAGCAGATTTTCATGTTTTTGTTTTGATTTGTTCTCTTATTTACTCCCAAACAGTACTGTCTGTGAAGTCATTCATTTTACCCGTTAAATTTAACACACAGATTGTACACCCTTGCACCAGCTACATGCCAAATTTCATATATTTCTTTTACAAAATTATCATAAATCTATATGTAGAAAATTACTGAGAGTAGTTTAGCACAGAAAAGCAAACAGAAGATTAACACAATATTCCCACATTCGCACAGTAACCACAATTTCTTACTGCAGCCACAACCACTGTCATTCTCTGAATAGATCATTACCACGTTTAAGTAACTCATAGCAGCCCAAAATTAGCAACATGAATAAACCCAGAGATTTCCTTCAATGGTTTGAAAATTAAGCACTACAGTTCCATCAGGGAGCCACTTGTTCACATCACTCTTAAACTAAGGCGCTTTAAGTGCATGCAGCCACAGTGATTCCCAGATAAAGACTAAAACCAACCTGTGACATGTAGTCTGTCACCGCTGACCTCAATCTTTAGGAAGAGACGACCCCGACGCTCCGTGTGGTCTGTCCCACACAGACTCGGCACGTTGACCACACACTGCTTGTGCACGTTCATGTCGCAGGCTGAAAACAGACAACACAGGGGAACATAAAGAGTGTTGAGTATATCTGTGTTGGAATTTAAAAAAAAAAACCTTTTGTGCTTGGAACTGCGCGTGTTACTTTGAAAATCCATGTATAACCAGTGAAATGTTTATCTTTCATCATTGCATATGTATTTGAGGGTGAATAATGCATGTAAAGGGAGGACATAACGGTGGTTGATTGCACATTTAGCTAGATTTACTAAGGTTCATACAGTTTGAAAGACATTTCAGAGTGGAAAATTCTCTGCTTCTGAATAAAATGTACTAAAAGTGCTGGGCTGGTGTGGGCTGAGGAAACTTGAATGAACCTTCTTACATGGATCCTACAGAGATCTCAGACAAAGAGTGAACGCTGAGCAATATTTTGAAAGGAGCTGGGCTCAGTTACTAGAGGAGGAGGCCTACAGGATGAATCACTCTGACTGTGGGGATTTCATGGCTTTCTCTCTGCCAAACACCTGAAAACTCCAATTAACCCATGCAAACTTTATTATTAGTAGAAATTATTGAAAGTTTATGTATTAATGTGTTAAAATAAGATTGTGAACATGCTGTACTAAACATCAGCATGTGACGCTAGCTTTTAGTTCAGAACATCACTGGGTGTTAGTGTTAGTTAGTGCCCTAATGTGGCAACAGATTTTGTAGAGAATATTGTAATTGAGCATGGACATGTCTATTTCAAGTTGGTTTATCGCTGTAATCAAAGCAACCACTGCTTTTCTCAAAGGTGCAGTCTAGCAGTAATCAGTAGAGATGCTGTAGGCAGATGAGATCACTATCTATTGAAGTAGTAACCACCACAGCATCCCACTTTTCATATTATGGAAAATGTGCTGAGTTGACGTGCATAAACGGAGTAAACTGCTTTTCCTTCAGCAGTGAAAAGAAAAGAGTTATGTTTTGCTCATAAAAATTCTCTTTGTGAGGAAGCCAGATGCTTCATGGGAAATGTGGTCTTAATTTTTGAGGCTAATAAGCATTTACATCTAAAAGACAAAGCCAAATACATGAGGAATCAGAGGGGAGGGAACATGTGTTTTCCTCCTCTGTCCGTTCTTGCCCTCCAACTTTCTCTCTAACCTCCTCTTCAGCCCTTTCCTCCCCTCTGCATTTTCTGTGCTTCTCTGTCTTTCTGTCAAACATCCATCCCTCCTGCTCTCTGCCCCTTCCTCTCTCCACCTGGCAGCCTTGTGAGGCTGAAATGCTGGGAGTAGACAAGGAGATATAAGAGAAGGGAAAACAGCTCCTAATGGCACTGGCCTCCCTGCATCAATTTCTTCTGGTGTGCACCCATCTGCGTTGAGACTGCAACCAGAGATACGTAGATAAATGGACAGAGTAAGAGGAGTAGGAAGGGAGAGAGGGTGGTGGATGGAGATGATGTGGAAACAGTAGGTGAGGAGGGACAGAGGAAGTACAGTCAGGGATACAAAGGAAGAGAGACAGTGGGGAAAAAAATCAAAACATGCTGTAGAGGAATAGAGGCAGATGTAAATGTGGGAGTAACGGGAAAATAATGGGTATAGCAAAGAGGGAAGAAAGAAGTGGGAGGGAGAGGAGAATAAAATTAGGAAAATATAGTGCAGGATAGGATCACACATGAAAAGAAAGAAAGGAGGAATTGATAAAGGAGTGTGGGTGGAAAGAATGAGAGCACAGAGACGACGGTGAATCTTGTCCAGGCTGCAGATGTGGCTGAATGTAGTACAGTACCAGTCTATTCCCTTCTGTTCTCATTAGGCCCAGCTCTAGGGTGGAAACCAGCACAGGATATTGGACACAGGTGCAGATATGCACAAGGACACATGCACACAAATAGGCTGTGTACTCACTGTCACATTTCATCCCTTGGTGGATGAGCCCGTACAGCAGCGAACCACAGTGGTCGCAGAAGGTTGGACTGCCATACGAGTGGATCTTGAACTTGTGCTTGCTTCTGGGGTCCTGCACAACAAAGACAGACAGGAAAAAAAGTGAAATATCATGTAACTGATGGCAAGTTAAGTGGCATGGTGGAGCAGTGGTTAGTGTTATTATTTCACAACAAGACTATTCTGGGTGCTGCATGGGATTCCTCCTGGGTTTCTGACTTCCTCCCACTGTCCAAAGACATACAGGTTGTATTAAACCTCTCTGTACCTCAGAGTAAGGAAACAGCACATAAATGCATCCCTTAAGCTGTGTTTTTTTTCATCCTTTACAGAGCTATTTACTCTTTATAAGAGTGTAACACCATGAATGCACTCTAGGAGAGACTCTGAAAATGTACCTTTTTGAATGTGCCCATTGGAAATACACACTTTTGTGTTTCGTCTGTTGGACAAATTGTTGTACAAACTGTCTCTTCTATGGTATAACCCAACAGTCTGCAACCATCCATTTATTGTAAAGCTATTTCAGTCTGGAACAAAGTGATAGACCAAATGACATTGTTATACTGTACAAACAGCCGCAGTGTGAATATAATAAGATGATCACAATAATGACAAACATAAGATACGATACCAGGAGGAATTACCCAGGAGTACTTGGGGTAATATAACTTGGGCTTAAAAGGAATCGCGTTTGGTTCAAATTTAACATCCATCCATCATCTGTACCCACTTGTTCCTATTTAGCATCACAAAGATCCGCTGGAGCCTATCCCAGCTCTTTTTAGGTGAAAGGCAGGGGTACACCCTGGACAGGTCACCAGTCCATCACAGGGCCACATAGAGACACACAAAGACAAACAACCTCACACACTCACACTCACTCCTATGGGCAATTTAGAGTCACCAGTCAACCTGACATACATGTTTTTGGACTGTGGGAGGAAACCAGAGTACCTGGAGAAAATCCACACAAGCACAGGGAGAACATGCAAACTCCACACAGAAAGGCCCCTGATGGGTTTCAAACCAGGAACCTTCTTGCTGTGAGACAACAGTGCTAACCAACATCCACTGTGCTGCCTTCAATTTTAACATTATTAGAAAATTAGGAAAATTATTAATCATTGCAATATTTCTGTTAATGAGGAATATAAATGGACTTAGAACAGCTGTTCACCACTTTACTGCTTTACTACTCGCCCACTCAGTGATTAATGGAATAAATCATTACAAAGAGCATCCATGTCTAAACTGTACTTTAATGTTAATGAATATTAATGGTGGCTAGGTATTGACTGTATGGTTTTGTGCAAATCGCAATTACTATCAAACATGATATTCTGTCCATCATATCACTGTTAGAGGAGACTGACAGAAATAAAGAAAGAAAAAAGAAAGAAAGAAACATCCAGATGGAGTGGAAATGTCAGGCTGTTATCAGAGCGTGGGAACGTGTAAGGCACAAATACACATCATGCAGCGTATGGTGCCAAGAGCAGTGTAACTGAGCAACTGTTTATCTTGGCCAGAACATCTGGCGCTAAGGCTGAGTAAGAATCAAGCTAATGAGCAATTGGGGATTGATGCTCTGATAGATTCCGAGAAAACATGCAGGACAGTAGGAACTGGGTGAAAAAAACCCATTAGGAATGTTGCAGTGGGATTTGTTATTGTGTACAGGCAGGTTTCACTTGTTGAAAATGGATTCCTATATGTTCCAGTCTGTATTGTGATAGCCAAGGTTAGCTAATTTCTTCAATTAAGCTTCTGCAAATTAGGGTGGGTAAACCCCTGCCAGCTTCTCCTCCATCATGCTGAAATGTGTCAGAGAAGCGGCATGTGTAATTATACAGGCCACTGACTGAGTAAGTGGGCTCCCATCATCGAAATGTGCCTTTGTTCCTTAAACATGATAAATCAAGAAAAAACACAATGGCAGAAGAAGGACACAGAGATGGCACATGGAAGAAAAGTCTGGAAGAAAGAGGAGGGAGGTGTTGGGTGTTTAGGGTGTTATTGGCAAAGGAATGATTCAGTGGTGTGAAGGTCTTGGAAAAGTCTAATTAGCATATTCGGCTTATAAGCCTGCTCATTTTTGTTCCTTTTCAGATAGGTTTTTATTTATTTATTTATGTTTTATTTCTTTATTTATTGGAGGAAGAAAAACAGCCGAAAGGCCTTGTGGTCATGCCTCTTGTGTCCTGACTCTTCTCTTCTTAGTCTTCTTCTTTCTCCAACCCACTGTTGCCTCCTTACTATGCAGTATAAACACTCATTCTTTTCAACTGTTGAATTGTGGGAATACTGAATATCTTAAAGAGTCTTGCTGAGTGAACAATAGACTCCAGGGATTCAGACAGTCACAAAGGAGATCGCCCAGCTCATCATTTCTTTCTTCTTCTCTGACTTCCTACCAGCCCTTTTTCTTACGTCTTTCCTCTCCAAGTCTCAGGACAGCAAGCAGTGGTTCTTTCTTGCCTTTATGGCAAACTTTTTCTTTTTCTCTCATCTTCCTTTGTGTCTCATCTATTTATTTTTTTTTACTCTGTGTCATTGTCTATTTGCCTGTGCTCTCCCAGTGCTCTTATGAAACACATTTGAAACAGAACGGTCATCCTGAGAATTCAACTCTGTGCACACCGTTGCAGGAATTGGCAAGGTGTGAATACATAATCCCTGCAGTCCCCTAGGCTCCTGCATGTGTGGTTGCATGCCTGCATGACTTCATTTCACCTTTTAGGCCATCTCAGGTCCTGCATGCAAAATCTACATTTAACTGGCTTGTCTGATTTGCAAGGCCCAAATAAGAATAAGGTAGATATATATGATTTGTTAGAAATTGTATTTGTTACTACCTCAGTGTTAAAACGTAATCAAGCTGGTGGCTTCACATTTAATGCACAGCTAATAGATGCTTCCATTTACTATATGTGAATTGAGTGGACTTTTACTCGCCTGTGTCTTTCTTTGTATTGATTATGCATCAAACATAATTATATGCATAACATTAAATGTGCAAACACTTGAAGAGGCTGAACACTTGGCAGCTTTCACAGTGGCCCACGCTGCCACATTAAAATGTTTGGTCAAATGAACACACAGTGGTAGATATTTTTGATTTCTTCCAGCAGAGTCAGAGGGCTCATGTTGCATGGTGTGAGTGTAGCACAGACATCCCAGCTGTCAGCATCATCAAATGTTTTAATGAAAGTTTATTAAGACTGACTGAACCATGTGACACTGGCTTGGCTTAGCCTTTGGATCCATGAGCCTAATGCAGGGGTTCAATGAGCCATGCATGAGTGAAATGACTGGGAGCTGGGAGAAGGCCGGAGGAAACTTATTCTTGCTTTTGTCTTGTGAGCTTCTGAGTTTTACCTTTAGGTTTTGTTCAGGTGATCTGTTTAACTATTGTGCAGTGTTTGTTGCTGAAGTTTTGAGAAGCGTGAATAAATGACTCACAGTTAAACATGCAAGAACTAGAACAGGTTAGTCATGGAGCTGAAGCACTGGTGAATAAATGAACACTAAGTAAAAGTTCATGCAAAATACATTAAATCGATTTAAGAGTGGAATGTGGCACATCTAAAAATTGAACATCTAACCAGTTTGATAAGTCATCATTTCAGCCTGTACCTTTCAAACCTCCTCTGAGCCATTTAAATATCAGACTTCATACAGTGCTGGGCAAACATGCTGGCGGACAAACTGTTGACACCATCAGACAGAGCTGCTGAGGCGAAACCAGAAGCGAAGCTGGGTTTCAGTGAAGCGAGATGATGATGCTGCTGCTGAATTCCTCAGAGCGGAACAACAGCCACATCAAGCAGAAGAAAAAGCCAGTGATGAGAGCAGAGTGACAATAAGTCAAACACGGGTCTTGCTAATTATAGTCAGGCGTTGAAGTTGATCGGCACTCGATGTAACAATGTTTAATTACCAATCGGAAATTATTGCCATAAAAAGTAAAAGGGGGAAATGAAGAGACTGATGTGATTTATGTCTGGGGCTAATTGGCTAACAGGCAACGATCCTCATCCTTATAATCATGATGAGAGACTTCCCCCCAGCTCAAGGGTCCTTAAGCAGCAAACTGACTCTCTCCATGGCTGCTAGAAAAAGGAAAAAGCCAACATGTGTCTAAAGGGTGCAGTAAAACATAGAAACACACACATCTCTCTAACTTAAAGCTCCTCTTTGAAATTCTCTTGTAAACAGAACTTATGTTTACATTCAGTGTCACTGTTTATCCTTGAGGTCAAACAAACATTCTTAATGGTTTTTGTTTCTCAAGAACATTTGCAAAGCCGATTCCTGGAATACTTAAAATCGTATATTGTTTACCAGCTGTGATCCCCCAACTGGATCCAAAGAGTAGCAGGAATGTGCATCACACCATTTGTTTGCACAGCAGAAGCAAAACAGGGGCACACTCAGAAAAACATCAGTCTGTAGTCTCCACAGGGCCAAACTCTCCACAGGGCACCTTTCATTTAAACACGTGATATGATCTTCTATCAGGATGCACACAGCTCATTAGATGCTGAATGTTAGACATGGAAGTTATTTATTGAATCCCATATACTACTTGGGAGTGATAGCTGACCTAATGTCTGGTGATATGCTCAGCACTGTATGATTCAACCGACATTAGCTAGAAAAAGTCTTTCTTTCGCCTTAGAAGCCACCTACATGAGAACAGAACAGAAGCATTGTAAACATAGCAGTAGAAAAGAGCTTTTTTTAGGTTTGACTGCTGTCTCAGAGACACTTTTGAGCACCTAAGCAAGTTGAAGAAGTTCAGCAGTTTACCCTGTCATGTTTGATTTTAAACACTCAGCATAGTGCTACTGCCATGAAGAGCAGAACAAAACATTTATAACAAAATTTCTGAATGTAGACATCCCAGATTCTCAACAGTTCAGAGTAAACATACAAACAGAATAGATGCCTGATACGACATTTGGCCTGATATGGATTGGATAACTAATCAGAGGTTTTTCTTTTGGTTGTTTCATTGAACAGTCAGTTTGTGGCGGTCTGTACCACAGACACACACTTTGGATATAACAGCAAAATGGTCCTGAGACATCAATGTGAGGAACAACAGAAACTACAATTAAACTGAAAGAGCACAATCATACAGTAACTGTGTGTGTGTGTGTGTGTGTGTGTGTGTGTGTGAGGGTGTGTGTGTGCGTGTGTGTGTGTGTGTGTGTGTGTGTGCGTGCGTGCGTGTGTGTGTGTGCGTGTGTGTGTG
Source organism: Mastacembelus armatus (assembly GCF_900324485.2). NCBI lineage: Eukaryota > Metazoa > Chordata > Actinopteri > Synbranchiformes > Mastacembelidae > Mastacembelus > Mastacembelus armatus. The sequence goes on from NC_046640.1 coordinate 16,277,102, forward strand.
CGTGTGTGTGTGTGTGCTGGGAAGAAAAGCTGTGGGGTAACCAAGTGAACAACTGCATTTACTATGGTGGTAATGGGTTAGAGAAAAGTCAGTGATAGATTGAGAATCACTGGAGAGAAAGCAAACAGAGAAGGGGAAAAACAAACAGAGTAAACCAGCCAGCGGCTTAATAAAATGAAGTGCATGCGCGTGAAAGGCAATAGCAGTACAACAACGAAGAGAGAAGACTGATGAAGAAACGAACAACGAACATTTCAGAGTCAGAAAAATGATGAATTGGTCACTGCGGTCAAGGCTGAAGCTCACCTGCTCGGCTGAAAAAAAACAGATGTTTTTAGCTGAAAAGATTCTCAGTTATTCTTTCCTCAGAGTGTGCACCCAAAATAACTGGAGTTGTCAAGCTACAAATTGCCCACAGACTTGACTGAACAGGCAACAGTCTGACCCTCAGTGGTGAAGGGGACACGCTGCCTATTGCACTGGCCAGTTTGAAAAGTGTGTGCCTGGGAGCATCTTTGAGTGAGAATAAGACAAGCAGAGATTTGTAGTGTTTATAGGTGACTGATGTCTTAGAGAAATGTATAGAGTGAGAGGAAAGAAATAGAAAAAGTCATCCTGAAGGGCTGGTGGTCAGAACTGAAGAGAAAAAGAAGGAAAAGAAAGATGGACAACAAGAGATCTGGATACAAACAGAGACACATGGACAGCGATATGTGTGTGTGTGTGTGTGTGTGTGTGTGTGAGTGGGTGTGCGGGTGGGTGGGTGGCTTTAAAGTAACACCAACCCTCGAGGCCAAGAGTTGACACTTGGCACTGCCAGCCAGCTACTGTGGGCCTCACTAAGCAGGCGTGTGTCCACAGTGTGGACAGAAGGAGGACTGACAGCTTCACCTGCCAAACCTGCTGGCAACAAAAAAACATCTCTCGGTACATATTCCAATTGTAGATGCAATTAACGTTAAAACTGATTGATCTGAGCTGCTCTGGCAAGAAAGCTTAGTGTGCGCTTCACAAAGTTACTTTTCAATTCTGCGACATCTCTCTCTCTCTCTTCACACAAACACAAGCAGACGCTCAAGTACACACAGCCACCCGAGACCTGGGGTAGAGATCGGCTTCACACAATCGATCGTGTCACTTGTAGGAACTAATCTGTCTTCTGACACTGATAAAAACAATAATGAAGCTGTGACTCAGTAGAAAAGAAGGGAAGACAGAGGACACAGGGTGGTAGGAACTGACATGAGATATATCAACAACAGACAACAGCTGCAGACACAATGAATGTGAAGGGAAAAAAGCAGAAAAAGCTTGTCAGCAGCCTTTGAAAGCCGGGAAACACTAAGAGCAGCACAATGACCTGCTCATTATCATGTTATCTCTTCTGTTGTCTCCCAGCTGACATTTTATACACTAGAGAGGAACAACTTTGACTCTGTTTGTTGTCTTTAGTATCGTCTTCATCTCCATGTGATGGCTGTACAGGGAGAAGCTGGTTTCCTTTATTAACTATCCATCACTAATTTAATTAACAGGATGACAGCTATCTCTCTCTCTCTCTCTCTCTCTCTCGCTCTCCACCCACAGCTGCCTGTCAGAGTTTAATGTGCCATCGCCTTCAGACTGTCCCACTGCAGCCTCATTATATGCAAGATAGATTTATAGCCTGTAAATCAGGCAGACAATGCAAAGAAACTTGCAACACGATATTTAAAGAGCGACGTCTTATGAAATAAATGATAGCTGTGAGGTTGTTTTATGTAAATTTAGACTTTTTAAAAATTATTGCGCTGTTGTTCACTCCAGACATGCAAATATGCTACTGTACATGCACTGCCAGGCAACATGTTAGTAATATAAGGCACAAAGATCAGTATCTACAATCTGCAAATGAGCTTAGTGTTATGGAGTTGACACTTATATGGAGTATCAGTTATGAGAAGAAGCATTGGTTACTTCAGAGTAATCACGATCATGATATGATTTATGAAATACAATGTCATGTAACAGTCACATATTAACAGAACTATTATAAAACAGAGGCCATATGCCGGTGGAGGAAGTACTGTAGTACAACAATGCAAAATACTTCATTAAACATAAACTTCCTGCCTTCTAATTTCTATACAAGTAGAAGTATGTCAGTATTTTCAGCAAAACATACTGAAGTATCAAAAATAAACATTGTCACTGTGTAGGACAAATTGTCACTCACAGTCAATGTTACTCTATATGACATTCAATGGTTAATACTCTTTAATGCTTTGATGCACATGTGGCATTTTAATGTTGTTGCTGATTGAGGTGGAGCTACTTTTAAATACTTGCAGCTAGTTCAGTCCAGTAGTTCCCAAGCTAAGGAATGGGCCTCTAAAGTGGGTGATATAATAAATCTGAAGGGTCATGATATGAACAGTGGGAAAGAACAGAAAAGGGGCAACTGGACACAAGGCAAAAATGATGGGAAATCAGGATTATATATTTTTATCATATAATGTTTTTATGTTAAATCTTTATTTGGAATATGAGTAGTGACTATATAAATAAAAAAGCAAAATGTTTCCTAAAAATAATTGTAGCACTATTAAATGTTAAGTAATTGAAAATGGAAATATCTATCTAAAGTACAAGTAGCTCCAAATTGTACTTAAATATTGTAGTTACTTTCTCCCAGGGAGACACAAATAGAGTACCCAGTGAAATCAAACTGAGAAGACACAGGTGTCGGGGCTTAATCTTTCCCTGTTGTGCTCTAATTAACAGTAGAGGAGAGATCCAGTGTTCAGATGCATTCACACTGCACCTCTGAACACCACACATCCTTTCATCACAGCCCAACTTTCATCATCAAACACAACATTTAATTAGCCTGAATAGAATATGAGGCCTGGGTTTATATGCATGCGTGTGTCTCTCTAACATCAGCCGCCGCTAAGCTTTTGTTGCTGGCTTCACACAGAGGCCAAGCGGGGCTTTCAACCTGTAAGCGTGTCATCACTTCCTGGGTGTTGTGCCATGTGACTGGAGGTCTCTGTGACTGCAGATGTCTGGCTCCATTAGGAGACACAATGGTGGTGATAGCCCCATCGCTGCTCAGTGATAATTGAGAAAAAACAATTGTGAGAGAAGCTGAGCTGTTCAGAGGACTTTGTCGAGAGGTAGTGGAGAACCCCACTCAGGGTAATAGGAATCAAGGTTTGCTGAGCAACACAAATAACTACATTCAGTGCCCAAACACATGCGAGGACATTTTTTTTTTTTTTTTTTTTGGTATAGTAATGCAATAAAGTGTAACCTCTTGTATCAACAGGTGGTGTTTTTTGACTCTCAAAACAGTTTATTTTGTAAATCACATTAGCTTATACTTTACAGTACATTATTTAGTTATTTACAGTAAATTATTGTCTTAAAAAGTTTTTCAAAGCAGTTCATTCAGTTGACACAAAAGGACTTGAAGGTATTAAAATGTTTACAAAAGGCCTTAAATATGTTTTCTTGCCTTCTGTAAACAGTAACAGTTTTTTCTTAAATGTGGCTGCAGTTTGTTAAAAGATGTTCCCATAAAAGTTTAAGAAATAGGGAAAACACAAAAATCTTTCAGGTCATCTGTCACCTACCTTCCCATGTGCTTTGCAGCAGTCCCCATTTTACACCCAGTTCCCCTGGTGTGTTTATTAAAGCTCTGACATGCAAGCCAACCGGACTCTGTGTTAACATACCTGCACGTTAATCACTGCGACATCGCCACAAAAACCAAGGAGGACAGGTCCCAGGTGGCCATCTCTCTCTTTCTCTCTCTTTCTCTTTCTCACACACACACACACATGCAGAAACTATGTTTAACCAGAGCACAATATAAACACTGAAGACAAACTTGTGTACTTTTATAACTGTAGCTGGTACGCATGCATGTGGACACACACACACTTTTCTATTTTCTAAACTGACAATATAAAACACTAGGAAAAATGGCATCCAATCATGCAGTATCTGTCACTCACATGACCTATTAATACTTTAAGCTGCCCTATGTAGCATTTATAAAAGCTAAAGTACCATAAATGGATGGACTTAAACAACTTTTTAGCTAAATGACACACAATGCAGTAAAAAAAAAAAACCCAAAATTTACAAAATGAACTTAGAGAGAGAAAAGTTATACACAGTGTTTGTGCTGAACTGGACAGTAATATGAGCATGTGTGTATCTGCCCCTCTTGTATAAAAACATCATTAACCTCCTGATATTGTACACATCCTTCAAATTAAAATCAGCACCCACAGGATGTGATCATAATCATCTCTTTGATAAATCGCTCATCTTCTGTGTTGATGATCACTTTGCACAAGTGCTTATTTGTGTGACGTCAACAAGTAAACAAACCCAAGAAATTGCAGAACGCACATCAAGCCTATATGGCACACATGAGACAGAGAGCTAGCTATAGTGTGTAATACCATAGGAAGTAATTACACACATAGCGCTCCTCAGTGGAGTCAGTCACATCAGTGTGTGTGAAGGTTGATAATTTAGCAGTGTTTTGTATCACACGTTTGATTACATTTTGTCAGCCTTGTTTGTTTGTCTTGAGTGTAGCAGTCAATATAGGCATACTATATTAAAATGTCATATATAAAATGTTGTTACTGTAAAATGCCAACATTATACCCAGTGACATATAGTGTAAAAGAAAGATTCAGAGCAATAGATTTTAAAATGTTATTTTTTGAAATAGATTTTTATCTGTTTTTTTAGGCTATACAACATACTGAGTTCAAGGGAAGAGACTGTGCAAAAACTACATTATCTATAGCATTTTACTTTTAAGTCCCAATATTCAGGATTTTTAAATATAATAATAAAATTGTATAATATCTTATAATCCAGTTGTATGCAGATAGTTGTATTATCATTATATTTTATAATTCTTTACACATAAGGTCTGGAGAATCCAAATTTAATTTTGACTTTAAGGTCTTTATGTATTGTAAACCCTCTGACATTCAACTGTGCATGTGTGTTTGTATCTATCTTGCATGTGCATGTGTGCATATGTGGATTATGTCAGATGCCCAGTAGCTGGCAGAGACACCACTTTGACCCATGATGTTTCTGTCCAGCGCCCAAACAGCAGACGATTACCGCCATGCCATTTGATTGTGTGCGTGTGTGTTGATATCAATGTGTGTCTGTTACTATTTACGTCGCTGCAATTACATAAGCAACACAGCTGCTCTTTGTATTTCCTTAGCAGAAGTGCATCCAGTCAGTTACACCCAGTTTATAGACTTGCACCATCTATCCAACCACAAACCACTCTGCTGCACTGTAGAATCTGAACCTGAATGCTTTCAGATCATCTAAGAACTGTGCAGCATTAGGACAAAACAATACAAGATCAACAGCTGGCCTTTCAGTGGGTTGCTAATACATGAGGTGTTAGTGAGAACATGCTCATTTCTTACATATTAAACTCATGATTACACAGAGGGGACTGAAGCTATGAGGTGTGTGGGTATTATATAGACCTACAGCTGTACTGTTCATTAAAAATAAATGGATATTGCTAAAATCTGTGCACAGGTACAGATGGAAATGCAGCAATATTAGCAAAGCATATAAGCTATTTTTAAAGAGAACCAATAAGCAATAACAAAAATAATTGGAGAAGGTCTTCAGTTGAAACTGTCAAGTATTGTTCGTGCCTTGCCAATGCAAAGATTACAGTGGGACTAAGATAGTACAACTACAAAAAAAAAACAAAAAAAAAACACGTTTTTTCATACAAAATAACTATGCAAATCATAAGTTCATAATCAAGATTGGAATAAGCAATTTTGACTGTATGTCTGACTGTATAGTTAATAGATTGCTGTAATCAGACCTTTAGTTGAAGCATGCTTACATTAGAGATTTAACTGATTGTTGCTTTTCAACGTATATTTTTCTGAGAGCATCTGTCTATATGACACATAGAGGCTTTTTCTAAAGGCCAATTCCAGCAATGACAGTATAATCATATCATTCTGCTGTAAGACTGTAGCTCTACTCTGCTCTAACCTTTCATCTACAACAGATAAATATACTACAGTATAGGCTTATTATAATACACTAATATTTAGTACATTGCATATTTATTCCTCTGCCCCTGACAGTGGAAATCCTCATTACAAATATGCACTGGGTCCCATATATTAATGTGGTGCAGTGTTGCAAGATGCAAGAGGAGATTATATGTCAAGATATTACATAAGAAATGATGAGGACATGAACATGTAGTAGAAATATTGTACATGGCACAATAGTCCAATTATGCAGCCGATTATTTCACACATCAGTTTTAACACTTTCTGGCTCAACTGATCGATAATTTGAGGCTATGGCGCCTGTGCTGACCTGATTGCATTGAAGACATTTAGAGAATATTAGTGGTTTAAGGGTTTGGGCTGATCTATTCTTGTCAGGCTGTGTGTCTCAGACAGGGCTGACTAATGATCCAACAGGCTCGGACACGGCAGGAGGGATCAGTGACAGCTTAATGAGGCCACAGGGCTTCTGTGCTTACAGAGGCAGACAGAGAAAGAGGAGGGCAATGTGGTGGGAGACAGAGAGGAAACAGGAAGGTAAAATGAGCAGAAAAGAGAGATATGGTGTAAAAAGCAGAAAAGAGGAAAGGAGCATAGATCAGAGAAGGCAAACCAAAGAAAGGAACAACAAAGAGAAATAAATGAGAGAGTAGAATGAAATTAAAATGAATGTATGCTGTAAGGTGTCTCACTGATGTCCTCCCACTCTTACCACCCATACATTTCTGTGTGTGTGTGTGTGTGTGTGTGTGTGAGCTTGTGGAGCATCCCCAATTGCTCGGTGCATTTAATTATCAAAACTAAAGCAGAGTTCTTTTGCCTCCTATTTATCCTCCTCCTCTTTCTGTGTTGGTGTGAGATGAGTCACCCGCAGTAACGGTTAGGAAGGGCTGTCCCTCCTGTCGTTGCTGCTGGAGATGGGAGCACTATGGGGTGCGAGGTAGTTAGGCGTGCATCAGCATGTTCACAAGAGACAGTGAGCGAACAAGGCAAGAGGGAACAGGATTCAAAAGAGCGGGAGCACTAAATGATGAACATATTCATGGCCCAGATATTGTTTTTATTTTAACTCCTGAATGTATAATTATGCCCCACAACCCTTCATTCTACACAGTATATGAGTGCATCAAAGTAATTAAGATTTTCTGAACTCAACTTTCAAGATCTTTACATATAAATTCAAATGGCAAGGACTCGAAGCTCGTCACACATAATTTACAGTTTTGATATGTTTAACTAACTGTTAACTGTCATGTGTAACCTTTTTTAGGATGACCGTGTCAGTTGTCAGTCCTCTAGTGCCACCATAAGACCAACATTTTGACTAAATGTCATAACTATGAGATTACCATGCCATCTGGCACACACATTCATGTCTGTTTTCACAGGAACTGTTATCTTTATGTCACCAACAGACCACATTTAAATTTATTCAGAACTTTGGTTTATTATCAACAAGTTTTAAAATTAGCTAGTTGTTAGAAATAACCAGATTAGTCAGGAAAACAGAGGGAAACAGGAAACAGGAAACAGAGTTGGGGCTAGACCTGGTCCATTGTGAAATATTTCCAATTATATGTGTTCACACATTTTGTAGCACAGCAAATGCCACAGATCCCCACTTGTCTGTAGAGGGAAACTGGAGTATTACAGGTCATACAAATGTGGCCATCTCAGTTATTTGTTTGGTGCGAGTCAATAACTGCATATGGGAGATGTGTCACTGTGCTCTACCTCAGACTACAAAGTAGGACGCCAGTTGTGGCTGTTCTCTGGGGAGACAGTCTTGAGTCATACACCAACCCCCAAACCCTCAAATATCCTGCAGCAAAATACTAACACAGAAGAATGAAAGCCCACATACATACCTGCACACCTTAACACGGATACACACGTACTGACACACCCATAAAGACCCAAATACATCCATTATGTAATCCTGAAGTAGTTGACGAACCACCGAGTAAGGACGCGAGGGAGGAAAGGGAGGAAAGGATGAAGTGAGTGAAGTTGTACAAACTGCGGTGGCTTTGTTGAGTGAGATAGAGACAAACAGTGGTGACCTTAGCATGACATCTCATCCTGTTTGGGCCAGTAGATTCACCTGAGTAGCTCCACTTCTCAGCAAGACATTACAGTATCAGTCAGTGGTTCAAATGTCTTTTGTCATTGTACACAATATATTGTTTGTCTCTCAGGAGTGAAATTACGTTGTAATAGTGCAGCGAAGTCATAATTTATGGAGGAGCTTACAGTCACTGCAACTTTGACACTGAATATTTGCCGTTCACATCTACCACTACTTTGCTCCCAGAAGCCAACTTTGGTTTCTTTGGATCATAACTACTATGTTCCAGTAATGTTGATAATGGTCTTATCAACAGTTTAAATACTAAATTTTATTATATAACTACATGTGGTGAGAAATGCATAGTTTGTAGTGACAAATCTTAAGGCTTGTCACCCAACTTTGAGGATCCCAGTTTCATGACAACTGTCAGTGTGTGGGGTATATTAGACAGCAAGTGAACCGTCAGTCCCTGAAGTTGATGTGGAAGCAGGGAATAGAGGCAGGTATAGAGATCTGAGTGACTTTGACAAGAGCCGAATCCGACTGACAGCTGACTGGGTCAGAGCAGTTTCCAAACTGCAGGTTGTTTTGGGGTTCCTGGTCTGCAGAGGTTAGCATCAACCAAAAGTGGTCTAAGGAAGCAGTAACAGGCAACAGATTCATGGGCACCCAAGGCTCACTGATAACCAGGTTGGCCTACTTGTAAGATTAAACTATTACATTTAAAATTTTAAATATAAGTAACTGGATGTTGAGTTGTTCAAGTGACAGTTTTAATCTAATATCACAGTCTGCAGTGGGATATTTCAAGACCAATGTGCATGGGCACATTAGGAGGAGTAGGTCAAGGTAAATGATGCATCAATGAGCTAAATCCTTATAGAGTAAACAAGTCAACAGGTTGTGACTCACTTTCACAGGAGCAAAGCTGGTACATGACACCTCTTGGCCAATTTTGAAAATCACCATGAACAGCGGAAAGGAACATGAATTCTTGGACTGGAATGCAGCAAAACACGGTTACATCTCTTCACCCCCCTCCCCATCTCTCGTGTGGTCCCACCCTGGTGATGACATTAAACACTGAGCTGCCTCCACCTCCAGTCTGAGGAATAGGTCAGCTCCCTGGCTGCCGTCTGCCTGCAAACACACACTGTTTACCAGCTCGCTGGCAATTAAACACAAATTCAAGGGTACACACTAAGTAGATGCAGAGGCTCATACCCACATATCATGCACACACCTGGTGTATTGTGAGTCTATAAATTATTCATAAAACACCAATCTAATAAATACAATTGCATGACTTGAGTATCTTGAAGTGCCTAATAATGCTATATTTATGTCCTAGCCTAGGTTAAGCTTTTATTACTGTTTGGATTGGGCTAATATTTTTATTTTTTATATTATTCTGTATATCCTCTCATGAACACACCAGCAAGTCACATAGCTATTTTTCTTTTCTATTACACTGCTGTGTGTGTAAGGCAACTGTAAATAAAGTTTGGACGTCTCATTGTCAGTATTTGCACCTGTCTAAGGACATCCTCAGAGGATGAATTAAACTCCTTAAGCGCAGTGTGGTGACTACACAATATGAAAAGTTTAACCAGGCTTAACACTTCCTCAATGCAGCACAGTGTCAAGCACCCATTCCTGTTGGAGTCCTTGGTAACACACAGGGCTGTTTTTTGACAGAGTTGCTTCATTCTCTCCATCATTGATATAGACACGAATTAGAGCCTGTTTAAGTATCTCTTACTAATTATGGACATGCAATAGATTATGGAAAGAAATGTTTGGTAAAAAGTGCTCTGTTCAGGCTGTAGGAGAATGCAAACATTTCTATTTCCAGTATTGTTTGCACCTGCTGACTGAATACATTTCACACACACACACCACAGGCTGGAGGCAGAGCGAGATTAAGGCAGGACTCACATGCTCTCTGTGTGAGTTTGTGGATGCTCATCTATTATACAGAGTGTTAAGAACTGCATTTATGACAGCAAAGCAAGTCTTATGTCCCTGGTCAGTCTTAGCTGTAATGACTGAAGAGCGATGAAAGCAAACTGCAGAAACTGCAGGAAAAAAAGTGATGAACTTAAGGGAAATATGAAACATGAGGACAAAGGGAAGGAGGGAGTAATAATGATTACGATTCCTATGCAATACTTTTAAAGAATTTACAGAATCACAGCTCAAAGTGAAATCAAGGCTTCATATATTCATTTATTAGTGTGTCAGGCAGCAAAATGAACCCTGATATCAGTTTGGGATTTGTTAAATGCCAAAGAGTAGGAGACACAGCCATGCCAGTGGCATTTAAAAGGGAAGTGAATACATGATAACACTAAATCCACCTTTGTGATCTATAATCTCCATGCATGCCAAAGCATTGTTATCCACATTAATCATCAGTCACAAAACCCAATTTAAATTTTATGAAATTATGCTCAGCGGTGAGGTGTTGTTCATGCACAGCCATTAAGTTCTTAAATCAGGTTAGGCTCTGTGGTATGCTTCCTCATCTCAAATACTTCCCAACAGGCCACTCGAGTCTTTCACCTGCTGAGAGTGCATGTTTTATGACTATTCATTTTCTACACTTCACCCCAGTAGGGAGCAGGATCTGGCACTGTCATTATTCTGTCTGCACTAAATGAGCTTCCATTCATTCAGCAATTATATCCAGCGATGAGCGCTTGTGTGTCTGGAATGCTTAAAGACAAAATAAGTGTCGTCGACATGAAGTGCACCCACAAAAGCTTCTGCTGTGTGAGTGGATAGCTGGACCTTTTATTCAGACCAGTGGCACAGACTGGTGAGGGTTCTGGATGCAGCAGGAATCATGTGGTATCATGACACAAAGTCAAAGTACTAACTGATACAAGCTACTTACAAAGTTCTCTAAAAGTGTGATCTGAAACTGACCAAGCTCTTGAGGAAACAGAGGAAGTCCAACTTAAAAGAGATCAAACTAGCTTAGTGTGAGGACTACAATGGGTCGCAACAGTGCAGCGTGTCAGCCCAGGAGAAATGAACATGTCAGGGAGGCTAAACTCGAGAGTTCACCTTTCTAAGCAGCTCCTCTTTTCAGTAACACTAGAGCAACGAGCATTTGCTCAGACTGACATTTCTGGGGCAGATATCAGCGTGTTTGTGTGTCTAAACTGACTGAGAGATACACCTCAAAGAGAAACGAGATTTTGGCTAAAAACAGTTGACTTAAAAACACACAGAGATCAAAAGATCAAGAATTATTATTATTATTATTAATGTGCTTTAATTATTTAATTCCTAATGAATTATTAATGTTTTAGTTTTGAGTGACTGAATTAAAAGGCACAAAGGTCTTAGTGTATCTGTTGTTTCAGCAGCACTGCTATTATAAAATCTGGTCTTTCTGCTATCAGCTACAAAGGCTCAGTAATAGTCAATTTTAGTGGTCAGCCAAACTAAAATTCAGGTTTACAGTTTTTAAAGAGAGATGGTATAGGAACAGTCCCCGATGTCAGCAGATAACATTAACTTGATACTTTTTTGAGGTCATACTGCCCAGTAACTCAAAGCAGACATGGGTCTATTTTTTTGTTACAATGAATAATCTAATATATCAAATCAAATATAAACCCTACAGTTTTGTATTAAAACCTCATTTAACATAAGTGACTGACACAAGCTATGAATAATGTCTAGTTTCTATGTTGTCTGGTTAGAGAAGAAGAAAAGAAAGAACCAAATAATGTTGTGAAGGACCAAATGAGGGAAGAGAGCAGATGCAATTGATAGAGAGAAGGGCAGGTCGCCCACACACACACCATACGGCCCAGCAGGAGGTAAACACACATGCAGAACATGGAGAACACACCAACACTGGCAAACACAGTGCCACTCACACGTGTACATGTACACAAGTGTGATCATGCACTGTAGTGACATGTCATCGACATACCATTTTTACAGTGTGTGTGTATAGATGTTAAGGACACTCACAGGCCATTTGGTCTCTTCATGAGGCATCTCTTGCAGGCTAAGCTAATTATGCTGCATCTCCACTGTGCCCTGATTACCACTCCTCTTCGTCGCAGCCCAGCAGGGATTGGCCTTTTGACATGCAAAACATACTACAAGCCACATTCTCCTCCTACTCTCCTGTCTTTAGCATCTTCACCCCTTTTCTCCTCCATCCTTCCTGCAGGCAGAAAACCATCCAGCTCCCAGACTTCCCCATTTGCTCTACTTTTCCTTCCTGTGGGTTCACGACAGGAGAATTGACAAGAAATTTCCCCCACTACTCTCCCATTTTCTCATTTTTGTTTGACCTCCATGTATTGTTTCCTACTTCATGTTACTGTACTTACCAAGACAGCTACATATGTTCTTATGCCATGGCCTTTCCATCCTCATTATCCACTACTCCTCCCACATTTTGTGCTTCTTTTAAAGACGAGGACCTCAGGTGCAGCAGCTCTCTGGTCTTTACCTCAGGAGAAGATTCACTAAATTCCTCTTAATTTAATAATGGGACCACAAAGCCCATACCTCATATTCCCAATCTGCCTCTGGCTTGATGTAACAGTTTCTCATTTGCTAAGTCTTCACACTCTTTATACTTGCTCTTGTCTTTAGCTACCCATGAATTTCACTCCATTACTATAAACCTTTCATTTATAGCCAGCCTTCCATCCCCTCTGAAAATGTCAGAACAAGGCACATGTCAGCACAGTTTGATTTCCCTTATTAACATGAGAAAATTAAATCTCATCCACACATGTCCTACTCCCATTAATTACCATTTTATGAGGAGAGGTGGGCATAATTGGCATGTGGGGCATCCTGATAAGCCAGACAAATGGATCTACCTGTGCTGAAATATCTCTGAGATGATCAGGCCTTAATTACCATCCATAATAAATTTATTGCTCACACCTGGTTGGAAAAACTAATAACTAACCTAATAAGAGAACCAACTGTGCTAGGAAACTGTTTCTTCATTAATACCATGACTCTTCAACCTAAACAAGACTGGAAACCAAGTATCCTGTGAGTAACATACTGACTGTATGGGCTGAAATTAGCCACTGGCTTTAATCAGCATAGTGTCAACTAATATTTTGTTATTCCATTGCTGCAGTTGTAATTTATTAACATAGCTTGGCCCAAATGTCAAGCTGAAAAGCTCTAAAAAAAATCTTCCTGATCTAACTGCTTCACACGTTTCCTCTTTCTGCGCTCCCTTACCTAAGGCGTCTGTCATTGTCGGCCTGGGAGTGGATTTTAATGAGCTGCACTGCTAATAAGCAAAAGGAAGATCCACTCATCACGCATGCTGCAGAGCATGCACAAATATACAGTGGATATGAACACAAACACATGCGCACACAATGGTATTACATAATCTATTAAACATGTTTTCTTCGTGAAAGTACACAGACGAGAGTGTAGGAGACAGTTTTGTTTTGTTGTTTTGTGCAGCTGTTAGGGCCATATCTCCTGTTTTATCTAGCTGATGTTAAGTATGTTGGTACAGAGCAAACAGCATAACAACAAGGTTTCTGTATGACCACGTAATCAGACTCATCTCATGTGCAATGTACAAGAGAAAATACTTCATTTGCCAATCTGCCTGAGTTACACCAAGAACTGCAAACTGAAACTATTGGAGTCGAACACAACATTTTATCAGTCCCATTTATATGACAGAGTGTAGTTCCACAATATAGTTTAAAAAATTACATCTTCCAAAATAACCATAATGTTGAATCAACATTTTTTCAACATTTCTAATAGTATTTAAACAAAAACTGAACAATATTATCTTCATGAAGGGAGGATGTATTGGAGGACTGCACTGGGTTTAGCTAGGTGTACTGTACCTAATAAACTGACAACTAACCTGCCATAATAAAACACACTAGTGGCAAGAAAGAGTGTCCCCTTATCTGCTATGTGTGATGTACTTTAAAATTCAGCTGTCACAATTAATGATGCCCTGTGGAGTTTTTACTTTAGAGTCAGCAAAGATGTATTCTCATTACATGGGGAAAAAACAAAGATCTTGTGCTGTGCATTTTATGTTGGGTGCAGATGAAGTTGCCAGGTTTGATAGTTGATAGTTCAGCAAGCAAATGTATTTTTCATCTGGTGCCGATCACAAGGGCATTTTGTTTTTGTAGAGTTCACATTCACTAAATCCTTTGCACAAATAGGCAGTTGCCATAACATGCAACAGCATTAATACAAAAACACTCCTGCAGATAATCTGATGTTAATATTTAGTGTATTAAACTGTAGGTCAGGCAAAACAACAATTTAAAATCTTTACTTTGGGCTCTGTGTAATTATGATGGCATCTTCTCTGTTTATGAGATCTAGAATAAATTAATAATTGAAAATAAACGTTTGGTTTGTTGGGCTTTGATGGAATCTAGTCTGAGGTGAGTATTATAAGCCAGTATAGACAACAAAATGCCAGCTGTGGGAGACTAATTGCTGGTTTATTGCCCCAGTGGCTCAGATATTTGAAACTGTGCCCCACCCACTGCTGTGCAGGGCTGGTGCTACTGTAACAGAGGCAGGCATTTGTAGTAGTCAGCTGTGCTACAGTACAAATGCTTTTGGGAAGGTAGACATTTTCAGACACAAGTACAGGGGGGTGATAGATAACAAAGGCAGAGAAACCTGAGGTGAGGAGAAGTAGACAGTGAGTGAGAGCCAACAGAGTTGATTCTGTCTCTTAGCGCAGCCTGGGGACAGTCATGCAAACAGTGTTCTTCACACTTCAGCATTTAGATGTGCTGCATTTAGGAATGTGTGATGTTTCCATTTGCATGCCCTACCAACAACAGTGATAAGAAACTGTCTAACACCAAGTGTATTATATCTCTGTGCACTCATATTAAAGCAGGGAGGTGTAAGCATGGCTGTGTAATCAAGTATGAGCATTTTAGTATAATACACTTCTGTTTATGTGAAATTCTCACACAACAGCCAGGCATTTCAGAGCCAGAGATAACCTGTAAGTAAAAAAGATGTAGAATTGTAGATCTATTTTCTACTCTTCAGCCTTAGGACAGTAGGTGTGTCAGCAAGTCCCCCCCACAAGCCCCAACTAACACATTGGCTTATGTAACCAGGCATGGCACTAAAACTGCAGATTACTCATTTTTTCCAGCTGTTCAGACATCTGAAACTTTTGAGTAATGAAATTATGCATTTTGATGCATTTAATATCAACAATGCCTCAAACAATGAGCCCTGACAGTGACACTATAAATATCCTCTTCTAACTTCTGAGTAGCAGTCAGTTCAGTGGTAGCAAAGTTTAAAAAATGTATTTGCATGTTTTTCTTCTCATTGAGAGCAATCTGTGTGAAATTACCAGAGGCTGTGTCAGGCAGGGACATCTGGTAAGCCTAAAGTAACACTGCTTACTATTTAACAGTGAGACAGATTGTGATTTTTGACTGAAGAGCTGCCTCATGTCCACAGCAACTCTGTGTAGTGGTGTTACGTAATTGTGACGTGTGTAATCCAAAGACACGATCTGTTCCTGTGGGTTAACAACACGCAGACATTAGTCTGTTAAGCTGACCTCTCTGATTGCATACTGTAAGGAGTTCACGTCAAATCAAGTCATCATCTCTGGCTACTGTTGTTTTGCACTCTGCAGCACGTGTTGATATGCTGAGTGAGGGCAGACTCTAACATTAAGCTATAATCTGCTCTCTGTGCACTTCAGCATCAACATGTGCAGAGATCTGACGTGTAAGCTGCTGCAGTAGGCGAGCTAGCTCACTCTCCCAGCTGTTACTGCAGGTCAGCGTTGAGTTGCTGGAAGGGTAATGGCATGAAACTGGCAGGCTAATGGTGTGAGACACTAACCAGGCAAGGCTAATGCTACCAGGGGACTTTGCTAAGTCACTTGTTTATATGCAATGAGAAAGGAGTGATTGAGGAACTGAGTTAAAGGACCAGAACCTCTCTGAAGTCCAGTAACTGCAAAAAAAACCCAAAGAAAGAGTCAGCTGTCAACAACAGGACAAAGAGAAGGAAGGAACAAGGGATTTGCCACGTTTCAACTCACCGCCTGTCAATGTGTCAAAGTGATGTTGAAACATCCAGCAACTCAACTCTCTTCATCGGGCTCATTGTGATGCTCTGGGTCTATCTTTCCTAGTCCCTCTTTCTATACAGGTTGACAGTAGGTATATGACAATTGACAGGTACTGTGCACAAGACAATAAACCACCCAGCCATCTTGGATTTCTGCACAAATAGCTGGGAAATCGCAGGGCATCATTAATTTTAACAGCTGGAAAATCAATCATGCCATCAAGACAACATTAATGTACAGTTTAAAAGGCATCTAAGAAAGTGGCTTTAGTCAGAACGCAGTAATAATAAGTCAAAGATACAAACGAATGACATGAAAACTATGAGATTCAAGTTACGTCCTTTATGATATGAAACACAAGACAAAACTCATTGATTTTTTCCTCTTTGCCTTTGGTTGATCTAATTTTTCCCTAATTGGCGATACAATTAATTGTTTAACATTTCATAAAGTCCAGAGAGACTCTTCATGTACAAACAAAAACCAACAGATTTGTAACCATGGAATTTTTATGATAATGTAGTGGGGTTTTAAAGTACAAACAATAATATACAGATTTCATACATATTTGAGTGCGTCTTTTGTGGATATGTCATCATACAGCAGCTGTGTACTGTATATTTGTAAAGTAAGGCTGTAACTGTAGTTGTAAAGATATTGTACATGTATCGTTAAGTCCTAAGATCTTCACAGAGGAGGGTTTATGGATAGCCTTTAGGTGACAGAAACTTACAGGGGACGCCACATGTACTGTTCTAAATTCAACAATGCAGCTTGTGCCATGGTGTGTTAATCAGTCTCATCAGTTGACACTAGATGGCTATGATTAGAGTTACATTGCTCAACAAAAGCCAAAAACGAGCCTCAAGGAATCTCACTGACAAACTGCAGCTGAATTACAAATGACCTCATTTGGACAAAGCTGATCGTTACCTACTGAAGTGGAAACAGCTGAGCTGGTTGGATTTTTTTGCTTGCAGTTTATTTTTACACTATGGCTTCTGTGTTGGAAAGAAAACATTCTCTTGATTGGCAATTATTTTTTATAAAGTTACAAACATTAGCTTTATATGTACTTTACATTGTAACTAATCTAAACAATATGTCTACAGTAAAGGCAGCATATTACTCTACAGTACATATATCCCTAGTTGTGGACCTTTATTATAGCAACTACATAAGAAAATGCCATATTTTTGATGAACAGAGATAAACAATGTATCGTAGCCCCTTAATAATATTTTCCATGCAAAAAACTCCTTACTTTCTTTCCCTTCATTTCTAAGCAATGTCCTTATGTTTCCCGGGTGACTGAGGGCGCCTCTTACTCTACCTGCCATACCAGTTAAGCTAATAGTGTAGTGTAGGTTTCAGCAGAGTCAAAAGTGTCAGTGTGGCACTGATGACTGCTGTAATTAGGATCAGATGGTGGAGGATTGGCTGTATTAGTTTATGTACATACTAAACTGAGAGTGCTTCGCAGTTTAATTTTGCACGGGCAGAATGAGTGGGCACAGTGAACTAAATGCATTAGATTGAAAATCTGAAAGTGTTATTGCACCTTTGACTATACAGTATATAGTTAGGATGTGGCATATTTTTTATTTACTAAATGTTCCCACAGATTTATCAGTATAGTTGACAATATAGCCTTTTTCCAAATCATGTTTTCAGATTATATAAGAGTGGTTGTTTGGTTTGGCAGGTGTACATGGGATTACTGGGTCATGTACTGTAGCACTGAAGAGAATTTGATATTGTGTGCTCAGTAAAACCTGGGTGAGGTAAAAAAAAAAACAAAAAAAAAAACAATATATGAGCTCACCTAAACCCTGTGCACCACTTGACCTCCCCTTCTCAACCTCACCTTGAACCACAACTCCACACCAAAGTTTGCAAGTCACTCTGCAGGATACAGGAATATGGATGCCTGCTGCCTCTCACCCACAGCAGGTGAAGTCAGAGTAGGGAGGGATTAGGTAAACAATCTGTCCCTTGTGTCCCACCTCAGTGAAGAATGGAAGTGATCTTGCAGCAAATAGGAGGGAGTGAAAGGTGCGATAGACAGACTGTCTCTGCAGAACATAAGTGCTGATAAAACACAGACTGACCTTTTCATGAACTTGGTACAACTCTGTGCACTTTGTGCATCCTAGATAAAGCGCTCAGGTTTTAGAGAACACAGGTTTTCTAATGTACAAGGAGATATAGTTGTTGCACAAATGGTCTAAATTTGGTAATGGAGAGGTTTTGGGGTACAGAGCCAAAGCACAGAGTAACATATACGCTCCCAAAAAGAGCACAAAAAGACAAGCAAGTTTAATTGTTGAGGAAACAGTTCAGCTGAGCTTGGTCTGAGACAGACTTGGTCTCAAACTCATATTCTTAAGTGCTTTTTTCTGATTCTTTTGAACAACATGATATTTTCTTAGTATGCATTCATTAATTTGAGGTTTTGTCCCCCATTAAGACAAATACTGGCTAACAGTGTGCTTATTTTGTTAATTGCAATTTTAAATTGAATTTCTTTTTTGTCATCATTATTGTACATTTTAAAACATTTTAATTCTCCATACATTACCAGAATTGACTTGGTTAAATATTTTTAATTGTCTTTATGATTAGATGCTTGACAAACACACATACTTGATTGACTTAATTGGAAATGTTGGATTATGTTGTTGTTCACCTCATGGTGTTGCATTTTAATTCTGTGTTGACAAGTTAACGTTGGATGTTTTGCCTCATTGATTTTAATCACCAATGTCCACAAAACTTCCACACAAAATTTCTACTTCTCAAATGTGTAAAAAATGCCAGAGTTCTAGTAAAGTAAAGACACATAATATACAACTCATGGAACAGGATAGGAAAAAAAAGTCAGTAAAGGACAGACGTTCGAAAAGAGGATTTGCTAAGGAGAGTAACAGCCCTTACAACCCATGTAAAGCATAATCACCCCACTTCCACCAAGCAAAACTGTCACTGAAATGAAGCAATATCATAAAAAAAGAGAAGACTTTAAAGAACTTGATCTGGTCACAGATCTGGGCCTATTACGCACATGTAATCTGGTTGTGAAACCTATATTGTTTCTCTATGGGTGAGTCACGTTCATTCACTGGATCCAGAGTGATCCTTGACTGATAATAGAGCACTATTTACCACCCACGCCTCTCAACGTACTGAATGAAAAACAGAAAGAGGAGAGAGAGGAAAAGAGCACCTTTCACTTAAATGCTAATGCCAACATGTCTCTGTTGTTCTGTGAGTGGATCAAAGCATCTGCTGGACAGATGACGCCATTCACATACTGGGTCACTCTCAACCCACAGTGCAAAAGGGCAGAAGGTCTATGTGTGTGTGAGCAAGAGAGAAAGCGACAATGTGTGTCTGCGCCTTAAGCCATATTCGGACATTCATGACACCACACTGATTCAGAGGCTTAGGGGCAGAGATGGAGGAGTGTAGATGGAGGAATGGTGAGATGGAGGGAGGAAGAGATGGATCTGTGCTGGTGAGTCACCATCACTCACTCTGAGGTACAAAGCACAATCAACAAGTTTCACTGCTAATCAGGAATACTGGAATCTTTGCATTAATGCATTGGTGTGTGACTTAGACGTTTTCTTTGGTTCATTCAAACCATCCACCTGTTTATCCTCAGTGCAGGAACATCAAGCTGCTTGGAGATGGTCTTGTATCCTTTATCTTGACCATCCTTGGCAATAAGTTTCTTCTTTTTCTCATCAGACAAATATTTTCTTTTTCTTGTCCATGTTCAGTGTGTTGCAGACAATGATATCAGCTGTACGATTCACTCCTGTGATACTGATTCTAGTCATTCTAAGGGTTTGTTGTAGAAGATTTTTGTAGAATAATCAGAATTTGTTGTTTTATTCTATAGCCATCTAAAGCTATGCAGGTATTCATAAACACTTTTCAGGAAGAATGCAGTATTGTTTCAGTGAGGTGTAAGGTACTAGCATCTGTATATGTGTCTCCAGTGAGTCACATGATCAAAATTATCAAAATCAAAAATCAAAATCAAAATTTTGTTGTATATAATGACACCTACCTATAATCAATCTGCATAGCTGTAATGTGTTAGAGCACCGACACATATGATCCACATGGATGATTTTAGTTTGCATGGTTTCATCACAGGCACTGGTCTGTGGTTTTTAAAACCCTAAATGTTCTTCTTGGAAGCTGCTTTAATGGAAAAAAGAAAATGAAATACTGACAAGATTAAGAGAAAATAGGTACTTCGTGCTGTTTACGTATGAGCTAGTCCTGTATCATTTGGAATTCAAAGAGGTCTATCCCCAAAGGGCTCCCTATTCACTCTGTGCCAGAGCCAGTTGGTAGATAATGCACACAAACACAGGCAGGCCCAAATTAACAATAGACACTTGAAGCCAGTAATGCAGGTGTGTGTGCTTGTGTGTGTGAGAGAGAGATAAAAGAGAGGAAGGGAAAGAGAAAAATAGTTTGGCAGGAAGATAGACAGCTTGAGTTGAGGAGATGCATGGTTGAATAACAAGAAGGTAACCAAGCAGTGATATAGAAAATGAACAATGGGTCTTGGAAGGCGAAAGCCAAGACTAATGAATCTTTAAAAAGACAGCTAGATGAAGAGAGGCCAATACAGAACAACTGCTTTGATAAAACACACGAAATAAATGTGCTCTCTTGATTGCCTGGGATGATACAACAGCTAAACTAAGCTCCATTGATTTTCTATCTTTTTAAAACACTTTAATGACTTCTGATGTTACTTAATAAGGAGAACCTGGAGATCACAGTGATGGGTTGCTGAACAAACAGTGTACAGTCACTGCAGTTAATCAAGTGTATTAAAAATTAAGTCATTAAAAACAGAGATCTGTCCTTGTCCATGTAAACATGAGTGAATATCAGTGCAGGTATGTATCTCCATCTTAATTGGTGTAGGAAATGAACAATCATTAGCTGGTGTTTTGGTCTGGTGAAACTGAAGCGTGAGGGCACCAGTATCTAATGGGCTCTTTATGTTTGAAGTGGCACAGTAGAGATGCAGAAAGTATTGGAAGGTATGAGGGCCTGTCCTCTGTATGTGTGCCCAGATTGTATGTGTTATTCGTCCAACAAGCTGATGCTTGTTGCATATAGCTACACAGATATCAGGGCACACTGCAGCTTTACCTCCACCTCTTATCCAACCAAGGACACATCCCATTTCTGGCTGAAGAGGAAACTGATGTTCGATTGTGAAGGAAGCATCAGGTGTGCACTCCAAAAAACAGACGACATACCCCAAGACCCAAAAAGGTCAGACTCCAATACTGATAAAACACTGCCACCCTGCCATGGCAGCATTAATTGGATTTGGGGCAGAGAATAGCTAATGAGGGCCAGTGTTATCATAGCTGAAAAAGATTAGATAGGTTAAATATTTCTTCTTCTTTTCCTTTCGGCTGCTCCCTTCAGGGGTCGCCACAGCGAATCATCTGCCTCCATTTAACCCTATCCTCTGTATCCTCCTCACCCACACCAACTATCCTCATGACCTCCTTCACTACATCCAAGAACCTCCTCTTTGGTCTTCCTCTAGGCCTCCTTCCTGGCAGCTCTAACCTCAGCATCCTTTTACCAATGTAGTCACTGTCCCTCCTCTGAACATGTCCAAACCATCTCAATCTGGCTTCCCTGGCTTTTTCTCCAAAACATCTAACATGAGCTGTCCCTCTGATGTCCTCATTCCTGATCCTATCCATCCTCGTCACTCCCAGAGAGAACCTCAACATCTTCAGCTCTGCTACCTCCAGCTCTGCCTCCTGTCTTTTTCTCAGAGCCACTGTCTCTTAACCAGACAACATTGTTGGTCTCACCACTGTCTTGTCCACCTTTCCTTTCATTCTTGCTGACACTCTTTTGTCACACATCACACCTGACACTTTCCTCCACCCGTTCCAACCTGCTTGCACACGTCTCTTCACTTCTTTTCCACACTCTCCGTTGTTCTGGACTGTTGACCCTAGATACTTAAAATCCTCCACCTTCTCCACCTCTACTCCCTGTAACCTCACCATTCTACTTGAGTCCCTCTTATTTACACACATGTACTCTGTTTTACTGCGGCTCGGCTTCATTCCTCTCCTTTCCAGAGCAAACCTACACCTCTCTAGATTTTCCTGCACCTGCTCCCTGCTCTCACTACAGATGACAACCCTCTGCATTTACCCGGCACATGAAGACACTGGTTTGTGCCCCCCTGTGGTTGCATTGGAAAGGTTAAATATTTAAGTGTTATAAATTCAAGATGTGTAAATTTTAACATTAAGTAGTCAGTACAAAGTTGAATATTATTTGCTTCCATACACCTGATTATTATATGACACTAGATACAAAATGAAAAGGCAAACAGGAAATCTTAGTACTGAAATGTGTTCATGTTGAGAGGGTTACAGGTGGTCCAAAGGCACACCACTTATCCACCACCACACAGCATTCACACCAAGCACAGTACTGGCAGTTTCACAGAGTGGGATGCTGATCATGTCCTCCACACACACTAGGAAGTAAAAAGAAAGTGCTGGTGAAAGTGCTGTCAATCCATTTATCCTGTGAATGTCCAAAACAGCAATGTTTGACTGTTTCCTAATATCTCCTTCTCAAAATGAATGAAATGAACTATGCAACATACTTCAGAGAAAGGTTTGCATTGTTGTTATATTAGCAGGATTACTGCTGGAAACTGGAATTTATGCTTTTACTTTGGCTGTCTGTAGGGTAGAATTTGATACCACTAAAAAAAAAAGTTATAATCTTTTTAAATTTTACATAATAATCTAATCTTTTCTGTTTAGATTGCTGTACAGCCAACAGTAACATGTTACAGTGAGGCAACCTCGAGTAATTATATTAACACAAGCAAAGGAGGAAGTTAGATTGACAAATTCATGTTGAGCTTGGCTTGTTGGACATTGTGTATTTTACACTTTTAACTTTTACGTTTGTGCAGTCTGTGTGTCCGAAATATTACAGCATCAAACCTCCTAGTGGGATTAAATGTTGGTCTCACACTTGATACTTGAGGATCAGTGTTACTGTTCTTAATAATTCATTTTTGCAACAAGGTGGAATTTCATTGCATTGTGCTTTGTAATCATTATCACAGCTTTCCAATAATGCTTTCTCAGTTTCACTTTTGCTTCCAGTGAAGACAGAGGCAAACTTCTGTCTTCAGCCTTTATCGTCAATCTGTTCAGCTTGCTGAGTATGCTCCTAAGACTCAGAGGTGCATCCATCCTTCACTTGGCATTTTAAACTCTCCTTTTCTGATTTTAGCTCAGCCTTCTGACTTTTTGTCAGTTTGACATTTGAATGGTGTTCACATTGATGTAGAAAAACTGTATTGTATAAGTAGTGCAAGATTAATTCCTACTTATTTGAAAAAAAAAAACATTTACAGATAGCATCTTGTTGTAATATATAGTATATCACAGAATTATTGCTACTGTGTGTCTTTGTATACAGATTGATACACTCAGGTACCTGGATATTAATAGATAAGTTGTGTAAAGCATTAACTTACATCTGTGTCAGGACCCTTGTCGGCTCCAGGGCAGGAGAAGCTGACAAACTCATGGCAGCGTTTGTGAACCACAAAGCAGCACACTAAGAGAGGAGAGAGAAGAGACAGTTTTATAGTAACAGATTATGACATAACACTGTGTTGTGCTGTTGGTCTCATCTTGTTGCTACATGAAGATAAAGTTTAACCAACAAATCTGCCTCTTAAGGGAAAAAAATATAAACACACCAGAGACACAAGATGATATCCTTATTTTGTCTAGTATCTAATGCAAGTTCTCTGACAAATAGAGAGCGAGCTTCTAAATAATCATCAATCAACCACAAAGTGAATTTGATAAGCCTCCCCCACTTGGACGCACAAGCAAATGCATGCAGACAAACAGTGCACCCACACTCACGCCCACACAAAAAAATGCCACTGTGTGATGTTGTGTCTTCTGCAGCTGTCGGCTCAATACTGTCTGTTCAGTTGATGCAGATTGCATCGTTGTCTCCCACTGAACTGGGATATGCCAAAGTGTCACTCACCGTGACATGGCTGACATGACACCTGATGCTGCTATCACGTCATCAGAAGTGGCATTTACATTTGGACGCTGCCACAGATCTGGAGGGAAAAGCAAAATTGTGGACATCTGTGACAGCTAGAACACAAGCTGACTCTCTGACTCTCACTCTGTACCCAAATGTATTTTCTCTGCCATTATTTGAAATCTCTCATTCTTTCTTCTTTTTCATTCTCACACAATCTGTCTGCTTCGCTCATTGTCAAGCCGCCTGCTTGTTCATGTGCATTTTTGTGCTCCCCCACCATTGTATTTGTGTGGTTTTTGTCTGTAACTGTGCCAGCGAAGTCGCAGTTGCCAGACAATCTGACAGGCATTGGTTAAACAAGAGAAATGAGTTTACTGAGAAGTCCAAGAAACAGCAGGGATCTCGACTGTCCATGAAAAAGGCTGCAATTAGATATATTTCAGATAGATGGATAGGCTGTAACACTCGTACGTTTTTTCTCTGGATATATGTATCAGAGATGAATATCCGTTCCTACCAGTATAAAGAAATGGAAGCAGAGAGGAAGAGGAGGGGGTAAAAAGCTCAGCAAAATAATAGTGCACATTGATTTATCCATGCTTTCAAGTTGTCATCTGTGCCATTTTTCATTTTCATATATTACAGTATAAACAGAAGCAGGCTGGGTTCTATGAACAGGTGAAAATGCAGATGGTGAGAATTTCTAGGACCCAGTCAGTGGAGAATTGTTTATCCACAGAGGATAAATCATATTGATTTGATGATCTCCTGACTTTTCCTCTAGTACCACCTGCAAAAACTTTGGTTTATTACCAGATACCAACAAAACTGAAGACACTCCCATCCGATGTGAACATCCTTACATGCTAAACTAAGATAGTGAACATTAAATGGACAATAATTTAGTTGTACAATATATTAAAATGAAAGGCAAGATCATTTAGACTACTGCCCCCGTGACAGACAAGGGATAAGTAGCAGAAAATGGATGGATGGATAGATTGATGAATGGAGGTGAGATCAAAACACCTTTTCTTCCCAGAAGCAAGTGAATAAACCAGTAATGAACACTTCCAGTACAAAACCTCATTTAAAATCCTTAACTGTTGAATATATGTAAGGAACTATTTTGCTCATTGCCGTAGGAGATTCAGTCTAACTTTATTTCTGAAGAGGTACAAAACCCATGAAATCTGCTGTATTTTCATCTTCTGTGCTGCAGCTCTGTGAGACACACTTTTATTCAGCAGGATTAAATCTGAGTGCAACCATCAGGTTTTTCTTTTCCTCTCCACAGCCTACTTATAATATGTGAATCACGGGTGTAATGACGTCCGTACGTCTTTCCCTCCCTCAGCACTTCTCACACCCTCAGCCACACATCCACTCATCTGCTGCTTTCTCAATTAAGGACTGTTCTCAGACCAGTTTGACTTTCTGTTGGAGCAGGGCAGACTGACTTGACACTGATCTCAGTTCAGAGGTGAAGAAGGGCGGCTAAGCTCTGCAGAGTGGAAGGGATAAATCTAGTCTTGGATTGTGTGTGTGTGTGTGTGTGTGTGTGTGTGTGTGTGTGTGTGTGTGTGTGTGTGTGTGTGTGTGTGTGTGCGTGCATGCGCACGTGCATGTGCATGTGTGTGTGTGTCAGGCAAGCTTACGCAGACTTACTCAAGACAGAGACTGTTTCACTGTGAGTATAATCCTTGGCATCAAATTTCATGCTCATCCACACGCACACATCGATACACACATTAATCTAAAAGCTGTCTTAAGAAAGTAGGACCCAATATGCTGCAGTTGCTGAAACACAGAGGCACTCTGGGAGCTCATGGGACTTACATGTGCCTCACCAATCAGGAGGAAAGCTGTGAAGACACCTTACACTTACACCTGCTCACCATGGGCTGAATCAACGGAAAATATAAGTTTCTTCACAAACTCCTATGATAAGAGAATTAAAGAGGAAGAAACACATTCAAAGTGACCTGGAGGAGTGCTTAATTGAGAATGTTTTAATGCAACTATAATAAATCTTTTCTATGATGGAAATTCAGTAGTAAGAAGTGTAGTTGTCTCCAGATGGTTTAGCTCACGTAGGAAGAGCTGTGTGAAGCAGCAGGAGCAGAGGTGACACAGTGACATATTGTATCGTCAGGGATATTATGATTAATTACTATGGGCTTTCTTTCACAAGCCTAATTGCATAAGCACACAGATAAGGGGCTTTGGCATTACAAAGCAGCTTACACAACGTAAATGCTTCCTTGTCAGCGTGTGCACAGAAGAAGGAAAGCATGTTATATCCTATTTATATATGAATAATTTCAGTATCTGTTTTTATAGGTGGGCTTTTTCAGGCATGTTTTCACACACATTTCATACATTGCCACGTATTGTGGCATTTCTGTACGTCTCTATCCATATGCCTATCTCATCACCACTGATCCCTTAAAGTGTGGATTTACCCCTGGCTAATCTGGTGAAATTTTCTGATCTGACCGAGCCACTGTTAACTGAATATGCTGGTGCCCAGAAGAAAAGGCTTGCAGTGGAGATAAGGGAGAGAGGGCAGGACACCTGCACTGCCAGACCAGCTCAATATTCTCCAGACACATTCAATTGATCTAGGCCCTCAGAATGGGTCCAAACACAAAGAGAACCAAGGCTTTGATCTGAGATCCACAGGCAGAAAATAGGGAAGTGTGCAACAGAACAGATGAATAGGCCAAAAGGTAAATAAGAATTCCACAGGGGTTTAGGGTTTCTACAACTGTACACATGGCTGTTTCAAAAAGATACCGTACTTCACATCCACATCATCTTAAGTATCAAACTATTGACAGCTTTGTTTGAATGGAAATGATGGAGGATGGCAATTGTAAGGAAATTATGCACAAATTATTACTTTTCTTGCAATTATATAAACACACAAACTTCCTCCCAGGCAGGCTGCTTATCATGTAAAATGGTCTGTTTCCCCTTGTTATGACTCTGTCTTTCTGCAGATTGTCACTTCAGACAAGACAAATAACAGGAGAGGAGAGGGTGAGGGAGGTGTATTGTCCTCTCTTGGTTATTTTTAGGCTCAATTCTGGCCAAGGCTGGAACAGTGTGTACTGAACCCCACTGTGGTGGAGATGCGAGGGAAGACATTTCCTCTTCACTGCTCTGCACCTGACCAATAGACACTATAAATACCAGGCAGCAGTGTGGTGATACACGTCCACGTGCAAACACAGTGACATATCATAAGCCAGCATGCATGTGAGAGAACAGTAAATGATGAATGAAAAGCCACACACTTTTTTTAGAGCATGTGTAAATGCTGAAGGAGAGACGCAGAAAAAGCCGAAAGACAGAGGAAATCAAACAGTGAAAATGCTGCAGTCTGCAAGTCAAGTTCTTGTCACATTTTGAGTTCAGAGGTGAAAGAGAACTGTATCATTTTCATAAAGCAAATTGCTTTATGACCTAATGCACCTGATTATACCTAGATTAGCAGATTACTATAAGAGTAAGAATAAGAGTAAAGACATTCTGAATAAATGTTTTGGCAAAACTATATATCATCACAGAAGCACAAAAAATGGCCTAATTTTAATGCCATGACCTCTGAACTCTGGTCATTGCAGTGAGTGACAGATCTGAGCCCTAGGTTACATGACCCATAACCACAAGATCTCCTGAGACTGGTGTAGATTGATGGCCAGTGACTGATGCCCTGACAGTGCAGTGAATCAGATAATCTTTTTCTTTTTAGTTTATTTTATTCCACTGCAAATTCAGCCAGTTTTATACTGTTTTCTTTACAGTTGAAATAACAAGCTTGATATGTACTGACCTGTATACTGTAAACAATCAGAACAGACACATTTGCCATAGCTTGTTAATAAGATGATTCATTCTTCTAATGGCTAGTGTTAATTAGCTCATGTTTACTTGGCACCACACTGCATTTGAAATACTGTACATGACAGAATTTGAAGTAATGGTTGCCTTGTGCAGGAAAAACACATAATGGAAGTTTACAGCTCCAAACACTTTATCAAAATATTTTATGAATATGAGAATTCTGTTTGTATCTAGCAGTAATCTGCATCACTATATTGTCCTGTTGTATGAATATGCATGATTGCAACATGATGCTTATATTGCCAAAACCCCACCTCCTTGGTCTCCTCCCACACAGCATTGCAGGCAGGCAATGGTATTTATCACCTTGGCTCCCTGTCTCCTGAGATCTGTGTCTGATTGTGCATATCTGGGTAGCTTGTTACAGCAGTCACAGACGGCAGAGATGACATCCTCTGAGTAAATGCTGTCTTTGCATGATTTCTCACATTCTCACCATATAAACCCTAAACAGCCACACATAAGATCTGTAAAACTGCAGTACAAATCCCAAATTGTGCAGAACTGGTGATGAAATTCCAAACTCTCACCTACACCATCTTGTATTTCCCCACATATCTCCTTGATTCAAAAAAGAAGCAATAAATCTCATTTAGCACAATGATCTAATATTCAGCCTTGCAACATGCAACATGACTCTGTGTATGGTGATGTCAGTGAGTCACTGCACCACTTTGGTTTATACTGAAATAGTTCAACAGTTATTAAAATGAAATGGCATGAACTTTGTAGACAATTATGGTCCCCAGAGGATGGATGACTTTGACTTTGGTGATCCCCTGCCTTTTCCTGTGGCACCACCATGAGGTTGACATTTTGGGTTTTTATTGAAATAGCTTGGCTGCTGTTGGATGGATTGCCATATAATTTTATACGGTGTTGTGAAAATAAAGCATAATAACTCTGATCCTGGTGTTCAAGCTAGTGCCATCATCATGTGAACATTTCCTTTGTTCGAAACTTATTTCTGGCCAAATACCTGCAGAAATAATGACATTCCTATTTCTCTGGTGCTTTTTGGCAAAGGTTAGTTGTCGTCATGTATTTTAACATACTGGGAGTATTTTGCTTAAGAAATTGCTGTGTCTTAATATAGTCTCCCAGAGCCAGCATGGCAGTAGACTCATAATATATATAGTTATGCATATAATTAGTCATTATTACAAACTTTAAGCTTCATGTTTTAGCTGCTTTACATTTCTTGCACTTAGTATGCAAAAATGGGCACATATACCTGTCAGTCAGCCATATCGAGTATGATGGACACAGACACACATAGTTGTACACATGCAGCCCCTATTTTTGCACACACTTTTTGCAGCACTAATAGTGTTTGTATTAAGAAATGGCCACAGGGGGACTGGATCAATTATTCCAAACTACAGGTGGGAGTGCTTGGCTGCCAGACATCTCTGAGTCACACAGGGGAAATAGTGATACTGCCTCATGAATTAAATATAAGTCTGAACACAGACGAAGACACATACAAATATACAGGTTTAAGTACATATGTATATTTATATGAATATGTTTGTGCTTTAGATCACACATACTTTACGTCATGTATTTAGACACATATTACAATGCACATAAATGCAAACACGCTAAGTATAGCACACATACAAACATATACATATAAACACTTTCATTCACTACTAGTATATATGTCTGACAAGACACAGACCAGTAAGTACACACAAATTGTACCCTCGGTAAGTCTGGTTCCCGTGTCTCCTCATCTTATCAGTTATTGTCAGATACAAGCGGAGACACACACATAAACACACACAGATGTCCTGTCAGTGTTGTACAGTGTTGTCCCGTGTCTGTGTATCAGGTATCATAGACGTAGTAATGTAATGAGTATGGCTAACTGTTGTCCACACAGAAGCTCTGAGGCTGACATTTCTGTACAGAGACAGCACCAAACTAGACATCACTGGGAGGTGTGAGCAGGCATGCATGCAAACAATCACATGTAACAAAACAAGTACCCGAGTATGATTACATTCCCAAACACAGTCAGTCACCTAAGGTAATAACACTGACTCTGGCTTCTTTTGTGCAGTGCACACAAAGCAGGCAGTCAGGCAAAAGGCGAAGGTCATGGTCTAAGTCTGATGCCTGGGAACAGGCTGATACCACATCAACATCACAGCATCTTTCACATCTGCAGCATGTATGTCCTAGAATAATTTATGTGGGACCGGAAAAGGCAAGGCTAAATTTGTCTCTGGACATTTTGAAATGTGGTTCTTTTCTCCCCATTATTTTAGTCACTTTCTCTAACAGGCCTTTTTTTCATCTTTATCACTTGTCTGTCATTTCATTTCACACGCCAAGACCAAAATTTAACATTTCTCATAAAACAGTGACCTTAATTAAAACAGTGGCAGAAACAAATCATTTAATATAAAAATACGTTTGAATTAATTCACAATTAGAATGAAGTATAGTACAAAGTATATTTTTAACTACTGAATAAATAAACATATTTACCATTGCTATATAACAGTCTGAATTATATAAAATACAAACAACTGAGCTCTATTCTCCACTAGTGGCCACATGTTATCTGATGTTAGAGCTGAAAGGCCATAATGCCAACTGCTGATAGACAACTGAAAAAATGTGGCAGCTGAGCAGGTTGTTACGTTTGCAACTCAAAGGTGCCAGCTTTGATGTTTTTAGTCTTGACCTTTGTCTTGCCTCGTACTGTGTCTCATACTCTCCTCACATCAAAGCAATGAGCTGAGATGCTTTTTACTTCTCCATCACTTTCTTGTGTTTTCACACTTCTGCAGCTTTTCTCTGGAATGGCATTATCATAAATCTTTTATAAAGCTGATCTTACAATAAGCTCCTAAAATCTTATATATATCAGAGTATTTCTCTGGAACATTAAAGCAACAATAAGACTTTGTAAAAAGAGATAAGATATTTCTTAGATTTCTTGCCAGTTGTTCTAGAGTTAAATTTATTAGCAATATAATACACCTTTTTCAAATTGAAACCAATTCAAATAAAGTTGTATCTTACATTTGGTCTTTGTTGCTCATTAAAAAAAAACTGAGGATATATTTAAGGGCTTTGAAAGTTTCTGTTAACACAGTCAAACCAATTTCTGAACAATGTGTTTGAAAATTTACACTCAAATATCTTATTATAATTGTTCAAAGGTGTGTATACAGTATACGTGTGTGTATGTGCACAGAAACCTACAGGTCCAAGAGCTCCCTTCAGCTCAGATGTTTAGGTCAGATAGAAGTCTTGCTTGATAATCAATTCATTCTGAACTGAAGTACAGCATGAATACTACAGCTTGTGGCAGTTTTCACTAAAAATAGCAAAGGTCCCCCTGCTGATCAAAGGCTACTACTTCAGATCCTGTTCTGTGTCAAGTGTACTATGTGACACCTGAATCACGTACCTTTTGCAAGTACAAATTAGCACAAGACGCCAGCATTAATAGCAACTACTTCTACAAATTTTCCAGAACTGCCTTAGTTGAGCTGCATGAATAATAGTAAATTTATGTATGAATCATATTTCTACCTCTGTGATGGGAGAATTACACATCTATCTCCAGTCAGATGAACAAACACAATGCCTAAATTAAGATGAATCATCATAGCCTTTTGAAAGCATGAAACACCAGGTAGTAAATCTTGAATAATACTAACAAATTAATTTGACACTATAATAGCTGATATGCACACAGGTATCGAAGCTCACAGTTACAGATAGAAGAGACACTAGAGACACTGCTGATTTTCTATTAGATGTCTGAGACTGGTATTGCGTAGTATAAAATCAGTTAAGACAGCAGTTTAAAAATAATACCAAGGGGAAAACTGGCAAAACAAATAAAATAGAGCAAAAAGTTGACAGGATTGCAAACGATGAAAAGGTAAAATGTATTTTTAAAAAAAAGGAAATAAAGAACGGTGGGAAGGACAATCAGTTTTGTTTCAGTTTATATTATCCGGTTGTGGGTCAGGAGACAGTACACATCAGAGAGTAGTCTGAGGCTGAGCTGATGAGCTGATCCTGTGTCAGATGGGACCAGTTTAGTTCACAGCAGACTAGACAATTGTCACCATAAGGTCTGCTCTCCATCATGGCCAAACACACACAAACTATATCCATGCATTCATACTACACATGTACATACTGTACACCTTTCCACACACCCTTCTCCTGATGCACAGGTGCCAGAAAAAAACTTGAGGTGGATACATGTGGACACAGCCAAAACCCAGAGACCTGAAAACACACACTCTAGCACACGCTGGCACAACCTTTCATTCTCTGTCCCACTCTTAAGCCACCCAGAAGTGTATTTTTGAAGCACGAAAACTGCAGAGCCCCAGAGCAACACAGTCATGCTGTATTGAGGTCAAGAGGCTTTAGCCAGAAAACCTGGCCATTGAAAGTAGAGAAGCAGTCAGTAAACTGTAGTGTTGCTTCAGCTGCTTTATTGCTGATTAATAGCACTCGGCTGAGAAAGGGAGCATGGCTCTTCTCATCAGTAGGTGTCTCAGTGCTTGGCTAACTGGCCTAGTTAATCCTTTTGCCTGCATCCCATCCTATGTACAGCAATTAGTCAGCCTTTCGAGTGCATGGCTTGTATCATTTGGAGCTGAAAAACAGAGAGAAACCCAAAGGCAGCAGCTGTGGTGAAATGGCATTCTGTGCTTTCTGCAAGATGGTTTCAATTAGCACCTGCTACCTCCCACACTTCCCTAATGCTTTCTTCTCATTTTATTGTCAACACTTTTATCTTTGACTTTTTTTCTGTTCAGTTTTAACAATGATCTAACCTTTTCAGCCCTGCTTTAAAGATAGCAGCTTCGAACAGGTCAATCAGCCTGTTCAAACCACTTTACAACTAGAAGTGCTTTTTAAAACTCTTCTGCTTAGTACGTACACTACATCCACATCCAGAAAACATTTCGTTTTAATGTCTAGATGTAATATAAGCTCATAAATCCAGGCTTTTGTTTTGATCATTTAAAGGAACAATCCATTGTATTAACTTTATCAACATTGTGAAAACTGCCATTACAAAGCAAAACTTAGCAAGTGGTGAGTTCAAGCATTGCATAGAAATGCACAGTGACATTGCTAACGTGTTGGTGTTTAGCAGGTATAATATTCATGGTGGTCAAACAGTTGCTAATTAGCCCAAAAGAAAAAGTATAGTTGAGGATGATGGGATAATATTCCAGATATAAATTTTAGTTAAAATGTTAAAGGGCATCAACGTCTTTCAGTCTTTAATTCCTTGTATCAGTAGAAGCTGTAGGAGAAGGTAGCATTCTCCAAGGACCAAACTGAACCCTGGCATCATGGTGTAAATGTGTGCATCATTGACAGAAGTTCCAGTGTCTTAGCAAAAGCTCCCAGACAACAATCACACAAATCATGTTTGCCTAAACAAAGCATGAAATGAGACCAAAAGAAGAGACATTAAAATCTGCTTGAATTTGTAGGGCAAGTGGTTCTGAGCCTTACAACCTTCTCTTTATTTTAACTGCTCTGTAAAGCAGGGTGGTTTAGCTGGCATTGAATTCATATGTGGTTAACCTCATTTTCAGATACAA
Organism: Mastacembelus armatus; assembly: GCF_900324485.2. NCBI lineage: Eukaryota > Metazoa > Chordata > Actinopteri > Synbranchiformes > Mastacembelidae > Mastacembelus > Mastacembelus armatus. The sequence goes on from NC_046640.1 coordinate 16,311,008, forward strand.
TTAGACCTACCTCTCTGCCACTGTATTTCTTATCAGCTGTCTCTGGCTCCACGTGAAGAGCTGCTCTTACAGACGGGGCCCTAATTTATCACTCAGCAGCGTCAGCTGCCACACTGTTGCAGTGGGATCTGTCCATGTACCCGGCCAGGATCAAAGAGCTGTCACACAGTCTGGACCGGCTTGCCAAGGCTACCATGTCTGTCTGACATTCACAGTGCACTACAGTGCCTGCAAGGGGGTTGCAGTCATAATGTGCTTTTGTAGTATCTGCTAGGTGGAAGCAGACTACGGGTTGTGAAAGACATAGCAGCTGTACAGTTTACAGATGTGTACGTGCAGTATATGAGTAAGTGTGAGCAGCCCTGCTGTCTGTTGCCATGTGGGGTGGGTTTGATGTATGGCTTACTATTCCTGCCTTACAGTGACATTTTAATCCTTATGCACCAGCAACAGCTACAGCAGAATGTGTTAATATTCGCACAAAACACAAAACATACATCTGCAAGACCACGTGTTTAAATGCAATACACTCAATGTGTAAATTAACAACATATGTATATAGCATGACCAGACCATTACTAGTTTTTCTAGTCTTTTTTCATGGTAAATTAAATATCTCCAGATTTAGGCCAGTTCAGTTAGATAAACAGAGCAATTAAAGTTAGTCAGCATAGGCTCTGAATAATTGTGGAGGTTATTATTATTTTTAAGATACTGATTATTATTACTACTACTATTAGCACTCCTGTATACAATTCTTTTCATGTTGCTTATTTACAGTGAATCAACAGAGTTTGTAATTTACAAGTGTTCCAGATGTTTTCATTAGATCTAAATCTTACAATCTAACTTTTGGCTCAAATTTTCTTAAAATTTTATGCAATAACATCAATAACATGTCATACATTTCTATGTACTAATTTAACAAGGCAAATGTATTAGCTCTTTATGTGTTTTTCCATTCTTGCTGCACACCAACGTGCAGCAAGAAAGGGCATTATATGCATGACAGATGTATCAAATTATGTTTTAATTTAAAACTTCAGAACATTCGGGTCTTGTTTTTCTACCTGCTGTGTGTTGATTATAAGTATATGACTGCACCACATACACATTTATTGGTATAGCTATTGATACCTGAGTGAATGGCTTAAAATAAAACTGAAAACCTGTGCAGTAAATTTGCACACAGAGAGCAAATACATGTTAAATGTATGGATAGATAAAATTAAGGTAAAAGGGGGACTGATTAGCTCATAACATCACTATCAACATTAAAACAACAACAGTCAGCAGGGTCTGTAGCAGTAAACTGAGCTTGACCTTCTCCTATACCAATAACAATAACAATAATGGTTCCTATTATCTGTAATGGCTCATAAAGTAACGGAGTGCTTTTCCTTTACCATTAGCATTTCGTCCCTCTGGCTTCAATACTGAACTAGCAAGATTTGTTGGGCAGTTCTTCTATTGCTAATTCACCATGTTTATATTTCCTATTTCTGGATACAGAGAAATAAAAATATGGTAGTGTTTGGTGGGAAAACTAAACAGATTATGAAAACAGGACTGAGGCCAAAAAAATGTTTTTTGAGCACTAACTTAAAGTCTAAACTAAAGTCATTAAAATCCACAAGATCTACACTGTTGCCACAATGAATTTCAAACCAGCAGTTGGTTCAAACAAGATGCAGCCCCCTCAAACCCACTCACTCATTATACCTACAGTAAGGGCAGTGAAGATAAGAGTAAGCATAATGGATTAATTCGTTCAGTTATAAAGCAATAGGTTTGATTTATGGCTGTATATTTGTCCATTCAAGCCAGATTTTGGTTTTCATTCAATATTCCATTTCTGTTCTATTGTGTAACACAATGTGGTGTTAAAGAAACAGGAGTTATAATTTTGCAAATTCTGACTCGCATTAAAACATCAGAACACACAAAATCCAAGAAATACTTTCCTTTGTAACTTCATCCATGGCACCCATGAGACATTAAACACAGATCAAAGGATAAAATTGCTTCCATTCTACCACACTGGTGCCAAAAAAAGACAGAAGCAAAGCAGTGATTGTCCCCTGTGGTGCTTGTTGCTATATTTGCCCTGAGCAGAGAAGAAAGACTGGAAAAGACAAGAAGGAGACACAAATGTGACACCTTCAATTAGAGGCCCAGAGTTGACAGCCTCTGTCCCCTGTCCTCCCTCCTCTACTCTTCCCCAAGATGAGGTGAGCATAATGTAGATGGAGCTCTTGTGAATGTGCCTGAATGTATATAAGAGAAACAAAGGAGAGGTTTCTATGTGCATTGATGGGTTCATATAGTGTTCACTGAATTCCTATTAGTTAACCGATCACTTTTAAAGCAGGCAACCATTGTGCATGTGTGTATGAGAGAAAGAGAAAGAGTGTGTTGTATGTGTGTGTGTGTGTGTGTGTGTTCAATTTAATGTCTCCCTAGAGTCTTTTCTGGACATATTACCAAGACTCATTATCTCTGTACATCATCAGCTCGCAGTTTTCCATAAGGTAACATATCTGTTCCTGTGTGCTGGTATTTACATGGAGATATTAAAAATCATCCTTACACTACACATAGTCAACTCAGTTAGAGCTAAACAAGTCCACAACATGCACCTACCTGTAAAGAATACTTTACAGAGCCTGAAGGCAGTAACTACATATTTGGCCAAAACTGAGTTAAGACATGAATCTGATTTGGTTGATATCTTATGTTAACAGTGAGTCATGCCTTAGTAATTTATTTATTTTATAACATATACAACAACAATCTTACATCACAACAGAAAAAAAAACACCAGATAAGCTTTTCAAAATGTCAAAAACACATTTTGCTTGTACTTTAGATGTATTTTTCATGCACACATTTAAACTGTCCAAAGGGATTGTAGTACCAAAATGCATTTTTGGGGATTTGTAAGGTTTGTGAAAACAATAATAATAATAATCAGCATTAAGAGTATAAAATTATGTGTACAACTTATATCTTTTAGGCAGTTTGGCTAGGAGGTTTCAAACTTCAAACGGCATTTTATCAGTGGCACTGCTTCAGTCATGCTTTCTGTTGACAATTTAACAAATGATCTACTAATTGATTCTTCACATCTAGGTAAAAATTTCCTGATTTTAATTTGTTTACAGCTGGGAATCTGTTTCTGGTGGTAAACATGTTGACAGATGGGCAGTCAGGTAAAAAGGGAGCGAGGTGTGAAGATGACTAAGAGCTGAGCTGCAATCTCGTACTGGGTGACCATCAACACACTCACGCACTCACATTCAGAAATCTTTGTGAGGACATTCATTGACGTGATGCATTCCCTAGCCCCTTACCTATCATAACTAAGTTCCCAGCTCCAATCCTAATCTAAACCTGATACTTACCTTAACCCTAAAACCAACCCTCAAACAAACAGAACGTGAGGACTGACCATAATGTCCTTACTCAAACCGGTCCTCACACTGTCAACTATAATGTACACACACACTTTCAGCACCACAGGAGCAGGAAGAAGGAACACACGCTTCAGAAAACTGGCACACACATTTTCTAACCCTCTGCCTCTCCCTGCCTCCCTGTCTACTTGCATCTTTGTCCTTGCACAGAAATAGCAAAAATATTACGGTGAGGCTGGGAAAATCCCATGTGTCCAGGCAAGCCACACACTGCTTTCCTTCTGTGTTTTTGTTACATTTTATCTGCACCTTACTTGCCGTTTTCTTCTCAGCATGATTACAATTTTATAGTTTAAGGAGTTATCTGCCTTTATTTATACAGATTTAACTCAGCTGTAACCCGAATCAAAAACACAAGATTTGATTTAGCATTTAATTTCAATGACACAATATTTCTCTAGTAAACAAATTACCTTTAGGTACCTAAATAGAACAAACGATTTAAATACATCACTTTGAACAGATTATTTTTTTCAGTTTTCTGACATTTACTGAAAATGATTTGTTGTGAAAGTGATTAACAAATGAAACCCCAAGAGACAAGTAGCCAGATACTGCAGGATGCACTGCTACACCATTCATTTACAAAACTTGTGTTAATCACTATTGATCACTGCAGAGGTGTGCTCATCCAAATTTATAATGATGTTTGGCTTGCCAAGCATTTAATATTGAAAATAGAGCAGATGAATAATGGTTCTTGCTTACTCAGTACTTAATAAGCACGATGACATTCTTTTATGGTTACTGATTTTCATCCTACACTGACCTTTCCTAGGACAGATAGTACAGATTAATGTAACCTTTTGAGAGTAATAAATAAAATTCGATTCACGTCTTAATTTTTATTTTGTGTCCTTGGACCACTGAGCATCACAGCAGAAGTCACTCCAGTCTCACATACATATGCAGACCCAGTGAGCTCAGAATCCACCTGAGTGGGCATTATGCTCACCTTATGTGGGTCAAGACTTGATATGACTGTCTTAAACCACTCCTGAAACAGCCATGGGTGTAATCACTGCTGTATTCATTAAACACAGCTGTGGTGAGAGGCAATCACTTCTGCTCAAAATTCCCTTGGGCAGAGTTTTTCTCTCCAGAATATAAAGCCGTGCTGCACACCCCACACAAATACACACTTACTTTATTGATCCATTCACCTTGAGTTTGAGACTAAGGGCGCTAAATATATTATATGTTGTCATGGCAACATACATATAGAGGCACGGATGTGGTCAAATGTCTGACACAGCAATATACAGTAGGTCCTGTATTATGTGCTGGCAGTCACTCTTTTATGTAAATCATTGGTACATGATCTATAAGGGATAAAAATTCAATAACAGCCATCGTTCCTTCCCTAAAGTGAAGGCTAGTTTCTCTCTAAAAACCTTATTTCACAGGTTCCACTATAAGCTCACCCTGCATCAAACAATGCAAGACAAAAACAAGGCATGAATCTATGCAAAAAAAAAAAAAAAAAAAAATCATACAAACACCATACTGGGAAGAAGAGGTCACAGAACAGATGCTCCAATAGTGTCGTAGACCCAGTTGTTTATTGCCTCTTGTCAGGATTCTTCTTTATCTTTTCCTTTTCGTGCCATTTTTGGAAAACCACAAGGATTAAATCAAAGTGCTATGACTGCTGGTGTCAGTCTTCACTGTTGTTTATCCACGCAGCACAAAAAAATGCTGCCACATGTAAGTTTTTCAGGGATGGTCTCACACACATCCTTCTAGTATCTTCATCATTCCTTCTCTTCCAAGATTTCTCACTCTGAGCCTTTTCCAACTGCTCTTTTGCCTTTGTTTGTTAAAACAGAGATTATTACTGAACAGCATGTGTCATCTTATTACGTTGCACTGTGTTTCAGCAAAAACACACAGGCAGCTCCCTGACAATTAACTACCCACTCTCAGCTGAGTAATGCCGCCAAGCCTCGAAAAAGACCCCTTTTTAATGTCACCAGATGACATTGTGTTATGCAAGCAAAACATTGTGACATGATCTGCTGAGACAGTCTGTTAAAATGAAAATATTGCACTCGTGGCGGTCACTGTTGCACTGAGAATGGGGGCAGAGTCTGTCGTGAATTGAATATGAAATGGTCTCTTCCCTGCTTTTGTTCTGGAGAGTGCCATCACCTAGTACTGATGGTTTGGAATTTCATCACTTCATTAATGTCTTGATTTTTACTGCCTTGTAAGATTACACACACTCCACACAGGCAGGCTCAGAAATGAATTATCACAGATTCTATTAGTATAAATGGAAGCTGAGGAGGTAATGCCAAGCTCCCATGTTATCATTTAAGGCCTATTTGGAAACAAGGAGTTTTTTATGTCATGAATTTTTCAAGGGAAGTGCTCACCTGGGGTAGGACCTATATTTGTTGGCAGAGATTTGGCACATCACAGGCAGAGTGAAGGCCGAGCACTGTTACCATGGTAACCTTGGCACCCTATGCTGACATGTCTGGAAAGAGTTTACCATAGTGACTGAAACTGTGATATAGAAAAGTGATATAGACAACTTATGCTGATCATCCCCATTATTTTGTGACAGTGAAGGCAGCGGACAGCACAGGTTTCGTGTGTTACAGGTGTCAGAAATATTGTGAGGTATATGCATATGTACTGTACATACTGCATTGTAGGCAATATTGCTATGAAAAGACTGTTGAATGTTTTTGTTTAGTGTCATCTTATATTTATTAATTTATTAATCTGTGAATTATTCATTTTTTAGTTCAGAGGCCAGATTTGATATTACCAATTTTGAGTCATTACTTAAGTGTGGGAGGAAGTACCCAAACAGGATTCAAACCTGGACCCTTCTTGCTGTGAAGCAACACTGCTAACCACTGCACTGCCCCAGTATAGTGTATAACAGTTTTTATTTGGTTGTGCACTCAAAGTTAAAATCCCTTTTTTTTGTTTAAATGAAACCTTGTATGACACTATTTTGGTTGTCAGTGTTTCTACAGTCTAAATGCCTCATATATTAAGTTTTCATTGTTAGTGTCATTCCTGTGCTAGATTCAAATTGTCTATGTACAAATGATTCAGAGGTAACAATGTTTGCAACTGTAATGCAACAGTTTTCAGTTTGATCTAACTGATCTAAACCTTTCTGCTGACTTTCATGTTCAGCCCTATCAGAGCTGGTATTAGGTTAACGCTAATGCAAAACTACTGCTACTGTTTCATATTAAGGCTTGCTTTTATATAGTAGTCATGCATTTGTCTGCATGCATCTACAAATGGGTGCCACTAGTTTCTGTTAGTGTACAGTACAGTATGCAGTACAAGCTATTTGTTTATGCTTTAATGCTACTTCTAAATCCCAAAGTGCAAATGATCTGCTGTCCTCCTGTTCTTCACAATACTGTCATCCACCCTTTCTCATTCAGCATCCCCTCCTGTCCTCATCATCCTCTCTTCACAGTGAGGAGTTTTAAATGAGAGCTCTTTGTCAAGCACCCAGACTGTGGCAATCCCCTTATGGTGAGACATAAGACTGTTTTATGTTGCTCTATCTTAAGGGGTACTAACTGGCACACAGATCCAAAAGCCTTTTGGGCACGAGCTGCAAAGGTTCAACAATTCAATTTGACAAGCTACCAATGTAGAGAGAAGACAAACGAGAGCCAATATCTCTTGACAGTGTGTGACTTTGGTGACTTTTGAGGCACAGAGGCCTGCCACAGCTATACTCAGTATTTTAATCTGAATTGTTGCTATTGGAAAGCATGTGTGTGGTTTTTGTATTTCTAGAGGATAGAATAGAGTTTTGATGCTACCTGAATAAAGATTTAATGAATCAAAATTACAGAATAGATTCTGTTGAAAGGCAATAACACACAATTTATAAAAGGTCATCAGAAAATGTTGCACTGTCTTTGATAAATACTGAATGTTTTTTAATGGGCTGACTCTACTGTATAACACTTCCTGCAAGGGCATGATGTAAGGAACAAGAACAAGACTAGATGGTTGTAATCACCAAGAGTGGACACGATCTGTTAATATAAAGCACACATCAGAACTGCCCAGAAGAGCTGTTACCATGATAACAACATGGAAATGGCCCACTTTGTTTCTACTGTAGTGTTGAGTGAGGAGTGGAGAGAAAGGGAAAGGAGACAGAGAAGGAGGGTAAAGGAGGGTTGGGGGACATTAGAGAGACCCAATACTCAATAATAGAAAGGGACATTTGAATGTGGAGCAGAGGCAGAATTACACATAATTATCTTGGCTAGCTAAGCTTCCACTCTTGGTGTAATTAATGCCATTGAGCCAAGAGATGGTTTAAAAGTGTTGATATATTAAGGCATGTTTCAGCAATCTCTCCACATTTAACAACCTGATTTTAATGAATTTCAGGCAGATACTTCTAAGACTCAATGCTAAGACTGATAACGTTCAAGAAATATTTGAAAAAAAACTTTAATTCAAACTGAAAGGATTTCTGGATGTTAATCAAATTAGCTGAAATTGATTTTAGATATTTCAGTCACCAACTAGTTTTATGAGACCTTTGATATGGAAACTCTCAGATGTTTTTTTTTCTTTCTACACTGCATATAATTCAAAACACATTACAAGATTTATTTGTGGAGAATATGGTCCAATGTAGCATTTGACTTTGTTGTTTTTCCATGTGCGGATAATTATGCACGCAGTTAAATCAAATTTGCTGTTGGATTAACATTTGAACCGTTCGAATAGTAGAAGTTATAAAGCCGAGTTTTTAGTTGTGTTCAGGGTGACTGCTATTTGCAACGTTTTGTTCTTTCCACTGATGACTTTTTCAGTATTGGGAAAGGAAAGCTTATAATAAATAAGCCTCACTTTCTGGCATAGGAGTGATTTAATGAAAAAACTTACTTACGCTTTTAAACTAATAAATCGACTAACTCATACTATTTCTTACAAATAATAAAATCAGTACAGTATAACAGAACAACACACACCTTTTAAGCAATAATGCATTCATTTGTAAAACAACCAAAGCACAAATTCTGAATTAACATATCCAGGCCACCTTTATATGCAAAGCAGAGTGGAAGAGGAAGATCCTTTAGATCTTAATGGCGTCACTTATGAATAGCAGCGCTGTGCTCCAGCCTGCCGTTGTGTAAGATGTTTATTGTTTGGAGCCCCCCACCAGGAGCTGCACAGCTCTCGCTCTCATTTTCCAACACCCCCACACTTCTGCTCCTTGATTGGTTAATGAGGTCCACTGCTCCATTCTGAGCGGAGGAAGTGATTGGCTCTACACCTACACCGCCATTAGGGCACAGTGATGGTCTCGTTGGAGGCATGTGTCAGCCCTTGTCATGCTAACTGACAAACAGAGTACATGATGTCGCCCACAGGGGTAGCCAATGTCCCAGAGATTGGTGGTGCAGCCTACACCCAACGCCTTCATCTGTGCACATGATGAAGATCTCATCATCACTTGATGAGAAGTAAACAGTCACTGGGTTGGCAATGAAATAGGCACATTGGCTGTATTTGGTTTGCAAATAAATTTGAAACACAGTGCTGCTACAGTTAGAGTGTCAACCATGGACCCATAGAACAGATTCTAGAAGAACCACAAACAACATGGAGATTATACGCAGTACTAGAGCATAGTGAGCAGACTGCAAACACCTGCTCTTCTGAAATGTCCCTGAGCAAAATACTGGATCTGCATGTGAGATGAGAATTTTTCTTCACCACACTACTACTACTACTACCATTTGGTCTATAAAAACTGAAACATGTATTATAGCAAGTTATAGCTCATTGTTTTACTTTTCTGGCCGACAACTTTATTGTTTGGGTTCACTCTCAATGCTCTCACAGCGCTGTTTTTGGCCAGAGCAGGCAGCTGTTTTCAGCAGATAAAGTAAACACAGCAGATTGTATAGCAGCTAAAGACACAGATATTTCCCTCAGGAAATGGTAGAGACCAGAAACAGAGCTAAAAGAGTGAGGCCAGAAACAGCACTTCAAATAAATTATAATGTAGGTAGTTGCTAGTTTAAATTAATTTATGTGCACGTGACAATCTGAAGCATCACTACTCTCATCTAACTTGGCCACAGTGTAAGGTCTGTCATCACCTAGACATAATATTCGCTGCTGTTTTCACTCTGCTCTCTTTCATTGTGTAGTCACAGTGTTTGCTTTATTCTTGCCAAAACTCTGCAGCAAGGAGCCAGAATGTGTAAGAGGCCTCTTTGACTTCATCATCTCTCTCAACCTCACACTTCCACCCATGCAATTGCAAATTTTCCTGTATTTATTTAGACTCATACTTAAGTGTTCACCTTTGCCTTCTTTCCAGCCTCTCTACATTGTTATGTCTTCCCACTTCCAACTGTCTGTTCCTCTATCTTTCTTCTGTCCAGACATAGTGCTCTCCTCCCAGCCATGGGTTCTCAACTCTCCAGATGGCACAGTCATTTCCACACACACGCATTTTCAAAGGCTGGGGAGGGGGAAGAGACAACATGGGGAGCAGAGCATCCACCATGGTGGTGAATGAGCCAGCACTGAAACAAACTCACACTACTGCTTTCAGTGAGATGATGTGGTGTTTGGAGAAAAGTTAAGAGAGCAGGACTGTGATATTAACCCAAATTTAACTAATAATAAGCAATATTAAATGTCATGTTTCAGTGTTTGTTCATGTCTCATATTTTCTCAAAATCCAAACTAAAACTCAACCGATAAATTGAGCTGCAGTTGCTGAATGCTGATCCATCTGTCTGTTCCACGTAATTCAATTTTTTTACCATTTACAGTAAAAAAACTTGAATTTTATTAACCTTGAAGGATACTGTTGATAACGCTGACATTTTTACTCCTTTTATTTAGTGTGACTGCTACAGATGTTTTCTATTTATTAGAAGATTTGAGTTCATTCTGTGGTACTGAACACATCCCTATGCATAGCAAGATCTGCAAAGAACGCAAGCAAGAAAGAAATGTGACAGAAAAACTGCACGTGATGATATTATGCACTTATGTAGGCTATGCAGTATGTGATAGATATAGATGATATATATAGTAGATATTGGCATTAGGGATCAGTGAGTTGAATCTCTTTCATTTTACAAGAACCTGATTGAAGATTTAAAAACTAGCAATACTGAGCATTACATATGTGTATTTACTGGATATTTCTTTTTTTGTGACAATAAATTTATGAGTCATGAAAAAACAAGTCAGTGAAAGTGAGTGGGAATAAAAGAGATCACAGTGAGAGAGAGAGAGAGCGAGAAGGGAGGGGCTGTGACGTCCAAGTGTAGATTGTAATGGTAATGTGTATGTGGGGTACAACTCAGCATGTCCATATGACAGGATGCATCATTACACTTCCCCACAATGGACCATGTCACAGCCAATGAAAGAACAAGCACTTCTTTAAAATGTGCATTAAATACATTAATCACTGTGCAATTTAGGAATATCAAGGATTTTTTTAACTATATTGAATGGAGTTGCATCTTGTGGAGTTCCTACGGTTATTGAAAATAAAGTAGGTTATTGTGAATGTACAGCAATCGCTGGTTCTTTAAAAAATTATAGCAAATGTATGGCTGCTGAACAATAAGACATTACCTATGATCTTATGTTTATGTGATTCATCTATTTGTAATTCTGTCACGCTTATTCTATATTCCTATTTCTAATGTGGGAGAACCAGAAAATACATTTAACGAAACTGCACAGGCTTGGTATTGCACACACAGAGACACTTCAGTACAGTAATAAAGACACGGCACCACTTTGGGTGGCACTCCACTGATCACCATTGTGTGGTGGAAGGTGGGTACCGACAGGAGAATAAAAATAAAGAGAAAGCTGCTATCTGGTTTTTAAGCACACAGAAGGAAGCTCTAGTCAGCCCTTAATATTCCCACATCACCTTTCTAACAACTTAGAAGCCAAATCCTCTGCTGGTGAGATATACCTCACAAATGCAACATGTTCATGGCAAAGACATGAGTATATCACAGTGACTGGTGGTGTTGCAGAGTCACTTGTTTTTGATTTTATAGTCTTACCGCTGAGAAGCACTTCACAGAGATTCTATTCTTGGGCACATACACATTCATAACCAGCTAAGTTTGCATTCACAGAAAGAAATATACAACTTGATTTAGAGCTACATAATAGTAAATATTTGAGCTGAAATTTATCTGTACTGTCCATTTTACAGTCCCATTTAACAACAATCTGGTATCCCATGTCTCCATTATAAACAATTACAAAAACCATTATGCATCTATCCCATGAAGAAAAATGCAGTCTGACCATTAAGGCCTCAGGGGTCTTAACTATATGGTATATGGTACATGGTACATATTTTATACATATTATTTGTTTTTCCTTTTCGTGTGCAAGAACCTTACAGATTATTTAACCTTTATGTGCATTGCCAGTAATGCCCATTATAATACTACTGTCATCTTTGCGTTCCTGCCTCCCAGCCTTTTCCATTGCCATCCTTGCCTTTAGCTGCCACAGTATCACATGAGAGAAATGTTACATGAGCAAAGGGGATTTCAATAAGATTTTGATTTCACAGCACATATAGTACACCGTGGTTCCATGTGGAAGCATCATGGGTAATAATACAGTCTAGCATTTTTCTGTTTTTATCTGCCAAATGCCAGCTAAAATTAAAGCGTTCAGTGTTATTTAAATAAACATTAAATATTTCAGTATTCAGAAACACCTGAGCAGGTTTAGAGTGGCTTTCATATTGAAACACTGGGTTATGCGGTCCAGATACCATGCCAACACGTTGCCACTAATTGTTCTCTGAGCAGCTGTTGCCAATGGTCTTCGTTAGGTAAGACCCAGAGAGCTGATAAAAGACACACAGGTTAGTTTGCTGATCAGTCTGTTTTTCTACTCTTCTTGTTTCAGGTCATATCTTCTGAGGAGTAGTACTGGGTGCTGCTTCTCAGTTCTTAGCCATGGCTGTTGGACTTTCTCTGTGGTAGTTTTATTGATGCTTTGAGTTCCTGAGCACTTTAACAGTTTCAATTATTTTTAACAGCGATGTTAATTAGAGGTTTGCTTTTGCTGGCTTCTCTTTCAGGGTTTCCTGGATTTTGTTTTTACTGTTGGAAGGCAGTTCTGGTTTACCAGCTAATAAAGGTAATGGCTTTCTTCTTGATTATCACATTAGGCCTCACACATGCATTTGTTACTTTATCTTTTGCTGTCAATTTTACAGGGTATGGGAATCACTATACAGCTGACTTGCATGAAATGGAGGATGAAGAGTCGCTCTCTGAAAATAAGTGGGAGGCCCCATACAATGAACTGGCTGACCATATATACAAAGATGACAGCAAGCCTTCATTTGCACAGCAGTCAGAGTCATATACACCTGGTGTTCCTGAGGTTGCAAGTCTTGATGAGTTGAGAACCTGGGGCCTGGAGGATTTTGCCAAACTCCTCAGCTTTTCTTTAAGCCCCAAACATGAGCAGAGTCACTCAGCACCACCGCAGCCAGATCCAATCCAACCTCAATCATCACTTAATGTTTCTGCTTCTAACAGCGTGTCTGCCTCTTTGACCAATGCGGAGGACTCTATTCATTATCCTGAGGCCAGTGCTTACTATGATCTGGCACAAATCCCCTCCTTTGAGGCTGTGAAGTCTCATAGCTTTGACTCTTGGCAGCCAGAACCAGTTAGCAGTGGATATGGTTTGACTGACTTTGGTTTTGGTTCACCAAAGTGGGACTATGACATTGAATCCAGTGCAAATGGGGATGACTGGGACGACATTCCACGTCTCATCTATGAGGATGTCTTTGAATATCCCTCTGAAAATACAGTGTCATCTCCCTTGAGTTATGGTGCAATCGCCAATACTACTAATCCCAAGGTGTCTTCAATAGGATATGCCTCCAAACTAGAGGAGCCCTTGCTCCAAAGTTACCCAGCCAATGTTGGACCTAAGCCTGTCTATGTAACTGGAATGGAAAGCTTATCCCCTTCTAGTGTTTCTGAAGGAGAGAAACCTCACAAGAGTAAAGAAAGCTACCAGCTACATACAAACTCCTCTTGGGTTCCACAAAAGGTTACTGCCACCCAAAAAGTAGAGGTTTCCATGGGAGGAAGTGAAGAAATTCTTCCACTTCCCAACTACATTCAGCCCAAAGATGGCTATGAGCAAGCTGAGTCAAGAATCCTCAAAGGTAGGGCTACCACTTCAACTCAAACCCTAAATGCTTATGAACAATCATTGACTAATCATACTTTATCTTCCAGAAACAAGTGGTAACTAAGATGGATACCAGTGAGTAACAGGTAAAGGATTCAGTTATTCTTAATGTTTTAATGTAACTGTCTTCTAAAGATTAACTTTTCTTTCTTACAGAATGCTATGCCCTGTGGAGAACAATCAGAATAAAACTTTAAATTTAAGATATTTGCTGTTTGGTCTTGGTTTTTATTTCTGAGCTTAGATCTGCAACCTTGCACAGTATTTGCTCATGGAGTCTCTTTAAATGTAATTGCAATGGAGGTTACACCAGACTGAACTGCACTTCATGTGAACGAGAGAAACTGCATAATGAACATTAGCCTAACTGTGCAACTTTCAGTGAAATGTGGTGCTTTAAGCACTGTGGGTGATGTGCATCTATCCCTTGGGTCAAAAATCATGTCAGACTATATTGATACCTTGATGCTTCCAATAACAATAAACATGCAAGCAGTTTACCTTGGCATTGAAATCCTTGTTTTCCAAATCCCCTGCAACAAAAAGCATATGTTAACTAGTTGCTCTATTCTGCTGCAGAAATGTAATGCACTAAAGAATGCCTCTGATATGACCATATAAAAATGCACTTTTTTTGGTTTCCTGGGATATCAAGGACCTGTCACATCTATAATATAAACATAAATATTAAGCTTACTGATGCATAACATATCTATGGGAAAAATATTCTGTCCTAACACCTAATTTAAAAGTGACAAATTGTGCCTGCATCAGCTGTCCAAACAGGAAAGTGTGAATAAGGAATGCTTACCATATGAAATCTGTACAATGGCTGCAGAACGTCGGCTGCTTGAAAAACCTCGCAGTAAATTTGTGGTTTTTCACTTCATGCACGTTTTTCTGCCGCAAAGCACCTTTGCGGGCAAATCGGTTCCCAACCCCAGCAGAATCATTGTAATGTAAAAGATGGTCAGCCATAATAAAACAAAACAAACCAAAAAAAAAAAAAAACTACACAGCCACAACTTAGTGCTGTCCCGACCGATCTCTGTGAGGTTCTCGTCTCTTCACAGCTCTTAACAAGTACTGCTGGAGAGCTCTTAGCGCACGCCTCCCCTCTGCCTGAGCCACAGCTGAGCGCTTCTTTTTCATTCAAGGTGACGTCGCTGAAGTCTGCCTTTGGGTACTGTGGGAATATTTCAATTCGGCGCACGAAGTAGATAATCAGGCTGTGTTTTTTGGTTATCGATGCATGTAGGCATTTACTATCTGTTGACTCTAGGTCATGGCATTTCGTTGCAAAAATTGTTTAAAGTTCTATGATGTTGTGTAGATGACACTGTCACTTCACAATACCAATACATAAATGTGCACCCAAGTAGCCAGGATTAGTAATAGGCTACTTATTTTTTATTATAGACTTTATAAAATACAGTCGAGTACCTGCAAAAAGTTACAATTAATCACAATGTTGCACTTTCCTCAAGCTTCTTTTGTAAGAAAAAAAGTGTTTCATTTGTAGTTTTCCTTAAGCGGCAATGAATGAATGGTTTCGTTTTTCTATAGTTGTAGAGTTAGTTTTTGTAGCTCGATTTTAATTGTAATAGGCTACTATTATATTGGTGACTTTATATATATATATATATATATATATATATATATATATATAGGTGAGTATATATGTCCAATTACACCAAAACGCTGGAAGAAGAACATACGAGGAGCACTTGAAGGTGACATGTCCTTCCATCCGAAGCTGAACCGTCTATAAGTGTTGTGCGCCATCATGTGGACTGTGTTGCGGGTTCTTATTAAGCTGATGATCATTTCAGAGAGTGGTCGAAATACCACAAACAAGGACAATTTCGATAACCGATTCACTCTCTCGATTGTGGCAGCTATCTACTGTAACTATTTGCTTGTTAAGGAGTAATTACAGATATCTTTTATGAAACACGATGATTTAAAATCACGACCGAAACCAGAGTATAATAGAGTATTTAATAAAATATATTGACTCAAAACAAGCTGAGAAGAAAAAAATAGACGACTTTCAAACGAATGAGCCAATATAATAAAATACAACTTGCGTTATGATGTTTAGCCATACTGTTTATTAGTGTAATAAATTGTTTCTATGGCAACAGAAAGACGCCGCGTCGCCAGGGAAACCGGATGTGACGTTGTGTTGGGACCCCAAAGTTTTGAACCATTTTGAGCGGCGGAATAATTGCACAAGGTTAGTTAGTTGCTTTTAAGACCACAGTTAACTCTTTCACAAACAGTGCGACCTTCTTAGCATTTCATTGGTATGTTCATGTAGCGTTAAGCCTGTAAGAAACACAGGTTTGTTGTAGTCGGCTAGCTAACGCTTAACGTTAGCTAGCTCCATCATGTTTGCCCCAACAAGCTAACTAATTAACGTTAGCTACTTAGTCGTAAAGCTGTGTCAACTAACTAGATTATCATCACTACTAACGGTATGTACTTTTTATGACATGTGATGCCAGCATTACGTGACACGTGATATTACTCTGTTTCATATAGCTCTGCCCTGAAACTGCGTGATTAGATCAGCTATAACCATAGGCACTTTGTAACCTTTAACGTTAGAAAGCTAATGTAAGCAATGCTTCTCGGTGGAGTAGTTAGCGTTACTTATTGTTAGCCGTTGTAACAAATTAGTTATCCCATCAGGACACCATGAGCAAACATGAAGACTCATGGCAGAGGCTGGACACTGAGTTTGACCATTTTCTCTTGGACATGAAGCCATACGTCCTTAAACACCCAAACAGAACAGGTGAGATTTCATTGAATCGCTGTACACTTCATTAAATATTACTGATGTAGCACATTTTAAATCGTTTAATTGCCATCTCTCTCTTTTGTGTTTTGTGCTGATTTAAAAACAGATCATTCAATGTAAAGCCATATGATGTAACTTAATTATATAATAGAGTTGTGACATCATTTTCCCTGTACTTCTTTTTTGCAATGTTGTCAGAGCGTCAGCGATGTGCCATATGGATAAAGAAGCTGTGTGACCCAGTCACATGCGGTTCAGGTCTCATAGATCGTAGGAACCGCAACTTGTATGCCCGTTTGCTCCTTCACATGCTCAAAAGAGGGGTCCTGGAGGCACCTTTCACTAGCAAACCAGAACCTGGCAACCTCAAGACACTTCCAACCTACATGGTAAAAATAACTGTAAAAAAATATTCTTGTGTTGGCATTTAGTAGTGGCACAACTGTCTTGTTTCAAAACACATTTCCATCTTCATCTGTGGTACTGAACTTCAGAAATGCTCTTACAGCTAAGATTATTTTGTGACGTTTTATAAAAGCAACTGAAACTAATTTACAAAAGGCAGTGTAGTTGGAATCTAATGTAGTTGTAACTAGTTAAATATATTATCTGTGCATCTGCTGTTTTTGAATTTTATTTGCTAGGCCATCTACTTTGGTGAACCACTGAGTGGTCAGTCTTTGGAGCACAGCAATGCAGGTCTGCCTGACTGGGTTACAGGAGAGCTGGGTGGCTATACTGATGACAGTTTGGCTGTTGGTCTGCTTAAGGATAGAACCAGTTCCACACCAATTGCAGCTCATCACAGGTACCTTTCCTCTGTATAGCACTGTGGACAAACGCAGGGTTAGCCTGAAAATGTACCTAAAGAAAACATAGGAATGGCATTTAATCATTTGGCTTTATTGTGTTTTATACATTTTTTTTGCAAGCCACTGCATTGTACATTGTTTTTGGAGGTGTGCAAAATTGAATTGGATTAGTTTGTTTCCAAAACCACAAACAAGCAGAAGTTAATTGATATTTTAATTATCTCAGCATCATCGATTTGATCATTTTTATGGACCAGTGCATGATAATGATATGAGTCAGATCTTCTGTAACATTTTAATACTGAGTTTGTTGCTAATACAACTGTTTGCATACAGCTGATATTTTTGATCACTGCCATTCTAGATAAAAAAGCTCTCCCTCTTCTGTAATGGACATGATCGAAATTTCAAGTAAGAAAACAGAATGTGATTTACATGTTGATTCATGATCTCACCTTCCTAATTGGAAGTGTAATGTATTCTCATTTAGCCCTAAAAAATGTTTATTAAAATTGCAGTAGGAGTTTCTGCATCACATTTAAGAGGAAAAAGTCAGAAACGGGAATTCTTGTATGGTATTATGTTTCTGCACATACATAGAGTATGTTGAAAAGAGTTCTTCCCTTGTTCTAGCTGGTGACTTCATTTCTCTGATAAAAGGATTCAGAAAAACGTTTTTATCAGATATAGAAGATACTGCACATAAAACATAAGATATTTTTATCCAAGGATTTTTTAAAGCTCTTTTACCAGACTGAAAACAATGAACCTCACTGTGAAGCTGGATACACACAGCATTTGTGACTGATTGCCTATCATATTTGCTCAGCAGCGTTATCTGAGAAGCTGAAGACATTGCCAAGTTCTTGCATCAGTCTGCATGAGCTGTCCATTCTGAATTTTCAAAGAGAAATATTTCAAAACAGAATGAGAGGACGAGAAACCTCACATATTATCTACCTTTCCTCTCTATACTTTCACAGTTATTGAACCTGAGGTTTAACCCCCAGAGAGGAGCAAGGAAAGTTTAGTAGCTAATTAGCTTACCTCTGTTTCTTAAATAGATTTTATTGATTTGCTTTCTTGTATCACTACAAGCTAAGTTCCTAAACATAACTATATATATATATATATACAGTACAATATGAAATATATATATATATTTCATATTGTACTGCTTGATTAAAACACTTTCACTGACCCTGGCTCATGTGCTACTCAGGCGCATGTGCACACACATAGACACATGTGAGGTCTTTCAACATATCTCAATCACAAAATCATCCTTGTTGGCTCAGGGATTTTTAATCTGACTGCAGGCACTTCAGTGCCTTGACAAAGTGGTGTTGGTAATGGCTCTGGGTTTTTCCATTTGCAATTAACATGGAAAGGCAAATTACAGGCCAGTGGCTTGTTATGCTCATTTACATAATAAAAAGAGATTACTGTAAGTGTGGTAAAGAGAGCTTAATATCCACCAGGGCATTGTGTAAGAAAGAGTACAAGCCCTCTGCTGCCATATTTAACACGCACACTGTCAGGATCTGAAGAATATTTGATTTAGAGAAAATCATCATTAGGTCTTGTTCTTTTGACAGCTGTCAAAATTGAGCTTTCTTTATTCACCTCATGAGCCACTAACTGACACTATATTAATTTTAATATTAATCATGTAAATTCTCTGTTTTGCATTGATTAGATTTACTAGAGGCTGTTCTCGTTGCATAGACATGTTTTATTAGACAAATTAAACTTTTTTTAAATTACCAGTGGCATCTTTGTATGACCAAAAGCTGAACCTGTTTGCGTAATAGATGCTGTAGCTTTTTTTTCTTTTTTTTTTTTTTAACAAGTGGTTCAAAGCAGTGGGGCTTTCTATAAGGTACAACCATTCCTCCCTTCAGCTATAAAGGGATTTTGTGGGGAGTACTGCTGAGTACCATAGTGTCTGATTTGGATAAGACCATGAAAGACATTCAGATCATAGTCTAAAATCCTGATGGAGAAAATTAGCCAGACCAAGAGTCCTTTTATGTGTCTTTCTCATTTAGATAAGATTAAATGGAGGGAACTCATCTGACTCTCTTGCTGTGATGTAGCAATATTTGATCTCACTCGCCATTAGTCAGGTGATGATCAGGGTATTTTTTAGCTTGTAAAACTGTTAAGTCCAATTCAGGTTTTAGCACAAACAAGGCATAGTTGGCATGATTTTTCTGATATTTTACGCAGTTACTTATGTCTCGGACAGAACTGGATATGCTGTAATATGTTTGTATGCATTGTTTAACATATGTCGTTCAGCCTCATTGTTCTGAAGTGCCCTAAGCAAATTCCACCATGAAGTGCTGTTCCTAATTTAGCCACAAGATAGAGCCACTGCTTTGTCTATAGCACTACTTCGGTCCGAGAAATGCTGTGGGAAAGCAGCGCCAGTCAGTGAGGGTCAAAAGATCATACAAAACCGCTTTGATGATTAGGCATGTTCACTGGTTTTTGCTTTGCTACATGTCACTTTGAGCTCATGGGAGAGTGATTATAAGAAAAGATATGGTGTGTGGGTGTTGGCTTTGACACCACTGCCAGGGTCAGGTTCATTGCTGAGTTACAGAGCATGTAGTTTTGGCTTTATCTCTTTGTAACACTCTGTTCCCTGTCTCATAGCCTCTATTTTAGGCCCCTTTTTCTAATTTTTCTTTGTGTTTTCTTCTTGTCTCTGACCTTCTTTTGTTTTCCATCTGTGTGCTTTTCAATGACATATGATAACCTTTAACCCTCCTCCTTGTGCGACAATAACGTCCTTATAAATGTATGAGTGAGCCATTGATCTTGGTGTAAATGCCTCATGTCTCACTCACAAGCCAGAGTGTTTTAACTGATCTTGCCTCCAGGTGCTGTTAGGTTATGATGGGGGCTGTGCAGCAGCAGATATTTGTGTCCCAAGGTCAGGCTGCTTTGAGAGTGCCTGAGGCTGTGAGACCCAGGACCACTGGTACTGCACCTGGAGGTCAGGCTCGGCTATGAATGTCAGGTTGCTTTAATCAGCCAAGCTGCAGCTTCTGAGGCACTATGTGGTGTTCTCATTTTCTATGAGTGTGTGTGTGTCTGTGTGTGCGTGTGTAGCTCTGGCCTGTCTTGCCACTGCTTTGATCTTTGGGCCTCAGACTCCAGACACATCTGATTCAATTATCCTCATCCACCTGTTGACTTAGAGACCTAAGACTGCAACCCTTGGCCCCCCTCCCCAGCTTTCATAGCTATATATGTTTGCACATGCAGGTGTGCACATACAAATCAGCATGTGAGAAAGAAATACTCTGCAGGGTTTTATTTGAAAGTTTTGCTCATAATCAATTATAAACTAATGAACTAATAATAAATCCCAAACAAGATTTTGGCAGTATTCTCTCTCTATTCTCGCTCTTCCTGAATTTAAAAAAAAAAAAAAAAATTCTTGTTTATGGGTCTGTGAGAAACACCGTATACTCCTCAATTGTTGCCAGATTTTGCTGAACTGTAACTTGAAAACAGTTGCATCAGCACATTGACGCTGCTCAGGCCAAGTCATTCATTTCTAATATACAGGGCATGTCACCTAGAGACTTTGTGGTATGTAAACTGAGATTATACTGCTTTATAACATTAACTGTACATGTACAGCAACACAATGTAATTATTAGATGTTACTATACAGGGCTCCAGAACAGCTGTTTTATGTGTAGATATTATATTTCTTCAGGCCATCACACACTCTTCAATGAATCAAACATGAACAAACAAACCTTCATCCATAAAATCCTGGCTTTCACTGAGGTACTTCTCCAAACCCATTGAAAACACTGGTTATTATGTAGAGGTAGTATCTATGGTTGTATTTTATGTCTACACAACTGTCCGTTCTTCTCCACAGAATCTTATTTACTTTACCAATGTCTATTTATCAAAATCACTCTGATATAGTCAAATAACTGATTTATTAAAAGACAAGAGCAGGCATTATTTTATTATACTTTAATCATGATGTCCTACTGAGCACAGTCAACTCTATGAGAGAGCCTTGAGAACAAAATGTGTATGTACAGCTTCACAGAAAGACAATTCAGTCATCACAAAAAGTAATTAAGTGCACACTTATTTAAATATTAGGAAAAAAGAATCTTAACGTTCCTCAGATCTTTACTGGATCTCCATTTAGACTAGATACAAATAGAGAATTTGTATGTCATTTCTTTGCACAATTAAAGGTAAAACCGCTGGGTTCCATTGATTAAAAGCTCTCTATACAGCTCTATATAAAGCAAATTAATACAACACCAATTAAATAGTACATAGAGCCATTTCAGCCAACAATTCTTGTAGACTTTTTTTTTTCATTTGTGTTTTGCCATATCTTCCTGTTCTCTCTACCATCTTCATTCAGGGTTGTTAGTGTCTTGTATGCGTGTGGTTAATGAGACTGTGAGCTAAGTTATGTGTGTATGCATGTGTATGTAAACAAGGCAAAGTGAAAATGAGAATTATGCGTTGGTGTAGATGTGCCAATGAATATAAGTGGTTTCCCTGTAAAACTGCTTGTTTAAACCACTATGGACTTGATGAGGGACAATGATTGAGGTGTATGATTATAAAAAGATTGTACAAGCCATAGGCTGGTGCCCTGTGGGCTGTGCATGGAAACAAACTGATGTATAGCAGAGACGTTTATTGTTCAGATGGGATGAAATGCAGACCACAAACCATGCAACCAATGCCAGATGTTGATCTGTCTAAATAGTGAGGCAGGCTGCCTACGCAAGCACATTCACTTCCAAACAGAGACAAGAGCAGGCTCAAAGTACTTGTGTACACATATTGTAGGTTAGTCTCACTTTTCTTTTTGTTTTTCTCTCTTGCCTCCTCTGTTCTAGGAGAAGGCTGTATGAGCAGAAGACCTTATCCCGACACACAGCCTCCAGTCCACTCAAGCAGTCACCCAGACATGATGCAAGAAGGGTTAGTGAATCAGTGTACTTCAGACGATAAACTCAACTTCTGGACCTCCCTGGCATACATGTCTTTATCTACAAGTTTTTTTTTAGATTTTCATAAGGTAGCTGTGATGATATATTGAAATAATAATAATCAAACCTTCTGGTGCCTGTACAAATTTTAAATACAAATTTAATGCAAATACAAATTTTCAAATACAATTCTTCCTTAATGTTCCTGATCCAATCTCTCCAGGATGCCCATGAAAGAAATTCCCCAAACTCATAAGTTGCTGGTGCAAGCAACAAAAATAACTATAACTATAACTAATAGATGTGATTACAGCTCATTTAACAGTAGCATAACTTCAGCAGCTAGTTTATGGATGCCTAGTTTAAACTAATGCAGTCTAACACAACAGCAGTGTCCAGTTTTAGTGAAAACTATTTTCGAGAGGTGTTGATTCAACAGTATGATCATTTAGACTGTGGAAGGCTGCAATTTGTAGTGCTGTTGAACTGCACTTCATTTCACTGAGAGAGGTTTTCAGTATTTTGTGTAAATGTATTAATTGCCATAAATCCATGTCAGCTTGATACAACACAGCCCAAAGACATCACAAACTGCTAAAACTAGTGAAGTCTAATGTAACAGTTCTACAGTGAATAAGGTTAAAAAAAGATTTCTGTGTATAGGTGTGGCATGGCTGTTAACATTGGACTGGATTAGATTGTACAGGCTTGTCTAATTAAGTAACCACTGTGCATGTATAAGTCAATGTACAGTTCATTGGCAAAACTATCTGTGGCCAAAAGCCATCTGAGGCAATTTATACTTATCAGTGTCCAACACAATGCATTGAATTCTTGGTGTGATACAGACACTGTGACACGATACTCTCAACAGCCAGTAACCCGCATACTTAGCATTCCTAGTTATTGAGATGAAACGCTTACTGTTTGTTTGAGGGTGAGGCTATGGTACTTTAAAACCTTTTTAATCAAAAGGGACATTTAATTCGAAGCTATTCCATTCACCAATTTCTTTGTGTCAGTGCAGTTTGGCTGAAGTACACCCAAGGTCCACACTCCACTAGATCCTAATCAAATTCAACATCTCACTTTTCTTTATCACTCTCAATTCTATTAGATATTTCCACAATTTCAACCTTGCTGCCCAACCTTAGCTTGGGTAAACTGATCTTGTATCAACAGAACCCCTGGAAACGTATGATGTATACAGTTTAAAACAAACCCAGAGACCTGTTGCAACAAAAGACTGGGTAAAACAAGAATGACATACAGTGTAGCTGTGTAGCAGCAATATATGCCCCATTACTGCGTGACAGAAATGATGTGGAACAGCCAAACATCTGGAGTTCTGTATGTGAGAGGGGGGAGAGCGAGGAGCTAAGGCTAGAGAGATTGAGATAACATGAGACTAGAACAATGCTAGTGGAGGAGAACACATGTGGGTGCATATCTCTATAATATATATCTTAAAGCTTTTTTAAGACCTATTTGCTCTTGCCAGAAAAGAAATTATATTGTGTCAAAACAATAAGCTCTATCTTTGTCTGCTGTTCTCCTAATCAGAGCATATTGCCAGCCAAAGTCAAAAATCATTTAAATTTCCTACAATGTATTTATCACTGTTCTTGCCCTAATTTGGGCAAGAACAGTGATAAATACAAATCCTTTGTGTTTTTGTTGCTTACCTGTTTTTTCGCTCTACTTTTCCTCATCAGGTGGATGCGGGGCTGAAGTCTGATATGTCTCCTGATGACAGTGACCTGGAGGCTCGTCTCAACAGCTGGAACCTTGGGGTGTGTCCAGGAGCATGCTTTGAGCTTCAAGATGCTGCAATTCACCTGTAGTCACAGTGGCTCTGAAAATTTGAGCTCACCAGTAAATATATATCAGTTGTGCAGTGATGATGCGTTAGCAGTGTTGCTTAGGTATAACTGAACAAAGGGTAAAATTTATTTCCTTTAGGTCCTGTTGTAGATGTGAGGAGTGGGAGAAGTGTTGTGTAAACTGAGCATTCAAAGATGTGTGTACCGCTCTTAGCCCTGTAGCCCTGTAGCCCTGTCTTGAGTGCACCAGCCCAGTGGTTGATAAGCAATCTGCCCTAATGTCTTGTATTCCCTTATTTATACCCTATCCCTTCACCTGCATGACCCTGAGCCTCTTTCTTTTTCATGTGATTGTTGCTTCTGTAATTTCTCCCACATTATACATACTTTTTTTTTTTTTAAAGAAAAGCTGCTTTGTGCCTTTTCAAATTTTTTTTCAGCAGTTCTGTCTTTCTCTCTCATTCATACCATCAAGCTTTCTTTTTTAGTATTAGGGTAATCTGAGGTATCTATCAGCAGACGTGAAGTTGCGTACTATTCCGCTCTCCACTCCTCTGTGTTGAGATGCTGATAAAAGGCATTGCTTGGCAACACTCCCCGGAGCCTGCATTTTTCAAATCAACAGATGTTTCTTCACAGACACACACACACACCCTTCATGTTTACAAAGGTTTTATAGATGCACTGCTTCAGGGTGCACGGCTCCTATAAAATTCCAGCAAAATGGAGCTTTATCCTGCACATCTTTAACTTGACTAGTCTATTTTTGTTTGTTCATTTCACATCTAATAGAATATACTCTCTGTAGTTTGCATGGTGGACAAATTGGACATCTCTAATAGCAGTGTTAGAGCCAGCCAGACTAACTCTTTTTCTGTTCTATACAAAGAATTAGTCTGAAATCTCATTGGTTGAGATCGATTTCCAGGGGGTGGGGCAATGGACACATTCGACCAATCAGAGAAACGAATGATAGGACATGAGCAAAGCAACAATGACACCAGTGAATGGCGTGTTGTAGTAGAGATGTACTGCAAGCTAGTTGTCGTTTTTGTTGTAAAAACATGAGAATACATGGTGTTATCACCAGTTCTGTGCATATTTTTGAACGGCGCAAAAGCAAGTTGTAGAAAGATTTGCAGACTTGGGACTGGCATTGAACAGCGTTAAAACGAGTTAGTGCGTATGTACAATGCTTGTTTAAATCTGATTGGATGACCGGAGCATAAAGCCCACCCCATTGCAGATTAACGGTTGTAATCGAGGCTGGACGAAAAGACTCTCTATGGCTGGGGTTCCAGACCCACATTCTTTTGCTAAGAAAGTAGTGGATCTGGCTGGTAAGGCTAGTTGAGTGTTACAGTAAAGATAAAGATACAGATAATACACTGGCCTGTCTGTAAAGAAAAACACAGACAAAGTAGATAGAATTGCATAAAAAGTGTTTTTTTATTTCATGCAAAACAGTTTAATTGTAGTTACTGCCACTTGACCTTCCATTGTCTGTGGTAAGATGGGCGTGCTGACAGCTTGCTCAACACTAGTCCGAAACTAGAAAGCTATCAATCACAGTATGTTTGTTTGGCTAGAGAGCCAGGCCTTGTGATGTGGAATGTTGTCCCTCTTCTGCGTCCGTCCATCCATCCACGTCAGGTTCCAGTGACACAGGATGCTTTGCCAGCTGTGAGGCTGGACAAACATTTGCTCACAGGAGTATGTGTGTGGGCACGTAGAGAAGAGCATATGAACACACACACAGAATGTGCATACACGTATGCAGCAAGTCCAAGTTTAGTATCACATTGTGCCAGCATTACACCACAGCATTTAGTCTACATGTCTTACTTGCTCTGTGGGCCGTGCTCAATCAAGTCTGATGACTAGCTGTCTGCTGGTATAAAAAGAAATCCCATTCTTGTTTTTAGCCTCGGCACTAGCTTAGAAGGATATTGATTGATTCATCACTTTTTTAAGCCATTGCCAAATTTAAATAGCAATTCATCACACATTGGCAGTAACCGCTGGTGCTGCTCTGTTCTGACTATATTGAATGGTCTGTTCTGGCACTGACTATATTGACTGACACATGGTCTTTCTGTGTGTGCATGTTGACAAAAAAAATCTGCTTGTGATCCAGCCGGATGTCATCTTTCGTTAGGGCTTACAGTATCTTGGCTAACAAACTGTCTGGCATGTTTTTACCTGCATTGCATGGTCCGGAGGAAGAGCTGCTTTCATCTGTTTCACCTGTTGCTAGCTTGATTGTGATTTTAACCTTGTACAGTAGCTTCAGCTATGTTAGTCCCAGGCTCTGGGTGTATCAGATCCTCTCATTTCATTTAGGGTTAGCTTCATGTTTGTTGTACCACCTTACAACATAAAATCCTTTTCTGCCATTGAATGAATCCTGTAATTTACACCCTCCTCCCCCTTCTCTTCTTCCTCCTCCTCCTACTCTTCCTCATTGTTCTCCTCCTTCATCTCCATGTTGAAGAGGTTAGTACCAGAACTGTTTACTAGGTGTCATTGCTGACATCGCCAAAGTCAGCTCTTTTTCTTTGGAAGATCATGATCTTGCTGCTAGTTGGCAGCCCCTGCAGACAGCCCCAGTGCACGAGAGAAAAATGCTGTATGTCAGTGTAAGTTAACAAGAAAGTAATGGGGTCATAAACAAACATCAGTGGAAGGAAAATATCAGGTTGTCAAGACACTGATTTTTTTTTTTTGCAGTTTGTGTCACAGTTATTGAGCTACATTGATGTAATGCTGCAGAGTCACTTGGACTGTGACCCTTTTACTCTCCGGTGGTTAACCGGTTTGCTCTTTTTTTTCGTACCTTCTGTTCCTTGTTATAATCAAAGGACACAGTGTTTCACAGTGAGGATGCATAGCCTACACTTTTGTTTCACCATGTGACAGTATTTGGACTGGGGATAGCTTACGGATTATGGGTCCTAAGTGTTGACAAAAGAACCATGTCGGGAACGTAAAGGGGACCTGAGAGCGGAAACTGATCCGGCCACACACACAATGCCTTGAAGTAGCCTGACGCATTCTCTCTTTCTAAACAGACGAGTTGACGGAAGAGACTTAAGCCACAGCACCGGGCTTTTGATGTGCTTCCCACATTGTTTATGACAAACTGAGGGTGGAGGTTAGAATCTGGTAGTAGTAAGGCTTTGTTAGGAGAGGAAGAAGAGGAAGAGTGGTCTAAAGTTTTCTCTTTACTCTTTCAGATTGAAAACCCCAGGTATTTGCGAGAAAATCCCATTCCGTTGTCTCCGGTACGTTGTCAGAGTGTCCATTGTGGGTTTATATATTGTTACATAGACAAATATGATGTCTTTGAACTTTATGATTTACTTGTCAACTAATCTCTTTATTCTTTCTTCTCTGTAGATTTTTAAGTCAAGCTTTGGGAAGAACAGTGCATTGGCTGATGATCAGGGCCTACAGCCTGTACAGAGCAAGGAGGTATGCACCACAGTAAAGCTCTTTATATATCCCAGTAGTCCCTGGAAGCATCTTTCTGTGATAAATATCAGAATATTTCAATAATTCCAATGTCATTTCCTTGCATATTGAAAAGTAGTATGTTATTTTTGAGACTGTGCTTTATATCCATTCTATTAAGCCTTAAATCCTTGCTACTCACATTCAGTGGCCTCAGTGTTTGCAAGTGTTGAATACATACAGAGGCTGGCACTCCCTTGGCTGCTTTATTGCATTAGACACCCCCACAGCCATGTACATACATCCTTGTGCATGGTCTGTATTGTTGAAATGGCCGAGGCAAGCATTCCTCTTAGAAGACAAAAATAATACAGGCTCCCAGTGATGACAGTTTTTTCCTTATGTGGATTTAAGCTGAAAATCCCATTCTGAAAGCATGCTTTGAAGTCCCCTCTGCACCTCCCTGCTTTTCCCGAACCACCACTCATTCCCTCCACCAGTCGCTTTTACTCGCACTGTTAAATATAAAACTGAGCATGACTTGGCTGTAATAGCCATGGCTTTTCATGTCTGCTCGGGGAAAGCGCTCCAGACAGTCAGAGTGACTTCAGCAGGAGAAGGCTCAGAATGGAGGGGAAAAAAGAGCAAAAAAGAAAGTGAAAGGAAGAGACATGATGGACAAGAATGGTCTTGCTTATTGACCTGTCAAAAACAAAGACTGTGACTGCTGAAAAAGGATTCACATGCGTGGACACTCACTCTTGTACGCATCATTCCAGTCAGCCAGTCTACCTGTGGGCTGATATCGAATGTACACCAATACGAAAACATTAAAGCAGTGTCCCATGCTGTTTGATCCTGCCTCAGACTAGCTCACTGGCTTTATACAGCTGTGTGTGGTAGGAATATAAATTTATCATATCTCAAAAGACCATATTTAACCCCTAAACTAACTTTACTTTAGGTATACCTGTGTAAAGTAAACTAATGCAATACAATTCAGTAGCTCTGTAATAAATTTTAATGTTATAAGGTTAACATTTAGCCAAGCAGTAAGAGATTAGCGAAAGACAGAAAATGGAAGAGAGCAAAGTTCTTTGTATTTCTATTGTATGGGCTTTATGATAGGATATAAATTCGACTTTCAGAGAAATGTGTGGTGAAACATAACTGAAACACTATTGAAAGATGTCATGTGTGTATTATGGCTTTCCAATCAGTTCCTCCAAGACATAAAGAGGTCACTGCGGTCATTTTAGTGAGATGCATCCACAACACTGCATTGATGCACTGATGCATTATACATTCATGTCTCCCTCTGGGTGAGCTGTAATCAGTTGGTGATCTCTTAACTTTCCATTCACTTTCCATTAGTTTATATTTTGCCCGATACTTTGGATGTATTTTTTGTGGTTGATCACATGCTGTTGAAAAGCCTCTTTTTTTTCTTTTGTGTTTTTATCATTTAAGACTTCCTTGCTGATCTTGCATCTTGAGTCACCAACAGCAGATGAAAGAGAGTTGGTGGATTTCAGGAACTTAAGAATGGTGCTTCAATTTAGAAGTGGCCCAAGTGATCAAATCAATAGTTACATTACACATTCTTGTATAACTGTAACTGTTGTCCAAATCTGTTATTGTGTGACTCTCTAGGTTCAGTCTAGGAAATCACAGTGACATCACTTCCCTTTAATCCCCAAAGCCTAGTTGAAAATTTACCCAGGTTTAAAGCATTATACATGCCACATGTCATTTAGATGGCAGTGGCTTATCCAATATTTCAGTTTTCACACCAGGCTCATCCTCCTACTGAGCTACAGACTGCATTGATAA
This sequence comes from Mastacembelus armatus, assembly GCF_900324485.2. Lineage (NCBI taxonomy): Eukaryota > Metazoa > Chordata > Actinopteri > Synbranchiformes > Mastacembelidae > Mastacembelus > Mastacembelus armatus. The sequence goes on from NC_046640.1 coordinate 16,340,465, forward strand.
GAATGCTGACTGCTCTTTTCTTATGGAACAATGAGTGGCAGCTGAGAAGTTTCACCACAAGATGCCATTACTTTGAGTCGCTTAGCTTACACAGTGTGTTTGCTTATGAGTGAGTTGTGGAAAATGTCTTGTAGGAGCAGCAAAGTCCTGCTAATCCTTCAGCATACACTTGCAGTGCTCAGCATTATGAGGGCTGGGTCTTTATTTGGAAATTCAATTAAATAACAATTGATGAGTCAGGCTAAGCCATGGGGCCAAGTCATGGGATTACAGAAGATACTGACAGGCTGATTAAAGCACCCTGTCTTTTTTTAGAGTGAGTGCTCTGTTTTCCAGTTATCCCTCTGGTACCTGACCTAAGGGCTTGTTGGCAGCAGGCAGAGCATGGTAGATGTGTGTGTTAATGTCAAGGAGTCACACTCTAATGGTCAGAAGCCCCTCACTTGGGATCAGACCCCATTGCTTTCCAATGCCATAATGATGCAGTCTCTCTAATGTGTGGATCCTCTGAGGTAGGGCTTGAGCTCTCAGTCTTTTATTTAGAGAGCCATAGCCTGTCTTATCTGATCACTTTTCAAAGCTAGAGCAAGCCAGTGAGCCTTAGTAGTTTAAAGGGGACCAGTTCTGTAGTTTGGCTTTTAAGAAGTTGCTTTGGGCTGAAACACACGAGGGACCCACAGTGTTCCATAAAGTTACTATTTGAAGCATTTCCGTCCCTGATTCTTATGTACTTGATATATTCACATTAGCATTTTCAAGTAATAATCTGTTTATTTACTCTGTGTCTACAGCTACTCTCAAAACTATTAAATTATATTTTTTTTACATGTCAGAGAATCAATTTTAGCCAAGGTTTTTGTCCAGCTTGCTGTCCCTTGCTATCTGGACAGACTATAGTAAATTAACTTTAGTTAGAATGTGAAAATGGCATCTATCTGTTCCTCAAATAGCAGAATGCTGCATACTGACTATCCTAGAGCATCTGTGTTTACTGAGGATGAAAGATGCCCCAGGACTTTGTAGATGTCTTACAAGAAGAAGAAGAAGCACAAATACAACCTTGCTTTGTGGAACCCCAACTGTTAGCAGACGATTTGTGAACACATCCCCTTGAGGAAGAAGGCCTTGACCCTGTGCTGGTTTTGTGAACAGAAAAAACAACAGTTTCCATCTCCTTGCATTCCCTCTCTTATACCTCCTTCCTTCCCTCCCACCGTCTCATCCTTTCAAGAGCGAAGTGTCAGGAAACATGGCATCTTACAGCACTCGCTACAACTGAAGAAGAGAAGAGGGAAAAAAGCTGTACCACCCAGTCAGGCTGATTGAAGACATCTCGAAAGCCTTAGGTGTACGACATTCATCCTCCTCCTTCATACACTGACGCCTTTATAAACAAGTTTCAAACGCCCCTGATCTAGTTTGACAAACTTTCTCCAAAGAGCATTTGAAGAGAGGATGAGAAAATGACACCCCCACATGTGCTTTTCTTTTCTTTTTCTTTTTTTGAGGTGTCGGCAGAATCAGGTCTCCACTTACTCTTCTGCTTTTCAATCACTCTTCTGCTTTTCAGTCATCTCTCTATCCGTATGTATTTTTCACACTTTTTGTTTTTTGTTTTTTTTTTTTTTGCTCTTTACTCTGACTGGTCTCCTGTGGTCCCCTCAATTGCACAAGAAATGGTGATAAATCAAGATAAAAATCGCAATGCTTAAAGTTTTGTCAACAGTACAGCATATAAATGATGATTATTAATGAGAAGAGACACCTAGATTTCTATTTAGTTGGGCTTTTACTTTTATCAAGGCTGAAACTATAAGTGAACTAAATCTATGCTCTGGTCGTTATAAATTCCACTATTTAATCACCAAGCATATGGAAACACACACATTTCTAACATCCATGCTTTTATTATATTGTCAGCCAATATATTTTACGTCAGTCATACTGTAAATTAAACATCACAGTTGCTTTCCTTTGATTTATACCAAGAGAAGATGGTTTGACTGTGTCAACTAATGTCGTGGGAATTTTCCACCTAATTGTTTTGATGACTACAGCAAACAAGAGCTGACCTAAGGATGTTTTTAACCACTGACATGTTCACACACACAACCACGCTCACAAAGGAAGAACTATCACCCCGCTGCAGGGTTGATTAAAACACCAGAACAGACAGTGGCTAAACATTAGTTCTGACATCAAAGCAAAAACCCAGTCAGCTTTCTGTCAAAGGTTCTATTTGTATTTCCATGTGTTATGTGTTTGTGAGCTGAAACATCTGAGGAAGACATTATTTTAAGAGGCAAATATGATGTAGAGCAGGCCAAATGAAAACAATAAAAGAAAGAAAAATAACAAACAAGGGTCTACAAAATATATCAGCAAAATGAGTCGTTAAGTGTATTATGACTGATATGCTATTTTTTCTAGCACCACTTCCAGGCCTGAAAAGGACTCAACAGAGGATTTTCTAGTGTGTAATCAATCTTACAGACCCTTAAGACTTTCTTTTAATTTTTCTTTTGTTCTTTGCCTATTGTGACTGTGCACAACACAACAAAGAAATGATCAGACTATTAGTCAATTACAAGTATTTCTTACAATTTTAAATGTTTGTAAATTGTGTTGTTAGAGATATGATCAGTATTATGCAGTAGAGACAAATGACTAACTCATTTTGTATAGAAAAAACTGCAGAAGATGAAAATGGATTGTTTTATAGTTAGTCATGGGGGTTTTATTTGACTAAGACTGGGAAGCCCTTTAGCTCAGAGAGATCTGTTTCAACTTGCACATGACAATGTCGAACTTATCCCCTGAAAATACTTTGATGAAATGAAAACAGCCACTTTTTGTGTTTAACTGCAGTTGATAAGCCCTGTCTGAATAAAGAGTACCTGTATTCTTCAGTATTACTAATTTTCCCCACTTTCTTTTGAAAAAGTCTTGGTTCAGCTTAACACTTTTTAAAGGTAAATGGCTTTTTGGACTGAGACTACATTATAATAGCACTATTTGTGTCTGCCTTACTGTACCTTTGCCTATTTTCATTTTGCCAGTTTTCCATTTATTTTGTCTTAATTGATTTGTATTGCTTCTTCTTTTTATTGTCATTCTAGTTTTATGCCTTTGAAAACACTTTAAATTGCCTCTGTGTGCTGTATAAATAAAGCTGTCTTACCTTGTCATGTATACGCAGACAAACACACAGGCTTTCACCTTGTTATAGACTAACTGAAGTTTTTATCGTAAACATATACTCGTGCACAAACTCACACCCAGGTGAGCACATTTCAGCTTCACACAGGTTTTTGAAGTTCCATGCATGGATAAATATTTTTAAATGTTAATGTGGTTTATTTCATCATCAGCTGTGCCTTGTGTGTAACATGGGGCAGAGTGTATCTTCTTTCATCTAGATTTATGTTTTCTCTGTTATCCTGTCGCTCTATATGATGTTTATCCCAAAGCGTCTTTCTAAATAAAGTTAACTTCCTTCAGCAAAATCTTTATAATTAATTTTTTATCCTTCATCTACTTTTAAACAAAATAAGTAGAAAGTTAAAAGCATTTCACAGAAGGTTTGGTTTTCTGTGTATTTCCAGATTGAGATGAAGATTAAAGTACTGGAGGCCAAGCATCAGGAGGAGAAATTGAAGATGCAGCAGAGCCATGATGCAGATGTTGAGAAAGTAAGAATGAAAACTGAAGGTGGCCAGCACACACTACCACAGTAGATTATTTCACCATTATATGATTTTAGCTATAGTTTGCAGAGTTTGGCAATAGCTGTATATGTTGTAGCTTGTCTGTAATTGCAAAAGTTCAATTTATAACAATTTCTTATAATAACACTGACTTTAGTAACATTAGAAGCCACATGACAGTGAATTGAGCAGTTGTAATTTGAAAGTGACATAAATAGGAAACATTTTTAATAAATGGAATCATACTCTTACAATCATATATTCTCAGAAAACAGCAAAACTACTCTTTAAATTATTTCTGTTAACATACTTCATATACTGCTTGAAGCACAATCAAGATTCAGTTGTGCGTTATGGTATGTAGTGCACATCCAACATTGAACTGGACAGTCAAGAGTATGAAAGGGAAGTGTCTAACCTGACCATGGTTTAATCCCATTCTGGACAACTACTGCTTTTCTTTGGTTGCATTTGGCATAAAATTGTATTGTAAAAGTAACCGTGACAAGAATCATATTGGACCTAAGCTAGGCCTGTACCAGTATAATGTCCACTGTGTGAGTCCTAATCATTTGCAGAGTCTTTGTAGTTACCACCTTGAGAAATAACACATAAAAGATTTTCTGGGCCCATTCGATAGGCAGAAAACGAGTTAACCGGTGTTACAATGCCTGTCATTGACTCTTGATTCTATTTGGTCACTAATGAAAAGGAAAGAAATGAGCCTCTCCTCTTCTCATCGCCTCATGCCACGAGTAATAATCTCTTCAAAGCTCTTTGTTAGCTGGTGAAAATAGCAGTAAAGCAGGTTTATTTCACACTAGGTGCCCATCAGGCTGCAGATCAAGCACCTGGGATCTGTCACGTCCTCAGTATGACTTGCTTTTGCTGCCACAGAAGCTTTTAATAAAACAGAGAAAAACACTCCACTTTTCTTCCCACTTCAAGATGCCCGTGGCGTCTTTGTGTTTGACAAGAGACAGGATGACAGCTCTCTCTCTCTCCCTTTCTCCCTCTTTAATTACATACAGATTGCAAGTTATGTCCAATTTAATTTCCCCAGAATTTTACCAAGTATTCCCTCTAATGGCTTTAAAGGAGAGTAATTCTGGGGTGCACTTTGATGAGCGTGATGGAAGGTGTGTAAACTAGGTTTTGTTTTAATTAGTCTCCTTATGAATAATGTATAGGCTGCTGAAAGACTACTGGTCATTGTCCCCATACTTGAAATGGAGAGAGTAATCACAGAAGAGGCCAAAGTGTTGTATGCTAATGGTTGTGAGTAAGTAACATGTGTAGTTCTGAAACATTTAGTAACCTAATTTGAAGAAGCACAGCTTTACTTCTTTTGCTTTACATGCAAATGATCTGAAATTAACAGTAAAACTTAAGAAAGGAAACATTAAAGGGTGACCATTAAATGTAATTGGTTTAAGAGGAGTTCATTTGCTTTTCTATTTTTGTTGTGAAGTAATTTCTGTTTCTCATGTCCAGAAGTATAAGAATGTTCTAACTGCAGATTTTAGTAACTGTATTTTCTTCTCCAGTTTAGTTCTCGTTATTCGCTGATGGTATTGGCTGTGGCCATGGCGAGCCAGGCTGGATTCTCCCTGCATTAGGATCTCTTATAAAGCCTAAAATGCCCCCCCTAAAAGCTGTCATTTCCCACTGTCTAGTGCACTCTTCTTGGAGCTGACAGTGTCATCGCCTTCTTAGTGGACCCCTAAAAAGAGCAGAATCTCTGGGGTGGTGAAATGGAAAAAAATTAGGTTTCCCTAAATGTTCTGTGGACTTTGCTCTAGCTGTTCCATCCTCCTTTCATCTCCCTCATTCCATTCATCCTATTGATATAGAGGATGTCAGGCTTGGCTACTAAGTGCAGTTGGGTAGAACACAATGCTAGAAAGATATAATAAACACACCCTTAGATCAGCTGCGTAATATACATCAACTTTTTACACACAAGGGCCGTGCTAGAGCGGAACTCCAACTCAGCTTGGCCTAATTTAACTAATAGGCCACAGATGGCTGCAGCAAGCGGATGCAGTTACCTCATCACACCTCAGCACAGGTGGTTCACTCAATTGCAATTTCACTCAGTTAGCCCTCAGCCACCTAAGGAATAGATATATGTAATAATAAGTACATATGGAAGATGAAGTCTTGTCAAGTCATACAGTTATGCATATTTGTTCTTTTATTATTTTAACTCTTTGTTTGCAATAACCTAGCATACAATAGTGTCAAAGCTGCATTTTGTATTTGTCAAATTATCATAATTGAGAATGAAGGGCTGGTTTGTTACACAGTTACTGATGTAAACAACCTTTAAGAGCAACAGAAAATATTGATATATTTGACTTTGGACAGTTAGTGCTCTTTATTTGACCTACCATTCAGTTTCAAGATGCCCAGTAGAATTTTTCTAAACACGCAGTATTTCTAATCAAAACACACTGTGTAACCTTGAGTTTGAACAACAGCATTAAATGTGTTGCATTTCACACATTTTTCTTAAAATGGTGAATCCTGCATTTTTTACATGTATGTCTGCTTGCTAGCACACCTCTTCCCTACCTTGTCTGTCACAATACTGTATTTTTAGACATGCGAGTAGTTTAAAACATCATTTCACCTAAGCTTTGTATGTCAAACTTGCCTAATGATAGATTTTTCTATTATTTTAATAAAAGCCATCACAATATATGAACAATTGCTCTTTCTCAGTAGTAAAAAAATTTGATTATTATCCACTATGTCTTTCTTCCTTAGATTCTGGACCGAAAGAATGGTGAGATCGAGGAGATGAAGAGCATGTACCGGGCCAAGCAGAAAGAATCGGAGGAGGTGATCCGTAAGCTGGAGAAGAAAGGTGAGAGTTCACAAGATTATAGGGTTAACTGAAAGGATGTTTATACTAATGTCTTTGAACACTCAGAGTAAAAAGCACAAAAAGACACAATTCCACAAGAGACTCCACTGGTGTAGAGTGATGTTCTCCAGCTGTGCTGCTCACTCTAAAATTTAATCACTTAATGTGTGCCCTTGTCTTCATGCTTCATTTCCTTTTTCTTCTACTCTTTACTCCTTTCTCACTCTTTGGTGAAAAACATTTAAACTTGGCAAAAAGTAGCAATTCTGGCCATATGATCGAAACAGTGTCTTTATTGATATTGATTTACTGACAGTGCATCAGTGAGGGTACTTGTGTATATGTGTGTGTGTCCATCTATGTAGATACCCTGAGGCAAGGCCTCACTTTTCTTTGTGTGGTTGTGTGTGTGCTCTGCCACAGTTCAAAGTGTGCTGCGGGAATCCCAGGTCATCTGTGAAAGCAAAGAGAAACAGATTGCTGAGCTGAAGAAGATGTCTGATCAGAGCACCGACTCCCTGAAAAATGAGTGGGAGAAGAAGGTATGAGGAAGAGTTGAAGGGTTTGGATTTTCTGCAGCTCAAACCCCTGTAAGCAACCCTAAGCCAGATGAAGACAGTTTGATAGCATGAGGACTAGTAGACTACACTGCAAGCAACCAGGCTGTGCCATATTGTTAGAAGACAGTTTAGCCTTTCATGCTGTACTTAAGTTACTGTGGGTTTTTAGTGCTGTAAAATAAATTCTCTTTGCCCTGGGTAAATTGTGTTTTCATGCTCTGTAACTGTAGCTAACCAAACATTTGGGGCTCAATCAGATTCTAATGAAGTTTCCACTAACAGCTGTAATTTATAAATATCCTACAAACCACTAAACTGAGCATCTTTTTTCCCAGTGAATGAACAAAATGTTGCATGTCTGAATATATAAATTTAATGAAAAGGTGAATGATAATTGAAATGAAAGTAGTAGTGAAGGAAACAGTGGGAGAGCTCTATGACTGATACATAGTTATCTGTTATTCCAGCTGCATGCTGCTGTGACACAGATGGAGCAGGAGAAGTTTGAATTGCAGAAGAAGCACACAGTGAACATTCAGGAGCTTCTGGAGGACACCAACCTTAGACTGGCAAAAATGGAAGCTGAGTATATTGCTCGATCACAAGCAACTGTGAGTACAGAAATGGGTGTGTGTGTTTAAGTTAGGATTTATATGTTGATATTAAACTTTTGTTTTGTCAACATATTGCATTAGTCCAAGCTGCTACATGTGTGCAAGGCAGCTTTGCATGTGAATGATTCCAAATTACAGAATGATTTAACAGTTTGAAGAATTTTATACATTACCTAGCCCTTATGTGGCATAATTTATCTTGAGTTTGTATACTCACGATAATTCTATTTAGGTATGATTATTACTTTATACTAATGGGAGTGGGTATGAGTGCAGTTTTCAGAGATTCATTCTGAATAGCAGCTGGAGATTTGCGTGTTCATGCACTTCATGTTGCAAGATTATTTCCCAACACCAGACTCTCACTGGAACAAACTGGATTTGCATAAAACTCTTATCTTATTATATCTGTCATACATGTGATTATGAAACAATGACCCACACTGCTCTGTTGCTGAAATGAAGGGAGACATCCTATAACCTCTGGGTGAGAATGACTCTCATATCTTATATCTATCAACTTTTTAAAGGTCTTTGATCCAAGTGTGTATTAAATCTTATGGGTGGCAAAGGTTGTGCTCAGAGATGTGCAAGCACACATACACATACCTCCCAAAGCCACAATTTCTTTGATGCATTATGAAAGGATTTTGTTTTTAAGTGGGATTGTGCATATTTCTGTACACATTTCATCAGTGAAGATCATCCACACGAGAGGCCAGTTGACAGGACTGTTTCATAAAAATTATTGTCATCAGTGTCAGCATTCGAGGGATGTTACATGCATCACACATGCACACATATTGCTTTTGCCCTTAATCTGTCAGCAGGGCCACATTTAAGAGGCATCAAACACTGGACATTGCAGGGCTGGTGGTAAGGCCCCTCTTTTAATAATTAAGGTCAGACAAGGCCCCAGAGAATGAAAAGAGCCTCTTGTCATTGTAAATTAACTGCTGTCTTGGTGTGAGTTTGGGCTGACTTACACCCATACAGTACCTAAGCAGGATGTTCAAAGAGGGAGAGAGTTTTTACAGCACCTTTATGGTATGGTCGGTGCCACTGGGGTTAATACCTTACAGTAAAATTTTTCTTGTGTTGTTTTATTGTGAAAAGGGCTCTGTTGACCCTCTGTTCAGTATAAGATTTCTAACTGAAGGATATTCAGTTCTCCATGGTTTTGACCACAGTACTTTTAAGCATGTAGATTATACCATTACACTAAAAGCTCATCTGTTTTATGCTTATAGTGCTGCTCTACTTAGTATCAGGGGTGCTAAGAGAGGTTCATACCCAGGACACAATGCGAAAAGTTCACTTAGTTCAGATGTAATGCCTACAAGCCAAGACAAATCCAGACTGATGATTCATGCTCAGTCAAATACAGCAAACTAGATCTGGTTTAATAACAGTGAAATGAAGAACGTTCATCTGCCCATCACTACCTGGTTGGATTTATATCCAACGCAGATCAAAGATCTCACAAGGGGCTTACAGATATATCTGATGTTGTTATTTTTGGACATTATCTATGCACATGGTGGAACAGACTGAGTAGGTGTTGGAAAATAAAGACAGGTTAGTAACTGCCTAGGTATTGCGCCAGTCAAATATCTTGACTGTAGCCCATGCATGTCCATTGCCAAATGACTGATAATGGAGATATTATTAATATTGTGTAGTGGTTAGAGTGGCACCAGGAGCAATATTTCATTTGTTTGTAACACTGGTATTTGGCCCGTTGTTGAGATACATTTTGTTTTAAGGACTTTGTTTATAGCACCAGCATTTGAAACAATAACACAGTACCAGTCAAAAGTTTGCACAGTGTGCCAAGTGTCAACACGTGTCACAGCACAACACAGGCCACTTGTTCCTTTTCTTTGTGCCCTTTACTGCTAACATAAAGGCCAAAATTTCTTTCAGCAGCCTTGCTGCGCCCTGCTTTTTCAAACACACTGCGCCCTCCTCTCCCATCATTCCACCTTCTGTCAACACCAGGCTCTGTCATCGTCTAGATCGACTAGCACGCTCCATCTTTAATCAGTGTCCCGTCATCGCCTTTATCAGCCTGCCCACACTACATTCCATGTTGTCATATGTGCACACATACACAAAGACATGCTAGAGGGACAGTATGCATAGAGGGGATTTTTCTTTTCATCAAAACACTGCCGGAAAAGCCATCTGTATCAGCTGGGCTTTGATCAGTCTTTATTGAAAATCAGAATCATGATTGAGCTTTTGACATTTGGAATTCAGTAACAAAACTAAAATAACTCTCTCCTAAGCCTGGCATGAATTAAATTTAGGGCTGTATGGTGGCATAATTTCATTTCAGCACCATAGTTCATTTTTTGTTTTACTAGTACATAATGGAGTTTTTGGATACATTAATCATCTCTCTGCCCCAATTCCCTGATGTCTCTGTACTGTCAACTTTTATAAAGGCACAAAAATGTCAAATCTTTCTTCTTAATTGAAACATTCTGTAATTTTCTACCTCAGAACTCTTTTTTTTTTACACTACTGTCATTGCCACATTACTACCTGTTATAGTACATTACCATCACCAACTCTTAGTAAATTTGTGAAACCAGATATTTTTTTACAATTTTTACCATTGTAACATGCAGACCTGCTATAGCTAACAACTGATTCCAGAATGAATACACAGAGTCAAAAACATGAGCGTAAGTTGCTTTTCTTTCATAAATAAAAATTAAAATTAAAATGGTATCAAGGTTTTCACAACAGGTTAAAATCATAGCTTAGAATCACAGCTCCAAAAAGGCACAACAGTTGACTTCAAATTTGCTGCTGTTTTTGTAGACTACATGAAGAATATGATAAGATCTTTCTCTGTGCAGGAGTGACAGGGTTTTTGTTGATCTGACCTTTTGTACAGTTTAAGAGAAGATGTTCTTGCTTGTGATGACTTACAGATTTTTGGAAAAATATCAGGACAAAACAGTCAGAACATGCAACTCTCTGATCCTTGACATTTTCTCAGCCTAGTGCCCTCAGTGGTTTAAGCTGTGTGGTTTTAGAGATTTTTGTCTATTCTTGTGATCCAGGAGAAAACAGTGCGAGAGCTCGAGATGCGGGTGAAACATCAGTCAGCAGAGGTGGAGAAGGGCAACGCACTGCGTCAGAAGGTGACACAGGAGAAGGCCCAGTTGGAGATCCAGATTGCATCCATCAGTGCTGAACTGCAGGAGGCCAACAGACGGTCTGGAGTTGTTTTACATGTAAAATAGATAGAGATAAAAGGATTAAAAAATGTGGGGTGGTGAAGAGAATACAAATCCTCTTACTTATATACCTGTGTTGTTCATTTAGGCAACAATTTAAAACCTACGCATCAAGCATCAACTAATAACTAGATTAAAACACCCTTTATTTTAACATCTGCTTGATAATTTAAGGTGATGCTTTTAACTGTCCACAGTACAATGATCCTGCAGAAGGAGAAGGAGCAGCAGAGTGAGCAGTATGAGCAAACCATTCAGAAGCTCCAAGCCAAACATGAGACTGACATGAGCCACTTACATCAGGAACATACTCTGTCTGCTGCAAAGGTCCACATTATCACAGCACCTCTGCACATCTCTCTACCAGCCTGATCAATTTACAAAAGCCTTCACCAAATTTAGTCATATTTATTTCACCAGTTTCCTCTTGGATTTCTTCTCCCAGGCATCTGAGGTGATTGAAGGTTTGGATAAAAATGTAGCTCTGCTCAAACAGCAGCTGCAAGACAGTGAACATCGAAGACACCAACAACTCAGGGTATGTATAATGTTCATAATAAGTGTAACTTAGTGTTTGCATTCATATCTGTACACAGTACAGCATGCATCTTCTGTTGTCACTGTAGTAATAGTAGCTTTGCAAATTCTTAGAATGAATTTCTCTTTGACACAATATGCTGTTAATATGCAAATGTGTCATCATATCACTTGTTCCATATTATCTCAATTCTTTCTTACAGGATCAAGAGATAACGTTTCAGCAAGAAAAAGATGAACTGCAGATCAACTGTGAGAAAAAGGTAGTGTATACCTTGTTACTTTAAGAAAACTGATCCACTGTGCTCCATAGCTTCTGTCATTTCATTAAAACAGGCCTGGACAAAGTGATTACGGTCAAGTGGAGATCAAAGCCTGGAGTCAAATGCTCCTTTTGGTTTTCCTTACTTTTAGATTTTATGTCTGGTCTCATAAAATCAGAGCCACAGCTAACAGGTAAATTTAAGCCTGGACAAGGAAGTGACGGTGAATGGAAATTTAATGATTTTGAGGGTTAGTTAGCTATCGGGCAAAAAAACATGGCAATGAGAGTTGAGGTAAACTTAAACCATGGTATAGCAAGACCATTGTTAATGATCAAAGCTGGGCCAGAATATGTAAGACTTTTAAGGTGCAGATCAGGTGAAGACCAGATGCCTGGGCACTTTAAAGTGATGCAGTTATGTGTGCATAGTTGGCAGGCTGGCATAACCAGAGATGGCCTGATACACCTGCAAGAACTTAGTGTTCCCTTTATTTCAATGTCAGGGATATTTGCAATTAAACTTCCCTACAAGAAAGTCAGTAGTTGGTTCTGGATGTCATTGTGTTTTATTAAAACATTTTTTTTAATTTTTTTTTTTTTTATTATGTATCATTTTACATGTTTGCTTTTTCCTTTTTCCTTCTGCAAGGTGACAGGAGAAAAAAACTCTATCTAAGAAGAGCCACTTTCATTTCCTTGTTTGTTTCCTCTCTAAAGATTCCTCTTTCCACTCCTTGAAAGTGTTAAATGAGACACATGAAGGAGGCCAGAGTATGGTATCTGGAAATAACAAGGGCCCATATGGCTGCCATAGATGCAGCATGAGAGGTCCTCTATGGAGGCAGATATGCTCTGATCATACCTTTGATGGGGTGATAGAGAGAAGAGATAAAACCAGATGCACAAGGTCACAGGCAGAAGAGTTTTGTCGAGTGATGTTTGATGGTGTCTGCTGTTGCACTCACTTACACCTCTCTCTCTTTTTCCACTTTTACTCTTTCTCTCTCTCAGGTTTTAGTAATCCACAGTGAAGCAGAGAAGGAGAAAACAGAGGCTAGGAGGAAGGTAACCAAACTAGAAGATGCACTCAGGTACAGTGGAAAAGTGTTCAGTGTTATTTCTTACATGAATTTAAGTTCAAGAAATTCATAAATCTGCAAAATATTTTTTAGTAATGATTATGAGTTAGTCCAGAATGGTACAACATATTGTATGTTACTACTTTAGCTTAGAGACTAGGACTGATGTTATGGTTGTAGACTTAACACTGGATAAAACCTATTTAGTGCAGTTTTTGGTATGAGCTATTTCAACCATCAGTGTTTTGTTTTCTTTTTATTCTTTTTTTTTTTTTTGTTTGTTTGTTTCCAAACTTTTTGTGAGTAAAACCTTTATTCTGTGTTGTTAATTGGACGGAAGTAGTAAACAATTGACTGTCGCCTTTTGGATAGACCGCCCTAAGTTATGGTACACATACCTCAGGTCTGAATACAAATATATACCCATAGATGCCAAATGTTTGAAGTTATTTCAAACATTCTACAATATTTAAGTTTAATATTAAGTTTAGTATTAATTAATGAGTCTATGTGTGTGTGCATGCGCTTTAGAAATAAATACTAAGCTGGACCAGTTAATTCTACTGATAGAGCAGATGGGAGGACAGTCTGGGAGAGTTAGGGCACAGTGTGTATGTATAAATGTGATACTGCACAAATCTGATCATAATCTAATAATATCACCACTACACAAACAGTGATAATACCTGGGGTTATATGACGGGTAAGTGGACAAATTGTCTGCTTTAGTACTGTTTCTGCCGAATTTGCCCCTTTTGGTCATGAAATTTCTATCATGTATGTATATAGTGAAGCGTAATATTTATTCTGCAATTATTAGTATCACACATTTGAGCCCTGACTTAGAAGCTTCAAACTGTATTACAGAGTTGTTTATGTCTACTGACTTAAGTCTTTGATCGTGAGAGGAGTGTGTATGAATTTTGATTTAAGGTGGAGTTTGGCTTTAACAAGCCAACCCTTGCACACTCTCTTTGATCTTTTTTTATAACAGTGAGTAGCACTGTTAAAGTTAAGAGCCTGGAAACTCTGATGAAAAGCCTTATAGATCAGAGCTTAACATGTAACAGGCATTAGAGAAAACCTCACCCTACTTACTATATAAACAGTCCCTACAATAATAAACTGACAGTCATATGAGGAAAAATACTTTTTGTCTGTGACAGAAAGTACAAAACTGTGAACATGACACATGATAAAGGTAAGAGGCAACTGTTTATGGTGTGGTCCACTGTCCCAGTATTCCCTCAAAAAATCAATACATTCTCCTTTAAGTTCACTTTGCAACCTTGTTTCCTATCAGAGATTCTGACTTGACATAGGAGAAAAGGCACAGGTGTAACTGACTGTCTCTCAGTTTCATTACGTATCCAAGTAGGTCCTTGTGGTAAGGCAACATGCACAATACCAGGACCCTGAAACTGGCTCAATTTAATGGAATACAACCATAATAACATTATTAATAATGTGTCAAAATGTATGATGTGAAAATTATATATTTTATGCCACTAAATCCTGCTAATCCTGGATTATTACAGGGAATTACTTTTTTTTTTTTTTCAACAAAGAATGAAACGTAGTCCAGATAATATTTTTTCCTAAACTTGTGAACTCATATTTTGCATTTTCATAATTATTCACATTCACTACTTCCAGTGTAGAGACCCTCTACTTGTTTTGTTTCCGCAATTCTCTCCCTTTTTCTTCACAACAGCCTCTGCTTCCTAATCTCCCATTAGGTCACTCACACCCTTCCAGCCAGAACTATGTAAATACACTCTGGTAATAGCCTAGATTTCTACAAACTTTTCTACAAACCAAACAACCAACCAGTCAGCCAGTCAGTACATTCCTTTGGGTAATTAATCCCATGCAGAGCCACATTACTTGGTCACAAGCAGATTACAGTTTCTTTGGTGAAACTAAAATGTGTTGTGCACAATTAAACACAACGCCGGCTCAGACCATTCAATAGCCTCATCTCCAACAATACACAGCCAAAGCCAGTGACAGTGCCATAACCCCTTGAGAGGTTTCCAACTGTTTGTAACAGATTGATAGCAACCCAGACACAGTGGGTTGAAAACAAGGATGGATGTTTTTCATGAAGAACAAACTGTATTAAGCTGTGCAACATGGTTTCTATTACTGTTATTGTTGTGTGTGTGTGTGTGTGTTTGTCAGTCTGAGACAATATTAAAACAGCAATTCTATGGTGTTTAGTATTCAGTGTAAATATTGCAAAGGGACATTGATGATTTTGCCTACTTATTGTCTGTGCTCGTCATTGTCTGTCAACACAGCAGACAGATGCATTTGTGCATAAATTATCCTTGTTGTTAGTATCAGTAACGAGACAGCCATTCACTCGTTTAGTGTTAAACACTGAGAAACGGCAAGTGGCCCATCAGGCTCTTAGCTAATTAAGCACTCAGGGTTTACACACACACACACACACACACACACACACACACACTAACCAGTTTGATGTCTGCTACCTGCCTGCTGCCGTGGCTACACTGACAGCCTTTAAAGGCGATCCAGGAGAACTTCAAAGTCAAAGCAAGACCGCACACAGAATTGTATGTGTATGTATGTGTGTCCATGTTTATGTGTGAAGATGGGAGGATGGATGATAAAATTAAACTAGTGGAATTGCACAACATATTTTTCATGTGCCAGATACCATGTGGTATGTGCACTGTATTATGATGTCTATGTGATTATGATGTCTATGTGATGTGTGTATGTTCTTGCAGAGACTCTAGTGTAAATGAACATAGACCTTTTAATGACACGTTTTAAATTGTTTTATATTTATGGAAAACAGCCGATAATGAATATCTAGATAGTCTTTATGCACACCCCTTTTTCCATTGTTTACACCCACTCTTTCTTTCCAGTGTAAAAAGAAAATCACCCTGTCCTGTCATGCAAATAAGCATTGCTACGTCAGTTTGCGTTCCAGATCTGTGTTACTATAGCAACAACGACAGAAACCATTACAAAGCTGTGCAGAGAACAAGTTTCTCTCCTCTTCTTTCATCCCAGTGTGCCTCAGATCATTATAGGGCATTAGCATAAAGATGGAGAGATGCACCACTGAGGGGAAAGAGAATATGGGGAGATGAAGTTCAACTGCTTAACAGCTTGGCCGCTCTTGAAACAGTGACCTCCATATTACAATTTATAACATCTGAACCCTAACTGAATGGTTGAAGTCTCTCTGCAGATACTGTCCACACTTTCTTAAGGTCTGGTGCAGAGTTGTAGCAACTCTGACGGTCTCTCAGCAGTAACTTCTGCTGAGTTTGGTCACAGTTTGGAGTGGCAGAAGCAGAATCTACTTTAGGCACCTGGAGGGAAAGTATGCGTGCCTTTATAAGTGGCTGCACACAGGTGGTGAGAATGCTTTCTCAAACCTGTTGACACACACGTCCAATCATCAATGGGATGTGTTGTACTAACTCTTTCCTTTGGTCACAATGTCATTCATTTCTAATTGAACGCTTTTTTGTGCTTTTGTTACAGTTTTTGTTTGTTGTGGACATGCCAAACATATTTCACATAACATCAAGCTATTTGATTTTGTAATCAACAGTTATTCTGGCAGATTAGTCTGTGTGTGTGTTTGTGCGTGCGTGCATGTGCGTGCGTCTCTGTCTGTCTGTCTTGCTTCTTTAGTGTTTGTGCCCACTACACTTAAACATGTAGGATGCATCCACTATATTCTGTCATGCTTTTTTTTTGTGCACACAGGCATACTCTACATTTGTGTGTTTGTTTGATATGGTCTCATGTTTCTCAGCATTCCTCTCCCATAGCAGGAGGGATGAAGGGAAACAGGGTGGTGTTCTGGAGAGGAACCAGGGGTATCTAAGTAGAGGCTATGCGTCCTGCAAACTCAGTGTTGTGATGTGTAGGAGCAGGTGGAGGTATGGATCCTGAATACTGAAATGCCCCACTGGGGCTTATATTTACACCCATGGCAACTGCATTAAGATCCAGCTCAATACCAACAGACCTGACAAAAGGAAAATCTTGACCTCATTAATAGGGTCCTATAGTCAAGACACCTACAAGACAATTACAGTGTCAGGTGCGCTTACAATATAATTTATCACTATTAACATATTAAAAACTGATTTACACACAGAAAGCTTTTTTTCTGATTTGTACTGCAATTGTTATCTGCCCCCCCCCCAAAAAAAAAATCTAACAAGAAAAGCTTTCTGTTTTATTTTAGGACTCAAAGTTAATAAGGGTGTAAGACTAAGCTATCAGCTGGTATCACTGCAATAGTGTTTAATGGGGCAAGTCTAGGCAGTGCCTCTTTTGTCTCTGTGAATATTGAATTAAATTGATTGATAATGACACAGATAATGAGCTTCTACTCTGAAAAAAAGACGAAGCAGTATCTCATATCATTTAATATTTGTCCCTGATTGACATCAGGCCTTAATGATGTTAAATGCTTTGCCATGAGTATGAGATTAAACCCATATAACCAAATTTGACATTTTCTTGCAAAGTGAGCTTGCTTACATATATTTACTGACAGTTTGAGTTTATACCAATGCAGGCTGAGTTAATTCTTAGTCTGAAACATGTCAATCTCAATAGACTGTCTTTTGATGTTTTATTGTTTCATTAAAAACCTCCCAGCTTAATTTTTCATTGTATATTTGGAATAGGTAGATACAGTACATTGTCTTTAGGGGCACATGCCTAGTTGATTTAGCATATCATGCTGCAGTCTGAATAATTCATGAGGCCAAATAGCATCTAAATACACAACAAAGGCAAGAACATCTCTTTTCTTAACATTTTTATAACATCATACCATCTGCTGTCCTGAAATTTTGTTTCTCTTGTCTTAATCTATATTAAATCTTATTCAGACATTATAGTGATGCATAAACCCACATTGCTGGTTCAGGACTGAAGCTACACAGCACAAGGGAAAGTCACTGGTGTCATCTCCAGCACTGCAGGAAGTACATGTGCTTCATAGAAGACAGTTTGTAAAGATTAATTGAAATGTCATTAGTCATGTCCACCAACGTTTAGCAATACACAAAGCCCTTTTTCCTCTTCAGTGTCCACTGATACTGTAGGTGGCTAGTGCTTTATTTGAACATCTACTGAAAGCAAATCTTTGGACCCATTAATACTTAAAAAGTGAGACAAAGCATATGAAAGATCATGGTTGTATTTTAAGAGACCAACTGTAATGCTAAGTTGTTTGCAAGCTGACAGTGATGCCTCATTCTTTGTCAGTATGTGGCCATTTAATTTCATATCTTGATGTGAAATGCTTTTTAAGCAGGCCACATTTATAGGCGGTTCTAAAGGCATCAAGCTCAATGGTTCTCTGTATTCTACTCTCTGTCTTTAATATTTTCTCCCCCTTGTGCTCTCTCTCTTTTGTGCTCACTTATTTGTGGTCTGTCTCTTATTCTGTGTCTGTTTCTGTCTTTTTTTTCTCTCCCTTTTCTTTCTCTGGGGATGTGGATGAAAACTAAGCCTGTTTTATTTTTTCTTCAGAGGGTGCTGAATATTTCAGTTTTGCATTTTCTCTCTTTTTATGTGCTCCCTCTTTTTTCCAGGCCCCTTTGATGTGTCTGTGGATTCGTTATCATTCCATTTGAATGAGCTCACAGACGCAGATGTGCACACTTGTACACACACCACGTGTACACACACTCTTGCGCTCTGTCTTTTTAGACTAGAGACCAGAGGCATCCACATGCAAGTGTGCATTCTAGTCTGTTTGTCAGTCTTTTCCATGTGCTGCTCCACCGACATCACAACCCATACAATTCTTAAATACTCTGCTTACATGAAAAGAATATTTGCATAAGCAATTAGAATTGCCTCTGTGTGCAGTGACTTTAATGTGTACTCTTGTATTAACTGTATGTTTATGTACAGTACAATAAGTGTCTTCACTCTCTGTATATCCAACATGTGGTGTGCACTCATTCCCAGGTGGCACGTGGCATTGTGTGGTTAGGGTAGTCCGGAAAACTCGGGCATCCCTGCACCCCTCCTGTCTGCCAGGCGGCTGGATGGCAGAAGGTTCTTCACCCTCTCTAGCACAAATACTCCTGTCTCCTTGCCTCCCTCTCTTCCTCCCTCATTTAAACAACCATTTAGTATTGAGGGAATAGAGAACTTCCTCTTTAGAAAAGGCACATCTTTAATTTGAGCCTCTTTTCCTTCCACTTTTCTGACCAAAGATCCATTTAAAGCCAATGGACCGCCCTGGCACTGGCACCCCTCTCCTTCCTTTCCCTGTCTGTTTCGTTTTTCCAGGCCTCCCTGACTCTTTTTCTCTGTCCTCTCATCTCACCCTCATCGCTCTGTTACAGATGGTGACATGCTGTCTGCTGGTCTAGTGACCACACGCATTTCCACACACACAGAAACACACATAAAGCATTTTCCCAAGAATCACTGAATGTACCATGTTTTCACCTGTACTCTCCAGCTTTAGAGCATAATATGTTTCAATCTGTCATGTACTTGAAGTTTGCTGCAGTGAATCTTTCGATGTATCCTCAGAGGTATAGGCCCAGTAGCCAGCTCCAACTTAGTCATAGTGCATTTTTTGAGTAAAATAGTCAGACATACACACTGTTTGGGATTGAACAAAGCCCCATATATACACACACACATGCTCCACCATTTCTGCTCTGCCTCGGAAGCTTAAAACACTTACTATTTTTGTAACAACCTCTCTTCCATCTTGCACTCTCTTTCCTGTGTCTTTTTCCATCTTTGTCTCTACATATATCCTTTGTCTGTCTGAGCCCAGAAGGCAATCATGCAATGAGACTGATTAATAATTACAGAGTACACAAAATTGGGAGAGAAAAAAAAATTGTCGTTTGATGTCCAACATGAGAGAGACCAAAATTACAAAGAGACAGAACACTATAAAGAGGAGAGAAAGCTTGCTCATTCTTTTTCCAATCCACAGCTTCTGTTCTTTGCTTTTTTAGTGGCTCCTTTTGCATTCCTGTCCCATGTTCTGTTTTTGCAGTCGGTGTTCTTTCTTTATAAACACTCAAAGTTGTACTTGTCATTATGAGAGGTCATTAATCACTTAACCAAAATGTAAACTTTGAATGTTTGTGCGCAGGCAATGAGTCTATTTGTGGTGTTTCTGTAGATCTATGTGTGCACACGTTTCCCTGCCCTTAGTGCTACCTGGACACACATAGAAGATAATCCACCAACTTTGTAAAATTCAGATAAATGTGTAGAGATCAGGGTCCTTCACCACCCGTTGTGTGCCTGTTGTAATTAAGTCATTTTTTTTAACTAATTTTTTCTCTTGCTTGTCTGTCCACGGGGAATAATTACCCATACTCTGTTAGAGTATTAACTTACAAAGTACAAAAGTTCAAAACCTGTACATATCACACACACAAAAACCTACAAAGCCAGTCAATTTTGGTGGATTAATCAGAAGAAGGGTCTTTGAAGGAAAATTTGAGTAGCAGCTCTAGCAAACTAGAAACTATACAGCTGTTGTGACTTAATGCTTAGTGAATACCACACCTTGTATTTTGACACAGATGCATATTTATGTTGGTTATTTTTGAAAATTTCAGAATAATTTCATTGAGGTGCATAAACATCTCCCAAAAAGCAACTTGAATTGTTTTTAATTATTTATCAATACAAGGAAAATTATTGTATTTCAGTTGTTAAATTTTGGTTGGGTGCTACAACAGCTCATTTCTGTGTTCCTGGGGTGGCCTCACAAATTTTTCATGCCATAAATATCATAGAGTAGCCTGCAGTGTGGCAGCAAATTTGAATTTTTATTATAATACAATTAGTCTGTGTCAAATTTTTAGGGACATTTTAGGGAACTTATTATATGCTAATAAACTTAAATAATGTCCTATATAATGATACACATATATATTATGTGGCTTTTTTGGTTTACGATTACAATAATATTATCCAGATTTTCTGATGGATGGATGGAATTAGCTACATGATCCTCTCAAGAAAAGTTATGTAATGGATTTGGGAGTCTGACAACACACAAACACTTGAAGCTGATAAATCATGCCAGATGTGAGCACATCCTGACGTGATTGTTCATACTCAAATCTGTGTCCAAGTTAAAAACAAATCATGTGTTTCATTCTGCATGACCACAGAGTTTGTTCATCACAATTATGAATTTGAAAAGGGCAGCACAATAAGCTAATATTTGCGTTATCTTAAAATGTTTAAAATGACCAAGTTGAACCTCAGGTCAAACCTGCTTCTCACCTATAGAGTATTTTGCTTTAATTTTCTAAAGTTTCTGTTTACATATTTTGCATACTTTTTATGTTACATATATTTTATGTTAAAATGACTTTTCACGTTTTTACATATTTGTATGTACTTTCAGTTAAAGTGTAGAACATTATTATGTGATCACCGTGTGGCTATAAATTGTAACATGCACATTCTCAGGTGGTTTATATGAATACCATCTTCATACTCATTTTTTTTGATCTTCTATCCATCATCCGTTACTCACACTCCTGTCCCACACATCCTCTGTGGATTGGGCTTGACAGCTTTTTGGTATAGCAGTATCTGATGATTCGGCTAGGCCTCCTGGCTGAGCTTTGACAGCTCTCAGTATGAGACTGTCCCTCTCATTATGTCTGTCAATGCACTGCTCTTGCAGCTCTGTGACCTGACAGTTGCTAGCAATATCAGCAGCATACCTGCATGGAAGATACACAGCAAGTTGAGAGTGTATGAAGCAGGCTTATACATACATAACTATATGCTAAAAAGTGTGTCCTCATTTCTGTACATAATAAAACCAAAGTGGCAAAATGAATAAATGTTCAATTAAAATCTGCAAAGGTGTCATCCAGCATGTCATAGCGTAGGTTTCACTGGATATCAAAAGATCACACCAAATTTAACCAAACCACATATGATGTGTGTAGAAAGAACAGGCATTATGGTTAGCTTCTGCTTCTTTGACATGTGTTTATACATCCATATTTTATTTTCTCTTACTCTTCTTCTCAGAAATACTTTGCAATGACTGTTTTGAGAAGTTCTATAAAAATAAAGTGCATTTACTTGCTTCTTAACAAGCTATTTCTGGATTCCTGGTCTGCAATTGCATTTCTATAGCTACATATATTCGTCTCTGTTTGTGTGTTTGGTTTAAAGGGAAATGGAGAGCCAACTGGACAGATCCAGGGAGAGCCAAAGGCAGCAGATCCAGCAGGCAGATATGGCACTGGAGCAGTTCAAGAAACAGGTGCAGCTCAGCTCTGAGAAGGCCTATACAGACATGAAACTCCAGGTATACAACACACACACATGCATCAAACCATAGTGCATAGTGTATATTAGCTAACAGTATCCATGCACACCTGTTTTCTGTTATATGTATGTGCACTGTACATCCACAGTCTTTATAATTATGCACATTAGTCTTGTTTATTTTCTTGTCTCCTGTTCCCTGCCATACACAGATGTATTCACGCAGACACAATTTTACTGTAAACCTCTTTCATGTTTGCTTTACTACAAAAGGAATTTTCTGTTTGGCATGCAGTAATCAAGACAATGCCGAAACACACACATATTTTGTAGTAGCAGAGCAGCCGGACCACAGATGCAACAGGGCGCCATACTGGCTGTGCTTGGCTTCCTTCATATGTCTTTTTCTCTCCATCTCTCTTGCCGTTCTCTTCCCTCTAGCTTCTTTCTGATTTCCATCAGTGGGTCATCTTACAACCTGTTGAGTCTTTTTCTGGCATGTATTAGCTGCTCTTATACTCAGAAATCTTTAGAGCCAAGAACATTATCATCCTTTGGCTTTTTTCACTCATTTACTTACTCCAAACGAACAAAAAGATTTATAATCCTGCTCATTTGGCAGGTGCATTCATATATCTGCGTGTTGACCTCACTTCCTCTGAGTGGGCGTGATGTGGGTTGGTCGGGTATCGATAGAGAACAGGTCACCTGCATTAAGTAGTCAGACTAATTAGTGTGTCAAACCAGTTACATGAGCAACCCGTGTGGGCTGCTGCTTATTGGAAGAGTTGTCCAATCAATGTACACTAAGCTGTAAACTTCTGTTGCTGTCTTACAAGTGAGTTTGACTATAGGCGTTTTGCTTAAGTATTTATAAATACTGCATATTGTGTGTCTGCTGTATTGACAAGGCAACACTGAGTGTGGTCCTGAATGTCTTAAAGGGCTGAATGTTAGGGAAATTAGCAAGTTTTAGTGACGTTTTTCAGCTAATCAGTATGTGGGTGCACATGAAGTAGAAAAATGGGAGTTTGTGTGGGTGTCAAATTTATGCATGGATGTTCGCTGGCCCCCAGACTGAATTTAAAATGTTTGTCTTATTGACAAATGAAATAAATTGCACTGCTTCCATCTTGCCATTGAAATGAAAAATGCTATCCAAGGTTGTAGAAGCTTGGACCCCCTCAGAAAAAAGCATGCTGTCTGCCAATACCAAAGAAAATTCTATAAGATAACTTTTTTAAAAGTGATGATGTTTTGGATAGTAGACACAAACTGAATGTTTTATCTTTATATATATATATTTGTGTGTGTGTGTGTGTGTGTGTACATATAATATATATATATATATAGCAGACAGCCTTGATTTTAAATCCTTGTTTGTTTTTTCTTCACTGGAGAAAAGTGATATCTTCGTTTTCCAATGCTTGGAAAATATCTGTATTGCTATAATTTTTCTCTTATACCTTTTTTCCTGTTCTTATCCTTCCATTCTTTTGCACGCTCCTTTCGCCATTGAGCCCCTAGCGTCCCACTCCTCAGTCTGACTTTATCCTCAGCCCACATCAAAGCCATGCGAGAGAAGAGCATTCTCTTCTGCATCCCTGTCATCCTCTCTCCCTCTTCCCTACTTCTCACTACCCCATTTGTACATCGCTTCATCACGTTCTCCTGCTAAGGCTTTAATGTTGCAGAATGTACTTCAAAAGAAGTTTTTTCATTTTTTTTCACCCTCCCATCTTTCCTTCCATCGTCTTTTCTCTCTCTGTCTGCAAAGGGTCATATCTAAATGGATTATCTGTATCACTCCCTTCGTCTCTGTCAATCTCTCATTTTAAAGTCTGCATCCCACTTTTCGATTGCAGTTACAGGAAAGAGTTTGCCCTATTTTGGTTAGAAAAAAAGAAGCACCATACGGAATCAAATCTCTGTTGCATGCATAGTTCAAAGGAGGCTTTAGGATTTCAAATGGATTAATCAAAACACATTTGAAAATTCCTCAGCATTACACAGAGCATAGCCCAGATTCAGAAGCGTTTCAGTGAATTACATTTCCAATTGTTGTTTATTATCATCACATGAACATAAAATATGAAACCGGTTGGCTGCAAGGAAATTTAGTTCAGATAAATATTTAATATTTAAATTTAAATAAAAGGTTAATGTATTGATGTGTTGTTTTTTTAAATATAATCACTGAAAGATCACATGTAATGTGTGCAATATTCCCCAGTAATAGTTCATCAATTTCAAATTCAAATACATTTTTGCAGCAGCATCACCCTGCAGCAGATGTATGGTGTTATTTTCCAAGTTATACACACACACACACACACACACATACACACACACACTGTATGTGTATTATATTATAATATAAGCTATTATATATATTAAAACGGAATATTCTATTACAGAATATTAAAGTAATTTTGTGCTGTGTTTTTATTTATTAATTTATTTTGTATTTTTTTCATGTCATGACACCAGATGGAGAAGGTAGAGGAGGACCTGATGCGTTCCAAAGCCCACAGGGAAACCCAAGCCAAAGAGTTCAACCAGCAACTTGATGCACTGAGCCAGAAATATGAGCAGCAGGTCTCTATGAGTCTGTAACTTTCTGTCCATCTGTCTGCAGTGTGGTTTTCTGCCTGTATCTGCATATGTGAATAGTTTTCTTGCTTCTGTACTGGTGATTGTAGCCAGGGGAAAGAATTCTCCTCTTGCTTCCATCATGATCATCATCACAGCATTATCTTTTCTCTATTATCAGTGAAGCCAGCCAAAGGGACTGACATCCATTTGGAATAGTCTTGTTATTCCTCCCCATCTGTTCCGCCTGATTAATTTCTCATGATAAGGGACACGCTTTAGATTAAGCTGTGGCTCAATAAATATCTTAAACATTGCCAATTTAAAACTAATGCAATCTGCATAGCAGACATACTGTAAGCTTAACATCCCATTTCCGTCATTCTTCTTCGATTAGGAGTCTGGAAACTGTTTTCACATCTCATTGAAATCTAGTTTGCTGATGCTGAGACATTTCTTACAGAGGTTTGGATTTAGTTAAACCAAAACAATGTTACTGGAGGGAGCGAGTCTACTGTAGGTGAATAGTTTATATTTTTGTTACTTAAATTTCACTCCTAGTGAGGTTTTTTTCTTTGGCTGTAACAATATGGTTATTTTAATATTGAATATTATTGAATCTTACCTCTTTAGACAATTTTAGACAATGTTTCTCCAATTTATTCATATTCAAATAGTACTGTTCACTATTAAATCCTTAAATTGATATTGCAGGTTTATATAAGGTAGAAAATACAACTTAAAATATTCCCACCAACAGTTCAACGACAACTAAAACAAAATTGACAGGTAGAGCATAATCACACAGCTCTGCCTAACAACTAAATGCAGACTTTAATAATGTGTATTCATATTTCCCTTGATTATTATTAAATGATCAAAAACTCTTAAATTCTTATTTTAAATTATGTAAAAAAAATTAAATAGGATTCTTCTCCCCATGTCCATGATACAGTATGACCATGTGGCACCGCATAAATCTTAAGAGCATACACCACTAACTGGTGTAACATCTCTATTTCCCATCTGTATCCACAACATGATTGATTTCCAGGCACAAAATTGGCACTCAACCTGTCTGTTAACAAACATGCAAACCCTCATTTCCAGGACAGATGGAGTTTGTACTCCGTGTAATTTGTTGGAAGTAGTTATAAGTGAAGGCTATAAGGCCAGTGTTATTTCCAAGGAGAGGAGATGGTTCTCTGTTATCAATTTGCTCCATGGTAAAACAGTTGCGTTAATAATTATAAGGAAAATTATGGCCAAAGGCTTAAATTGGATAGTGCATTCATTATGTACAAATCTATTTAAAAAATATTTAAAAGCATATCTGAGTAAAGTGCAAAATACAGCATTTTATTTTTTTGCTACAAGGGTACTTTGTTGGAAATCAGGCAACTCCTATTAAACCATTAAACAGAAAATGTTTATGAGCAAAAGATCCCTAAGTAATAATCCACTAACTGTGACAATTTATCAGTGTTTTGAGTGCCAACTGCAGTATATTCTCCTGAGGAATCATAAATTCCGTCACGTGAAAAACAGGTAAGCAATCAAAGCATTGCTGAAAATATTCAAGCGGCCATTATCATTTGCTGGTACAGAGTGGGGGTGTAGTTGACAGTTGATGACAACCACATAGGGTTAGCAGCACATCAGGAACGCTTTTGTCTTAAAGATAAAAACATATAAAGACGAAGAGGCTGCCTTTGTGATGATGTTGATATGAGTGTTGGTGACATTAGGAGAAGAAAGAAAGGGAGAAAATTCATCTGTATGCTCATGCAGATGTGTAATTATTCATGAGTTACTCTGAGCACAATTTTTTTAATTTTCTGTTCACACACACACATACTTTGCACAATGCCTCGACTCTTAAGAGATTGATGTCACAAATTTGCAGAGATCAAGTTTGTCCATTCAGCTGATTGCAGAAGAACATTTCCTCAAGGTCAGCTTCAGTGATAAAGGAGTATAAAGGAGTTTGTCAGCTGACCAATTGCAGGTGGAAGTCATGGAGGCCTGACAGTGCTCTGTTCCTTGATGTTGGCGTGATGTAGTAAGGTTAGATGACTGGTTTAGAGTCAAGACCTTGAGAGTTATGTATGTTCAGCACCCTCACTCTTCAGATGTTAGACAGGGAAAAGAAATCATAGAGGATACATACAAATGTGTAGACATAGTGAACACAGAGACAAAAATGCACTCTTGTCCATACTCAGTTCTGCACACAGTAACATCTTCAATTCAAACCCTACTGCGAGGAATAGGGGATTTGTCTTTCTTTCATTTCTCCCTCCCTTCTCATCCTAGTCTCCCCTGCTGAGACCAGACAGGGCTTCTGTTCTACTTGTCCTCTTCCCCTCCTCCTTACCAAACATTTCAGATTTTCCCCCCTGGGATTGAAAGAAGCCCATTACCTCACTGTCCTGTCTCAGTGAATACAATGCACTCACACAAAACCATGTCAGCTCAGGATGACAGGACTCGTGCTGTGCAGTAACACCCAATCCACTCTGTATTTGTGGCACCAAGCAGTGCTATAACCAACTCAGTCTTCCCTCATAAGTAGCTCACCGGTCCCTTTAAGAACCGCAGCACCCAGCATCCTCCACTGCATGCTGGCACTACGTGATGTCACAGCTAGGCTCCTTGCTGGGTCTGCTCTCTGTCATCACCGTCTTTTTGTTTTGCCTTTTTTTCTCACAGTGGATCTATTTTGTCCATTTCTTAGTCCCTGCTTCACCTCAGATCCCCCTTTTCCTCCAAAACACCCATGACCCGAGATTCTAAACAGGAGCGAACAGTAAGCCAAGGTTGTCCTCCCCTACCTTCTATTGCTGCATGTCCTACTGTCCTGCTAGGGGATTTTTATAGCAATCGCCTGCTTATCAATCTGTACTCTCTAACTTGTGCTGCCATTGCCATATGAATTTTCCTGTGGGACAGTATATACTGGCTTGGGATGTGATTTTTTTTTTTTTTTTCTTTTTTCTATAACGGTCTTGAATGGAAAATGAAGGCGATGTAAATTTGTCTATCTGTGGAATTTATCATAGATAACATCTTCAGCATCACCAGTGGCAGCAGGTGGAAGATGTTGCCCATATTATCTATAATGTTTGTCTACTGGACTTTTGCAGTGTTTCTTGGAGAAAAAATCTTATGAAGTCTCTTAAAGGAGTACAGTATGCGTTTGGGTCTGCTATGCCATTAACTTATCCCCAGACATTAAAAATAGTCGTATTTAGAGCACCCTTAGCAAAGCTCTCCCAAAAGCTGAAGGGTAAATTCTTGGCTGCCAAAATGAAGTATCTATTGTGGCCTTCCTCTCAGTGCCAGGGACAGAATGCAGCTTCCTGTAGATAGCCCCTCATTCATCACCTGCTCTGAATAGTGCACAACGCCTGAAGATGGGGCCTTAGATAGACCAGGCACCGGGCACAGAGGCTGTGGATCTCTGCTT
This sequence comes from Mastacembelus armatus, assembly GCF_900324485.2. NCBI lineage: Eukaryota > Metazoa > Chordata > Actinopteri > Synbranchiformes > Mastacembelidae > Mastacembelus > Mastacembelus armatus. Next base: position 16,368,720 of record NC_046640.1, read on the forward strand.
CTCTGGCAGGCCAGGTAGGGTGCCGTCAAGCACAATGTGCAGGGGATTAGCTTCAAAGCAGGGAAGCGAATGGGCCCCAAGCCCCTGCTGTCCTTTCAAGACTCTGGCTGGGACTGCACGGCAGGATGGTATGGGGGTCACTGGTACCCCCGCCATGGGGGAGTGGGAACGGAACAGAGCCTGGGAAAGGCTTGTCGTTTGGGGCTGGGAGCTCCACTATAAGAGCTCACCTCTCAGCAGGTGACTCCGTTCAAATTACTATACTTGGATACAGACTTGCTACAGCTGACAGGATGATTAAGTCCTGAAAAATTTGGGCTTTGTGTCCCATTAGTAGTGATTTATTTTCCACTACTGTATTATGCGTAGCTTGGTGTAACAGCGGTTGGATCAAATTCTACTCTGTATTGTAATGAAAGTTTCTCTTTTATTAGGTCCTACTCTGGGAGATTGTGGTGTTTGCAGTCTGGTAATTGCTGCTTGAGCATAATCCCATTAACTGTGAAAACATGGAAACATGATATTTATTGATAAACCTTAGTAATTTGTTTGTGATTTGTTAAACCTGAGAATATAATTGCAGGTCAAAACAAGTATGAAGAATCTTTTAGTATCTTCCTGCTTTCTTTAGTGGTGCTGCTGTCTTTGCCTCTCTCTCCAGTTTTTTTCGAACTTGGGTTTATAATGATCATAATAGTCATCGCATAAGCGGATTTTCACATGCTGTCAGGCGCATAGCATGGGGCATTGGTAGTTGCTACAGCCAGATGGCTAACCCCTACCAGCTTGCATGCATAGCCCAAACTAACTGCTCTTTTATATACCGATCGCAGAATAGGACGAGAGGGACAGATTTGAAGAGCGAAAGAGGAGTGGGATGTTGAGGGCCGGTCTGAACAAATGGCAGGAGAGGTGGGAGGGTGGGGGAGCCAGCCACATGTAAACACATCACATCATGCCATCCTCTGACAATGTGAGGAAGCAGAGAAAGTTTTCTTGCTCCCCCCCCCCCACCTTTCTAGAAATTTCACCAAATTGGTTCGACACTTGGGTGTTCTGGGTGGAAGGAACGGGTATAAAGAATAAAACGAAGAAAGGATGGATAGGTGGATGGACAAGTTGTCATGACGACAGGGTTGCTCTGAATGTGTGTTGGCTGATGAAGTCTCTCTTTGCTGGCTTGTCCAATCAGATGGCTGAGCAGCGCATGCAGTACGAGCAGGAGAGGACGCGGCTACAGCAGCAGCACAGCACGGAAAAGGACAGCCTGGTCCAGGAGCACCAGCGGGAGGCGAGCAACCTGGAGAGGCAGGCCAGGGCCACCCTGCAGCAGCACCAACAACACACCCAGGAATGGAGGAAGCGCGATGCCCAGGTAGGGGGTCTCCACTGATCCACGTTCGCACACAGAATCACACACATGCTGACCCGCCGCTCTCCCGTGGACAACCATTTTGTATTTTGCCCGCTGACGTTTTCTGGGGTTTCAAAAGCACAGCGGGTTAAGACACTTTTTTACTTGAAGTAAGACAGATACTGATATACTGTGAATAATTTTATATCTGGCTGTGTTCTTGGTTTGACCATAAGAATTAAGAATTAAGATATTGCTATTTGAATTAAAATATGTTTTATAAGGGTAAAAGCAACTAAGAGCATGAGGAAAACTTTTTTAAAAAATGCAATGAACAGAAACAAAAAACACTTCCAATTTTGAACACTCTGTTTTTTTAAATCATTTTTGGAGATTTTGTGATAGTAGTTTAAAGACTTGAAATTCAGAAACCACAGGTAGCCAGATGAAGGAGAAGAAATTTGTTTTGTTCAGCACCACGCATTTATTCCTAAATCCTAAGTTTAGGAATATTTTTTTTATTTTTCCGAACTGAACGGTTATAAACCAGCATCAAGTGCCCTGTATTCCTACCAAAGTGTATCTCTACATGGCATTCTCCTCTCACCGCAGGTATCCATCTCCCTCCGGAAATCAGTTGTTATTTCCTTATTACAGCCTGGACAACTACAATGAGTGTGACATTTGGGTCCATATTAATGGACATTCCTGACCCGAAAAAACTAAGATTTGGCCAAACCAGCAGAAGGTCTTCATCTCATAGCCCCTGCTCTATTTTCGCTTCAGTCCTGCCTGGGCTAGCTTGGAGCTCTGTGGGGAGCCATTTAGTCCCCAACTGACTCTTCAGGCTTCTTGATTAAATGGACACTGTCAGCATGAAGGGAATTTTGTTTATTGGCCAATTGCTGAAGATAGGGATCCAGACAGACACATGTAGTATTTCTAGACAAAATGTATTCACGCCAAATGTGGGCATAAATGGTGCCAGACAGCAAAAGAAATCATACCTAATATAAATAATGTTATAGTTCTAATTTGTTGTAGCATAGTTCAGTAATTTTCTTTGAGCGTTTAAGCGGGAACCGGCATTGTATCTCAGGTGAAAGCCGGTTTGTCTTGTAAATGCAACAGAACTTGAAGACGTAAGAGACTTTTTTAAGCTTAAATTGTTTGAGAAATAATTTATCTTTTATTTTAAACTGTTAATGTTTACACTGTTGGTGTTGACTGTGAAACTGAACTGGATGCTCCCAGTATTGGCCATCTGTACAGATGTCAAAATATTTTGTCTCTGTGAAACGGACCACTCTTTTACTGACATACCAGTATAGTACTATACTGGTTGGCTTGTGCCACAGTAGTCTAAATTGTCTTTATAACATGAAGGATACGTGCAATTTTTCCTTTACAGTCCTTCTCTGATGCTCCCTTGTCTAGTATTTTTGAGAAATGCCTTTCATAGCACCGCTGGCAGCAGCTAGTCTGTAACGTGGCTTTCTGGAGATGCCATCACAACAGGACATTTCTGGGGATAAAATGCCATCCTACTCATGTCAAAATGATGTGTAGTATGTCAAACCTCGGGATCTCAGGAGGTGACAGAAAACAAACTTTCCCAGTATTCCTCTTATATTTTCAGTTCCTGTTTGCTCGGGTAGCATTTTGAGTAGAGATCAGACACCTGCCTAATGTCAGACATTAAAGCCGCAGATATCAAGATTTTCACTCAGACCTTGAAAAGATGGAGGGCAGGATTGTGAAACTGATGAGGATGTGAGTTGCTATGACTTCCTATGTGAGCACTGTTACATGGATATGACAAGAAACTGACACCCTAGCTGCAGATATGTATTAAAGATGAGCTTTTGAGCAGAAGCCACTAAGCACTAAACAGTTTTGCATTACCAAACTTGTTTACCCCTTGAGAATGCTGTATTTGTCATAGTCATACAGCTAATCTGACCCTTCACCGGTAGCCTTTTAAACACAATAAACTTTTGAAAGTTTTGAAAATATTCAGTTTTTAAAAGTTACATTTTGTTGCTGTGTACAGAAAACAGGGGACATCCTCTGCATGCTACAGCTTATTCCTTCATTTCTCCTGTCCTTCTGGGAATCATTTATTAACCCATCAGACAAACCACACATTGGTCAGGTGGATAATGATATTATCATCAAATGACATTTCAATAATAGGCAATTCAAATATCTGCTTCAATGATTGAACAACGGCTTGACTTCGTAATTTCTGCCTGTTCTTCTTTTACTTTTTCTCGTTCTTCCCGGAATCAGCCTTCGTAGAATGAGTTGCAGTTAGGAAGTTTGCTAAGAGAACGGTAAATGAGTAATACCCACTCATCCTCTTGATGTGGTGGGACACTAATAAATAGCAATCCTGAATCTTGCCTTGTGTTTGCGACAGACAGCCAATGTGTCATAGCAGCAGTTTGAGGGAAGAGCTAAACAAGTCACACAGTGTCCTACTGGAGTTCCTTTGAGAATCTCTAATTTCACCCACTGCATAGCAGTCACTATAGATGACCCATTAGTTATGTACAAGGGGCTTTTTTACTTTTGTGATTCAGTTTGTCATCATTCACACTTTATCTTTCTTTTTTCAGATGATGAAATAAATTAAGCAGCTGAGTTCAAGGCCTGGTGTGTTTTGTGTCCCACCGACTCAGGGGATTAACTCTGAATTCCAAGCCTTGTGAACCTGAATGTTACTCTTCTCCCTAAAAAATAGACTATTTCTTGTACATTTTTTTTAAAGATACTTAAGTGTGACAGGATAGTTCCAGGTTGTTTTCTGTACCAAATTATGAGATATGTTGCTCTTGAAATATTTGCCCACAAGTAAGTTCTTTATTGTTCCATTAGCTGATCATTGCCCCCCAGAGGTTGAAGGAGTTTAGAAGACTGTTTTGATGGGTCCATTGCCGCAAATCTTAGTGTCATGTTCTTTATTTTTTTGTCTCCCTCATAGTGCTATTGTGAAGAGACATGAATGATGTGTGCACATCCATCTATGTTGCACAGATATTTCCGGCATTGTGTGGGAAAAGTAGATTTCACATTGAAGTCACTCCAGAGAAGGCATTTTTCACACATTTTTCTATAATTTTCCAGTTGCTTAGAAACGACATTGTCTCTATACGAAGTAAAAATTCCTTATCTTCTAAAAAACATTTTGTTGTTTTATAGGATAAACTAATCTAATATATTTAACTCTTCTAAATGTTTGCATTTTCTATTAGTTGTTAAACATCATTCAGAGTTTGAATTAAAAAAATTAATTAATTTGAGGAGTTGTTTTTGGATAAACAGAATTAGTTTGATTTGCACTAAAACCATGATTCATAATTTTCCACCAGTATGTTATTTTATATTATTTTCCACAATAATTACGCCTTTTTCTAATGGAACATTCATACCATGTGGACTTCAAACAGCATAGGAGAGAGCAAGAGTCTTACGAGGTCTTCTTGCCTGTGATGGACTAAATAATCATGCTGTCAATTTTTCAAAGCATTTCAGCCTTAAGTATGTGATTAAGATGAGTCAAATGAGGAGGGTGATGACAGACTAAGTCAAAGCCAAGAGGACATCTGATAATGAGAACAAGGCAGGCAGCTAGAGCAGTGTGCACGCTAATTGTCACAGGGCTTTTGTATTGTCATTTACCAAATATTGGTGTCCAGTAGTGGGCAAGTATCTCCCTGAGCTGGCAAGTCTTTGAATTATTTCATCACATCTTCCTATAGCCTATACAGCTTAATATTTATTTCTGAATTCAAATGACTTTTTTATTTTTGTTTGAATTGATTGATCATGGAAGAAGCCATGCTTGTGATGTATTGCGTGTTATAGCCTGCTCCCTTTAAACCATGAAGCCATTTAATATGTGGCTCACATCTTGTATTTCAGCCAAAACAGTGAAACATTTATTACTGCACTGTTACCTACATTTACACTTCTTAGCTGAACCACTCATATGCACAGTATACATTTGATTCTGAGACTATTACTTTTTTTTTTTTTTTAAGAGAGAGAAACATTTATTTTATTGGCTATTATTTATCAGACATGTTGCTAAAAGTGTATCAGGGACACATAAAAAATGCACATAATTTGATTTAAAATTCCCTTACATATAACAGGCGAAGGCTTCCTCTTTTCAGAACTTACACTTTTACACAAGTACTGCTGGAAGCTTTACTTTCATAATTGCAGTTTTGTCTCTGTCAGATGTTCCAAATGTGTCTCTCATTTAATGACAGTTTTTTCTTTGTCACATGTGCACAAACTCTGATTATGAAATTGACCTGAATAAGTTTAACCTAATCTAAATTGACATAGTATCAGCTGTATGTGTTATACTGCAAGTAAATAGTGAGAAATGTGTAGTTACTGTTATTGCAGGGACTAGATAAATGAAATAGTGAATGTTAAGGCAATGTTAGTGACAAAACTGACAAAAAAGAACAATTGGTAGAGAAATAGTTCATCCTGTTGGAAAATAGGCTCATTCAATTTTTTGCTTACAGTTTGACACCACTCTCAAGTTTGTACTAACTAAGGACCTAGAAGTTGCTTAGTATAAATACACACCGAAGACACAAACAGATTGAATTTCATTTCATTAAACTATAATCAGTCTTGTTTAAAACCCAGAAATTAAGCAAATAAAGATAATTACAAAAAGGAAGAAGTATTGCTATGAAATTTGAAACTTCTTGGAGTAGAAGTTTAGGCATCAAATAGGTGCCCAGGTTAAAAGAGTCTAAGCTAAATGTTTCCTTCTGTCATGCTGTTGTCAAATGACCCACCTTTTCACCACAAGTATTTGCGCAGTCATTACAAGAAGAGCGTGGGAGTAACTAATACCATTACTTATGTTTACTTCTGTTCCAAATAGGTGTGCCTTTGTTACCTGTGTTTGCAAAGTTGTAATATCCACTAAGACAAAGACATTCGTGCTATTCTTTTTACAGATGGATCACATTTGACCCTTTTTTTTTTTTAATTGCAACAAAAAAAAATCTTATTGCATTTTGATATCTGACAATTATCCCTTTTTTTCTGAAATAATGTTAATCCAGGATAGGATTTGAGATCACTCGATGCCTCTGCTGTTAATGCTGTGATCACTTTTTAAAAAAATTTCACCGTAAATAGGAGTGGCAGCTTCACCGCAGTTGTAATCAAACAAGTTAGAACACCTCCAGTTTTATTATCAGCACATCCTGGCTACTCAGTCCAAAAAGGATGCTGCCTAAACAGCTGTCACTGCACAGTTTACAATAGCAGTCTCACTTGAGTGAGAAGGAAACTTGTGTTAAAAGACATCTTGAAGTTACTGAGTCAGAGTAGTTCCTTCTGTAGTAGAGTAGTTGACTTCTGTCTTATACCATATTTTAAGTTGTGTTGATCAGAAGATCTACAGTGTAGATGCAGTGTAGTACTTTGCATGAGCACTTAAATTTATTTTCTCTTTATTACAAATATATAACCCATTTGCCAGTTCCATCCTTCACCTCTATCTCTTCTGTTGTTCTGCCAGTCATTTGTCATCTTAGCTGACACATTTTGACCCAGTACATTTCATTTGACACTTATGTTGCCACCAAAAGCTGCTTCTTTATGAGGCTTCAAATCTGCATGCTAACATGTGCCCTGCTGAAGTGACTCGGCACACTGACTTCGAAAGGAAACATGCTCTTTTGGCCTCTTAAGTTTCTGAAGTGTCATTCCCTATGCCTCTGTTCTTGAAGATTATACTCTAACTTATTAAAAGATTTTCAGAAGACAGATCATCCACATTTGTTAAAGAGAGAATTATACATTAAAGAGTCTTGAGGGCTCAGATCTAATAGCTGCTTGCCCTTGAAGGCACAAATGGAGCAGTGAGAGACAGGATAGTGGGACATAGAGATAGGGGATTGCGTGTGTTTGTTTTTTTTCCCCTCATATTGTCTCTGAAATTGCTACATGCTGTTGTATAAATGTGACAGCTAGACCATGTGCTGTTGTTTGTCTGTGTATGAATGTGTGTGCACATAATCTGTCTGTGTGTGTCAGTGTAGGAGGGAGTTTAACGCAGAGCCACAGCATCTGCCTGTTTTTGTGACATTCCTTTGAAGTCTCTCTGATTCTCCCACTAAAAAAGACTTCAGACACTTCAGACTCTCATTGCCTTAATGCGGCGTTGTCCTGGGATACCCAGGCTTGTGAGGAGAGTGAAGTGGACAGGAGGTAGAGCATACAGTGCAAAGCACAGGAAATCATTTTAGGGAATAATAATATAGTGAAAAATGTAATAGATTTGTTTTTATGTACTACAAATCAGCTAATTGAGAACAGTGAACTTGTGATGTACCACTATGGTATGAATGGCCTATGTCATATACAATAAATGGGCATACAATATAAAGATTTAAAATACTTTCAGAATATTTAATACTGTTAAATGTTTTGACACTCTCCACATTTCCTTCACAAGCAGTCTTCATCATACCAGCTAAGTGATGCAGTTTTTAAAGAACAGTAATCTTGTCTTTTCCTTTTGACATTTCCCTAACACTTGTGATATCACTTCATTGCATGTGGCAAGCCAGTCTCATTTCTGGTGTTTCAGAGGCCATGGGGTTGTGCTTATTAGCATTCTTACTATGTAATGTTGACTCTCAGTGGCAGAACTATTAAAGGCCTCTTCTGGGCTAAGTCAAGGCTGAGACATTCAAAAAGGAAGAGGTCAAAAGAGGGGTCAGGCATTTGCAGCACCCCCCACACATCCCCACAGAGCAAAGCAGGAACATTGAAGCATGTTTGTAAAACTTTCCTATGGTTAATTAAGTTGTAGAGGCACTCCTACTCAGATAATATGAATGAATCTCACTGGAGCAATCTACATTTCTACTCAAATTGTCATACTTATCATTGGGACATTGACATTGATCAGCATTCATTAATATCTCTTACTGAGGCAATAAAGATGTAGTCCGGGGGTATTTGTTTCTATAGTATCTCTTACATAGTCATCTGAGAACTTGTATCAACCAAATCATCATCAACCAGTCAAGATATTGTCACTGCTAAAATGTATGAGCATGGATAGGAATTTGGTTGGATTTTATGAAAGGTACAGTGAACAAACATTTAGACACAAATTAATCAGGAGACATACACAGTAAAGGAAAATACCACATTATCTTAGTTACTGTTCAGTGGGCTTTGATCAGAAAGTACCATATCTGAGAGATCTGAGAGCCTTTGTATCTTCGAGCTTCAACATATCCACAAGGCATTAGTTAATACCTAAATCCACTGTACATGTATGTATTGGTCTCTTTCCAGATTATTTCAGATTTGGAAACCCAGTTGTCAAGTCTACGTGAGGAACTCCAGGGGGCCCACACCCAGTATAAGCAACAGCTTTCTGAGATGGCATTATTCACTGAGGAGGAGAAGCAAAGGTCATTTCAGGAGAAAGAGGCATCCCTGGATCGGCTCCGTTCTGACATGGAACGCATCCGCAGTGACCTTGAGAGAAGACACCATCAGGAGATGATTGCTGCTCAGGAAAAGGTGAGTGATAGGTAGGAGACAATATTTGAGATATGGTCTGTTTTTAGTGAGATACCCATGTTAAATTATCTATCTACCTGTATGAATTAATACAATTACAGTTAAAGTTAGATAAAAACATGACACCTTAATTGGTTTATTGCTAGCAAAACATTATAGACTAATGGGAAAGTCACAAGACCTCATAGGGAGAATCAATCAGAGCATCAAAACGTCTCCATTAATTTAGCGGGTTAGTGAGGTTGTGTGAGGGAGCTGCATACAGGAAAGGCTACTGGTAAAGGGCATGAAGGGGATTTGTTGGGCAGGTTTGGTTTTAAAATCTCTCAGCGCTGAAATAGATGAAGCAGATCTGGAAAGTAGTTTGTTCATGTTTTTTTAGTAATATTCTTGTCCATATGATCATGCTTTTAGTATTTGTAGAATTAAATGTTTTGCTTGATATATACATCTATTGTTTTGACATCTCCTATATGCCACTGGATTTCAGTACAGCCTTTGTCCATCTTTAATTTGTGCTATCTTGGTGAACCAGGAAGTACTTCAATTAGAACTTTTGAGGTTCCCTCCCTTTTTTTTTTTTTTAAGTTTTTTTTTTTTTTTTTTTTTGTCACAGTTGTTCCTCTGTCCACTACAGAAACTGGACCCATGGTTGGGAAATCACCCTTAATCTTGTGCTGGTCTAGCAGGAATCTGACTTAAGGTGGTGTTGATCAGAACCTAATCCCTCAGGAGGTCTCATCAAAGAGAGCATTTTTCATTAGACTCCATCTCACACCAGCTGTGTAGCATTAGCCCCGGAATGTAGGGACCTCCAAAGAATCTATGTGACCATTTTGGCACCATATGGTCCACAGAACCAGGAATACTGAAGGGAGAGTGATCCAAGGAAAAACATGTGCCTATTACAGTGTAATCCTCAGTTGAAGAAATCACACTATTTTCTATCGATCCCTTTTGCTTTGCTTTTTGCTTTTGAAAGCTGCTTTACAGCTAAAACTAATTTTGTCTTTTTGGCACACTTTAATTCCTCTCTCTCTTCCCTGTTTTTTTGTACACAAGATCAAAATGACCCACAGTTGGAATCTGGAGTGGATTCAAAGCAGTGAGGCTGAATGTTGAACTGAGACTGATAACACTATCAGCACTGTGCTAGTTTCTCTTTTTATCAAAGAGATTAATGATTTCTCTGTCCTTTTTTGTCAGCTGAAAGTGCATGTTTCTAACTATATGTGTATATATATATATATATAAACCTAACAAACATTGAACTTCTTTTTTCCCGTTTTTGTCTACTTTTTAATCTGCCTCCAAGTTTCATTTTGGAATGGGCAGGCAAAAGTTTCACTACTTCATTGCAGGTTTTTTTCCACACTGGATTGAAGTCAGTCAGGCCTCAGTTCCATATTGACTTGTTCGGCCTGTTTGGTAAGCTGAAAATTTCTCATTCTTTTGATGCAGACAGAAATGCTGTCCTCTGCAGTCCACCATGCTCTTGGAAGCAGAGTCTGTGCAGGCTGGCTCTTTTTTTTCTTCTTTTTTTTTTTTTTTAAACAGATCCTGGAAGAAAGGGCAGCGAAATCCATTAAATCCATGAATGGATTCTCATCAAAGACATATGCGTTTAAGGGAGACAGACAGAGAAAGAGGGATGCAGGGGAATGGGGGATGTTTTAGGAGTAGACAGTTGGAGCGGTTGGAATGAAGTAATGAGAAACAATATCAGAAGAGAAAGAGATGGAATCGCGTTAAGATAGTTTTATACAGTTGAACGGCTCTAACTAGAAAGTAGAATAGAAGAAAAAGTGATAAAGGTAGGGTGAGGAGAAGGTGTGGGGGTGTCTTAGTCTGTAGTCTGGTTGCTGTTGAAGTTTATCTTTATAAGTGTGTGTGTGCATGTGTGTGTCTGTGTTCATAGGTGAGCGTGAACACACACAACCCCAGACCTCCCAATCTCTATGCTCTACTGAGAGCCCTATGAAGCTGCCTCTGTGCCTGATAAAGACGCCTCATCTCTGGGTTACAGGGAGCACAAATCCTGCCTCTCACACACTCAACCTCCTTATCTAATTTTCTTATTCTCCACATCCACTGTCCATCTCAGTCTTTGCCTTACAGCCTCCCCCCACCTTCAAGAAACCAGTGTAAAGAAATCAGTCTAGACTTTGAGGAAGTGTGGGAGCACTTTCTTACTGCACATACATATGCACATATGTGCATGGACACATCTTTATCAGTTCACTAACATATTAAACACAGGTCATATTTGTAATTAGCGTTTTGGCACTTGTTGATTTGATTAGTGGAGAAAAAGTCTTTGTGTTGGATCTCGGCACCTCACATGGCTGTATCTTATTCACTCCCTGCTTGTCAATAACTACACATCTGAGATAACATAAATGAAAGATCAGGAGGCCTCCAGTTTGATATGAAATGAATAACGTCTGGAACCTTGAGTTCATATTTACTTTTAGTCTGGAAAGTATGGTTCTTTGAACTGCTAGATGAGATTAGATGTGCAAATTTTGTCTGATATGTTTGTGTGGACATGGGTGTTTGTGTATGAGAGTGAGATTGAAAGACAGAGTGCCAAAATACAAGGGAGTGCATACTCTCATGCTTGGTTTGTTTGCATACTTCACTGCGTAGATTGTATGTAATTTTTACATTCCCTCAGTTTTATGGTCTTAAGTCCTGGTGTAAATGTCACCCCTGTGGGGGAGCACATTCTGGTCCTCACAAATTGTTGAATTTTAGAGCGGCAACTTTGGTTTAAGGTTAGATATAGGCACGTAGTGGTTATGGGTAAGGACAGTTATCAAGGAAATAAATGTAAGTCAGTGTAGAGGCCCAGTAGGTGACAGAAACAAGGATGTGCGTATGTATGCATATGTGAGGGAATTTCATCAAACACTAATCAAGTGCAACAAAACTACCTGGAGGTGAACATCAACCAATGACAAAGCTCCTTTTGGTAACACAGTAGCCAATCCCTGCTCCTTGTGTCCCACTGGCCATGTTCACCGCACTCGTTCTCTGACACATTGAAAGCTGAAGTGCAGTATGGAGACCTCTGTTTTGCAGTTAGTGCTTATGTTCCACAGGTATTTTTTTTTTAAGATGTATTGGCTAATACAATTTATATGATTAGGTTCCCAAGATGAAGCTGGAACGTTTCCTATGTCTCTCTTCACTTATTATACATATACAGAGAACAACTCACTCAGTGCTTACAGGTGACCATGACAGCCAGAGGTACCTTAGGGGCTGATGATGCAAAACAGAAATTAATAACAAAATCTGGACATGGTTCATGTTTTTTTGTTTTTTTGAATTGACTAGTTTCATGTCTGATCAAATGTGTGTTTCTGAGATGAGGTTGTTGCCTGTTAATTAGAGAGTTTACCATTGCTTGCCTTCTGTAAATGTCCAGATATCCAAATATTCCTTTTGCACCTTATTCAAAATGATTTGCTCACAGTAATATAGGAAGAATGATCATTTTTGAGTAGACTTTTTCTCTCTCCTGACATCTGATTTCATCTGTGAGATACTGTGGTGGTTGCTTAAAAAGAAAAAAACTTGTTTGTGCTCAGTACTACAGCTGGAGAAGAAGATTGCAGCTGTTATTTGGTACCTTAGCTTGGGTACAGACTTCAAAACCTCATTTAAGTTGTTTTGAACGAGAAAATCATCTGTATATAAGATTTGTTTGTTGAGCTATGCACAAAGCTGGCTGCACAGTCTTTTTATGTGGCCAGAGATGCATTTGCCTTCACACTGTTTTCCATGTGTGCACACATGTCTCTGACCATGCCTAAATGTGGTTTGATTGATTGGATCTTAATGTGTCTCCAGTGTGTTCTTGTTCACATTGATTCACATTCATATTTAGGGCTGTGCACTTGTGAACAGACCACCCAAGATGTTTCTAGTACAAAGTATGCCAAACTGATTTTCCAAAATTGCAGAGAAGTTGGGACTCCGACATAGTGCAAGTCTTGGTGCTTCGTTTATTTTTTTAGGTTTATGTGCATCTCAATACCTGTGTACCTTTACGACATTATGATTACACACTGAAAATGTCCACAACTATTATGAGTCAAATAAAACTGGTGAAAATGTGAAATATGTCTAAAACAGCGTTTTTTGTATATCCATTATTAGCTTCAATAAATGATTAAAATCCAATAAATTCAGTGACTCCAACTTTCATCCCAGCCCTTTAAAGACATGTACTTTTAAACTTAGCAAGTGAACTGTTCTCGATCTCAACCAGAAGATGGTGATACAAGGTTGTTGTTGTCATAGCCACATATTATTCTTTACTCTTGCCCCATGTCACTGCTGACTTATTAAGTTGGTCCTCTGCCATTTGGAGATCCACCAAATCTCATTATTCAGTTGGTCATGGATTAGATGAGGAGGAGAGAAACACAGGCTGAGGGAGGATCAAAGAGGGACCACGTTTACCTCACACTGACAGACGAAGTGGGAGACAAAGAGATAGGGAAGGCAGAGTGAAGAATCTGATTTAAGCGGAGAAAGATGTAACATTTAGGATGTTGGGTGTTGGGTATTCATGTGTGCCTTAATAGGTTTTTGTCTGTTACTGGTATATTTTTACTTCCAAGCCACGGCACAAATGCATTTTTATGTACTAGAGATTGTGTTCTTGTTTGTGTATGAACATGTGTTGTGTGTGCACGCATGCCCAGACCTATGTGAGCTCCTCGTTTTACTCGGTGCACCATCAGGCCCAGCGGCGGAGAGAGTGAGTGAGTCACCCAGCAGATGAAAGAGTCAAAGTAAAGGCTCTGCCATCCCAAAAAAACATCACACAGTTCCCTTGCTCACTTTTTGAAGTCATCCAAGAGGAGGCAGGGAAGCGACACACTTTCTCAATCGTATTAAAACATGGCGTCAGGCAGCTTCTATCTTGTTGCACGCTATAGATTAAGCTTTGGGTTGAAGTAAAGTTTTAAGTGGGACACCTTTGATATTAGACTTTGTTTTTTAAGTTAAGTTCCTAATTCAACTCAGAATCATCCTACATCTGAACATTATCTAGAAATATTGATCAAAGGATGGAGACATAAATAGACAGGAAGAGATGTCTACCTAGGCTGAAAACTAGAAAGAGAATTTTGTCACAGTTCAGTCAAAGTTTAATATGTTAAAGAAAGTTACATCTCTTTTAGCAGAAAATGTTGCTGCACAAGTCTGTGGAGAGAAAATCATGACTGAGACACTTGTTCTGTGGTTTTTAAATCTGTTCACCTGCTTGTTAAAGCAATCTGCTTCTACAAGTGAGTCCATCCATTAAGCATTCAAAGCCTCAACCACCCTTTTTTTCCCTAGACTTTATGTTGTGGGTTAGATGTTAAGCCCTCACACATCGATGGTAATGGATGAAATTGGTTTTCTGATACCAAAAACTGCTGGAGTGTGTAATCACTGGACATTTGGTATGTTGTATGTGTGTGTCTGTGTGTTTGATGTACATTTATCTGTGTATGCCTGACTGTATGTGTGTGTGTGTCTATCATGCATTATTTCTATGCTGTGTGTGATGAGGCACTGATAGTGAGCAGCAGGGATGAAGAGAATCACTACTGACAAGCAGTGATGGCAAACTGTGAAATGGAAATAAAGCCTCTTGTCATTACAACTCTCTCTCACACACGCAGATACACAGGCGGGCACAGCAAGACAGCAATGATTACAGACAAATGAGCAAACAACATCTCCCAGCTCTCCCTTGCCGACATGTTGAACTCAAATTGTTATGAGAGACATGCGTGGTGAACAGAGAATTGTTTTGAATTTTTATAAAAACTGCTACCACTAAAACTGAAGGCTTCATGGAGAAAAAACACTTCTTTTTTTCTCTTTTTTATTATGAACCCCAGAAATCAGCTCTGCAGTGTGCATATACAGTATGCTGTGTGCAGAATGAAGCTAATACGTCCTTTACCCATTCATCTGTCAGTTGACAGTCATATTACTGATATGTCCTTTCTGTCTGTAGTGTGACATCTTTGCATTGGACGGACTTGATTATGGGTTTATGTCTGTTACAGTTCTAGGGTAATGCTGAAAACCATAATCACTCTTAGGCAATGTTGGATGATTGGAACCGTATCGGAGAAAAATGCCATATGGTGACAATATCCTTTCCAGGACTGTAGATATTACTGAATTCTGACTTTTTATTCTACCATTGGTAACAAGCACTGACTTTCACACACACTGAAGTTATCATGTTGAAATGTTTACTTTGGTTTCTTCCTCCTTTAGCAATAATACAATGGCCCATTTCATACAATGGCCTTTCACACCTTAAGCAAATTTCACTTCCAAGCAGCTGTAGATTACCTCTGGATGTGAGTTTGGCCTGTATGCATCCTGTTTGTCCATTGTCCGTGTTTGAATTAGTGTGACATCTGTGCATATCCTAAAGCGTGTGTGTGAAAGAAAGTTGTCACCCTGCTTTCTGCAGCTCCTGAGAGTCCCTTTTTTGTTTGCACATGTACTTGTATGTGTCCATATGTGTGTTTGGCCTGGTTCCCGCTGTAGATTAATTAAGTTCTGGTAAGTGCTTGCCTTGCCATGAGATCCACTTCCACTCTCTGCAACATACAAACATACCTGTACGTGGGCAAACACACACACTTCAAAGCTGACACACTGCTCATTGCTAGGATTAAGAGGCGATTGAAGAGCCTGATACAGCCTCATAGTGCCTTCAGCACAAAAATGCTTTTGGCAGGGCACAGGTAGTCTCTTTGAAAGTGCTTATACGCTTACACAGACACACAAACACACATGGCTGGGCTTTCAATTTAGTTCAGATTTTCTTTTTGAGTTTGTCGGTGGCCTGTTTGGCTACTTTTCCCTGCATGTACTGTGCATATCTTCATCTGTTTCCACCCATTTTTAATTTCTGTGTAGATGTTTGAGCTGTATACTGTATGATGTGGCATAATGCTTCTTCACTCATTTCTCCAAGTGACTGGGTAGAAGGAATACGTGTTTTTATGAAACATCTGAGCAGGTTGGCATGTCAGTATGGCCATATGTGTCACCAAATACAGTTGCATGTAAGCTCAGATACAGTAGATAGCATCACACATATATCGGCATAACCTCAGGTGAAGGTTATGCTGATATGTTCCCTACAGACGTAAATCCTTTTCATTTTAAAATATAGATTACAAAGAAAAATACATTATGTCAAACGACTGTGGCTTCTCTAACAGGGTTATGTTGGAGTGATCATAGTGGTGGTCCTAAGAAAATTGGCAGGACCAATGACAAGTAGGTAGAAGATAGAGCTATAGCTAAAAATAACACTAACTATCCCAGTGTCATCTCAGCTAAGCTGTCATCAAGATGGAGCAGTGCTTCAGCAGTAAGGGAGGCAACAATTGTGTCAGCTCTTTAAAAACAACATTGAAGGACTCTTTTTTTTTTTTTTTTTTTTTGCCTTTTCTACGCCCTTCTTTGTCTCCGCCTCTCTCATCGGCTGCTATAGGGCCCCTAGGGATGAGCAGGCCGCCACTCAAACAGTTCTGGCGCAGGAAGACAAGCCCGTATCCTTGGTGATGGCTCTGCGCTTCCGTGGTGACAGGTGTGTCCGCTCAGAGCGGACAGCAGTGTTTGTCAGGAAGTGTTTTGGATGGGGTGCAGAGTCCAAATGCAGCTCAGGTGTTGATGGCTGTGAGGGGTGTGTTCACTGAGACAGTGTTTGGTAGTGAGTTGTCTGTCTGTCAGTGGCTGTCAGGACAAGAGGCAAACGTGTATGTGTGTCTCATGGGTCTTTGTGTGTAGGTTTTTATGTATAAATCAGGTTTACTGCATTTTTAAAAAGCTTTCTGAATAAATGACTGCATATCTAGTGTTTTATGGGTATTTTATTTTTTTATGTACACTGAGCAGGAAGGTTACTAAAATTTAAAAAACACAGTCGGTATGTTATACCACCAGTAACATATTGAGGTATATCCCAGTATGAAAATATTTATCAGGTTTCTTATGGTTTAGAAATGAGATGAAACTTCTGTAACATCTGTGGAGAAATTTATTAGATCATGAACCATGTAACTGATGTAGAGTGATGTGAAGAGTAAATACAAGCAACTGGCATTAACAACTGTAACATTAAGCAGAGTCATGAAAGAGAATAATTCATTTTTGCATTATGAGTTTTCAGTGTCTTAACAATATATACTGATGTATCTCCTGAAAGGATTTGACTTGTTCAAATACTGACCCATATCCCCCATTAATTTGAGCCTTAGTCTTTCTAAAGTACTTGTGTAGACCGTGTCACTGTGGATGCAGGCGGCCATGACATCCACATTGAATTCCAGCACTTCACACCTAATTATCTCACTCCACTGTTCAGCCTCTCATTGAAACTTTGGCATCACAACACAGCTGAAAGGAGAGATATCTTGTGTTAGACGCTCACAGTCTTTGCCTCCAGCTGGCTAGCTTCCCATAGAGACAAATGGAAAACAAAGAGACAATTGAAACTCAACAAACTCATGAGCACAAGCTCCATTCACTCCTGATCTCTCTCAGCCTTCTTCTGTCTCCCATCTTCTTGCAGTCATCTCTTGTTTTTTTCTCCCTATAGCTAATTGGCAGCAACGTTTTAATTCTCCCCTCAGACCCCTCCTGCTGCCCCTCTTGTTATGTGATGAATTGTTGGCAGGGGTTCGAAGGAAAGTTGTGCCCACAGTGCACCATGCCTGTCACTACCTGCTGGCACACATGAGTACTGGGACTGGCCATGTGCCAAGGGGTCACAAGCCTGCACCACAGAGGCACATTGCCAATAGCCAGAGGTCAGCACGAGTGTGTGTGTAAGGTTGGGTGGGTGGTATTTCTCTGTGCCCTTCCTAACAGAAGATTCAATTTCACACCTCTCTCGCTTTGTGCCTCTATCTGTCTGTCTGCATATCTCTAACTCACACCCCCCTCTCCCTTCTTCTTGCAGACCAACAGCAGGTTGAAGCAGATTGAGAAGGAGTACAGTCAGAAGCTTGCCAAGTCTGCACAGGTAATCACTTTTCTCTTCTACCCTTTTCCACTCTTTCATTTTATATTCCTCTTTTTCACTGAAGCACTTGAAAGTATGGACAAACGTACTGACGGGAGAGGTGAGAGAGAACACATGAAAACACACACACACACACACACACACACACACAGGCAAATACACCTAGCTAGCCACCCTGCCCTTTACCCTTAAGCAGATATGCACCTACACACTAGTGAACGCGAAGTTCCATAGTTAGCATGAGGTTTGTGTAAGGTTCTTGCAAATTCATGCATAAAACGACGGTGATGCTTTTTTTTTTGCAATAAGAATATCTAACATTCTTCTATCTGCCCATTCTCTTTACTTTTATTATTCTCTCATCCCTGTGTCCAGAGGTGACTGTTTTTCTTTTCAGATTGAACATAATTTTGTGAAATCTATGTTCTCTAGCTCTAGAATTCCTTCTCCACCCAGGAATAACATTTGGGGACACATACTGTCATTCAGCAAAATGTCTCAGCAAGGTCAGGCAACGTTTACCTCACCAGTTTAAAGATCCAGGGCACACTAAGTAGTGTTTACATTACAAAAGAAAAGAGTTTTTTCCTTGATTATGTAGCAGGCTAAAATATCACAATCATTTAGCTGTAATTGCACCTCGTTACCTAAAGAGGAGATTCAAAGAAGGGGTTATGTTGTTTTTCTTTCTTTCTTCTCTCCTTTAAATCCCCCCATTTCGGGCTGGCTGGCAAAGGCACAGAGTTGAAAGCTGGGTTGACAAGCAGATGTTTTGAGAAAAAGGTAGCTTATTAGGTTACACAATGTTCGACTTCAAAAGGAGTCGGATGTGGTGCGATAGTTCAGCCATGTTTGTCCGCTTTGGTGGTGCGGTGCACTACCACAGACAAAGCAACAAGTGATTAATCCTCTGTTTAGGGGACACAAAGCTGGCACAGGTTCAACAAACACTCTGTGGCATTTAAATAAGGTCTCTTTGTGCAGAATTCAACACCATTGTTGAAATGCTGTTATGCTGAAAGGTGTAGGGTTTTGTGCAAACATATTAATATGTATGGTTAATGCAGAGTATTTGTCAGGAGCTTGGGCGGTTTTGTTTTAAAAGGTAAAGGGTGAGGGGTTTTTGTTGCCTACCTCTTGGGGCAACTCAGTCAAACGTAAACAAGAGGCCTTTAAACCTCAAAGGCTAACCCCAGTGGTTAACCCCTCGCTGTCTGACAGGGGGCATCGCTCTTGCATGGCTAATAGCCCAATTAAAAACATACCACACTATACATTATCCTGAGGGGACTGGAGACTCACCACGCAAGGGTACATGTTTATATGCATTCACACACACATCTCTCTTTCACATTACCTCTTTGCTTTTGTCCCTCTTTCACTG
This sequence comes from Mastacembelus armatus, assembly GCF_900324485.2. Classification (NCBI taxonomy): domain Eukaryota; kingdom Metazoa; phylum Chordata; class Actinopteri; order Synbranchiformes; family Mastacembelidae; genus Mastacembelus; species Mastacembelus armatus. The sequence goes on from NC_046640.1 coordinate 16,388,115, forward strand.
CCTCTCTCATCCACACACACACACACACACACACACACACACAGACTTGCCTAATTAGTGCCTTTCCAATCCAATCCTGTGTGTTAAGCAGCGAGCTATGAGTGGTCCTCTTGGGTGACCTGTGAACTGAACAGGGCTATGTTCTCTTCTCCCACTTAATGATCAGGCTGCAGTGGGTGGGAGCATTGTTAGTGGTGGGAGATCATTACTTTATCCTTGACCGTCCAGGGAGTAACTGGGAGGTGGAGAGAATTGGCCATGGGAGGCACAGTGCATGAGGAGTACCATGTTCTAGAGGTTGAAGTTCACTTCATATGGAAATCAGTCTCATTTATTCAGTACAGCACCAGTTATTACGTTCCACAAACAGTGTTCACATGTGCCCCCTTAGGCATGTATTAACCAAATAGGATCGGTTACAGTATTTATTCATCCTGATACATTCACAGGTCTGTGTGTAATAGCCAAAGGGGTCAGCCGTGTTGATGATTCCAAAAATCATGTTCTGACTCTGCAGCTCACCTCAACTTTGTCATCACAGCAGCATTGTTTTGTTTTTATAGCCTGCAGTTTAACTATTTTATTGCCACCTCTCTTGTGTCATTTTCAGCAGACGACTATTTTAAGAAAAAATCTCTATTAAAACCAACACGCAGTACCTGCCTAGCACCAAACGGCAGACAGGCAAAGTGACAGACTAGCCGATTGACGTCATTTGGAATTTAGTTCCTAAAGATGTGTAAACAGATTGTTGACATGCTCACCAAAACAACTTCACAGGGGGAAAATATGTTAATGTGTTTACAGCTTGTTGTTCTGCTCCCAAGTGGCCTTAAAACTCATTCACTGCAGGTTTACATAAAAGTTGATGTGTAGATGTGTTCTTATTGACTTAAGCTATAAAGTCAGTCATCACTGGAAGCAAACCATACAGTAACTTAATTTATGTCTAGCTGGCAATAAGTGATTTTTGGTAGGGCTGTCATTTTATTACATATCAAAGATTTTGACCCAGGCAACACTAATTCAACACAAGCCACAATTACAAGTGTCTTCATGGGTTCATGTAACATTGCAGAGCATCCCCTTCTTTTTGGTGGCTATTCTTTTTGGCCTTAGTCATTCATCTTTTTGTTTAGAGGGAAATAAAGACCATCCCTGTTTATTTCTCCCCTTTTTACTTCGGGTTCATGGAGAGGTAACCCTGCCTTTAGCCCTGAACAGAGATACTAGCAGGCTGGGAAAACAGACAGTCTCACCAGACCAATTACTGCGTTAAAAAGACCTGGCTGGCTATCAGACAGAGAAAACTGTGCTGTGGTGTATATATGCAGGAATAACGAGACAGAGAGCTGAGTTCACTAGTTTAGAGTGCCGCCACTGCCACAGGGCTGAAGACCAGCAGATGTAGGGAATCCATATTGCAAAATAATTATTACGCCTCGAAATGATGCTCCCATAATAATGCGCCATTTGTTGCTTTCATGTGGCTTCCCACTGACAAAGTAAGTAATCTCCCTCTCATCACTCTCTCTGTCTCTCTCTCTTTTTCTTTCTCTTTCTCTTATCTATCTATCTCTTTCTCCATTTCTCTTTCTCTCTCCATCTACCTGTGGTCAACCCACACCACCCTAACACCTGTACTCCCACACAATGTGCAGATTCCTGTAGGGTTAGACCTCCAGAGTTTGAACATGGTAAACAATTATCTGTCTAGCCCAAAGCTAGCAGCCGCTACTGTGCCTACCCCAACACACACACACACCTCTGTCACTTTCTTTTCCCCCGCCTCTCCCGCCTCTCTTCCTCTTCCTCTCTCTTTTACTTTCCCTCATCTTTCCTCTGCTTTCCCTGACAGTGGCTTAAATAGAATGTTAATTTTGACTGGAGGATTTCAAAGCCCAGGCAGTTCCTTTTCATCTTGGTGTGCACCGCAAGTTCACCAACACAAAGTCACTCTGCTCTTCAAAAAGGAAGTTGTTTTTTTTCCTTCCTGTCTATTTTTTTTTTTTTTTTTGCCTACCTCTCTCTCTTTTCTTTCCCTTTGTCTCATGTCTTGTCTCAAAAAAGACATAAGACATGAGACTCTGGGAAAAGCTGTGTTTAAAGGCAATTGTTATTGCCATCCAATCCATGACAAATGTGAAATGCATTTTTCATCTGATACAAGGCATTTTATGAGACAGTTAAAATGAAGTAAGTCATTATTTTGTCTAGTGAACATGATTTGCATTTTGCAACTGCCATCAGCTTTTTCTTGCAGCACTTGTTTTAAACATATGCATAGAAAGTACATATAGCATATGGTATATATGCACTAGAAAAAAAGGAACAATCAAAATTAAATATTAAAAGCAAGCATTCTTTTTTTCTCACCCATAGCTAATTGCAGAGCTGCAGACATCTCTATGTGACTCAAAGGAGGAGACGGTTCGTTTGCAGCAGGCAATGGAGAGGCAGTTAGAGGAGGCCAATTCTCGTTGGGATGAGGAGAGGAGGACAATCACTCACCGTGCTGATCAGGCTTACAAGGTCAGTGTTGGGCACGTAGAGACCAGTCACTTAATTACACATAACAATTGCATCTACCTTTGATGATATGAGAAAGAAAAATTATTTCAGTTATTTCAGCATCTAGAGCAATATTAATGCATTCTCATTATTTGCTGTAACATACCAGAAAGATTTCATCTGAAATAAAGAATTCCCTTTTCTAACATTAGATGAAATACTTACACTTTTATGAAATATAATGTTAACACGGGCCATTTATTTGATGAGTGAGTCACCATCTAGTAATTCAAGTTATCATAAGGCAAGATGTGTCAGGATATGTCTGATTCAGCCGAACAGTTGACAGTAAATGATCAATCACAATTTTGCTGATCAAAGGCAGCATGGCCCAGTTTTGTGGTTAAAGATATAATAATGTTTCTGGTTTATTACAAGTTGGGGGCAAACATGCAAGCAAATAGCTCAGTCTGTCAAAATCAGGTGGGAAGTGTGAATAAAGTATTTTTTCTCATTAGTCTGCATCAGTTAAAGTTCGATATTCACCAGCTGGACAAAAGTGGGTCTGTGTTTTTCACGTCAACATCTGATCAGAGTTATTTTCAGGAAGAGGGAAGAGCAGAGAAAATTTGCTCCTACAAAAGTTTTGTACATCATTTATCATTAAACATTTTAGGGGCTCTTGAAAAACAGTTTACATGGGTTGTGTGTTAAGTGGGAAGCCAGAGTGTTATATTTGGTTTTCATCTAAGTACATGTCAATATGCCATCTGGCTTTAGGAGAAGGAATTAAAAGCTGTTTCTCTTGCAGCATCTTCATTGCACTTTGGTTATTCTTCAAGATGGCTACTATTTCACTGCTTTCTCTTATCTTCCTATCATCACTCTCAATCTCCTAGCAGTACTGTCCTTTATCACTAGTCTTTGCAGTGTTCATCTCAAATCTTTACACTTTAAAAAAAAAAGGAGGGGTGACAATAAAGTGCACCCTCAAAAAAGCTTTGTCTGGATTTGACTTTTATTGAGTAGACACGGGTTGCGTTTCTTTTGCTAAAGCACTGTCACAGCTTGTATGCATGTGCTCTGTCATTTTTATGGCTGGTTGCAAACTCTATAGTGTCTTTAAGTGGTTTGTGTGTTCTGTGTCTGGCTAAACCTTATAAATCTGTCTGCTGCACCCCACTTCTTAAGTCAGAGCCTCTATATCATTACTGTCATTTTATTTTACAGTTAAAATATATACTAAGGCTTCTTTTTTAGTTCATTTTAGAAATGGGCTATTTTTTTACCCATGTTTATATCTTTATGTAGAAAAGGATTAGTTAGTTTAATTTTGATATTATAGATGAAAATATTTATTTATGTTTGATTTGTTCCACAGCTTAATGGTAAGTCATATAGCATGTAGCTCAGAGAAATTGAAATAAGCTATAAAACGCTGTTGTCTTGCCTGTGCCTGTCTTACAGGCAGTGCAGTGCCTTTTAAAATGTGCAAATGAAACAATATTTGTTGATTTTGTAAATTCTTTTCCCTGGTTACCATCCTCCTGCATGCAGATTTCTCTTTTAATCACAGGATCTTTCATTCTGCTCTGGCAACCACATGGGGACACAGCGGCAGTTTATTGGGTGCGGCTCACTAAATAGAGTTGTTGTGTCTGGAATCAGGACAACACAACCTTGTCTGTTTGTGGTTGCAGCTGGTGCATATAGTAAGGAGGTAGATGTGTTAGCTTCCCTTTAGATCTCTTCTCCTTCCAAGCCCTGGTAGCCTAGGCACCCCTCGTGCAGACCTGAGATTTCTTCTAAAGTAAGCACTTTGCTCTGAGACAGCTAGCCCCATTTTTTAATTCCTGTCTAACTGAAAGCTTGAATAGTTACCTCAGGCTTTCCACTACAGAAACAGGCTTTGATCCAGTTTTAGTACATACATTTATCTACACATTCACTTTTTAAGCAATCCATTTTTACTGTAATTTCCATAATGTGATTATCACTTTGTTATTGGGGGTTCATGGGGAATTTAGTGTCACTTTAAGTTAGACTTACTGACACTGCTGGATACACTCATATTTTAGCTTTGTCTCTGCACAATGACACAACACGCAGCCTCCCATGTTGTAGATGGTGTTACAAGACACAGGCCTTGGCATCTGTGTTCGGAGCAGACAAAGGCTTCTGTTTCCATTATCTGTGTCCTAATTATTATGATCCCCCCGTATTAACCACCCGGTAATGAGGCTCCAATTAATGACTGAATTGCTTATTAACGGCCAGTCATGAGGGGAAGAAGGGAATCAATAGGAGTGATGAAGACTGGTCAAACAATAGATAAAGAGAGAAAAAAGATAAATAATAAAGAAGGCTGGTGTAAACATAAAAGAAACAGAAGGGGAGAAGGTTGAGATGGTAAACAATAAAGGGGAAGAAAGGTCGAGGCAAAGAAAGGATGGAGGAAGTGTGATGTTTGATACAGCAAACAGAAGGACAAGGGAAGAGAAAAAAGAAAAAGAAATGGCGGAGAGCTGTCAGTGTGCCATCGGAGGGAGTGTGTCGCCTACTGACATTGTTTCCATGCTGCTCACTTCAAAGGGCTCGGATTATGAAGAGAGCGAGGGGCTTCAGACAATGGGACAGGAAGAAAATAACATCAAAGTTAGCCGCGCATTTGAATTGGGATAATCCCAAAACAGTTGTTCTGAATGCATGCTGCACCGGATCAGATGTCTCTTTTTTCCCCTAGCCAGCCCCATTCTGCTGTTTCTAGCCTGAATTTAGCTCCCTCTGTGGCTCTACTGTACTTGACTGACTTCTTAAATATGGGTGTTAACTGCTGAGACCTTTGTATCTCATAAACCCCTTTTTAGAACAACTGTAGTACAGTTAACTATGCTCATTATCTGGGCTTTTTGTAGAAGTGATGTTTAGGTGGAGGACTATTTTTGTGTGGTGTGTGTGGGAGCCTGTTATACAATATGTGTTTGTGTGTTTATGTGTACATATGGGCATTAGCGCTTTGTGTGTGTTGTCACAGGCGGCCACTGGCTTTGCATTGCTTCGACCCTGATTAGTTTGAATAGCAAATAGACTAAATATGCGATTTCAGTGCAGTGCTTTGATTCAGATTAATGAGCAAATGGATTAGTGGGGCATCAAGCAGCCTTGTTGTTTTCACTTTTTGTTTGAACTGAAAAATAGTTTATGTTAATATTGAAAATCATTTTTTAAAGTGAACAATCACCTGATACTAGTTAGCCCAGCTCTGCGGCTTTTAGCCATCTGTAGCTTGTTTGCTATTCTCTAGTTCGCATGTAGTCAATATGGTCAGATTCAATAATATGCACAAGCACAAAATATACACATCCTAAGGAATGGATGATCCCTTAGGAACAGCAGGTTGCAGTGTAACACACTGTATAGCAGAGAAAAGAAAAGTAGAGGTTTCTCACATTCCGCCTCCACTCTTTTACCTTACTTCCTGTCTTTCTTCCTATGCATGATCTCTCATATACAGTTGTGGTCAGAGCTTGTAGTGGGTCACCAATTATCTCAAAACAGTAAGCAAGGCAGGAGTGGGCAGTTGTAATGCATTGGAACCGGGCCGGGGTCAAAGGACTGTGGAAGGTGAAAGCAAGATGAAAGCGTCATATTTGCTTTCATCTGTCCAGTCTATTCATAACAGGTAAGGGGAATGGGAACCAGTTTAGAGGAAGCCTGTGTAGCGCACTGGGACATAGCCAGCATTTGGTTAGAGGATTATTCATTTCCTGATGTCATCTGTTTTGCTGCGTGTGCTGTCTTGGTGAAGTGTCTCCATGTGTGGATGAATTTTCTCTTTGATAAGACACAGGGATTTGAGGTGAATGTGAAGTTTAATAGCGAGGTTATTGGGGTAACTTGAGTACATGCTGTGAATTTGTGTGGCTATGTGCACAGTGTTTTTGTCTGTATATGTGAGCGTGTAAGACTGTATGTCTGTATGAGTGCATGTGCACTTGCCTGAAATATGCAGCTGCCAAATCTGACAGAATTCAAGCCCACATTAGCCTGCCAAGAGAAAGGTACAAAGACACAAACATGCACACAGTCCTTGTCTTTTCTCTCTCTCTCTTTCCAACTCTGAATCTCCAAACTCTTTCTCTCTCAAACTCTCTGTCTCCACACACACATACACAAGCACACATGCTCACCTCACCCTGCCAAAAGGGAGAGGTGGCTGGTGAATAAACAATGGCACTCCGCCCATAGTGTCACCCGCTTGGGCTTTGATCAGCACCACTGTTCCTGCTCCCCACAGCAGTGCTTCCTGTCTTTCTGCCTTCTGCCATGCACGATACACACATGCATGCACGCACGCACACACACCTTTAACACAGTGTTCTTATCTCATTCTTATACATGGGCATTCACACACTATATGTGTCTCTCCCATATTGTTCTCACTAGATCTTTATCTGCATTTGTCTGTCCCTCAAACTTGCACACCACCATAGCTTTGAGTTAGTGCCCTTGTCTACATCTTTCAGTGGTGTTGCATTCTCTAACATACACTCATACTCTGTTTTCACACACACACACATATGCACACACAGACAGAGATACACACTTTTGATCCAGGTCCATCCAGCAGTTGCTTCTAGTGCAAGTCAAAGAGAAGGTCCTGTTGTAGTACCCTCTGGGTGAAGTGACAGCTGGCACATTACATAATGCAACAGTGACCATTGTCTGTCACTGTTTGAGGATAAGAGTGAATATCTGAGGCACACTGTTCTTTGTACAGCAGACAGCGTGGTCTGTACATCTTTCTTGGTCAAATTTAGATGGTGTCCATGTGATCTTGGTGCTTTGCTTTTATGTTTGCATACCAGTAACGAGGGACAAGGGTCCTGTGTGCACACAAAGCCACACAAACATGCACACATTCAAGGGGGCTAGTTGTAGCAGCTGCAGTTTTTCTGTGCTTGTTTAGTTATATATGCATTAGTTTCTGAGGGGGTTGAAAAGATGACTTCGCCTGTGGGATGGAATGGGAGCGGTGGATCAAGAACAGGTGTGCTGGATACCCTCTGTTGCAGAAGCAAAGAGCTGCTTCAATCATGTGCATGTATGTTTGTGCACGCGCCTGTGTGTTCTCTGTTTGTGTGGCTGTTAACGTCCTTCAACACGTATCCATATTCTTTGTGCCAACCTTGAACAGGGCATTTGTTTATTGATTTTGTTAAGCCATCTGTAGATCTGCCACTTTATTTTTTTGTGTGGGCATGGCAACTAGTTTCACCATTGTTATTTGTAGTGCATATTGGTGTGTGAAGTAGGACATTTTTCCAACATTCCAACCAATATTAACTCAAATGGCTGCCATTAATATGAAAATATTTAACTGCCACTCTTACTAAGGATGAACATCGCTGGTTGTACCTCATTTGCCTTTAGACAAATGTTGGGTTTTCAGTGTCGAAAACAAATCAAAAGCAAAAAAAAAGGGTTCCTGAGCATATAAAGCTGTGGGCAACTGTTTATAGCTCACATGTGCTGGTTGGACTGAAGAACATGTAATCAGTGTAAAGCACCAAGATGTACATGTGACTTAATTCAGGCATTAGTTGATTTAATACTGGACTTTAAAGGTAAAAAGATTATTCCAGTGGCTTGTTGTTCTGAGTTAGTTGTGAGGTGCTCATCCTGTATCTGTATATGTGCAGTGTGTTTGAAGGATCCTTGTCTTTATATAACTGTATAAGCACCCATCTGCCTTCAATTTCATGTATATGTTTGTTTGTGCGTGCGTCTCTACATGCGTGCCTCGTGTTGGCTGATTGATGACTTTTCCGGCTGTGGGCAGTTTCCCAGCAATGTTTGATCCACATATCAGAGGAGGTGGAAGTAGGAGAGAGATAACATTCCAGGATGCTACGAGGGAACGTAGAACGGCTCATAGAGGCCATATTCCGTTCATGGACAACAAACGGAAATTGCTCATTAAAACAGCAGCCTAATGTCAAGTACAAAGAAACCATGACAGCCTAATGTCATGTGCTTCCCTTTTTGAAGAAACCCATGTATAGCTGAAGCTGTGTGATGACCAGGAAGCAGAATTCAACAAACTATTTTTATCAAGCTCTTACTAGTAACAGAGACAAAGCAGTGACACTCAAACATATTTCTAATCTAACTATTTCATAACACTTTTACATCCATAATTTATTTATTTTTTTAACTTAAATGGGTGAAGACACGTGCTGTTTTAGTAATTTGGGTGGATGTTTTTCTGGAAGAAGCTGAAGAATAAAGCCTGAATAAAAACTGTATTTTTTTAACAAACTGTCAAGACGTTTTAGGTTGCAATTGTATCTTCAACTTTTCCTAAGCCTAACATTTATTAAATGATATACGATTTGATAAACAGAATATATGTACATAAGCCCACACAAATATGCATACACTAGGCATATGGTGCACACTTGATGGCTGTTTCCTATTGTCTTTCTGCTGTAGTTCACAGCAGCTAAAAGAGACAGAGACAGAAAGATAGAGAACAATGTGTTCCCTCTGTGGGCATAGCTTGGTTGCAACATGTCTTCATTACTGCGGCAATTGTCTTACTATTTTCATCAGTACTAGGAATAGTGCCTCCATAACTGTGCCGACATGTGTGCATATTGCAATAGACGAGATAACTGTTCTGTTTGCTCTTTAGGAGAGTTTCACTGCTGCCGCCATCACAGTATCTTCCCACTTTAGTTTGAAATCAACTCGGGGGGGGAAAAGTGTTGAAAAGCATCAAAGTACTGAAAGCAAGTCAGTTCATACCAATATCAGTGATATCTTTCAGAGGGGCCGTCCTGGTCGACTTGTAAAGCGTGTCTTTTTATGCCTACATGCAGACAGACAGCAAAGCAAAAGCAAAAGTTTCTCTTTTCTAACACCTCAAGAGGAGACCTCTCTACTCCTCCTCCTACAGCTTCCCTCAAACACTCACGCCTTTACCTTTCCCCACAATCCTTTGATGAAAGTGCAGATACAAGAGAGTCAGTGCTCATCTCTCTGCCCATCCATCTCTCCTTGAGGTTAGCACCTCCTTTATTATTTACTATTAGATCAGTAGACATACATATACACACTGCCTTGTTCTACTAAAGCTGCTGTGTCTACATACTGTGTCTTTGCTTATGTATCTCTGTGTGCTTCATGCCCCTTGTGTATCTGTTCTTACCCTTTTGTGTGTGTGTGTGTGTGTGTGTGTGTGTGTGTGTGTGTGTGTGTGTGTGTGTGTGTGTGTGTGTGTGCCTGTGTGCGCACGTGTGTGTGTCCTTGGCTGGAGGCGGTGCAGTGTGAGGTTTTTGCTGCTGTCTGAAGTCCTCTAGCCTCAGTGTCATTAGAGGATCTCTTTAATCCAGACTTTGGGAGAAACTTCTGACAGCACGCTGCAAATAGAAGGCCCTGCCGCACATGAAGAGAAGCTCAGCTCCTAACAAAACACCACGTTTAAAAAGGCCCCTGGCCTTTTTTCCTCCTCCCACAATTCCCTCCCTGCTTTCTTCTTTGCTTTTTTCCTGCCCTCTGTTGCTTTTACTTCACCCTAGGGAAACATGCTTGCCTTATCTGCACAGGAGGACCACCCAGGAAAGATGACTCAGGCAATGGTGTGTCTGTGCGCCTGTGTGTGTATGTTTTTGTGCATACAACACTGGAACTACACACTTATTTGACTGTGCAGCACTCACATTTTTAGAACTTTTGCTGTTAATATTAATGCATGCCTATACCTGTATGGAACACTCTAAGCGGTGTGTTTGTTGGTGCTTGTGTCCGCGTGTGCCTTGCTAATCCTTTAAGCCAAAGTTTGGAATGAAAGGCGCATTGCTGCTGGAGAGGTGAGAGAGGCCTTGAAGCTCCTGTAAGATGGTGCAGCAGAGGTACACTGTTGCCCCTCTTCACTCTGGCCATATGTTTTTCTTCTTTATGTCCCTCCCCTCCTTCTTCTCAGTATCTTATTGCTCATTCTCACCTTTTAGAACTTTTATCTTGTATTTTTTTTCTCCATTGCTGATATCGTCACATTTCTATCTTTCCCAGGCTTTTTGCTTTGCTTTGTGTTTACCTCCTTCTTTGTCATACAACTTTCTGTTTCATTCTCCATCTTCTCCACTCTCTCCTTCCGCACCCCTCCCTCCATCTCTCCCCAAAGAAATCTGATTTCCCTCTTCTTCCTTGCCTGTTCACAATGATTCCAGTCTGCATGACTGATAAAGACCATATCGCCCTGATCATCTGGAGACACTTTAGCAGGATCCTCTACACATGGTCATGTGCATACGAGTGTTAAACGCATGTGCCTGAATGTCAGTTTAGAGTATACACAGGAAGTTAGACTTCAAATATGAGGGATCAATGGTAAAATGGCAATTGACCACAGATGCAGCACCTCCTCTGAGTTTCAAATTGTGTGTGTGAGTTATTTTTCATATTTACCCATAAATGATTTGAGAAACATCTGTTCTCATTAGTCATATCCTGCACATCACCAGTGAAAATTCATTATCATTCGACATTTTTGCCTTCAACCAGGACCGGCTTAAAATATGATACCAATATTTAGACAGCACTGGGCAGGGTGTGCAGGGTTAAACAGGTGTCTACATTGTGTACTTTATTTTATTTTGTTTCAAATGTTATTTTTATTGAATTCATAACTGTGTCTTATTGCTGTGTGCCTAAACCCAGCCCTCAGTACTGTGTAATATGACTACCATTTCACACAGTGATAATGACTAGATATTTCTGACGTCTTTACTGACTCACAAAGAACTTTTATTCATCAGCAGGACCATCCCATATAATTCTATTAATGAAGTGACAAGTGTTGAACTTCTACCCACGGATTTGTTTTGAGCACATCAGATACAGAAGCCACATAAAAGAGAAGAACACGTCACTAGTGAGGCCCACTAGTCAGCCTTACTTCCCAGAAGACATGTTCCAGAAATGCTGTGTCACAGTGCGGGGAATCAGAAATAGGTTTAGAAAGGGGGGATGGTTTGTTAGGATCGCTCATCATCTTTGTCAGCTGCTTAGAGGACAGATGTAGGTGAGCTCTGGGTTACAGTGGGGAAGCACTAGAGGAATTGCAACTCTGTGTGTCAAAAATATAAACTATAATGTGTGTTAAAATCAACTGCTCAATCAATTTTATTTATCTTACCCAAAATCACAAATTTGTCTCAGAAAACGACACATTATGTGATAGTCTCTACCCTCAAACCTAGTTGCATGTCTTCATGAATACAAATTTAGGTGTGTGTCAATCGTGTCAAAAGCATTAAAAATGTTCTTGTAGTGATTTTGAGTCTTAGATTTTCCAATAAACAAAATGAACTGATGAAATTAAAGGTAAGGGCTTGCACTGTATGAAGATGTGGGTAATGGGATTGCGACTGTCTGAGAAGTATCCTGATTAATAGGATAACACACTGGAAATCAGCTGCCTTTCATGCTTCAGGGCTGAGACTGACCTTAACAAAATCTAGAGTCTAGTAATGTGTGTTGATTAAAAAAATCCATCTGTCAGAAGCCTAAAATAAAGCACTGCAAAGAAAGGAGGCACACTGTAGGTTTAGCTTTACCTGCATTAACACAGTTCAGGTTCATACTGTGGTGTAGTCGAGGTCTTTCAAATTATTTACAGAAAATGATTACAAAACGGAGGAAAAATCACTACTGCGAGATCTACTTTGACAATCTGACAACAAAGGTTTGAATAGTTTGCTTTGTATTTCCCTTTCCTTCAGTTTTAGTCTGAGTCTCTCACAGAGTTGCAGCCCTGGAGTTCATCCCAGCCCTGAAGCCTAACAGTCTATGTGATTTATGTCAGTGCAGTGTGTTGTAGATCAGACCTATCACCTGGATTGTGTTTTCCTCAACTCAGAATCGACAAGGCACCACCTGGCCTGCTCACTCAACTCCAGTGTGGAGCGACACATGAGGATATTGATGCTAGCCAGTGGCCCACGCACTTGTTCAAGTGTGTGTGTGTGTGTGTGTATGTGTGTGTGTCTTTTTTTTTTTTCTTTATTTTAAGGTGTGTACATGCACACTCGTGTACGCATACCACTGGTTCTGCTTTTCATGCAGACTAATCAAAGATGACGTGTCCACATGTGCACTCACACATCTGGTTCCGTGTCGCTTGTAGGAACTTTGACTTTTTTTCCACTGCTATCACTTACTGGCAGAAAAGGGAAACTCCTACACATACAGTGCATTTTCTGCCTTTTCTAACATTCTTTTTTCTTGCCTGAATCTTTGAAAGCAAAATAGATTAAATTCTTCTTTGGGGAGAAGTGTTATCAGCTTAGTCATTTGAAAACATCTGGGAGGGGTTCTAATGCACTAAATGGTACAGTATATCTCTCTTATTGCCTACAGAGAAATGCCTATCTTTACAGGAACGCTGCTTTACAAGAGCCTAGAAAGTCACTCTTTCATGTGTCCTCGTCAGAAAATTAGTTTAGTCTTAATGAGGGAAACTTCTCAGTAATTACTGTCCTGACTTTATTATTAGCCTTTAACACATGAGGACTAATCACACGCTGCATCTCTCTGTCCTCCCATCTGTCTACATTGCTAATATTTTCTCCTCCTTATTGTTTTCTCACTGGTACTCATTGGATAAGTGTCTCATTGAATTTCAGCCTGTGTCTCTTTGCTGCTCAAACAGAACTGTAAATGAGTAAACTGTACATTTGCGTCAGTTACACATTACACCACATTTATCTTGAGTCACCTTTTTTTAATTCAGTCTGCTGAGAACACTGATTGTCTCTCCCTCCCCCCAGGCTCTGCAAGACAAGGTGGAAAGTCTGCAGAGGCAGCTGCACTGCTCAGAGAAGAAGCTGCTTGCCAAAGAGCTCCAGACTGAAGAGAAGGTATTACATTTGCTCTTTTACATCCATCTCTTATCTTGTCCCGTTCATGCTCATCAGGCATATACAGGAGCAGGCTGCCACTCACTCAAACTCCTCACTATTATCTTTGCATCACTCATTTTGCCCTATATTAAATCTTCCTAACCCACTGCCCTCATATTTTTTGTTACTCATGTTTGTTTTTGTCAGCTCACAGCATCTGTATGACTCTTTATTAGTTATACCATCTACTTTTGAGCTCCTGCATCTCTTGTCACTCATCTCTGCTCCTCTATTGCCCTTGACCCCTAAGTCACCATCCTTACTAGACCCTGAAGAGGGCCACAATAGACAAACAACATTGATTCTTCCTCTCCTTTTCTGTCTTTCCTACATCACATTATTATTTCTCATTTTCCTGTTCAGAGACAGAGATATGTCTCTGTCTCTCACACATTTCCCAAATTCCTTGAGATTTGACTTCAAGAGCCAACACCTAGGGCCAGGAATGCCGCCTGTGTTCAGAGGGAAGCGCACACTCTCCATGACTCTCCAGAATGCCCTGTAATCAGGCTCCGTTTTGACTTTGACACAAACAGAGAAGAAAGGACTAATGACACACAGGAGGTTGTTCTTTGTACTTGTGGTATGTGCACTAAAGGTGCTCAGTTCTCGTGTCCCTTCTGAGCCGCTTGCTGACCCTTGTACACACTTATCACACTCGTCATAAAATTTATCCCCGTGTCTGCTCGTCATAAATCTGCAAGAAGGGATCAGAGGTTTTTGGGAGCTGCTGGTCACTGACCCAGTCCTGCAGTCACTGCATGTTGTTTCCTTTGACTTAGGAAAAGCTGACCTCTGAACCTGGATGCTAGAACATCAGATCATTGTGTGTTCAGGTTGCTCTGTTTTTATGTGTTGTGTTAGTGGTGTTTACTGTGTGGTCCATAATCGAAGGCACAGCGACTTCATTAATCGCTAAACTGCTTTTTAAAAGATAGGCAGGATTCCTTGACTTGATAAAATGATTCCATGATGGAGCTTAGTGACCTACAAATGTAATAAATGTTAAAACATATATGCCTGTTCTCGTGTTTCTTAAGGTGAGTAGGTGAGAGAGTAAATTGTTTTTATTTTTAGTATGTAAAAACAATTTACTATTGTTTAAGCGTGTAATACAAAGTGTAAAAAAAAAGTCAGTCATCATCATTTTCAACGTTTTTGTAAATAATTTCATCATTTTTGTCTGTGTTATTTGTGCTTTTATTAAGCACATTACAACACTGAAAACCTACTTACTCTGTTTGGTCTATAGAGCTTAGTCTTGCATGGTTGAAATTAATTTGATGCAGCACCAGTAAGAAACAGGAATTTTGATACAGATACAAAAAAAATGCAGCTTTCTAATACAAAATCAGCAACATTACAATTTAGACCAGGCAATGTGTTGAAGCAAAGAATGAGTAAACAAGAGTCAGAATCTCAGTAAGCATTTGGTACCGTTTTCAGTTTCTTGAATCTCTGCCACCAACACATTTCACTAATTTATCGCAGATTGTTTTGCTCTGACAAAGTTGGCAGCAAGGACACAAACAGGAAATGAGCCAGAGTAGAATAAGAAAGAAGAAATCGCCATGCATCAGCTAATTTTGAACCAAATCAAACTGACGATCCTTTCCTTGGCCACCAGAAAACGATGCATTTAGTTACAGCACCTCTATGTAGTGAGAGCTTTTTTGTTGATCTGTTAATATTGTTGCACATGATCTGCTATTTTTAGAAATCCCAACACTGTTCTCCTGTCCTTGCACCCTTACTCTCTCCCACTGTCACTGTTCCTTAATTGAGGCCAGCAGATTTACCCTGTCCTGTGCATAGCTAAACATATCTGTGTGTGGGTGCATAGGCACCTTTTTCTTTTGGCAGCAATCACAGTTCTACTCTCTGCGTGGAGCTAAGGACTCTCCTCACTTGAGGTCAGGTGTGTGTGTGTGTGTGTGTGTGTGTGTGTGTGTGTGTGCTTGATTGTGCATATGTATGCATGATGTTGGTTACATGGCCCTTTCACCATCTACTTTTGCTTTGGTTTGTGTGGGTATCTGTATTGCTGTGTGCATCCCAGTTCATGTACCAATTGTTTTTTTTGTTTTTTGTTTTTTTTCATTCTAACAAACCTAAGGACCTCCATTCTCAGTCTGCTCACATTGATGTCGCCCTAGTTTATCTTGCAAGACATATGTTTGTAATCCGATCCCCCACATGCTAAAACAGCCTTTCTGCCCAGACTTCACACAGATGTTGATTGCCTTACATTTGCAGGGCCCTCACAGGCACCCCCACTCTAAAATGGTGGATCAGCAGCTCACTGTGATTCAGCTCTCCTTGAAGAGTGGAGCAGAATGTTGAAGAGTACAGCTTTTTGTATAAATACATAATCATACAGTGAATATGGTGAACTGTACACGTTTCAGAGAAGTTTCCTCCTGCAATATGGGAGCCTGGTAAAATGAAAACTAGTTCCTTCATCTCTGTTGTTCAGTATTGAAGCTGACATAAAAATGCAGGAGATCAAGTTCTGTAGGTTCAGTCATTTTCCTGTTTGCTGTTTTTGTTGAGGCGCATTACATCAGCAGCTACCAATCCATCTCACTGTTCTAACAGCTTCAGTAAGATCTGTAGCTACTTCTAATCTCCTCCTGCCTTTTCCCTTTTTTTTTTTTACACTTTTGTGAAGCAGTTTCTTTTCCCTCTTGCAACAAAGCGTTTTTGAATTCAAATCGCTCCTTGGTGAACTGTCTGAGTGCCAACTCAGTGGATGTGGAGGTGCAAACTTTGTGAGTGGCATTATTTTTGATGTACCCCCTTGTTCCTGACAGGGTTTTTGTCACTTTGGAACAAGAGGGTATATCAAAAATGTCTTTCCAGCAGCTACTCATCCCCAACCCCACAACCCAGCCCACGCAAGTCTGTACACACACACCCCAACTTCATTAGCATGCATCAAGCTTCCCAAAGATGTGACAAACTTCATTTGAACGTTGAAAGTGTTGAGGGCTTGTTCCTTTCTGCTGGCAGCTGTCAAAAACCATGCCATGTGACAGTACCAAACGCAAGGGAAAGTCAAAACCACAATCTAAGACTATATATAGATGAAATGTTGTCATTTTAAGATGACTGGGAGGGGAAAACGACTGCCGCTCCTTGCAGTCTTCAAAACTAGAGAATCACATTTTATCAGGAGCAAACAAAATCTTATTTAAAAAAGAACTTGCAGATGAAAACTGGTTTTACTCCTGAAATTCAAAGTCCCTTTTCATTGCTTTGGGAAATTGTGGCACACTTTTTTTCCCTGAGTTTCCCTTCCTCTCGCTTCTTTCCTGCTCACTTTCATCTGGAGTCCATCAATGACCAAAACCTCATGGAAGGTTTGATCTAAGTGTTGTTCAGTATTGTTCAAAGGCACTTAGCTTCTGTTCTAATGGTGTGGAGACTCTTTTTTCAAATGTGTCACATGCCTCCTGCCACCTGTCAGAAAAACAAACATGTCTTTGCTGTAAAAAGATGTTAAAAGAGGAGAAAAATGTGTATTTGCACTGAAAAAAATAGATCTGTGTAAGGAGGGACTTTGGAAGAGGCGAGAAGATGCAATGCTGAAGGAACAATATCTCTCAGGGAATGAGTCAAACATCTTTGGGGAGTTTGAGATATGCTCCTGTTTTGAATTTTTACACCACTGAGAGATACAGTGAATTTAGAAATGTTGGATTGGTGTTTACCTGTTTTTGTCTGTTTTTTCTGTGGCTGTTAGCCCAGCATATGTTTGCACAATAGAGGTGTTGCTACAGAAAGGGCTGATCCTTCCACCCACACACATTGCATAGTAAACTATGGCTAAGCTTTAGTTAGACTTGCTGTAGAAAGATGTGATTAGAAATGCTTTGGTCTAGTACAGTGCAGCAAGAGTCATTTACCAGTACATATCTATGCAAACGTACTGCACATGCAGTAGCTATATATTATGCACTAGGTATTTTATAATGAAGAACAATATAAGTTTTTTTTTATATTACAATAATAATCTGTCTTACACCAACCACACCAAGAAGCCATTAGGACAGGTGCCAGATACACAACCTCAATGCATCACGTAATACACTAGCTCTAGTTTGGACTTCTTTCTGTTGTTGCTACTAAAGTAAACATTCACAGCTTGTCTAGTTTGATCAGGCTTATGATTGTATTTACAATATCCAGTCGTTCTTGTTGCTCTGTGAGTCTTGGTGAATATGCCGTTATAGCCTTGCCCATTCTAATGTATGGGAAGGAAAATGGAGTCAGCATTGCCACAAAAGAGCTTGTAATTTAGGCAGAGCGGATCTCTCATTGCTGCGGTGACGGCACCATACATGAACCAAAAATGCAAAACTAAGGAGCTTGGCTTTTGAAGAATCTAAGACTTATATTCAAGTGTGGTTGGTAAGGGATGTGTTTATTCAACCATTGTTTATTGCTTTGGTCTGAGGTAGTGGAGTGTGTTTTGTCTTGGCTTACAATTTTGTTATGACTACAGAAACTGCTATACATAGAGACAGACATTTTGAAAACGCACTCCTGTAGCTTCAGTTCTGTTTTTTTGTGTTTTGTTTTGTTTTTTTTTTTTTAAACTTGTGGACGTCAAATTAAGTCTTCTGAAACACTTTTTGCCACTTGTTTGAAAAAGCCATTCTCAAATTATCCTTGATTTCATAGAAAAATACATATTTCTGTAAATTGATGGACTGAGTGGAATCAGTGTTATTGGTCCAACACTTTAAAATGAATAGGGCAGAAGGAGCCTGAAAAATTGGCAAAGTTGTGGCAGGCTAATCTACTGCACACTGTGCTGAGACAAAGTGAGCTGCTTCATGTTGGGATCATTTATACTGGGGTTGCTTTGAAGTGCTTCCCAATCCCTTTCATTGTGCCCGGAAGATTAATTAGCCAAAGCCAGAACAATCAGTTAAATCCACAACAGGAAAATTATTTTAGGAAAACCAATCTTTTTCCCTCCCCCTCACCTCATTCATGCTCTCTTCACTTGAAAGGCCGGACTGATGAGAGGTGGGGAGTGCAGGGATATTCTTAATGTTAGCTGGACTTTGGCTCTGTCGAAGACATTATGGTTGTTTAAAATGCTCAGACTCCCCCCTCGTTACACCTTGAAATATGTGGATGAAAACCGTTGCTTTTCACAGCCCCTGTTGATTCCTCAAGTTCTGTTAAAGTATTCATCAAGTTCCAAATGAATTGATTCAGCAACCCTTTTCAAAACACTGTAAATGCTTTTACAATACTTGAAAAGCTCTGCTTGTGCATGCACGTGTGTCTGTCTATATGTGTGTGTGTGTGTGTGTGTGTGTGCGTGTGTGTGTGTGTGTGTGTGTGTGAATCCATTCATGTGTGTTTGTGGGTAAAAGCGGAGGTTGCGCTAACCAAACTCTTTTCAACTTCTATAATCAGACACTGGTTTAGTGGAGTGCAATTTAGCCCTAGACAGACTTCCTCCATTCATCCCCAGTGGAGCTAGCAGCCTTGCTCTCTATGGAGCTTCTTCCACATTTGTGCTTGACCCTACAAAATGGCCCTGTCCTCTTTCAAACCCAGCTGTGTGGAGCCAGTAAATGCATTGTCAGATCTGGCTGTAGTCATCAGTAGCCAGTAGAGGGTGTTGAGCAGAGCGAGTCATATTGGTCTATGGACCCCCTGTGGAGATGTGAAGGAGCTGTGAAGAGCAAGGGAATACTCTGAGCCATGAATAAAAAGGGGATACCTACTGTCTGTGTGTGAGTGTGGGTGCCTCCTCCAAGGGAGCTATTTATTTGGTCACCATGTGTGGAAGTGCTTAAGTGCGGGTGTGTATGAGAATAGGAAGCAATGACGCTAATGGGTTACTGCTATAATGAAGTAATGATTAATTTTAGTAATTGACAATGAGCCTTTTTCTAATGTGTTGAATAATCATTAATGGTGTCAGTCAAGAAAAACTATTTTTAACCCAAATAGACCAAGAAATGACAATAATCCAGATCATACTTTTCAGTGTTTACTCTCTGGGTATGGAAATTGTATATATGCATACATTCCTGATTACATTACATTTAATGATGCTATTTTGTTTTTCATGTGTAAGGTGACTGTGGTACGTCAGGAGTACGAGGAGAAGATCAAAGGTTTGATGCCCGCTGAACTCCGACAGGAACTGGAGGACACTATTACCTCTCTGAAAGCTCAGGTGAGACCTGACTGCAGAACATATTCAATCTGGAGGCCCAAGTGTCAAAAATGTTAATAATAGTTTGGGGGCTGAGGTTCTTTTTTTCACTCTACAAAATATTCTTACCATTACCTTTTTAGATGTCATATTTTCACATTTTCAATTTTTCCAGTGTTTTCTAATTTTACCAGCACAGCAAACTATTTAGAATATATATATTTAATTACAAGGCCCATTTTATTAGATACTATAGATCGGACTGATGCTCAAAACAATCACAAAGCACAGAGATTTGTTGTTGTTTGGACATGCTTTTTCAAAGTGGTTTTCCACCTAATATTAATCAGCCAAACTGGCAGAAACATATCTGGATGGTTCTAATGCAGCACTCCATCACCGACATTGCTTTTGCTTTGGACCAATCCTCTTCCTCCTGCACCAATCTTTATAAGCCATAATCTTTCCTGATCTCTCCTCAAGTGCCTGACCATATTCATATCATGTTGTTCTTCTGACCTGTATTGCTTTCTTCACGGGCTTATTTCTACTCTGACTTGCAATAAAGGGTTTTCATTTTCTCTGGGTTTATATTGTAAACATAAGAGGGTTTTCTTCAACAATAAGATCCTGGAGTACAAGTTTTTGTAAAATTGGCTCATCATAAATCCCTGCCCTGGTCAAATAGATCTTCCAAGAGCCAATTTCAGTGCACAGACCACAGCCCTGTGATTGGATATATTCCTAAAATGTAATTTGTGACCAGAGTGGTCACTCCTCTCATTAACAATGTCTTGAGTTTTGCACATTAAAGTGCATTATTTTTTTTATAGAGGAAGAAGATGGGGAGAGTTTTCATGTCTCTGGAGGCATCTGACCACATTTCGGTGGGTTTTGCATATGCTTCACCACTGTGAAGTGCCAAATGAAATGCTAGACCTTTCCTGAGGTCTCCCCCACAGAAAGGAATGCACTCTCGGCTCCAGTACGGTAGTCCCAGAACAATACAGATTCTTTTGGAGCCATGATTATTCTGCCAGGCTCTAGATGCCGTGTAAATGTAGATGGGGTTTATTTTCACTTTAGCCAAAGACACTTCATAAATAAACTCACGCTTTGTAGCCAAACAAAAGAATATTGCAGCCTCCTCTCAAGGCATGCTAACCTCGACTAACCTGGCTTATAATCTTCCCTCTGTTCCTATGTGCCTTAACCTTTTTGCCCTAATCTTCTGACCCTCAACCCCTGCTTTCCTGACCCCTGGACTCAACAACTAAGCCTTTCTTCCACTCTTCCCTACTTAGCTAACCCTCACCACCCAAAAGCACAATTGACTCAAAGCTATCATACCTTCTCCACTTCACATTTCAGCATTCTGATGCACGTGTGTCCTACTTCCCTTGTTCTGATCACACAAGTTATCAGAGCGAGTAGATGTTGAAGATTACTGGCTACCGAATATAGCATGGTGTGTCTGTGTTTCAGGTTAACTTCCTTCAGAAGAGAGCATCTTTGCTACAGGAAGACCTGGATGCCTGTTGCAGCAGGAGGTTAGCATGACTGTTTAGATTGTAAAGATACATGGGTGCATGAATGCCTGGGCATAATTAATGTCATAGCACCTCGAATGCCTTTCCAGTGTCCCTCAGGCAAGTATGAACATCCAGAATTACTAACAGTCTGATGGTAAACAGTGTGTGTCACATTTAATGGTGCAGATACATTAGAGGAAATCTTGTCTTTGACTTTGACAGCTTCCAGTCCTGAAGCCTTTGATTCAGCTCCCATCAATCACACTCTATGAGCCATTTATGCCTTTATGAAAAGCGTACATACATATGCACTGATAAGAGGTCTAGTCAGACGATGCTGCTGCTCACATCTCTGCAAACATCTCCCAGGACTGTCAGTCACACACATCACAGTAATTAACTAGTTATTCCACTGTTCTCTCCCTCACAACCTAAGGTGACTGAGACACTGAGAATCTCAAAGGAGCAGTCAGAGACTTAGTTTAATTTTGTGCCTGTGATGACTTTCTTTAGAAAGGATGAGCAAGAATTATTGTGTTGGTTTAACATTGGTATAACCCAGCTGTTTCCATACAGGTTCACCTTTGAAGAACCATAGCCTGGCACTACACAAGGACATGAAGGATAATACATCCAATCAGATGTGAGCATTATTGACTGTTACATTTCTTTTACACGCATGTCGCGCCACTGGACCAGTCATCTTTTAGTATGATGTGCTGTTATTTCCCATGGTTTTAACACATGACCTATTTATTCATTGTCAGATTTTAGTTGGGCTTTGTATTGTTGGAAAAGTGCATTTCTCAACTAGTGAAATTGTCCAATTTTACATTTTTTATGTCATTAATTGTTTTTATTGGTATTTGATATAAAATGCTTAATTCATTAATTAAAAAAAACTGCATCATTTTCGGTTGTCATGCTTTTTTCATTTGGAGCATGTTTTTCATCTTCTTCAAATGCCTTATAATTAATCCCTTCATTAGGGGAACTCACGCTCCGGCCCATGTTTTTATATAACCACAACATGCATGTTACCTAAGATTAGCTATGTAACTTTACACTAAAGTCAGAGACCTTGAATCCCCATCTCCCCAATCGCTATTTAGTATTGCCTTTCTGCTCAAGCCCCCATTTGAACTGTAAAGGGTAGCTGGGGGTTTGTGGTCGGTTCAGATAAAGAGCACAGCAAGTCAATTGTTTGAAATTCAGGCCAAACGCTACAGTCCTGCCCAGTGTTTCTGCCTCTGCCACCACATTATGTTTCACCAATGGCTCCAGTCAAACCCAGGCTGAATGAATCAGACTGGAATTCTTAAAATGGCCACCATGTCTCCAGTTCACCTCCAGTGCCTCCAGAGTGCAAAGGATTTATAATTATAACATATGGTTGGCTTCATAATGAGCCCCATCCACTGGTATTTTGTGTCTCTGGAAGGTGAAGAATTCATGGGTTATACTGATCATTTTAAAAGAATCCACTTTTTACTTGGAAAAGTTCAGAGGCGTTATTAAATTCCAAAGTCAGTTTTGATTTCAAATAGTTCCTTACACTTATTTGCATTGGAATTGCTTTCTTTTTACACCCACAGTTCACGCACCTCCATGTGTTCCCATTGTCCTTGACCTATTCTGCTGTCTCCAAATGAAACACTATACCCCTCTGTATTTATTTGATGTGCTGATTCTGCTGCCCAGGCAGAAAGAGAGGGAGAAGAAACAAAAAGAGAGAAGACTGTCAGACCGACATCTGAGAAACAGGAATTTAGTCTTTCAGCACAAAGCCTTTGTAGAGTCTGTTGTTTCTGGAAGGAGTGCACAGAGGATTCATAACTATTACAACATAGCACCGTACAACGTACATGGTGTGAAAGGAATTCCAGTAGAAACTTCTCGCATGTGCTGTATGTGTGATTGCATTCGTGAGTCAGTAAAGGTCTTAATGTGCTCTAAATGAACCAGAACATGCTACATGTCATCTAACCATGTCTGTAGTCTGAGTCTTTGGCATTTCTTAGTTTTTGCTCCCACTAATGTGAAAATGATGGTAAGGATAATACTCAAAACCACAGAGATTTGCAGTAAACCTTTCTTCATTTCAGCCATTTATTTCACGCGTTTCCCGGATTTTACAGTTTGTTGGACACTGCGTCTTCTAATTGTTCCTGTAGAAAGGAAGTTTTAGATTCTGTCAGATGATCCAACAAACAGTTTAAAGAACACTGCAGCTTCAGACTGCATTTAGCTGCTCATGCTGATGTTCAATGTGTATTTGGTCATAGTTTAGCAGGCCCCTGTTTTGCTCAGTTATACCCAAACAGGCTCAGGCTGTTAGCTGTCCTTTAATTTGTGTTATTACTCTGACATAGTTTCAGTCTAATTGATTGTCTACTGCCAAAATAACCTCCATAATTGTGCTTGTGTAAATACAAGCCACAAATGTCATTTCCACATCGCTGACATGGCCCCATTAAGGATCAAAGTCCTTGCTTCCTCTCACTTATCTCCACATCAGACAGTGGACTGTTTTGTGACAACAGTAAAGGGCAGGCAGAGAGCTCCTGAGGTTTCCACTAATTCATCATATGGGACTTTGGGGTGTTGGGTGATTTTAAGGTCTTTTGTTTAGCTGGAGATTTTAACGTTTCATATGGGTGGTTTTGAAATTTTGAGCCCTCTCTTAAGTTGCTGAACAGAGGAAGCTTAAAGCAGTTTTGATTTTTACATATTTTATATCTCTAGGATGTCAGCAAAATGATTTGAGGGCAGGAATTCAAACACCAGCAGTAATCAACTGATTCGAGGTTATTCACTGCCTCTCTTCTCTGGTTCTTTAAACATTTACACATCAGATGTGTACTGTGTGTGTGTGTGTGTGTGCGTGTGCGTGTGCGTGTGCGCACCTCACTCTGAGCACTTGTGACAGGCCTTTGGGATTCACTGTACATCAGCATGTGATTGACAAAGTCATTGTACATGTGTGTTTGGGCTCATGCAAGCTGTGTGTCACTAGATCTTTTTATAGAGCTGTATTCTGAGTCAGACCCTAAGAGGCCTGTATTTGGCTGCTGTACGCTGCTTGCATAAATAAACCTGTTTATCACTAACACTTTTCACACATGCACACAACACCCTCAAAACATTTCACTTATGCTATTTATTCTGTCTTCCATCTTCTTCTCCTTTGTCTCTCTCCTAGCTCGTATCATTCTTTGTTGGTACCGTATTTATGGCACTGATTTCTTTTTTTTTTTTTCTTCATTTTTTCCCAGCCCTGTCACTCAAAATGCAACAAGAGCTATGAACAGGATATGCAGCTGCATGATTTGAAAATGAGTGGGTTAGAGGGTGGGTAGTGGCTTGTGTTTGTGTGACTATGGCATAAATCTGCTGTCTGGGCTTGATAGTGTGGGCTGAGCAGAGGGACAGAAGACCATGCAGTCAAGACAGTGTGGGAGGTTTGTCTGTATCACTCGCCTTGTGTCTCTGTCTGGGTGTTTGGTATCTCTGTCTCGCACTTTCTATCTTCCACAGACTCTTTTCTTGTTGTACACAAGTTCTTACACTTAAAGTGATAATGGGTAAGTGGACAATGGCCACATCTGCGCAGTTGGTCAAAATGCATCCTTTTCCCCTTCCTTCTTTAAAAATATTAGCTAAAACAGATCATTTAAAACTGACTATTGATTTATTAAGGTGTTTTGACATGATTTTGGAGGAAAGTGCCACAGTAAGCACATTTGGATTAATTTTGACTTCTGGCTTAATTAGCTATTGGTGCAAATTTGCTGCCTCCAAAATTCATTTATGAAAATCAGTTTCACAATTTACAAATTACTTACACATTTAACTTTTCAGTTGTTTTTTTATGCATTGTAACCTTGTGGTCTGAGCTTTAAAAGCCTGCTCTATGGTGTCAGGTGTGCAGTTGTGGTGGAGAATTTTAAATCCATCCATCCATATCCTATACCCGCTTAATCCTTAACCAGGGTCACAGGGATCTGCTGGAGCCTATCCCAGCTCTCTTTGGGTGGAAGGCAGGGGTACACCCTGGACAGGTCACCAGTCCATCACAGGGCCACATAGAGACACACAAAGACAAACAACCTCACACACTCACACTCACTCCTATGGGCAATTTAGAGTCACTAATCAACCTTGACATACATGTTTTTGGACTGTGGGAGTAAACCGGAGTACCTGGAGAAAACCCACACTAGCACAGGGAGAACATGCAAACTCCACACAGAAAGGCTGGGTTGCGAACCCAGGACCTTCTTGCTGTGAGGCAACAGTGCGAAGAATTTGAAATCTCTTTTCTAAATGATCTTTTCTGTTTAAAGCAGTGAAGGTTACATCTCTATTGCCATGATGCTCACCCCCCATTAAAGCGTCAAATGGAGGAACAGGAAGCAGGGAAACAGATAAAAATCTGGCATCTGTTGAACGGACGAGCAAGTTAATCACCTTACCAGTCTGGGAACCCTGTGCTCCTCAGTCGGGGAAGAGGAAGAAGGGTTAGAGTGATGGATTAAGGATGAGTGAGGGAGCCCAGGGTTCAGGTTAAGACTGATTCTAAGACGGATCGCTGTCCTGTCAAGCATGGCAGAACAGTGGCGTCCGGCCTGTGAAGTGTCTGCATGCTATTTCAAATGCGAGCGGCAGAGGAAATGAAAGTCATTACTGTCAGTGAGGAGTGAGCTTCATGGCCCAAACGGGATTAGACACTGCATCCGACATTGTTTCTATACATTGGTAGACTTAAAAGTCAAGCGCAAAATGGGATTAAAACGAGGGGAAAAAACCCAATAAATAACCTTCAACACCCCCACACCCCCCACCCCCAACACACACACACACACACTTTTATTTCTTCTCTGCCTTCCTTCACTACCAATTCCCTACCTATTTCATGTCTCATTCTTTTTTGTAGTCTTTTCTCTTTCACCTGTCTCGCTCCCTATTCCACTCTCTTTACCTCCTATCTTTCACACAGTCATCCCCATCATCAAAATGCACAGGTAGGCGTTGACTCCCACTCGTGCTTTACATTCTCTGTTTTGCAAAAGCCCATCCTTCTGGGGCCAATTGGTGCTTGAAATCCAACTTCATTCCCCTCAAACTGAACCCTTTCAAAAACAAACTCCCCATCACTTGTGCACCTTTTTTTCTCTCTTCTTCCTCGTTCAAAACAGCCCCATAACAAACTGGCGAATTGTTGCCCTTCCTTAACTTTTAAGGGTATTATGCACCATGTCCAACTTCAAAGCCTGTCTTAACTCCACACTTTAATTGTATCTTCCTCAGCTCTCTGCGTGCCATTTGATTCTGCTGACAACAGCACTTCTCCCTCTGTTGTCCTCCATCCTTCTCCTTCCATCCTCTACTTCATCTCTTTGGTCTTCTCTTATGTTGTGCGTTGGGCCCCCTGCACCACCACCATAGCACCTCTCATCAGCTTCTTGCTCTCTTCAGTGGCCATTGTCCCCCTGTTGTCACCTGCTTTGAAGGGGTAGCCTCCATTTCCTCTGTTGGCAGTCAGTTGTTGCCTAGGGTGTGTGTACACCAAACAAAGTTGAAATAGTAAACCTCTATCCTACATCGGTTGTCTCCTGCTGTCTTTATTGGCTCCCTCTCTCTGTCTGTGTGAGCTGACGTCCTCTTCAAGGCTCTGGTTGATAATTGCCATGAGCTTCCCTCTTAGTTTCATTTCCCATTGTCCCCCCTCCCAACAAATTCTTGGCTCTGGCTTGAGATAAAGGGATGAGTACTTCAAAGGGGTCTGCAAAGTGTTTAACCCCAAGCCGAAAGGAACAGCACACAATACTGTAATTGAGAGCAGTTACAGATCACAGAGCTGCAGCAGAGAGGACAGTACCGGTAGATGCACACGCTCTCTCTGTTTATGACTCCAGCTGTGGTGGCCAGTAGCAGTCATGACACACCAAGGATGTTCAGGAGACTATATGACTGTATCTTAAGATACCACAGAACACTTAGCTGCTAATGCAGAAAGAAGAAGAAGAAGTCAAGATTAAAAAAGTGATTAGACTCTCTAGTCATTTGTGCATGGTCTTACAACTCTATTTATAGTGCTCTTTGTAGTGAGGCTGAAGTTGACCTGTCCCTGTAATAATATCTTCCAAACAGAGAGACAGTTGCACACCATAACCTCTCACCCCTTGACTCCTGGCCCTATAAAAAGGGCCCCCTGGTTCCAGGCCAGTTACAGCCCTGGGGTCAGCTCCTGAGGGGCAGCAAGGAAAACCCAACTTATGGGGGCCTCCCATGAGTGGGGAGTGGGGGGGGGGGGGGTAGACAGGGCAGGACATGAGGGCCCAACTAGTCCCTGGTACTGGCAGGGGGTCCAGAGCATCGCCATGGTGATGGCTTCCACCCCAGTGTGTTTACCGTCAGAGTTCAGCCCTGACCCTCCAACACTAACAAAGGCTCACATTGTGTGGGAGGAAATTCTCTGTATATTAGCCAGATGACCTGTATACCTACGGAAAGACACACTGGTTTTACGAGATAAGAAACTGTTTGTGCAAACCTGTTTTACTTCTTAGCGTCTCACATCTGGTGTGGTTCCAGATGTCAGATATACTGTACATTCATAGTTCCAAAACGTTATGGTCAGCCATACCTACACAGCCTCACGTGATGACTCAAGTACATTCAGACTACAGTTGTTACTTCTAGCTCTGTGTTTTATCCATTCATTCGTTTAACCATTTCAGCTGCTCAGACATTAGCATTAACCTTTCAACCATTAATCCTTTGTTTCCACCTCATTACAACCATTTCATTTAGCTCTGCTTTCCAAGTGGTTTTCTATTCTGCTCACTTCCTAACTAGTTGCACACCCTCAGTGTTCAGGTGCTGCAGCTGACACTCTGGATATTTGTTTTTTATTCAAATCATTGACTCCACGTTCTCTCCACATAGCCCCCAGCAACTGCAGATGTACTCTCATCTACAACTGCCTCTGGTTGGAAATCACTGCTGTTCATCTTTGCTGGGACAATGACGTTTGATGTTTTGAGATGTGAGTGCACAGAATTTGAAGGCACTAAAGTGGCCTTTGAATGATGAGTAATCCCTTAGTCACCGTGGCGTCTTCAAGAGCTATTTTCCACTTTTCTTAACCTTGATGGGCAGCAAGGGAAAACGTCTCACAGCCAACAAGCTGATCAAAGTGTTTGCACTGCACTTTATGAATCCCTGTCCAGTGAGACAAGGACATACATACATTTACTGTCTCTCTTTCCAGAATATAACCAGTCAGGCTGGATAAAGGTTCCCCTGTGGTGACTCATTTAAAACACTAAAGACCTAACCAAACCCCTATTGACTCTCTTCTCTAAAAACTATTAACATCTCTGACTGTAGCCAGTCCAGTCCAAATAAAGTAAATGTAGTGTCCAACATGTCCACTGCTGCCTGTAGCCAAACAACTGCTCTCTGTCAGTGAATGGATGTATATTGAATGTCTGGGCTGTTTTCATGCCTTTTCATGTGAAGCAGTATGCAAAGTTGGATCTGATTCTTCTGTGTTTTACATGGTGTGATGTCTGTCTGTGTGTGTGTGTGTGTGTATGTGTGTGTGTATGTGCCCTTGTTGCCACTGGTAGGAGCTCTAGAGTGAGAGCAGCACTATGATTTCATGTCCTAGTGCAACATAATGTATGTGATGTGTGAGAATGGATGAAGTAAATATGGAAATATATGGAAAAGCATGTTTTCAAGTCTGAGTTTGAAAACTTCTGTTATTCCTGTGTTTCCTTCAGCAAGACTCTGAATCCTGCAGCAGAGGCATGAACCTGTGGTTATGACCTTTCCAAAGAGTTCCTTAAGAGGATTCAAATTAAAGTTTGGTCTTTATCTTCTTACTATGTGACCCAAAATGTATATATGACGGTGTAAATATGGTGTTGGATACACGCCGGTGCATGCATTGTGCATCCTCTGGATTCCACTGGGTTAATCTTTAAAAGTATGCGGATTTTGAGAAGGAAAGATCCCTGCGACTTTCTGAAGCAACAGAGGGATTGTAGCGATAATGCTATTGGGGCGGCAGATCAGTTACTTGTGACGCTCCAAAGCCTCGGGGAGTTGGCTGAAGATTGCTGGTCTTTGATAAGGTCCTCACCATGTAGCTGCAACTTGGAGATCTGGGAACAGATTGGCAAAATGTGGTAAAAAGCTCGCAGGTCGGGAAATAAAGCGACAAACCTTTGACACGTGTTTCAGACACAGTGACTGTAACGCATGTGGGAATCTGCGCCACTTGTTTGGCTTTTTTTTTTTTTAGGAGTCATCAGGCTGGAATAGTTTTATGCAGCTGTCGGGACCCGGCAGTCGGTTGCTGACTTTGAAGTGCGCTGCTCCAGCCTCTCAGTTCAGTTGGTGTTGGAGTCGCCTACGGGAGAGACCCGCTGTGCGGCATGGCAGCCTGAAACCATAGGGAGGAGGAAAAGAGGAGGGAGAAAAGCTGTTTTTTTTTTCTT
Source organism: Mastacembelus armatus (assembly GCF_900324485.2). Taxonomy (NCBI): domain Eukaryota; kingdom Metazoa; phylum Chordata; class Actinopteri; order Synbranchiformes; family Mastacembelidae; genus Mastacembelus; species Mastacembelus armatus. The sequence continues at coordinate 16,417,825 of NC_046640.1, forward strand.
CTCCGCTGCATTTTTCTCTTCGTAAACCGACTCAGACCTGAACGGGACTGTGCACGGACGCTTTGTGGAGAGCGGTTCTGTGGATTCTACTTGTGTGTGTGTGTGTGTGGATTAAAAGAGAACAGGAGTTTAATTGGAGGGAGAACTCGTGGATCGATGGTAAGTTGGAAGAGTGAGTGCCTCCTCAAACTGGCCCCTGCCGGAGCTCCCTTTGATGTGCACCGGCTTCGCCTTTGAAGTCATTTTCTGCGGGAAACGAGCCGCTTTCCCAACATTTCCATCGCGAGAACGACGCGTCCAGTCCTCACGCATTCTCTCCTCCACATTCATCCTGAAAGTAGACATTTCCAAGCACCATTGGTTTCTTTTTGTGAATTCCGCCCCCATAAGATGCGGGGCTTTGGTGGCGTTGTACTTGGGACGAGGCGTCGAAGATGTTGGTTTTGTTTTTCCGCCTGAAATATGACGGTAAAGAAACTTTAAACGACTCCGCTACGTGACAGGGAAAACTTGCTGTAATGTAAGTTAGAGTCTGTTGGAACAGGACCTGAAGTAACTGAGCGAATCCACGGGAAGGTTTTAAGTCGGTGTGTTATTCAGGTTTCAGACCGGAGCGGTGTTAACCGTGTGTCCGTGAAACAACGTGACATCTGCAGTGTTGCACATCAGCCGCTGACGCTTTGCGTTGTAGTAGCGATGATCTGCAACAAATCTGAGCCGAGTGTGAGAAGAGAGAGAGATAATGGAGCAGACATTTGGACGTTTTAAACATTTTAACCGCGTCAAAGCTCCAGCAGTATCAGCCTACAGCACACACACACTTTACTCCATCAACTATTTTGGTCACGTTCTTGGAGTTTGTCCCACCTCGGTGTCCTACAGGTAGCTGCTGATGAGATGCGGGGATTTGAAATGTGTGCTCAGACTGTAAAAAGTGCGTGAGGCTGTTAGAGGGACGCGCGTGCGTTCAGAGCAAACTGGAATCACGCGCGATGGATCCGGAAGCGTTAAATCGAAGCCGTGTCCGTGCGTAACGCCGTGTTTCCAAAGAGAAGGGACTTGTTAACGGTGTCCAGCTCTCAACCTGTGCGTGTGATTAGCCCCGTGTGTCTCGCGCTGCAGCCGAAGAGGAAGACCACGTCAACTGGCGTTTTTCCACTCTGCAGCGCACGTGCAGTCATTTGAATTCTTCCAAATTAGCCAAGAGCGCGTGGACAGAAAGCAGGACCCAGGTAGAGACATGAAGAGCTGGTGTTTATGTAATGCGGATTCTTCTGTGTTTTTCAGTAAAACTCTGTGAGGCTCAGAAAAGACTCTGGCTCTTTGAAGTTGGGGCGGATCTGGTTTTGATTAGATCAATACTTTGTGTTTCAGAGAGAAGACGGGCAGCCGGAGAGAAGCTCCCCCGCTGACATAAGAGAGTGAGGAGTTTACAGTAGAAGCTCAGAGCAGGCGAACAGGACTCAGGCTGTCTCTCCTGCTGCTTCAGAGCCATGAGCCGGGCGTTTATGGACCACATCGCTAGTAGTTTCCGAGAAGATGCTCCTCGACCCCCAGTTCCTGGGGAGGAGGGCGATGCGCCCTGCTATCCCGGCAAACTCACAATGATGAAATCCCTGGAACCCCCCAGATCGGTTCTGCTCGGCTCTCCAGGTTCCTCAGCGAGGAGGAACGAGGATGGTCTTGGGGAGCCAGAGGGGAGTGCCTCCCCGGATTCACCTCTTTCCCGGTGGACAAAGTCTTTGCACTCTCTCCTCGGGGACCAGGACGGGGCTCTACTTTTCAGGACATTCTTGGAGCAGGAGAAATGTGTCGACACTTTAGACTTTTGGTTCGCCTGCAATGGCTTCAGGCAAATGGACCTCAAGGATCCCAAAACGCAGAGAGTCGCCAAAGCAATTTACAAGCGCTACATTGAAAACAACAGCATCGTCGCCACACAGCTCAAGCCCGCGACTAAAACCTTCATTCGGGATAATATCAAGAAGCAACACATAGACTCTGCCATGTTCGACCAGGCACAGACCGAGATCCAAACCAACATGGAGGAGAACTCGTATCAGATGTTTCTGACCTCTGACATTTACCTGGACTATGTGAGGACCGGGGGAGAAAACCCGAGTCACGTCAGCTCAAACGGACTGGGCGACCTGAAAGTTGTATGTGGATACCTGCCCACGCTCAATGAAGAGGAGGAGTGGAGTTGTGATTTCAAAGCCAAAGCGCTGGTTGGACTGTCAGCAAAGGCGCACAGGGCCCCCATGTTAATGAGGGCAGTGGAGGTGATGGAGAAGGGATACAGGTATGACTGCAACACCTTGAACTGTTGAATCAGAATCTATGCTCCAAATAATTAGTTCAATAATCCACACAATCCATGTATTTTATTCTGAAAGTGGAAGGCACATCTTTCTATACTTCCCTTCCGGATTTCTGTTAAGTTGGTCAAACAATGTCTGTCACTCCCTGGCTGCTCTCACCATCTCAGCCTCTGCTGCCGCTCTGCTGGATTTCCGGCACTTTGAAATAGTTCTGCAGATTGAAGGATCATCTTCCATGAGTAAAGTTCACAGAGCACAGCTAGCTCTGACCCCAGCCAGCAAATAATAGATGATGACACTGCTATGCTATGTCTCCTTCTGTACCAGAAGACACACGCTGATGTAAATCTGTAGCAGATCTGTGGAGTGTGTGTTGGAATAGATGTACTCTTCCACAAGTTGTACTAAGATTTGAACTTCTGTAAAGGGCAATGCAGGCTAAGAAAGCTGACAGCTATCTCCTCTGGACAACAGGGATTTGACTGTGTGTGTGTGTGTGTGTGTGTGTGTGTGTGTGTTGGATTGTTCACATCCAAGACTTTACGTTCATGTGATGCTTGTTGGCCAAACTGCTGCCTTTCTCTGCCCTCCCATTGTCACCCTACAGACTCGAAACATGTGGAACCCATTTCTCTCTTTTCCGCTTCCCTCTCCTCACCTCATCTCATCTGACTTGAGTTCTTTTAAAAAGAAAAAGAAAACAAGCCCTGAACGACAGCAGCTACAGTATAGAATCGACACCCCCGCTCCAGCACCACCTCCCCACCCCAAACCTCTCACTTTCTTCTTCCCTCTTTTCTTGTTTGCGTCAATTCTCCTCTGATTCCCTCCTTTGCTGCTTCCCCCTGCCTTCTCCACTTTTATCTTTTATCCTTTTGAAAACTCAGGGATGGGGACTATGAGGCATGCTTTTAGAGCAAAAGTGAGGGGAAAGAAAGCAGAAAGGAAGGACGGGGGGGGGGGGTAGCAGGAGGGGGGAGTGCATCTCATGAAAGAAAGGGAGGGAGGAGAAAGGATAAATGAGGGGGTGAGAGAGAGAGGCAGGAAGGGAAGAATGCAAAGCCAGCTGTGTTAAATACCTGACTCTTTACAGGCCATTCTGAAGGTCAGCCTGGAGCTGGGGGCCTTCAGCTTTAGTCTTTCCCTCCTCATGAAGATCCCTCCATTTTCCTCATCTTCTTTATTTCCTTCTCAGACACACTCACGCTTGCACTCTACTATATATACGCTTTGTTTTAATTATTGTTTTGTTCCCCCCTTCTTGTCCCCCCTACCATGGCAGGAATGCATACACAGCAGGAGATGTATACTAAGGAAAGAGTGAGTGTGAGTGAGAGAAGTGGAAAGAGAACATTTGTGGTCTATTTACAAAGGCATAAGTAGAGCATAAGGAGAAAAAAGTTTTCTTAGTGCAGATGAACTTTGGGGAAGGAGGTTGCCAGGTCCCAGACTAGCTGGTTACGTTTACTCATTACACAGTATATTTGTTATTTGCAGCAGAGAAAGCTAATACATTCATGTACACATTGCCTCTTAATGTCATTAAAACCTCAGAAGATACAACCTATCTTGAACTCAGATTCAAACATGAAATGAAACACACTCATCTCGTTCCTCAGGAAGTAGTTTGCGGAAGGTAAATGTCACCCCCCCTGTTGTTCCTCCTGTCATTGTGCTACATCAGTATTGATCTGATCTCTGTTGTTGTAACCTCACCAGATCATACAAGAGAGGAGATTCACTCAGCTCCTGCCACATAGGCTCTTTTGCGCCCGTCAGCAGCACCAATGACAGTGAGGTGTCCAGTGACGCGCTGACCGATGATGCCATGTCCATGACTGACAGCAGTGTGTAAGTGAATATTATCACAAGTAGTATAATTCACAGAAATGTTGAAGTGGGTGTGAGAATGCCGGGGGGGGGGGGGGGTCTTTTGGGATAGTAAAATAAGTTGAACAGGCAGATGTTTGACAATGTTCTAGTGCCTTTGGATTGAATAATCAAGGAAATGGGTAATTGTGTCAATGCAAAAACAGGGCCTTTGATATGCCACTGTCCACATGTGATTTGTGCTTATCTATGTACGTGCCTAGGGCCTCGTTCTCAGTGTAATCACCTCTCAAGTGACAGCGTACTATGATGTCATTGCACGGTGCACAGCTCAAGGTCAGGAGTGCTCAAGTCACCTGGTGTGGACAAAAAGCAGAAAAAATTTATTACAAGTTCTTCTTTAGAAGGCCGACATGAATGTCAGTGCCACACCAAGGTGAACTAATGGCCAAGCCAAATATACTTAAAGGCTTTGATGTTCAGTGCAACCAGTGATCTGAGCTACAGAGAAATATGGCGGCTTTAGAGTTTTTTTTTTTTTTTCTCTTTTTTTTTTTTTGTTTTAATGACAGGGAGTCCTCTACTCTGCTGTATCTCTAGACAGCTCTGCTTCAAAGAGGCCGAGACCCATATAGTCCAATTTTGCTGTACTTTGGCCAGTGCCGTGACAAAGTCCTGGCTTCAGACACTCAACTCACCCCACCTTATTTTCTGTTAGCATCTAGCCCTGAACAGAATATCTGCCTCTCTAGGTCAGTTAGAAGGATCCATAAACATTTGAATCTCATTTGCAGAAAAAGAAAAGAATAGAAAAGGGAAAAAGCAACAGGGGAGGAGGCAGTGGGGTGGAAAGCGTAAGAGAGTTGGGGGGGGGGGGGGGTTTTGCTTATATCTTATTTATGGATTTGCTTGGACGCTGGGGAATGCAGCTGCGCAGACTTCAAACATTACCTTATCTTACAAACCAGCCTTTTGATGTGCAGAGATCAGAGGCTGGCTGCGGCAGCGCTTGCCAAATGAAGATTGGGAGGGGGTTTGCTTATGCGCATGACTGTGGCATTTCAAAGCAAATGTGGAAAAGTGCTCCTCAGTTAGGCTGGGTCACCAGGAAACTGCTGTTTAGCATGGGAGAAAAGACACTGTTTTACATTGTCAAGTGTTCCAGTTTGAAGTGTGAGCTTTGCTGTTTGTTGTTTGATTTCATTTTTTAGCCAGTCAGCCATTCAGCCCTTCAGATAGATTTAATCAGGTTAGCTACACCCAGGGGTCCTGTCCTGCAGTACTTCTTTGAATAAGTATAATGTGTAGCTAATGCTAACAGTGTCCTCAGCTCAACATAAAAGTCGGAAGGGGAATGCTAATACTCACACTACTTTTGGCCATTAAAGCCGAGTGCACTATGCAGTGTGTGTGCGTATGTATGTGCACAGTGTTGAAAGGAAATGACCAGCAGGGTATTGAGTGCTGCGCTGAAGCCAGAGCTGAAAATGAGTGTCATTTCTAGGGCAAACACACCTCCTCCCACCAACTATGAAACCCAGTGTGCTCAAACACATCCAAGGAATACTGGCATGATTTATCTCTGAATATCTTTGTTGTTCTCCGATTAAGTCTCAGAGATGAAAAACAAAATGGCTTGGAGTAAATTAGGTTTTTTGCTTGAACGGTGTGTGATCTACCCAGTTGGCTAGCAAGCTTCTTCCTGAATGTCTGTGTGGTTGTTAATGATGTATCTGATTGGGTAATTGACCTTTGTGATCTGTGTGTACACCCCCAGAGATGGCATCCCTCCGTATAAGCTGGGCTCCAAGAAACAGCTACAGAGAGAGATGCAGCGTAACATGAGGATGAACAGCCAAGTCTCTCTGCCTGCTTTCCCTGTAAGTACACAAACACACACATACCGCACAGGCTCAGAAGTCTTTTTGAACCTGGGTCCCACAGTGTAATTTCCATACCACCCTCTGTTTTCGGGTCTCTCTTGGTTCTATGAATAGTACCGTGCAAACTGTATTCGGCATTCTGAATTCAGCAACACCAGCAAAGATCTGAAGAGTAACGTCAAAGACCCAGCCTCCCACTCTCTCACACACACACACACACATTCACATACAAGTAAATGGGCACATACAAACATGAGCCCCCTTGCTACCTTTGGTGTCACCTACACCCCCATTAGTGCTCCTTGAAGTCTGCAGGAGACGGGGAGGTCTCTAAGCTGTTTATCGGTGCAGTGCTCGGAACACACCAAGATTTTTTTTTTTTTTTTTTTTTCCCCTACTGATGCTGTAAATATGGAGAATAGGGAGAGATGAGGAAGATCTCTGCCGCTTTGTCCCGAGGGCTCTAAAATCAGCTCAGTTCCCCAAGAAAAACACAAGATACTCACACATTCACACACAGTCACACACATACAGCGCTTTGATCCAAGGTTGAATGGAGTAAATGCACAGGGAAGTGACAACTTCCAACAGAGCTGGCCCCCTTTCTTTCCACAGCACCTCCACCCACACTCCTCAAGATATACATAAACACACATACACACACACTCAGCCAGTCCCCCTCCCCTAGAGAGGCATCTAAGTGAAGAGTTGGAGCATGTTATGTGAGCCCTCTGTGGGTCAAAGGAGAATTGGTAGCTTAGGGCTTAAAGGCAGCTAACTTCAAGTTGGGAGAAGTACAGGAAAAGGTCTGAAACATAGGCTTAGAGAAACATCTTGAAGTTGTAATAAGAGAAGTCACTTGTTAAAATAAACTTAATGTATCACTGTTTTTTTTTTTGTTTTTTTTTTTGTTTTTTGTTTTTTTTTGCATCAAAAAATATGCAGTAGCATTTACTTTTATTAGGAAAAGATCCACCGATTGGTTCTCCCCATTCTTCTCTCACTATTTTCTTTATGCTTTATTTTTTTTATTCTTGTTTTTGTTTCCTGTCTGATTTTTGGCGATGGCTGCCATTCCCATGGTGCACCAGCCCCAGGCTCCATCAGACGGCTCTTCTTTTTTCTCGTCTTTTCTCCCCTTCATCCCTACTACAAAGGGATGGGAGAAACAAAAAAAGAGGAATAAAAATCAAGAAAGCCCCAGTGCAGGAATGCAAATAATTTACAATGTGTGCAAGCACACACACCCATTCTGATACTGCCACTATACTGTACCTCAGAGGTGCCCAGTGTGTGACAAGGGTGGGAATAAATTACCTCAACCTTTCTGATGTCCCGTCCTTTGGACTCTTCCCTCTCTTCATTTTCTCTTTCTCTCCCCTCCTACAAACACATATACCTGCATCTCACCTTCTCCCATTTCTCTAATCCCTCATCCTTTCCTCCCTGGAGTTCTCTTCCACCCCCTGTCGATATCTGGCTTTTATTCCTAGATGTAAAGCCACTGCTTCCCATCTATCTCTCCATCCCTCCCTCTACCACCCTATTTTCCCCCCTCTGAGTGTTTGATATTTGACAAGGAAACCTTTGAAGTGAGCTGACTTTAAAAAGGCCTGCTGATGATGACAGAGGGAACCAGATGAGGCCTAGCCTGCCATAACCATGGAGCAGCCCTGCCACTGCTTGAAACAACCCTTTAGCTCTGGGTGCCTTTGTGAGTGCCCTGATCAGTACCAGCAATGGTGGACCAGGCAGTGGTTGACAATGCAGGACGATGAGAGGAGGTGTAGAGATGTCTTTTCAGAAGTTGGGTAGGGCTGAGACCTGACCATAGAAAGCCAGCAGCTGATGTATGGATGTGTCTTTGTCCCCAAAGCGTACTCGCCGTCCTCCCAAGGAGATGGTCCCAATAGAGCCAGCAGAGTTTGCAGCCCAGCTCATCTCCCGCCTGGAGAGCCTAAAAAGAGAGCAGGACACCATCACCTCTCTGCAGCAGATTCAGGAGGTTTGTGTGGGGACTGTTTCTTATTAGAAAAGTGACTAAGTTGTTTTTTCTGTTTTTTTCTCCATTGATGACTTAATATGCCTCGTTATTTTTACCAGGAGGAGGAAAGAGAAGATATAGAGATGATGGAAAATGCTCCTCAGCTCTCCCCCCACCCCCTGAGCCTTCTGGCTGGTTCCTCTGATGAGGACCCACAAGCGATCCTGGATGAACACCTCTCTCGTGTCCTCAAGACCCCAGGCTGCCAGTCCCCTGCTATAATCCGCCATTCACCTCGCTCCAGCTCCCCAGAGCACAGACCTTTCACCCGGGCAGGCTTTGGAATCAAGGCCTTAGTCAGAACTGGACCTTCCAGTTCTTCTATCTCTAGCCCTGACCAAGGGGCGTTTACTCTGGCCTTGGCCCCAAACAGGACCCTTGTAAGCAGGCAGAGTACAAAACACATCCACCATCACTACATTCACCATCATGCTAGTCCCAAGACTAAAGAGCAGATTGAAAGGGAGGCAGCCCTCAGTGTGCATGGCCTGTGCTCCAGCAGTGGCTCATGCCAACCCTGCCAGCCTTACCAACGCAGCCGCAGCCTGGGAAGAGAGATGTGTGGGGCAATCTCAACAGACAGCAATATGGGGTCAGTTCCAAACACTTGTCTCATTTCCTTTATGTATTACTTTCGTATTGATTGTTTAAAAACTAAACTCTCTCTCATCCTGCCAGGCGTTCCAGCTCTCTGTCCAGGCACATGTGTCGTTTAGGGGCTGAGGATGGAGTAGCAGAGAGGTGTATGGAGGACTGTGGGCCCATACAGCTGCCGAGTGGCACAACAGACACCACCCAGAATGTGTTGCAGTGGATCCTGGAAAGTAAACGACAGGGCAGGCACAAGTCTCACAGGTGAGCACTGGCTAGTACCTGGAAGGCTCAGGTGTTTACATGAGTTTTGCTATATTAGTTTATAATTTCCCACCTTGGCAGATACATAGTCTTTTTTTTCCCTTATAGTACACAGAGCACCAAGAAGTCCTTTGGAGGCTCCTCCACCCAGACACACACGTGGGGTGGTGGAGGAAGCTGTGGCCAGCTACGTAGCCACCAGCCAGCCCAACCATTTATCCAAGACCCTGCCATGCCTCCCCTACCACCTCCCAACACTTTGACCCAGCTGGAGGAGGCTTGTCGCAGACTAGAGGAGGTCTCCACCAAGACTACCAAGCAAAGGTACACAGAAAGTAGTAGAGAGTAGTTGTGGAATATTGTTCTTAACTTTGGTCTGATTTCTTACTTGCTAATGATTTCAGGTGACTTGCATCATCAGTGTGTCATTGGTTATAGTAGTAAAGTTTCTGTTTTCTCTTGCCAGGCATTCATTGTCCAGTCTTCAGCGTGACAAGAGCCACTTAGTGCCTGCCAATGGTGGGGGGTCCAGCCCGCTGTCTGTAGCCAATACCTGCCCTGCTGGCCTCCTCGCAACCAACCCCGGTCTCCAATCAGAAGAGTATGATGCTTCTCGCGCCCTGCCCTCCCTCTCCTCTTCTCCTATCTGCTCCTCTTCCTCCTCCTCTCAGCCATAACCTCCACCTTGCAGTGTACTTCTACCCTTTTAACTCTTCCTTATTGTCACCTGCACTGCTCACTGCACATGATTGAGACTGATGAGTAGTCATGTGCAAACCTACATTTAACACATATGCACACCCCCACATCAGTCGATCAAAGTTCATTTTAAGCTTTGTACATAGAGGCCTGACTCTGACTCTTGTGATTGCATGAATCTTGTGTATTTGTGCTGTGTGTGGGGAGTTTGTAGTCACTGCACCACCTGACTGAGACATCTTTTATATATATATGTATCATTTTTATTGGCCGTCCTTCAGTGAGCTGGCATTCGGCTGGGGCGAGCAGAGCTTAGCAAAAAGAGAGCTCCTCTGAAGTGAGCCTACAAAGCCTTGGCCATAGCTGAAGGGGAATTGATAATACTGTGCCCTTCTTCATGCACACATAACACACAAGCACACACTTACTGATGGCACTGGGTCACTCACTCACTAGTATTTTTCTTCAGTCAGGGTGCTGTTGCTGCATTTCTAGTCTAGTACTGTGTTCTGCACTCTGTAGCTGCAAGCTGTAGATTGTTAGGAGTCCCTTAGGAGCTTTGCTCTGTTTCTGATTTCTCTGTTGATCATTATCTTGTTAGGTATCATAAGGGTGTCATCTCTTAACTCACATATTCTCTTCTGCAATCTTTTTGTGTTTTTTCAGGATAAAGGAGTGTAAGAAGGGTTTAGGAGGCCATGGAACGTGCAGTGGAGAGACAGTTGTGACATATTTTTTCTGTGGTGAGGAGATCCCCTATCGGAGGACCATGAAGAGCCACAGTCTCACCCTGGGCCACTTCAAGGAGCAACTCCGCAAGAAGGGCAGCTACAGGTGTGTAGAGGGGAATTTGAATGCACAGGAAGACCACTAACATTTTAGTTATGTAATCTCAGTGGATTCTCTCTATTGTGATTGTCAGCAATCACAACGGTATCATTTCACTGGCCTGATGCTGAGAACGAAGAATGATTTTATTGACTCTTTTGGTGTATCAACACAAGCTGTTTGTTTCAGACATCGCAATCTGAAACTGAAAGTTTAGAAAGGACTCATTTTATAATACAACTCCCTTTTCCAAAATGGCAATCACACAAGCAAGTGGAAGGAGTGGCAAAGGAGTAATTTTGAGTATGACATGGAAGCAGTGCAGCAAACTTTGCAATCTGTGATCATTAGTGTCATCTCATCATAACATGGTGACATTTAAAACATTTTGAGCAAGTCAGGTTATCCCCTTCTCTCCAAGCAGTACTAAAAATACTACAGACTGAAGCAGGAACATCTAATGTTAGCTAGCTGAATTGCCAAAGGCTACAGGCTCCACCATCTATTTGTATCTTGAATTGGTCAGTGCCTGAGACCTTAAAGACCTTAGATATATTTTATATTTGTGACCTCTGTACTTTTGGGCGTGTGTGTGTTGGAGGGGGGTGCAATGAAAAGGAAAGGGAGGAGGGGTTGATGATGTGGGGGTTAGTGGGAGAGTTTGAACTGCAGAGATTTGGGTCCCATCTGGTATTGATTTCCATGCTAAGGCACACTTAATACACATGGCTTTGAAGCCCCGGCCCCTTTCATTTCATCCAACAAAGACTCACACAAATGGCCAGCGTGCAAATTCTTCACTGATGCTATCAGGAGCTCTTTTTTTCTGCTCTGGCGTGTGTGTGTGAGTGTGTGTGTGTGTGTGAGTGGGTGTGTAGCATACATGTGTGCCCGCTTGAATGTGCCTGAGTTGAACATGCGCAATGTTTACACATGTTGCAATCATTTTATGGATATTTTTGAAAGGCTGATTGTTAAATGCCAGATCCGCTTGTTTGCCGTATTACAGGACCTTGACTGAGGCCGTACCGCTTCGATGTGTGTTTGCAGAGAGATTGTTTTTTTGTTGTTTTTTTTTTTTTTTCCCCCCAGTGGGCATTAAAGGGAACAGATCAAACATTTATTGTTTAGACTGCCATGGTCTCTGGGATAAGCTTGGGTTGAATATTGTGTTAATAATTACAAGTATCAAACTGATTTCTGGGGAGCCTCTAGAAACATCTTCCTGTCCAGATGTGTGCAGTGTTTTAAGATCAACAAATGTGACAAGCACTTAGCTCAGAGTTCTTCACATCTGTTTGCTCCCCCCACCCCTTTTTGTTTCTCTGGCTCACTGTGTCAGTTCCTGTGTCATACTGTCCACATTTTTTTTTTTTTTTTTAGAAAAGAGAGCTGTGCTACGTTTTAATAGCAGCCAGAGAATGTGTGGAGTTGGGTCATTTCGACATGGCAGTGGTTCAACAAAGAACAGTACTGCTGGGCCCTGCCAGATGATATTGGTGCCAGATGTCAGTGCAAACGGAGAGAGAAGGGGAGAAGGGGGGAAAAAACACATCTAGCCACATAAAACATGTTCCAGTGGAAATTCAGGCTCTCTCTGTCTCTGTCTGTCTCTCTCAGCAAAAAAAGATCATGGCTCTTTGAAGATTTTTTTTTAAGGGCAGGATGGCTCAACTTTTTTTAGTTTTTCTTTTTTTTTTTTTTTTTCCCTGCCTCCTCCAGAAAATAAAGGAGGATACAATTATCGGATGTGTCTTGAGCTCTTTTATCTCGTCTCATTTATCTGCTATGTCTTATTTACTGTCTTCTCCTCGAACAGACTCCTTGTTTTCCGTTCAGTCGAAGGATTTCAGATGTAGCTGTTTTTTATTAGTGACCACCCTTGTGCCAATTGGAGCACGTGCACTCTCAGGCACCTTCTGCCAAGATTTTTTAAAAAGACTGTAGTAATAAGTATTGCATGTTTGACTTTTTCAGACTCCCATCTTGTTAAAAACAAAATGCTCAGAAACACACACAAACATTGCAGTCACCCCACACATGGAGCAAATTGAGGAATTTTTCCATTACATAGTTAATGAATGAATTGTGTGACCAACCCACCCCTGCTGGTTTCTCTTCCTCTAAAATGAGGGCAGGGGGTTTGCATCATTAATGGCCCAGTGAAGTCATGGCTGACAATAAGCCCCTCCTCAGATTTTTTTTTTTTTTTCAATGCACACACACACAAAGTTGTCAGGCGGCGGCTCTTTCTATAGCTCTCAGTGAGAACTCATGCTATCGCAAGGGGTAAAGAAAGACACAGTGTACTGCTTGCTCTTTCTTTTCCTCCTCTGTGTCCTCTGGTTCTTTGTCCCTGTAATAATGAAAAAGAGTTGAACAGCAAGTGAACGCTCATGCATGTGTGTCTCTTAATGTGTACAAGAGCCTGTGTGTGGGAGTAGGGGGGTAATGACAGGCAGACTTGCAGGCACCCAAAATTTGAGCCTTTGTCAAAGGACCCCTTCATTTGCACGTGGGCCTAATTGGCCCCTGTTAGCCAGGGCAAAACTCACAACAATATGATGGAGGAAGAGAAAACGGAGAAGTAAAGGAGGGACGGAATGGATCGAGGGAAGAACAGAGCAAGCCCCTTATTTTAGACCAAGACTGGTGAGCAGCAGGTTCCACCCCACCCTGAGGAGTCAGTCTGTATGCTCAGCAGGCTTAGTTATTTGTATACCAAGTGGCTTTTCATGCAGGGCGGAAATGAAGCTTGATGTTTAAAGGCGGCGGCAACAAGCTGTTACACTTTTCAGTCTGTCTCTCTCTTTTTTTTTTTTTTTCCTTTACCCTGTAAGCCTTAATCCAGTTTGAATTGCTGTACTTGAGAAAGACAGGCTGTTGGTGTAAACTTTCCTGTCTCTCCTTTGCAGGTACTACTTCAAGAAGGCAAGCGATGAGTTTGAGTGTGGCGCAGTGTTTGAGGAGGTGTCAGACGACTGCTCCTTGCTGCCCACTTATGAGGGCAAGATCCTGGGCAAGGTGGAGAGAATGGAGTGACACCTCACTGCCTGTGGTGGAATAAATTCCTACAAACACTTCACACCGCTATGGATGTACTCCTTTATATGATCACACACACACAAAGCGTGTGTCTTTAAGCTAAGACTGTAGGACTGGAGATGCTGAAGGAATGTTTGGACAAATGGACCAGATAAAATATGGAGAAGAAAATAAATGAGGACAACTTATTGCTATTACAGGACTATTATGTGAACCATTTGCCTTGAAGTGAAGAAAATAATGGCCTGTGTGTTGCTGGACTAAAATCTCTATGTTTTCACTAAGGAAGACTCCCGAGACTCTAGGTGAATGACCACTTGTCAGAGAAGCAGAGCAGTGGGTTTAAATCTGAGACTGGCAGCCTACCTGACCCTGCATGTGCCAGCATCTGGCCATGGGCACTTGCTAACACATCACTAATATGTATATGCAGATATAAATGTACATTGCATTGTATTGTGATGTTCATATTGCTGTGTAAAGATTTCTATTGCTATTTATTGGAAATATCCCTTCCCAGACCCTATTATTCTTCCATGGACAAGCTGCTTGGAGAACTTCTCCAATTTTCCACATCCATAACTTCTTTCTTCTGAGCATCGGTTCTCAGCAAAGGAAATGGTTTTATTCTTTCTCAGCCCCTCATATTGAACTGTAAACTTCAAAAATACCTCTTCAAAAACTCCACTCCTCTTCCTAGAGATTTAGTGAGGCATCTCTGATCTCTTGGCTGGAAAGCTTACTGCTGAAGCTTTGAGAATGGCTCTATATCACTTTGTGATAACAGTTTGATAGCATATTTACTACTGCAGTGATACTGATGTCTGTGTTTCCATCTGCTCTGAAGGGCCCCGAGTATGAAAAAAGAAGTGCTATAATGTGTAATTCCCAACTCTGGGACTCTGCCCAGCTAGCCTTGATCTGTTGCGTCTTAGTGCCTTTGTTTCGGTGGCGCAGGCATCGCACAATTTGCCTATTTTATAGCGGAAACTGTCTTGAACAGGTTCTCAAATCCCCAAAATGTGTTTACGCATATATTAATATTTACCATTCAAAGCTCTATAATGTTCTCCACCACATGCTTACCTATGTGTATGTGTGACTGAGTTCCTTTTGAGTAGGCTTGCTGTGTGTTTCTAAAGCCTGTTCTTTAAACTGCAGATGATAATGATGATGGTGATGTACACTATGTCCATAGTGTTTAAACTGAGTACAGTAGCTGTGCCTACATGGATTCTTGCCGTGTTTTACCCAGTTTTCAGGGTCCTGTTACTCCCTTGGTTTTTCAAGGGGCCTTATGTTGAAAAGATATTTTTATGCCTTTTAGTATCCGTTTCATCATGTTTATGTTTTATAATATTTTTCATGGCTTCCTTGGCTCCATTTGTAAACTGTAAATTATGCGTTCTGTAGAGCTCAGTTGAAAAGATGCCTCGGTACTTTAATTATTGTAATTATGAAGAGATGTAGCCTTTATTAAAATGTTCTATTTTTCAAATTAGCAAAAACCTTCTGGTTTTCTTGTGTTGAGGTGTTCCACGGGTTTACCTACTCCTAATTAGGATGGGTGTTTTGTGTGTGTATGTGCTCAGAGCAAACACACACCCTGCTGTGGAGAGAGCACTGGCTCCAGTGAGAAATCTCTGCCAGATTTGCATCCATTATCAGCTCTTAATTTACTCCCTGATGGAAATTAAAACATGCAGCATTAATTTGGCCACCAGAGCCTTCGTGTGTTTTAGTGTAAGAAAGAGGGAGAGTATCTAAATGGGTGTTAACGAGACATTTGGCAAATACTTCAATTGTATTTCAACCAGCTATTTACATGGCAAATGGTTTTGGCCTCCTGTGGCATTTTATGAACTGTGTATGTGTGGAATTTTGTCTTTTACTCAGACCCAGTTAGTGTCCAGTCACTAGATGACAACAGGCGGCTGCACAAATGAACATTAAAGCTATGAACCGTTAGGATAAGGACAAGGAAAGGTTTAAATCTGTCTACATATAATTGTTGCTCCTGGTCATACTGGCTGTTAGGAGACCGTGCCTGATGCGCTGTCAGTGGAAGCGAAGGCAGACACAGACACATGACTGAAAAATAAGGTTTATCAGACTCTGGATACTCAGAGTAAATTTTACTCACATACAGGCTTCCTTATAGCTTCACACATATGCACGGTGATAACCCAACACATTTTGCACAGCGCATTCCTCTGGCACTCACCTCCTTTTAAGTTTCATTGGCTAAGAGTGTTGCTTATGCTGCCTTTCATATTGAAAGGGCATCATGATATTGTTAAAATACCATTTTCAGCCCTTTCATCAGCAAAGGTCAGTGCATACACTTGAAGGCCATCCTTTGGACTCTTTAGAACTAAGAGGCTCTCACTCAGCAGCGTTCCACTGTCAGAAAACCTTGTGAACCGATCTTTGTATAGAGGGCTATTTTAGATGGGGTCATCTTTTTGAAGCGTGCACTCCTTAGGTAGACTTTAGGCTGCTATTCAAACCTATAGGTGCTTTTTAACAAAGGTGAGCACCTTGACTTGTGGGTTTTTGAAGGTTGCTGGAAAGTGCATTGACAAGGAACTTTGAATAGGAGTTTATTTTTGTATATGGATGATTTTGTCTAATAAGATTACAGAACACTGGTGAACATCATCAGTTGCTCTGCTCACATTAAACAGATAGTTTGTACACTACTAGTAGTACTGTCAGTACTACCCTGGTCCCAGAGCTTTGAATCACATCCTATACACAGAATAGTGACTGCTATCTGTACTGCTGACTGTTGTCTACTTTGGGAAATTAGCTGTGGACTACAATAAATTGGCACAACTTCGTGCCACATTAGAGCCCTCATGCCCATATTTCTGCCTGGTATTGTGTCCCCCAGTGAAATCCAACAATGGCTACCTGCATTGCCCTCATGAAACAAGATCAAAGACCTTGACTATGAAGAACAGCACAGAGGACTCTAAACAGGAAGTGGAACCAGGATCACACAGATGTGTTTTGATTGGTGGAGACAAGGCTTTGACGTCTGTGTATAGTCATTATTGTGCTTGTCACTTTCCAAAATGGGTTGTTATGGTACAAGAGATGTGACCTTGACTCCCTTCAAACAGGAATCTGTTCCAAAGCAATGGAGATGCTTTTTTCAGTGGGTACAAACAAGGATTTCATCACAGAAAGACATGGCAGCATGAATTAAAACACGTTGTAGGTCCATGTAGAGTCAAAAACATCAAACCGGTGTGCAGCTGAGCATAGAGGGCCTGGGAAAAAAGTCAAAAGCTCTGTCACCACGAACCTCAACCTCATTTAAATACACACCATTCCACCAACTATTCCACCATAGACGGATATGAGAGAGTGAGACCCCCAATTTTGGGTCCTGAACCCCTTCATTTGGAACCTGGATCAGCCATGCAAGTTGTTCCACACAGGCATCGACCCAGACAGCCATGGGACTGTGGTCAACCAGGGGGCCTCGTCTGGATTCTGGCCAGGCGCCACTGCGGTAGCTGATCCCTCTACTATGTGACCAATCACATGATTTTATACTGCCTGATATTCCACTTTAACCAATGACGGGCTGTTTAAATGGCAGCTGCTTGGCTAAGTAGAGCCAGAAACTATTTATCAAAAGAAATGAACAGTCTTATTATTGAAGCTTATAGAGTGTCTGAAAGACAAAAAAGCAGATTATCCGATTTTTTTTTTTAAAGGTATTGCAGGACAGTGCAATTATACAGAATACCATTAGAGAAGATAGCCTATGTCTATAAGTCCAAGACATTGGATTGGTCCTGTTTTTGGGTACAAGTGTCTGCTAATGTAATGACCAACATATGTGACCAAACCATTTGAAGGCAGAAACATGTCTTCTGAAGTGGGCTTATTTCCAACAGTACTGACAGAAAAAGGGCATTATATTTCCCTCCCTAAACACATGACTAGATTCTGAAGAGATTATGTATCTCACAAATGCTTTGGGAAATGAAGAAGACCAGGGTTTGATGTTGAGGGCAAGAAACCCAATCTCTCACCAGTGTAGTGCGGAGGTATCGGATGCGTTGCTGCTAAAAGGAGCTGAGGACGTGAGGTATGATAGCTCGCTGGGCCACACTGGGGGATTCTGTGTATCCTCCCTGCAGCTGAAGGAAAAGCATCTTTTGTAAAGAGAGTGAGGGCCATTGTCCTCCTTTGGTGTTTATGTTTGTCTTAAATTTCACCTATTGCACAGCGCAGCCCCACCAAGCCACAGCATAGGCATTGTTCTGGGCCTGTGCAGGAATGGTAGCCTGCAGTCACCTTCTTTCTTGACTGTCACCATTGTCCCAGCACCAACCCCCAAACTTCTTTGTTTTTGCTCCCCTCCACAGACAGCTCAGATTGTTGCCTGATGTTGTTTCCTCTCATCCCATTGTTACGACGTCTCCTCTTATGTATGACTTTTCTCCTCCTTGTAGGTCGATGTGTGTGTCAGTTGGCTGAGTGGTTGGAGGGGATAGGAGCATGGGGTTGAGGGTTGGAGGGAGGTTAGGGTACATAGAGTGCATATGAAGTTTTATGGCTAACCACATGTGTTTTTGAATCTTGGAGCTTCCACATTCATTCCCAGGGTGAGTGTGTAGTGTGTAGGTAGGGTGGAGAGGGGGAAGTTGGGTACAAGAGAGAGAATTAAAGAACCAGGACTCACACATGTGGTTCTTGTTTGGGGTGCTGCATGCAGAGATGGTGGGTCTGGCTTCTCTTCGCTCCAACCTGCATCTACAATCTAAACAGCCTGCTGATTATTAAACAATATGGATGCTCTCATGCCCCCGCGATGTGAACCAGAAACAGATCAACAGAGTGGGATCACAATAAATCAGCCACACACATCTCTTTAGTTTCCAAACACAGTGCAAAAGGCAGGTTTTTACCTTCACACAATTCAAGGATACAGATTTTTAAAAAACAAATCTTTCAAACCAATTTTCCTCTGTGATATTCTTCAGTTCAGATATTCTAGATCAGGTTTATGGTTTTAACTGTGCAGGCGCATATAAGCATGATGCCTGCAGGCTCAGTGAAATCACTACAGTAGATAGTAAAGTTATACTGTGGACCATATGAATGCCAAACCACAGCACACTTTCAGTCTGTCAGATACAAGTAACACCCAAAAAACTCCAAAGCCCTCTGGGTAATGAGCTATTTTACATGTGCACACCCCCAAAAACACAATAAAGCCGAAGGCAACAGTTAATGTGGTAATCTTTGGTAAATGAACCATAAAAAGTGCATCATAAAGTATTTCATAATACTTCATTTTATGGGTTTATGGTCTCGGTATCATTTCGCAGGATGTTTTAAGGAGAACTTAGATAGTGGACAGTTGCTACGAATGATTTATTCCTCATGAACAATTGGCATAACCTTGAGATCCTTTCAGTCCAGGCAGAGCAGATCAGCCTAACATGCAATACTGTGAAATCTGTATAGGGAAAAAAGCAAGACGCAGCAGTAATTGGAGAAATTCAAATGTACCCTATAGTTAGTGGTAAATGATATTGTTATTTCCAGGAAGCTGTAAATTACAGTAAAGCACTATCAATTTACTCTGTAGGTTCCCATTTTATATGCTGTTACTATGTTCGACTTCAGTTGCATTTTTCATTAAGGATTTCATTTTTAATATTTGCTCTTGAACTATTACTTGAGGACATACTGAGCGTTTGTCCAGTGCTTTAGATTAGCTACAGGCTTGTTCGCACTACTGTAGTGGAAAATCAAGCAAACTAAAAAGCAATGAAGCGTGCAACAGGAAAAGAGCAACATATACAATAGAGACTTAAAAAGGACACTTGAACAACAGAGTTTAAACATTAGAGCTTATGTTCCAATCATTATTGGTGATGTCTCAAATATCCACTACTTAGTTACCAATTTGTCTATTTGAACAATTTGGATAAGTCATGGGAGGTGTCCTAAAAGTTACACCTATTCCAACCTCCTGTTCAAAGGAAAAAAAATAACACTGTCTTGAACTATTAAAACCATAAGAGCTAACTCGCCTCTATGGGATTAGACTACATCTGAAAAAGATCCCTGCTTGTAAGCTTTAAAAATGGAGGACAGTGAAAGCATTACTGCTTCAGCATGTGGACTTACACAATCCGGTGCCGGTTATTTGGTTTTCATCTTGTTACTGTTCTACGTCTTCCTGGACCTGCTTCCCCTACCCCCCCACCGAAGGTCATTTCTCCATCCTCAGCCTTTACCTTGGTGGTAAAAGAAAAGGAGGAAGGAGAGAAAGAGAGCCAGGGAGAGAGCTGTACTGTGAGCGGGGGTCCTCACTCCTACTGGTCTGCCTGGGAAAGGAATGGACCTGGCTTCACATCACACACTGCCTGCATAAGCATACGTGTGAGCATGCATGTGAATGCATTTGCTTGCAAGGGAGTGTGTATTCTTGTGCCTGACTGGAAGAGTGCACGAAAAAAGAATTGTTTCAAAGCTGAGAATTAGAAAGGATAACAGGGAACCTGTGAGAAGGCAGATAAAAATCAAGCAGACAGTGTGAGCCAAAAAAAAAAAAAAAAAAAAGCTGCATGATTGCGAGGAAGGAAATCATGATGAGTGTTGACTAAGGACGAAGGCTTCACAGGTGCAGAGGAGGAGAAGCAATAGGGGGTAATCAATTCAATTCCAGTGTGTACAAAAACATGACATACATGGGTGGACAAAACCTTTCAGGGTCAAAGAGGGCAGGGGGAGTCATCAGAGGTAGGAACGAGGGAGGAGAAGGCTGTGATCTAGATGAAAAGCAAAAAATGCCAAATGTGAAAAAAGCTGCAGTGCCTGCGCGTCCCTGGCTGGGCGTGGGTCAGTGCTGGAGTAAACAAACCCACAGCTTAGCAGCATGTTTGATCTGTTCAACTGCAAAACACTGAGTGGAAAAAAACAAAAACTGGACAGGGTTAGCTGCAGAGGAGTGTGTGTGTGTGTGTGTGTGTGTGTGTGTGTGTGTGTGTTGGGCAAACTCTGTCATCATTTATTTTAGGTTTTGATGAATCATGACACCTTCTAACAAAATGGGCTTCTAATTTAGACAAGGATATTATTCTGTTTCGTTGCCTTTTGTGTTAAAACAATTGCACTTCCTAGAATGACATCAATAAGACACTGTCCCAAAGTGGACATGACTGTCCCTATTTGTACAATCCATTACAGCTCAACCCTCCACTGTCAACATCTGTAAACATTTTGTCTTCCAGTGTAGTTTGATACCACATCATGTGATCTAGCCTGAATTATTAACCATGGTTTCATCCCTCACACAAACAGAGTTTCATTCAGGTTTTAAACCTCATTCAGACAGAAAGTGGCCCTGTGAGATTCATCCCTCCCAGTATAAGCAGGCCTGTGACTCCAATGCTACATAGCTCACTCACTAACCAGACAAAAGCACAGTTCATTCAAGAGATGACTTTGTATTCCCTACTCTCACATGGATAACTGCGATGTAGGCTGTAATTCCACTGCAGGGTAGTAACTGCTCCAGTAGACTTTTAGAAAATAAGGAGTGACAGTTTAAAAGTTGGTGTCTTCCACTTTGGACTCTGTCTTTCTGTTGTCATTACAAACTAACTTAACAAAGCTGAACTCTTCACACAGACTCATCTCAGCAGGCATTATCCACTGATCAGATCAGTTCAAATGTAATTGACTGATTGTGCTCTGGTTAGCACTGTTGCCTCACAGCAGGAAGGTTCCTGGTTTGAAACCCATCAGGCACCTCTCTGTGTGGAGTTTGCATGTTTTCTCCAGGTACTCCGGTTTCCTCCCACAGTCCAAAAACATGTATGTCAGGTTGATTGGTGACTCTAAATTGCCCATAGGAGTGAGTGTGAGTGTGTGAGGTTGTTTGTCTCTATGTGGCCCTGTGATGGACTGGTGACCTGTCCAGGGTGTACCCCTGCCTTTCACCCAAAGAGAGCTGGGATAGGCTCCAATAGATCCCTGTGACCCTGGTTAAGGAGTAAGTGGGTATAGATGATGGATGGATGAAATTTTTAGTCTGACGTGACTCTGCCATTTTTTCTCTTTAGCTTAAAATAATTACTTCTGCTGTGTCTTTGTCCTACCAACACATTCACATGGCTGATATCAGCCCTGACGGAGACTTTTTTAGTTCCTGACTGTAAAAACATGGAAGTTAAACAATAAACATAGAAACACAAAACCTTCAGCAAAGTCGTTGTTTTACAGGTCTGATGATTGCGACCTCGTATCAGTATGATGAACCACATGGTGAATGGAAGAATAATTTCTCATGATACTTTGGTATGCTGATCATTTTCACAATAACTTAAATGTGATATCCTCAAGATAAAAGCTGATGTGCAAAACCTGTCAAAGGCGCAAAGCTCCGTTTATCAGCCTGCTGACACTGAACATCAGAGACACGGCGTTACTTTGGTGGACCCCGGCTGCCTTTGAACACTCATTACTTGACTGAAAAAGGAGCACGTCAGGCGGAAGAATCTTAACGACACGCCTTTGCCTGTTTTTCCAGCCTTGAAGAAGTTAAAATTAGTCTTTTAAAAGCCAGAATTCAAAGCTAGGCGCATGAAAAGGGGGGCAGAATGAAATGTCGGCACTGCAGTGTTAAAAGGGAGATGGGAGATGAGAGATCCTAGTGTCTGACTTTGGTGTGACTTCAAAAGGCTGTGTTTAAAGCGGCAGGCCTTAATGCTGGCCTGATAGCAGAACTGTCATGTCTGTGTGACCTCCCACAGCTGGCCAGCCAGAGACACAGGACTCATGCCGCGTGTGTGTGTTTTTGTGACTTCTTGATGTGTGCATATGAGCTTGTTTGCTTTCTGTATGTTTGTGTCAGTACTCTTGTGGCTCTTGCTGTGTGTCTTGATGTGATTGTCTCCGTGCCCTTTAATGTTTGTGTTTTGATGTCAGTGCATGTGTTTGCCTGAGCCGTGACTTTGCGTGTGTGCACAGAGGTTGAAGATCTAAGCCGGGCTCTGCCCTCTCTCCCTATGCACAGGGGCCTTTTTTCATTCTTGTTAAGATTCAAATGCTGATAGGCTTTGAACTGCAGCTGGAGACTCTGGAGTCATTGCACCACTTTAGCTCAACTAGCTAAAGTTTCCCTTGTGTTACTTGTGCTGCCTACTACACTATCGCTGCTGCCATTAGAAAGCATCACACCAGCCGCAGTAACTGCACAGCAGCGGGCGAAGGCGCACGGCACCATTTAGAAAAGCAGGAATTTGCCTTTGATGTAGCAAAACAGACAACTGGTCTGAACATGATGTTGCTCAGCTCAACTTTTTTCCTTCAGAGAAAGCCTGTTGATCTGATGTTTGGATAGCAGGAAACCACTTCCAAAAAGCCTTATAGAAAGCTGCATTCATTTAAGTCTATGTTTTTTGTGTTGCTAGTGTCGGTTTGTCTGCTGGTCTGCTGCTTTGGTCCGGACTGAAATCTTTCAACAATTGTTTGATTGGCCATGAAATTTCATACGTCTACATTTCTAAGAGCGTGAATCCAAGCAGATTTCTACGACTGACCCTTCGCATCAACATTACGTTGACATTTTTGACTTTGAATGAAATGACAGCTGTTGGATGGATTGGAAGGAGGATCCATGGCCGAGGGAATCCCAGTCACTGTGGTGGTCTGTGACTGTGAGGCTGGCGTCTGTGGTTCGAACTGCATGTCTCCCTCCCTGAGAATGATTTATATCGACCATCCCCTGAATTTTCATTTAAGCCACCAGCAGGTCAAACCATCAATGTACTGGCATTGTCCCTGTCAATCAATTAGCATGCTGGTGTTAGCATTTAGCTGTAGACCTGTTAATAAGATCAGGAAATTAAGGAATTACCATCATGGATTCCTGACAGATGAATCTGTTTTGTGTGGTTTGTTTTGTTTTGTTTTGGAGCTGTTATCATCTTCCACAGGCTTGTTAGTTTATTTTTCTCTTTCTTTCTGT